>NW_028262349.1:638416-1276833 GCF_047370975.1 Nipponia nippon
ATTTTCCATTCTCCCGAGCAGGAGGGCGATGGTTTTCCAGCCCCTGCTCCCCTCCGCTGCGCCACGGCACTTCTCCCTCCCCGGGCTTAATCCCCCGGCCGGGCTGAGCGTGCCCTGGCCGCCCGGCACACCGCCTGCTGCGCCTGTATCTGACACGCGGGACGTGCAGTGGCGCTGGTGCCGCTCCGTGGGTTGGGGGTTCCCACGGTGCTGGGGGTCCCCACGATGCTGGGGGTCCCCGCGGTGCTGTGGTGCAGCACCTCTGGGGCGGCGGCAGTGCCGGGAGGCTGCAGCCTCTGCTCCAGCTCCTGCTGCGCAGGCAGGGCTGTCGCCCCATTAGCGGGGTTAACGGGGCGGGGGGGGTTAGGCTTGGGGTGAGCCATGGTGGGTGCTAGAGGTGCCAGGGGCAGTGGAGCCACAGGCTCAAGTGCAGCCCCGTGGGCGGCGGGGGGCTCAGCACCCTGCAGGATCGTGCCGTGGCGGCGGGCGCCGGGGAAGCCCTTTCTCTGCGTGCGGCTTTCAGAGCCGCTCGAGGAAACGGGGGAGGCTGGATTGGCGCTGGCCCAACGTCCCTCGGTCGGTCGGGAGCAGCCTGCGCAGCTCAGCCCGAAAAACCGCGGCGGTGCCCGCTGCACCGCGTCCTGTCCCTGCCCTGCCGGGGGTCACCGCTCCGCTCCCCCTGTGCTGCGGTCCCTCTGGGCGCCCCTGCACGCGCACCCCTCACTGGGGCAGGAGAGGGGCTTTGGGGAGCCTGGGCTGGCGGTGGCGGCTCCTGCCCCCTCCCAGGGGGTTTGCTGGGGGCCGGGCGAGCCTTGCGAGGTTTCCAGGGGAACTGGGGGTTTATGGCTTTCCTGCAGTGCCCTGCCCCTCTTATCGCACGGCCCCATTGATCCCTTTGATCGGCACCGGCGGGCGAGTTCAGCCCCGCGGGATCCGGATCCTCCCTGGGGGGGCAGTGGGAGGAGGGGGGTCATACCCCTTGCTCACAGCCGGGGCAACGGCCACCCACAGGTCCCAGTGCCACCAGGGTGCCGTGCCGGGCATGCCCACGGGACGAGAGGGTGTATCGGTGACCCGGTTAATGTGCTGATGTGCCGCCGCGTGGTCGGCGGCCCCGCGGTGCGTGCCTGGTGAGTTACGTGGTAATATTTATAGCCCCCTCCCGGCCGCCGCGGCTGCGGCTCTGCTGGCAGTTGTTCAAAGTTGTCATTGAGAAAAGCGGGAGCCGCTCGGCACCAAGGGGCTGGGGGCAGCGGGGCCGGGGCGAGGGCTGCGGCATCCATCCCTGTGGCGTCTGGGCAGCTCCTGCCTGCGCAGCCCCTGCTCTGACACCCCTCCTTGGGGGGCTTATCCACCAGCCACTGCCTCCGGGCAGAAACTGTGCTGGGCTTCGGCTGCCAGCACTGGGGAGAGGCAGAGCCGGCGTGGCGTGCCTGCCTGCGTGCCGCGGCGCTCAGGCCAGCAGATCCTGCTGCCATAAATCAGGCAGGAATGTGCCGGGCTGTCGGGCGTGGGGTGGGGTCTCGACAAAAGCTGCCCCAGCAGAACCGGGTGCTCGAGGTGCGGCTGTGCCAGAAGCCTTGCCTGGGTCTGCCTGCCCCGGCTCAGAAAGACATGTCCTGGCTGTGCAGCGCAGTGCAGCACGGTGCGGTTCATCCTGCTGGGTTTGCTCTGGCAGCCGTGCCGTGAGCAGCGTGGCAGCCCGAGCGGGAGATGTTTTTGCAGGAGGAGAGGCTGCCAGCCCCACGGCCGCTGCCCGATGGGTGCAAAGCCTCGACGGGGCAGACTGTGCTCAGCGCCGGCCTTGCCGGGCAGAGGGGAGCAGGCTCTGCTGGGCAGCACGGCAGCCAGTGGCATGCCACAGCCGGGAGAGCGTCCTGCGACCAGGTCCAGCTCAGCACCCTCCTTGCCTCGTCACAGCCCTCGTTTGCCAGGGCTGTACCCACAGGGACCCCCCTTGAGCACACCGCAGCAGGCACGAGCTTGCGCCATGGCGCAGGAGCTGGCAGCACAGCACACAAGCTCGCACAGTGGCACAGGAGCTCGCAGGCTCCCTCCGGCACTGCAGGTGTGGAGGAGGGATCACACCGAAGAGTTGCTCCACTCTGTGCTGAGCACAAGGTGGATGCTAAAAATAACCGGGATCGGCATTCCCGGGAGGAGCCGGGGGCCGATGGCGGTGCCTGCAGCACGGGAGCCGCTCCGGCCTGCGGGTGAGGCGTGAGGCAGCACTGCGATTTCAGCACTGGTGTTTCAGGGCTGAGCTCTGAGCGGGGCAGGCAGGGGATGGCACCGCCGTCCCAGGGCTTCTGCCAGGGCACGGGCGCAGGTCAGCCCCCAGCCGCAGGGACCCTCGGGATCCCGGGGCCCCGTGCCGGGGCCCCCCGAGCCAAACGGGAAGCGGAACGGCACAGGCAGCGGGCACAAGCCCCAGGGATGCTGCTTCGAGAGGGTCGGGGCTCTCCGGGTGGCGGGGGGCACAGGTAAGGGGTTTTTCTGAGCCTTTTTCTGCTCTCCTTGCACAGCTGTACGAGCTGGATGGCGACCCCAGGAGGAAGGAGTTCCTGGACGACCTCTTCAGCTTCATGCAGAAACGAGGTGAGCCCCCCCGCCCGCCCGCCCCGCTCCTCCCTGGGGCCAGGGGCTCATTTCCTCGCCCCTCGTTACAACCCTGAGGTCACAGCTCCGGCCGGGCCGCTGGTTAATTTTTAACCTCTTTGCACAGCGAGGTCAAACCTGCTGGGCTGGATCCTGCACCGGCGCCTGCGGCCCCCCTCGCCCGGCCCCGCTCCCCGCGCCCATCGCATCTGGGACCAGCGGCCCCTTCCTCGCGGGGTCCGGCCCCTCCTGGGCGCGTCGCCCCTGGCTTTGCCTCCCGCCGCTGTCCTTTCCCCGGGTTATCGCAAAGGGCGAAGCCCCCGGCTGCCTTCTCACTCTGCCCGGGCTGGCAGGGGGTGGGTGCCGGGGGGCCGAGGGGGTGGAAAGGGCTGAAAGCGAAGCGTTCGCCTGGTCGAGGGTCTGGTTCCTGCGTGGAAAACAGCGCTGAAAATGCTGACACATCGCTGCCTTCAGCCTTTTGTCAGGCGGGCACTGGGGGAAGCACGTGTGTGTGCGGGGGGGGGCCGGGGAGCCGCTGGCCCAGCGCTGCCGGAGCTGGCCATGTCCCACCAGGGTCCTCCCTGAGCCCCCTCTGCCCACCGGAGGGCAGGGACCCCCGGGAGGGAGGAGGTGCTGCAGCCCCTTCCCCATCGCTGGAGGGATGACCCCCCCATGCACGTGCAGCCCCCGGCTTGGCGGGACCCTCGCAGCCGGGAAGCGCCGCCGCCGTTATAAATAACTCGTGTTGCCGGGTGCCGCCGACCTCAGCCTGAGAAACGGTGCTCGGCCCCGTTTCGGGGGCTGTGGCTGAAAACTGCGAGTTTCTGTTTCCTTTGTGCGTGGGGCTGATGCTCAGCGAGGTGGCAGCGAGGCGGGGGTCCTGCGGGGGAAAGAAGGGGATGCTGGAAGGGAAGGGAGAAGCAGGAGCCCCCTGGCCCCCAGGCTGCCTTGCGGGGGGTCTCGCCGGCTTCCCCCCGCCTTTGCCCCGGGGGTGAGAAAGCAGCAGCCCAGACCCGCTCTCTCCTCCCCCCGCTCCCCAGGGACCCCCGTCAACCGGATCCCCATCATGGCCAAGCAGGTGCTGGACCTGTACATGCTGTACACGCTGGTAACGGAGAAGGGCGGCCTGGTGGAGGTGATCAACAAGAAGCTGTGGCGGGAGATCACCAAGGGGCTGAACCTGCCCACCTCCATCACCAGCGCTGCCTTCACCCTGCGCACCCAGTGAGCGGCGGGGGCTCGGCGCGGTGCGGTGGGCTGGGGAGGGGGCAACGCCAGCGGAGTCGGTGCTGCCCGTGCTCCCTCTGCCCTGTGCGGGATGCGGGGGGACCCCGGCCCGGGGATGGTGGAGAGGGAAGGGGTGGCACGGAGAGGGGGGTGGCACACGGGCAGGGGGTGCCCAGCCGCCACGTCCCCATCCCCATCCCTTTCCACCGGCAGGTACATGAAGTACCTGTACCCCTACGAATGTGAGAAGCGAGGGCTGAGCAACCCCAACGAGCTGCAGGCAGCCATCGACAGCAACCGGCGGGAGGGCCGCCGGCAGGGCTTCGGCAGCTCCCTCTTCACCTACTCGCCTGGCGGCACCCACGGCCTCCTCTCCTCCCCCAAGCTGCCGGTGCCGGCGCTGGGGCTGGCCTCCGCCACCAATGGCGGGTCCATCGCTCCCGTCCAGAAGATCAAGAAAGGTAATGGCTGCCGCAGGGTCCAGGCCGTGGCTGAGCCCCCTCCCGGCACTGGGGACACAGCCCCAAAAGGGGCAGAGCTGGGTGCCACGGGCTGGGGGGTCACAATCCTGTCCTCTCCTGGGCTCTGGGCACTGGGGCTTGTATCGGGGACCCTGACTCTGGTCACCCAGCTCTGGCTCCCCTTGGAGGGGCAGGAGGTGCTGGGCAGCCCCCAGTGCAGACCGAGGGGCCCCGAGCTGGCGTGCTGTGGCCGGGGATACCCCGGGGTCGTGGCACCCGTCCGTCCCCATCCCCTGCATCCCTGACCGCCCGCTCTGCCCCTGCAGAGGAGGACTCCCCCATCCCCATCTCCATGCCCAGCCGGCTCCCTGTCTCGCTGGCCGGCCACCCCGTGGTGGCAGCCCAGGCGGCCGCGGTGCAGGTGGCAGCAGCCGCCCAAGCCGTGGCGCTGGAGCAGCTGCGGGAGAAGCTGGAGTCGGGGGAGCCCCCGGAGAAGAAGATGGCGCTGGTGACGGACGAGCAGCAGCGGCTGATGCAGCGGGCGCTGCAGCAGAACCTCCTGGCCATGACGGCCCAGCTGCCCATGAGCATCCGCATCAACAGCCAGGGCACCCGTTCACCAGGTCAGTGTCGGCCCCGGCCCCCTGCCCTGGCAGAGCCGCCACAGCTCCTGGTCCCGGCAGGGTCCGTAACCCGGCTCTCCCCCGGCAGAGAACCGCCAGGACTCCGCCACTGGCCTGAGCAGCAACGGCACCAACAGCATCAGCATGTCGGTTGAGATCAACGGTATCGTCTACACAGGTGAGGGGCTCCCCTGCCGCCGGCGCGGCCCGGGGGCTGCCTGACACTGCCGTCCCCAGCAGCCTCTGCCACCGCACACCACCCGGCCTCGCTCCCGCTGGCCTTCGCCCCGTTTTTGTCTGCGGACGTGGTGTGCGCAGGCAGCGTTGGCACGGCCCTGCCGCCCCCCGGCTCAGCCCCCCGCTCTCTTCCCAGGTGTGCTGTTCGCCCAGACGCCCGGCCCTTCCTCCTCCTCTTCCTCCTCCTCCTCCTCGCTCCCTTCCTCTGCCTACAGCAAAGGCAATGGCGGCAGCGGCGGCAGCCGGAGCAGCGGCAGCGGTGGCAGCAGTGGGGTGGGGAGCAGCGGCGGCAGCGTCCCCCCCGCAGCCCCGGCCGGGCTGGCCGTGCCCCCCAGCTCTACCTCCACCAACGCTTCGCCTTAACACCCCCGGCCCCTTCCCCTCGCCGGCGCCGGTGGCCGGGGCAGGGGCAGCGCTCGCCCTCGTCCGGCAGTGGTCGGGGCGCGGGGGGCCGGGGTCTCGCTGGGGTCTCGCCGGGGTCTCGCCGGGGGCCGGCCTTGTTCTCATGTTGGTTGGGTTTTCCTTTGCGAGGAGAAAAGCTTTAGCCCGGGGGTTTTGCCGGAGCTGCCGGCTATCCCGCTGTGCCGCGCCGGTCCGGGACCGTTTACCTCACTCACATCACACTTTGCACTGTACATTTATTATTATTATTATTATTATTATTTTTTAATTCGTGTTACCTCCAGACAGACGCACGGACGCCTGCCGACGCGAGCTTTAGTGAAACCCCCCGGCACTCTCTAAAGGAAAAAAAGATAAAAAAAAAAAAATTGGAAATCGGGAGATATTTTATTCATTTAGATCCTTTTCCCTCCCCTTTTATTTTGAGAACTACACTCACTATATGGGATTTTAAGAGGTTGTTGTTTGATTGTTTTGTTGTAAATAGCTTCTATTTTATTCTCTAAAAAGAAAAGAAGAGAAAAGAATCGAACTTTAACATGCAAATGATATATATTAGCGTTCATCAGGGAAACGGGAGCTTGGAAACCGCGTAACCTCCTTTCTGCTCTCCTCTCGTTGCTGTCGGTGGCCGGGTCCAGCTCTGCTCCTTCCCCTGGGACCCCCGCGGGCGCCCCGAGACCTTGGGGGCTGTAGGGGGCCGGGGGGTCCCGTCCCGGCGCGGCCGTGCCGGCAGCAGGCAGAGCTGGCAGCCCCCAGCACCGGCAGCCTGCCCCCACCCCCAGCCTCCAGTTTCCCCAGTCTCTGCGCAGGGGCTGGGGCTGGGGGTCTGTGCCCGCCTTTGGGGATGCCGGGGGGTACACGCTGCCAGTCCCGCTGCCAGTCCCGCTGCCTGCCCCGCTGCCTGTCCCGCTGCCTGTCCCGCCGCCCAGCGCACCTGGCCGGCGCATCCTTGGGAACCCGCTGCTTTCAGGCTCTTGCTTTATTTTCTCAGCGGAGAAAATGGAGCTGAAAGCCGTTGCCCCCCCAAGCCCCCAGCCAACGCCGGGGAGGGGCTCGGCACCGAACCGCAGTGGCAATCCGGGCTTTACCGCGGGGCCGACGCTCCCCCTGCATCCCACCCACCCTCCCCACGGGGTGCGGGGGAAAGCGGAGCGGGAGCCAGGCTGCATTAGCAAATCTGTGGTTTTATTCCCCCTCCCCGTAATACTGCTGTGCAAAGCCAGTTTGGGCATATTTCCCTCCAGAAATCAGCAGCGTGGTGAGAGCAGGATCCGGGCGGTGTACGGCGGGGGGTCTGGAGGGGACCAGCATAAAATATCCAGTTTAGCTACGGGATGCAGGAGCTCTTATCCATGATGGGGATGCGCCGGGGGTGCTGCGGGATGCTCCGGGGGTCCCCAAGGACATGGAACATCCTTTGGGACCTCTGGAGCATCCCGCAGCCCCAGCCCCAGGATTTATTTTAAACATTGTTCTCTCTCCAGCCGGCCAGGTTTCAGTTTTTTGCAATTTTTTAGACTTTTTTTTGCCCCCCCGAAACATTCACCCACATCTGCGTGAGACACAATCGCGACCCGATACCGAAACACCCCCTCCCCCAACTCGGTATCAATTCCTCAGGTTTCGACCTCGAGCACAGGGTTTTTTCCCCCTTCCCCGGGTGCCGGGGGGGCCCGTGCTGGCGGGACACCCCCCTCCCTTTTTTTGCTTGGGGAAGTGGCGATCTCAGGGGATTTGGGGTTTTTCCAGCCTTTTTTTTTTCCCCAGCCTTTTTCCCCCCTCTCCAGAGCTGGAAATGCCCCTTGGTGGCTTCGTGGACCCCGTCCCGTGGGGTCCGGGGGCTCCGTCCGGCTCCTGCTGCTGTCGGGATCCAGCTCCCCGCAGGGAGAAATCCCGGGGGTTCTCGTGCCCAGGGTGGGTGTTAGATTTTCTTAGCGAGTTTTTGCATTTGTACAGTCACTGTTTTGGGTTGGTTGTTTTTTTTTTTTTAATTATTTTTATTCCCCTCCTTCCTCCTTCCTCCCCCCCCCCTTTTTTTTTTGAGAGCATATTACCTTTCACTTTATTTTTCTTTTTGCATATCGATTTTAAAAAAAAAAAAAGCCTAAATCAGTTTCTCTGGGGTTTGGAAAGAAAAAAGGAACGGACACAGCTGCAGATGCATTTACCCAGCGTGCATATCTTAACTCAGGTAAAAAACGAAAAAGAAAAAAAAACACAAAAGACAAAAAAAAGAAAAAGAATAAAAACCACATTCTACCTCTGAGAGCGGCGGCCTTGGGCGCACCCGGGCCCCCGGTGAAATATTTCAGTTTTGCAAACATTCAGGTATTGAAACTTTTGATTATTAAAAAAAAAAGATAAAATAAAATAAAAACACTGAAAGTTTACATTTTATAATAACATTATTATACAGATTGTATTTAAACTTCAGAATATTTAAGACAATTGTAACCCTGTAAAGTTGATGAAATATTAAAAAAAAAAAAAAAAAGTGGTGTTGTCTGGGGTTTCTGTCCCGGGGGGTGTCCAGGGGTGCCTGCAGGGCTGTGGGGTGCCTCTCCAGCGCCTGTGGGGTGCTCGTGGGGTGTCCGTGGCGTCCCTATAGGGCTATGGGGTGTCCGTGGGTCTGCGGGTCCCCACGGGGTGCCCATAGGGCTGTGGGGTGCCCATGGGGTCCCTATGGAGTGCCTATAGGACTATAGGGTGCTCATGGGGTCCCCACGGGGTGCCCGTAGGGCTATGGGGTCCCTATGGAGTGCCTATAGGACTATAGGGTGCTCATGGGGTCCCCACGGGGTGCCCACGGGGCTATGGGGTGCCCACGGGGTGCCCGCGGTCCCCCATCCCGGGCCGGGCCGGGGCGGACCCTGCTGAGCTTCCGGCCGCCTGCGGGCGCTGTGGAGGCTCCCGCTCCGCGCAGCCGCGCGGCTGCGGCGGCGCCGCTCTTGGTTGGCCAGCGCCACGCCGTCGGGCGGAGGGAGGGCGGCGCTCTAGGCGGCCGCCGCTCTCTCTCTGGCCCTGGCGGACCGCGAAGATGGCGGCGCCCATGGAGGTGGCGCTGGTGTCGGACGCCGCCGGGCCGCTCTGCAACTGCTCCGTCTGGGAGCTGCACTCGGGCTCCGCCCTGCCCGGGTACCGCGGCGGCAACAGCGGCCCGCGCGGGCTGGCGCTGCTGGGCGGCGAGCACCTGCTGGGGGCCCAGCTCGGCAAGAGCTACATCAACGTCTGGGAGCTCCAGAGGAAGGTACCGGCGCGGCGGGCGGGCCCGGGAGGCCTCGGCTCGGGGGGCGCCCCCGGGCCCCGCGGAGGGACCCCCCGTCCCTCCGGGGATGCGCCAGGGCCTCCTTCCCCGGAGCCCCCCCGCCCCCCCCCGTGGCGGGGGCCCCGCTCCCCGTAGAGACCCCCGGTCTCTATGGCCAGGCCCCCCCCCCCTCCCCGGGCCTCTCTCTCCATACAGACCCTCCCGTCTCTATGGTCGGACCTCCAGGTCACCTCCCTCCATAAGCCCCCCGTCACCACGGGCAGACCCCCGACCCCCCTCTGTCCGCAGAGACCCCCAGTGATGCTCCGGAGCCCCCCCGCCACGGGGGAACCTGCCCGCAGCCCCTCCCTGCCTTGCCCCCCCCCCCGCCCCGGGGCCACGGCTCCCGGGGGTCCCGGCTCCCTTCCCGGGGGACCCGGCCGATCGCACGGGAGCCGCCAGGAACGGTGTTTTCTGCAGGAGGAATCGGCTGGTGGGCTCCTCTCCGGGCCGGCGCCCCCCAGCCCTGCCCAGGCTGCGCCCCCACCGCGGCTCCCCTTCCCGAGGCTGGGAAGGAGCCGCGCGGCTCCCAGGGCTGCCCGGGGACGCGGCCGTCCCTGCCGAGGCAGAGCCCGGGGGATGCGGGCGCCCCACGGCTGGGCCTGCTTCCCCTGAGCCTCCCGTCGCCTCCGTCCGCTCTCTGCGCCGGCCAGCCAAAAATGGGAGCGGCTGGGCAAACCTCACCCGTCCCTACGCAGCCGTCCCCCTTCCTCCTGCATCCCGCCTGCGCTTGAACTAGGGCAAGCAGCAGCAAACACAGCCGTGATTTCGCCATTCCCTGCCGTTCCCCTCGGTTTTGCTGCAGAGAGCAGCAGCAGCCCGGGGGTCTCGGCACGCGCAGCCCCTTCGCTGCTGCAGCTCAGGGTCTGGTGTTTCCAGTCCCCCCGAGCTGTGAGGAGCTGCTCTCGGACCTGCTGCTTGTTCTCCCAGGCTGTGAGCTCGCATCCTCTTTTTTTCATCTTTTATCAATGTTGTTGTGCTGTAATCTTCTGAGCCCGTTTTCTGCTGAGTCCCCAAGGTTCCCCAGCTGTGGAGCACAACTGCATCCAGATCCCTTGCCTTTCGGCACCCCTCCTGCTGCGTGTGGCTGGAGCTCTGCGGGTGGAGGAGAGTGGGAGGGGAATTTACCTTTTCCCTGCAGGGCTAAACACGAAGCAACTGCAACAAAACCAGCAAAATGCAGAGCAGTTCGATGTGATTTGCACATGTGGACTGCGCTCCTCCATCATCTTCCTCTTTGGCATTGAATCTCCGAACGGCGGCAGCGCTGACGTGGGTTGAGGGCACGGCTCAAACGCAGGCAGCCGCAGCACGTTGGACGCTGCCTGAGCTGCCTCTTCTCCCACGGGCCGGTCTCAACTGAACCAGGGCCTCGTTTCTGTCTCCCTCCCGTACTCCAGCCCCTACTGAAGGGTCCCTGTGTTCATTCTGCCCCCAGGACCAGCTCCAGCAGAAGATCATATGCCCTGGGCCGGTGACCTGCCTGACGGCTTCCCCCAACGGGCTCTACATCTTGGCTGGGGTTGCTGAGAGCATCTACCTGTGGGAGGTAAGGGGGCTGCCGGCTGGCACGGGCGGCGGGGTGTAGAGATTCGCATCCTGTCCAGCTAGCGAGTGCCCCTGTCCCCTCAGGTGCCAGGAAATCCACGTTATCTGGGCTCCACAGGGCGACGAAGGCTTTGCTGGGTTGTGTACGTTACAGCTGTTGCTGGTGTGGCCTGGGCTCCGTGTTGCCCCGGGGGGCTGGGACTGGCCGCTCGGCGGCCTCCACGGGCATGCAGACCACGGGGCAGCTCGTCAAAGCAGGGAGGGAAAGGAATTGTGGTGGGAGGTGCTGGATGAGGCCTGGCTCTGTGCTTTCCTTCTCTCTCCGAGCTGCTGCAGATGCCTCAGGGGTCAGATGTTGCTCCCTCAGAGCAGAAACACAGGACCTAGTTTTCCTTCCACATTTTAGCCTAATATTTGTATGTGACTTGTGATCTGGATGCCTGCAGAGACTGCTGGGCTCTGGTCATCATCCTTCTGTTTTTAATTAGTGGTGTATTTACGTGGGGATTACACTACGTTCTAAGCACTTCACCAAGCAAATAAAAGAACAAGCTTGTTCTGAGCCCCGGGATTAAACACCGAGATGTCTAACCTGGAAAGCTCTCGCTCCTGGGGGATGTTTCTGAGCCTTGTTATGTGGGCAGCTCTGTCTTAATTCATCAGATTTTTCTTTTAAAAATGTGCTTGTGGCAATGTTGGGGGAAAAAAAGCCCTCACAAGGAATGCTGGGCTGAGACTGCAGCAAGTGGGAGTTGCTCTCATGATGCTCTGAGCCGGTCTCTGCTCTGCTTCAGCTGCGGAACACATCCCTTTCTGGCTGCCCCCTGCTAGCCTTGCCTTGCGAACGCTTCCGAGCGTCTGCCTGGAGTGGGTGACGACGCTGTCCTCCTGGCAGAGGGAACAGACACCTCGGGGAGGCTGCGTGGAAACCATCGTAGAGCTGGAAATGGGCCCAGGAGCCCTAGTTTTGTGCCTTCTCTGTGAAACCACTTGTTCTCCGTTGAATTGCAGTTCGGTTTTATTTTTAGGTGTAATTCAGACAACGAGAGGGAGTTGATTCTGGTTTTTTGTATGGGGCTTCCTCGCTGCCTCCTTAGTTCCCTCCCTATCTGCGGTGTTGCCTTTCAACAAGGAAAGCTCCGGGTTTAGGGAACTCCTCGTCCACCCTAAAACCTCCCTTGGCCCGAGACTGTGCAGCTGTGCTGAAGTGCAGCAACCCCTGGGGTGGCACGCAGCTTTCGTAACCCCCACAGCCATCTCGTTAGGTGTTGTGGGAGGTTGGAAGAAGCCATCAGAGTAATATTAGCAGTAAAGAAGAAATCTTTACTACATGCTTGTGTCTTGACCAGAGAAATGGCACTGGCATCACTAGGTTCCAGAGTTAATGTTGGCAGGACCTCTTCAAACTGTCTTCTGCTGTATTTACCTTTGGTCATAAGTGTATGTGGTTGTACTGGTTGCACCTTGATTGTGTCAGTTGCCATCAGTGAGGCACAAATGGGCTCGCGTGGTCGGCACAACCTTCCCTTTTCCCTCCGTTTGCCACCGCCCTGTTCCGCGCGGCTCCACAGCGCGGGGACTCTGCTCTGCTTGCACCTGGCACAGCAGCACCCGGCTGGGGATGGAGCTGCAGGTGCTGCTACACCCACAGCCGTCGAGGGCAGGGCGCTGCGGTATGCCGGGGCATCTCAGTGCTCCTTCCTTAATGTCCTCCTGCCCTTTCCCTTGCTCTAGGTCTCCAACGGGAACCTCCTAGCCATCCTGAACCGACACTACCAGGACCTCACATGCCTCTGCTTTACCGATGACAGCAGCCACTTCCTCTCAGGGGCGAAGGACTGCCTGGCCCTGGTGTGGAACCTTTACAGGTAACGGCGGCCTGCGGGGAGGTCTCGGCCCGTTTGTACGGGGGACAGGGAGCATCTGGGAGAGGAGTCTTAGAACAAGAGATCAGCCACTGCTTCCCGGAGGCGGAATCAGCTCTGCCTAAGCCCGTGTGCCTAAGCTGTTTTTAAAGCCTGCTGGTGATGATGAGTCTGTGCCCTCCTTAGGCGGCTGTTCCGCTGTTGTTATCCTCACTGCCGGAGAGGTGTTTCCTAGTGTCTCATCTGAGTTTCCCAGGCTGCGGCATATGGCTCTGAGTTCTTTTCCCTGCTTGACACAGAGTGGATTGTGCCCTTTTGCTGCTAATGGCAGCTGAGGTCTCTGTCCCCTCTGGGATAGGGAGCTCAGTAGTGGCCCTCGTCCTCGGTATCGCATGTGCTTCTGTGTCCTCCGTGGTCCTCGCAGCCAGGAGAGCCATCCCGGAGGAAGCAGAGCCGTGGCCAGCTCTCCTCGCAGCCGCTTTCCTCTGGCATCCCCAGCGTTGCTCTTGCTGACTTGCCATGCCAGCCTGTCTCTCTGTTCTCCCCTACAGCGTGCTGCAGGCAGAGCCCTCCCAGATCCCTGACCCTCGCCACGTGTGGTCCCGACACAGCCTCCCCATCACGGACTTGTGCTGCGGCTTCGGAGGGCCCTTGGCACGAGCTGCCACGGCCTCCCTTGACCAGACAGCGAAGGTAAGGCTCGGCTCAGTCCCACCGAACAGGAGTCCCAGAGGGTTACAGCAGAGTTTCTGCTGGGCTGCAGCAGAGCTGTCCATGAGGGCTGCAGTAGCTGAATTTCTTGGCTGTCTCCGTGATGACTCAGAGCTGCCAGACCTAATGGGCTTTGCCTCTCCAAACACCAGCAGTTTCTCTGCACCTGCCCTGGGGCTGGGCTGGGCCTCCGCATGCTTCGCAGTCCCTCTTCTCCTGGGGAATGTTGGGGTCAGCTCTGATTCCCCTTGCTGATGTCCTTTAGTCTCGAACGGCAGGGAGCAGAGCAGGCTGGAGCCCAGAGCCCGCAGCCTGCTCCTCCTGCCCTGCAGGGAGGGGTCTGCCCTGGGGGGCAGGACGGGCACGGGATGGGGTTAAGGCCGTTTCGGAGCTGCCTGGGAAACTTGTGGTCTCATGGTCACGAAGAGGCCGATCCTGGGTTCTGCTGTGGTTGTGCCTCGGACTCGGTTTCCCCATCCACAGGAGGGAGGGGATGCCGGTACGTGCTGCCAGCTTGCCGCCGGGCAGGTGCTGATAAGCAGCAGCGTGTTCTTCCAATCCTGCCGTTAACATTTAAGCCCCTAATTCTCCTGAACCCTCTCACTCCAGCTCTGGGAAATCTCATCTGGGGAGCTCCTGCTTTCCGTACTCTTCGATGTGGGGATCATGGCTGTGACTCTCGACCTCTCCGAGTATCACATGTTCTGCGGCGGCATGGACGGATCCATCTTCCAGGTTGACCTCTGCGCCTGGGTGAGTGCGCGGGGCTGCAGGGCTGCAGGTCTGCTCGGTGCTGCTGCCGTGCCCAGCCTTGGCACCACACCCTGAGCTACTGTCACCTCCCCGCCTATGCGACTGGCGTGACCTGCCAGGGCGTGGGAGGGCCTGGGTTCCCCTGTGTCTCCTCTGCCCCCTTCAGACACAGTGATGAACCTGCTGGCTTCAGGCTTCCTGAATTTAAACCGCTCTCTCCCTTCCTTCCTTCATTTCTGCAGCCGGTCCAGAGAGACCGGACCTTCCAGACAGAGCAGGAGAACGGGAAGGTCTTCAAAGGGCACAGGTGAGGGACCAGACATACCTGCCAAACCCTTCATCGCCCCCCGTCTGCCCACCTCACCAGGTTCTGGCAGTCCTTGGGTCATCCCGAGTTTAAAGTTCCTCTTCCCCATTCCAGGAACCAGGTGACCTGTCTGTCAGTCTCCACGGATGGTAGCCTGCTGCTTTCCGGCTCACATGACGAAACAGTCCGACTGTGGGACATCCAGAGCAAGCAGTGCCTGAAGACAATGAATCACAAAGGTAGGCATGCCCTTATCTCCAGGATCCTTTCCTCCTCAACTGCCAAAGGCCGCTGCTGTCTCACTTCTGCTGCTCTGGTGCTGCCCTGGGCACTTCAGGCATTTCTCTGCTGCTTGCTTCACAGCTCCAGGAAGGGCAGAGGCATTAGAGGGACGCCTTAGCTGTCTGCAGTAATGTTTTGACCTTGCCCGTGTCTGTTAACAACCCCTCTGTGCACTGTCAGGGAGTGAGTCATAGATTTCACCCTGTTGCTGAGGACGTCCAGGATCTTCCCCCTTGTTTTCCAAAGGGAGCGGTTGCCCCACACGCACCCTAACGCCTGGGGAGGATGTGTCTGGAGAAGAGACTGTCTCTGTGACCCCAGCAACAGCACCCATGAGCTCATTAGGCCTGAAGAGAATCCAATATAAGCAGTTGTCTGGGATTTCAGCCTAATGGCTCTGATAAACCATGCAAACAAACCTTTACCGGCTCAGATCAGCAATTAGGTGCCTCAGAGCAGCCGATGATTTAACCCTCCTGTTGTGTTTGAGCTGTTGCTAACAGTGGATTTCTTCTATGACCGTGGTGGTCTCCGGTCTCTTAACACCGCTCTTGCTGGTGTGGCTGGCAGTGCTGTTCTCTGGGCACTGCCTAAAACCCTCCCAGAAGGCGACAGTGGTGCAAGTCAGACCCCGTTCCTCTGGGATGCTGCCCCTGGACGGAGGGGGGCAAGCTGCTGCCCCAGGGCAGGCGCTGAAAGCCGGGCTGCCCGCAGACCCTTTCCTTTCTTCCTTTTGCTGCCAAGGACCGTTTCTAATGGGGACCTACGGCAGCGCCCATCCAGCCATGCTCCACTGGCACTAGAGGGGTGAAAGCAGACAAAATCTGAGCTGTGTGAGTCATCAGAGGAGAGGGGGCCAAGCTTTCGCTGCGAGCCAGGCATTGAAACCTGCTTTCAGGCTGCAGGGGAGTGCGGATGGACACAAGCTCTTCCCGTGAGGGGCAGGACCAGGCTGGCCATGCCGCCGGGTGCCAGGGCCACGAGGTGCAGGTGCTTTCTGCAGCCTCTGCTGCCTCGCTTCTTCCTGCGGCAGGGATTTGGGTTCCCCAGCGGCCCTGGCACCAGTGCCACCCTGCTGCTGCTGCTGCATTCTTAATCTGAGCCTGGGAGCAGGGTGGGAGCTGCGTTGTGGACCGGGAGCTGCCATCCAGCGGAGCTGTACCGTAGATGGAGGGTCCCCGAACAGAGCGCAGGCTCCCCACAGCCTCCCTGCGTCGGGGGCTCTGTGGCTCTCCTGTCCCAGCACTGCCTCTCTTCAGCAGCCGTGCCACCCTGTCTTAGTGGGGTGGCAGCTTCCCTGCAGCGCTGGTTTCCAGCAGGTCGTCACCTCCCCTTGGCCTTCCTCGCCGCCTCTCCGAGCAGTGACGTGAGCCTCCCAGCAAGGTCTGTTCCCTGCTGCCACTGTTCACCCCTCCAGCGCGTTCCCTGAGCCTTTCCCTTCCCAAGGCAGGGATGACGTGGGCTTTTCTGCCATGGCTGACATGACAGCAACCTCCGGCCCGGTGTGCTTGGGGGAGGAAGGTCCCTCTGCTCGCAGGGCAGAGCGGGTAGCTGGGGGCAAGGCAGGAACCGCTGCCCTCCCCACGTGATGGTGCTACAAATAGATTGGAGAGGTTGGAGCGTGGCTCAGGGCTCGAGGGGAGCGTGGCTGTGCAGGCAGGACGGGTGCAGGGGCCTGTTTTGCTTGTCCTTGCTGGGGGCGGGCAGGCGGGGGGCAGAGCATGGGCAGGCAGATGGACTTTGAGAAATTGGGCTGCTGCCCTCAGGTGATGAGCTGTGACTGTGCTGGGCAAGGCAGGGCTGCTCCCGGTCACCGAGCCCGGCTGGCACCGCTCCGAGGGGAAGCAGGGGACCTCTGGGACGGGGAGGCCAGTGCTCCCCAGTTCTCTCGCTAGCACTGCCCCAGAATCCCTCCGAGCCTCGGTTCCTGTCCTGTCACACAAGCTCTGTCCTTTTCTCTGCAAACCTCGTGTGGCACAGACCGTCCCCGAGGGCTCGATCGTGCAAGGCCACCCCGGGGATGCTCCAGCCAGTTCCTCCTGCTGGCAGCTGCCAGTGTCGGGAGCCAGATGTTTATTCTCCCCCAGTTGAGTCCAGTCCCTCTGCCCACACTGGCAGGGTGTCACCCACCGCCTGGTGCCCGAGCCATCGTGATGAGGTGGGGTTGGACGGGACTCGATCTGCACTGAGCCTGAGAGCGGCTGGGGGGGTCTGTGCTGGATGGTGACCGGATCTGGGGATCTGTGGGCTCATTCGTGCGATTTTCTCCTCTCTGCCTTTCTTGTCCCTTCCTTTCAAATTGCTCCTCGAAGTGCCAGCGAACCAGCAGTGGTAATCTCACTAATGGATATTTTCGTAAGAAACAGAAGACATCTTGTCTTTAGGGAGGGAGCAAGAGTAAAACAATGGTTTGTTACAGCACAGTGTTGGCAAAGAGCAGCTTCGGGGCCAGCCTGGGACTGCTGGCAGAGCAGCTTCTGGACCCAGTATTCAGCGGAGCCTTTGCTTTGCCGGCAGGATCCAGCCTTGGATCCTGGGAGGGTCAGGCTTCGGAGCAGGCTCTGGTCTAGCTGGAGGGGGAGATGATGGCAAGGGAGCCCAGGTCTGCATCAGAGGTGCTTTTGTCCATCTCTGGAGAGACCGAAAGCCTCGGGCAGCTCCAGGCCCCCCTGGGCTCGCTCCCTCGCAGCCCTGTCCTGCACCTTTCCCCGCTGCCTTTGGTGGGGACGCCGGGCGGGCGCTGCGGCACCCTGCCTCCGCTCAGGTGCATCTGGATCCTTTTAACCTTTCCCTCACGCTGTCGAGTTCGGCAGGGGGAAGATGGATGGTCAGGGATTATTAGCAGTGACGGAGCTGCTCTGCTCGCACACAAGCCCGCTGGCTGCTGGAGGGGTGCTGCAGGCAGCGAGGGTCTTCGGGGGGCTGCTGTGCCTGATGGGGAGAGGTTTGGGGCGTGGGGGGCAGCGGTGGGAGTTCGCCAGCGAGCACGAGTTCGGAAGGGGGGGCGGAGGGGGCTGCTGACAGAAAGCAGCAGCCTGTGTGGGTAAATGCAGTAATTAAAGCGCTCATTAGCTCTGCCAAACGAGAGCGTGTGATAGATCACTGCAGGAGACAGCTGCGAGAGCAGCCGCTGATGGATGGCTGGCTCTGCGGAGGACGGCCGGGCCGCCCCGCTCCTCCCTGCTGGGCCCAGGCTGCGGAGCCGCGTCCCTGCTCCCCACCGCCCAGGACGGGGAGAGGGGCTCTGCCTCTTCCCGGGTGCTGGGGAGGAAGGCAGGAGTCCCGGCAGCTGCCTGCGCCACGGGTTGTACTCTGTTGTTAGGGCTGCCTGAGGCGCCGGGCAAGAGGCAGCCCCACCGGCGGGGAGAAGTCTGACCTGTCCCCTCCTCTTGTCCCATCCCAGGTCCGGTTACAAACGCCTTCATAGTGCTGGCCCCAGCCAACATGTTCAACCCGGACGGGAAACCCAGCGTGCCTCTCCCCAAATTCAGCAAACACCTCCACGGCACCGAGAGCAACGACGAGCAGGGGAGCGAGGGAGTGACGCTGCGCCTCGGGCTCCACCAGCAGGTACGGGGATGAGCAGGCTGCTGGGGGGGGGGAGATGGAGGTCGGGTGGGGGGTCTGTGCCAGAGGGTGCAAAATTTCTCCTCCAGCGGCGGTGGCTGGTCGGTGCTGATCCGCTGCTGATGGGCAGCAGCTCCGCGGCCTGTTCTGACCTTCCCCCATGCTGCTGAACTTCCCCAAGTGCCATTTTTTCAAGCAGTGGAATTGCCCAGTTAACTGATGTGTGGTGGGAGCCTTGCGGGCAGGCCAGGCAGGCAACAGGCAGGCTCTTCCCTCGCTCTCGGCCGGGGGAGAGGAGCCCCCGGACTGAGGTCTCCAAGTGGAGCAGGGTCCTGGCTGGGGCACAGGGTGTCCCTTTGAAGTCACCCCAGCGTGGCCGTCCCCAGACAGGGGAGTGTCCTGCAGCATCCACGATCGCAGCATCCACGATCACAGCCTCGCTGCGTGCCGTGCCAGTCCATCCGTCCCCTGTCTCTCTGCCGGCAGTCCCAGAGTTTCTCTCCTCTGTCAGCATCTGTCCCCGGGCGAGCGACAGCCCTGCCATGGCTGACGGATGAGCCCCGTGCAGGGGAGGTGTCAGCCGGTCCAGGAGGAGCTGTTTGCTCGGCGGCGGGGATGGCACGCCGGCAGTGCAGGGCCAGCTCGGGTGCTGCTTTGGAAACGTCAGTCCCGCAGTCAGTCAGGCTCCTCCGCTCCCAGCACCGTGCTGGGGAGAGCAGCCTGTGGTGTGGCGAGCCCGGCGCTTCCCCCTGCGCAGGCAAAGGGCTCTGTCCATGCTGGGAGAGGAGCTTGGCAGACCCCTGCACGAGGGACGCTCGAGGGGACCAGCCCTGGGCACGGACCTTCCCTTTTTGAGGGGGGCTGCAGCTCCGGCCAGGCTCTGCCGGTGCCACAGCGTTGGCTGTACCCTGCTGGAGTCCGCTCGGTCGCTGCTTTGGCCCGCGGGGCTGGGGGCTGGGAGGGGAACCCTGCCCGGGGGTGCTGGGAGAGCGCCCGGGTCTTCTGTACCAGTGTCTCCTCTCTGGTCCCTGCAGGAGTCTGGGGAGAGCTACCTGGAGAAGGCTGAGAAGATGTACTCGCAGATGTACTCAACACGGGAAAAGGTGAGCGCTGCTCCGAGAAGGGGGAATCGCGTCCGGCTGGTACGGATCCCGTGGGGAGCCCTCTCTTCAGCTGAAGCGGTCCTTAGGGACCGCGCAAAGCTGGGGGGAAGAACGCGCCCTGGAATTCGCTGACGGGGTAGGCAGGAGGGGCTGCAGCTTGAGTGGGAGATGGAGGAGGGAGAGGACAATAAGTTTAGGATTTGCTGCTGTCCGGGGGAGCACGCGCCTCTGCTTGCTAGAGGTGAGACCCAGGCGCCTGAAGCTTTTCTGTCACGTTTTTCTGTCGCAGAACCTGGTGGGAGACCAGGAGCATCTGACGATCCAGGTGAGTGAGCTGGAAGAGGAGGTGAGCACCCTCCGGAAAATCAACAAGAACCTCTTTGACTTCTCCGCTCGCATCATCACCAAACCAGCCAAATGAAGAGGCACCCCCTGCCCTCACACCCCTCTGCCTCTCCCTGCCCAGCTCCTGGGGAAGAACCAGCCCGCCCTCGGGCACCTGCGCACGCAGCCGGGCAAGCAGGCCTGGCTCGCGTCCTCGCCAGCGCTGTCACGCGGCGCGCGCCGGAGCGTTTGCCTGCTCGGTCTGGCGGCCGTTTGATGGCACGGGACTGAGACGAGCGCGGGGGCTGCAGGGCTGCTGCGTGCGGGACAACACAGGGACTGTTTTCACCCCGATTCGCTGCTCGGTGCCGGTGGGGGCAGACGCGGAGCGGCCGGCTGCAGGAGGAGCGTCTCCAGCTCCGAGGGAGGGGTTCAGGACGCAGCTCCTGCTCTTCCCCATCTCTTCCCCTGGCCCTTGGTTGTTTCTTTTTGTTACTTGACCCTGCAGTGCAGACAGAAAAGTGTTTTTTCTCTTCATACCGGTTTGAGATTGGATTTTAGAGACCCCTTCCGCCCATCCCGCCCTGGGAAACGCTGCTCGGTATCGCTGGACCCCTCGCAGCCGGGATCCCGCTGTGGGCTCGTTCCGCTCTCCTGACAGCGGGGGCTGAGCAGCTCCTGCTCCTGGGGGTGCCAGGGGCAGCGTCGGTGCTGCCTGGGGACAGGCGGGGGCCCTGGGGTACGAGGCCTGGAGCCGGGGCTCCCGTGCGGCCCCGTCCGTCCTCTGGGCGGGGGCTGGGGGCGTCCGTGGGCTCGGGGCGCGGGTGGTGGTTTTGGGGCGGCGCGGGGCTGACTCCTCCGGGGAGGGGCGGGGGGCCAGCAAGGTGCTATTTCCGATCTCATAAGTTGACAATTTATATATATTTGGATCCAGCTACTTTGTTTTCACGGTGTTCTGGGGAATCGGCCTTTTGTATTGTCACGAGCATGGCAGCGGGGGTTGTGGGTTTTGTTTAGGTTTATTTTTTACATAAAAGATTTGTTTTTTATAGTGAAAAATGCCTGAGTTTTTTCTTTAACAGCCCGCTGGTGGTCACCGAGCTCAGTAACCCCCCACCGCTCCCCTGGCCGGGCTGGTGGCAGGGACGGTCCCTCCCTGTCCCCACGGGGCCGGCGGGGGGTCCCTGGGCCGTGGCCGTCCCCCTGCGCACCCCCCCACGGCCCTGTTCAATACACCAGCAGTAAGCGCAGCTGATTTAAAGTGCACTTTAATAAGGCAAGCGTCCGTGCAGACCGCGCTCCTGCCAGCTCGCTTAGATAATGCTTTTAGCTTAATAAGCGGCGTTTCGCTCTTCTGGTGCTCCTCGCCTTCCCCCGCCAGTTTGGATCGACATTAATCAGCTGCAGCGGGAGCAGCAGCCTGCGCCAGGGGCTGCGGTGGGAGCGCGTCCCCGCGCAGGGAGAGCCCCGGGGGCCGGCGGCCTGCGCCCCGACTCCAGCCCTCCCTCCCGCTTGTCCCACGCCCTCTCCCGGTTCCGCCAGCGGGGTTTGGGTCGGGGCGCGGAGCTTGGGCAGAGCGGGAGGGAGGATGGGGCGTCCCTGCGCGCCCCCGCCGGTGCTGCGCCCGGGAGAGGCCGGGGGCTGGGGGCTGGCTCATGCCCGGAGCCTGGTGGCCCCTGTTCACCCCCGGGGGAAGGAGCAGCCGGGGCCCGCGGTCGGGATCCTGCGCTGGGGGACCAGCACCCCCAGCAAGGGGCTGTCAGCACTCCCGTGCCTGGCAGGATTAGCTCCGATGGCTTCCCCCCTCCGGGCCCATCTCCGCAGGGGGAATTCGTTAGCTGTGACTCATTAAATTTGTCTGGTGATCAATAGTTTTTGCCAGCTGGTATTTGGCTCCATTGTTCGCTTTCTTATTAATTTGGTGGAGGCTCGCTGCCTCTCTGCTGATGTTGGTGCTCCCGGTAGCCCCCGGGCCGTGCCTCCCTTTCCCGGCAGAGCGGAGGGAGACCCCACGGTCCCGGTAGAGCAGAGAGTGACCCCGCTTTCCCGGCGGAGCGGAGGGTGACCCCGCTTTCCCGGCGGAGCGGAGGGAGACCCCGCGGTCCCTCCCCGCGGAGGGAGGCCGCAGAGCTGCTGCCGAGCGCCAGGCCCTTCGCCCCCTCCCCGGGCAGCGGGGCGGACCCCGGGACCCCCCGATTTTACGCTGCCTCTCTGACTGCGGAGGGGTGCAGGGCTTCGGTCGTGGCCGTTACCGGGGGGGGGGGGCAGTTTACGGCCCCGAGCCCCGCTCGGCAGCCGCCCGAGGGGCTTTTCCCAGCCCGGGCCGCGACGGGGAGCGAGGAGGAGGAGGGGGAGGAAGGTCCCGGTGTTCCAAAAGCCGCTGGGATCCCCCTGGCAGCCGCGGGGGCGCCGGGGCACCTCGCCCTCCCCGCCGGGGGACCCCACGGTGGCGGCACCGGGCGGGGGGGGCCCGGCTCGGGCGCGGGGCGGGGGGACCGGCGTGGGCGTGGGCGGGACCGGCGTGCGGGGGCCGCGCCCGGCGGGGGCGGCGGGGGCCGCCCCGGACCCCACCGCGGCTCGGGGCCGGGGCCGGGACCAGGGGCCGGCGCTGCCGCGACGGGCGCTGCCCCCGGGCCCTGCCCGCCCCCGCCGGGCCCTGCCCGCACAGGCGGGCTGCGGAGCCGGGCTGCGGAGCCGGGCGGGGTCCCAAGCCGGGAGCGCTGCCGACCCGCCCGGAGCCGCCCCCGCCCGCCCCCGGCCCGCCCCGGCGGGGCGCAGAGCGGCGGGGCCGTGCGGGGCCGGTGGCGGGGCGCATGGCGGGGCTGCGGGCGCTCTGGCTGCTGGCGGCGGCGCTGGGGGCGGCGGGGGGGCACCCGCAGCCCTGCCGCGTCCTGGCCCGCACCGGCCCCGCCGTGCGCCTCGGGGCGCTGCTGCCGCCCGCCGCCCCCGGCCGCGCCCGGCTCCGCGCCGCGCTGGCGAGGGCGGCCGGTAGCGGCCCCGGGGGGGGCACCGGCCCCGGGGGGGGCCCCGGGGGGGCGGCGCTGCCCTACAACCTCAGCCTGGAGGTGGTGGCGGGGGCCCCGGCGCTGCGGGACCCGGGCTCGCTGGCGCGGTGGCTCTGCGGGGCGCTGGTGGTGCGCGGCGTGGCCGCCGTCCTGGCGCTGCCCCGCTCCCGCCGGGAGCTGCTCCAGCTCGACTTCCTCGCCGCCGCCCTCCAGATCCCCTTCGTCAGCCTCCTCGACGGCCGCGGGCCGCTGCCCTTCCGAGCGCAGGTGAGACCGCACCGGGGGCCCCCGCTCCCGCCCCGGCCGGGGCGCTCGGGCGCGGCTGCGGGCACCGGGGCCGCCGGGAGGCAGCGCCGCGTCCCTTCCCCGCCCGTGCTCCCGTCCCGATCGTCATCCCGGCTCCAATCCCGGCTCTGGCCCGGGGGTTCCCCTCCCGGCTGCGGTCGCGATCCCGATTCCGGCTCCCATCCCGGCTCTACCCCAGCCCCTCGTCCTCGCTGCACCCCGGCTCCTCCCGGCTCCCTCCCGGCCCCATCCCGCCCCCATTCCCACCCCCATCCCGGCTCTATCCTGACCCCCATCCTGGCTCTATCCCAGCCTCATCCCGGGCCCCATCCTGGCTCTGTCCGGGCTCCATCCCAGCTCCATCCCAGCCCCCGTCCCATCTCTCTCCTGGCCCCTGCCTGGCTCTGTCCCAGCCCCATCCCAGCTCCCACTCCAAGGCAACTTCCCTGGCTCCTCTGGCAGCCCCACGCCCCCCCAGCCCCAGTCCGACCCCAGTCCAGCCCAGAAGGGATCCGGGGACGTGCCTTGGTGCTGATCCCCGCAGTCCCCCGTGCCGCCCAGGAGCGATGGCCGTACGTGCCGGTGCCATGTTTCGCAGCCCAAACCCCGCCAAGCCGAGACCCGTCCCAGTCCTGTGTCCTGGGGCTGGATCTGTCCCGCTCCCTTCCCTCGGCCGGTCCCTTCTGGGGTCAGACCACCTCCGCACAGGGCCGCACGCGTTCGGGCCCCTCCACGTGCGCGCTGACCCCGGGCTGCGCCTGGGCAGAGGTGACCCCACGGGGCAGGACCACGCCGGCCCCTGTCCCGCCGGCCTCTCCCCGGGGATGCCCCGGCAGGCGGTGAACGTGCGCAGGCCTCGCCACCCTCCACGCGTGCCCGTCCGCTGCCTGGCGAGCAGCGCGTCCTTGGAGCGTGCCGGCTGCGGGGCGCTGGGGCAGAGCCTGGTGGGCAGCGAGACCCGCGGGGGGGCACGGCTCGCTGCTCGGGTGGCCACGAGCCCTCTCGCCCGCCCAGCTGGGGGCCTGCGGGGGGCTCTTCCCCGGGGCTCTCCCTCCAGCCCCTGGGCACCCCTCCGGCTTCGTGGGTGGGCGCACAGCCAGCACCGGGTGGGGGGAACCATCCGCCCGGGCTGGGACAGGGCTGGGAGCAGGCAGGGAGCACGGGGTGGCTCCGGCGCGGGAGGGACCATGTCGGGTGCTGCCTCTGGGCTCTGCCCGCGGGCAGGAGCAGGGCAGGGGCACAGCCACAACCCCTGTGTGTCGGCAGAGCCCTTTCCACTTCCACATGGACCGGCAGAGCTCGCTGGAGACGCTGGTGGACGTGCTGGTGAGCGTCCTGCAGGCCAACGACTGGCGAGAGACCAACCTGGTGCTCTGCCACCCCTGGGATGTCTCCGGCTTCCTCAACCTCTGGGCCCGCCGCTCCCAGCTCTTCCTCCGCACCATCCTGGACCTTGGCTACCTGGATGAGGCCGGGGCCACCCGCTACCTCCGGCAGCATGGGGAACGCTTCAGGACCCTCTCCAGCCCCGTGCTGGTGCTCGGCTGCGACCTGCAGCGCGCCCGGCTCATCTTCCGGGCGGCCGAGGAGTTGGGGCTGCCACCGCAGGAGCTTCACTGGATGCTGGGCTCCCCGCTCAGCGCCGGCGAGCTGCAGACCGAGGGGCTGCCCCTGGGGCTGCTGGCCTACGGGGAGGTCAACCGGCCGCCACTGGAGCTCTTCATCCAGGATGCGGTGGAGCTGGTGACCCGGGCCATCGCCAGCGCCGCCCGCGTCCGCCCCGACCTGGCTCTCCTGCAGACAATGGTGAACTGCAACGACAAGCACCGGCCGGGCGCCGAGTCCTCGGGGCTCTTCCTCTCCCGGTAAGGAAGGTGCTGTGGGTGCCCCTGCCCCGGCTCCATCATACCGGGGTGCACGGGGGGGGCTGTTCCCCAGCCCCGGGATGGGGCAAGGGCAGAGCTGGGGGGAGCCAGGGCTCAGTGTGCAGAGCCTGGCGCAGTCCCCAGTGTGTGCAGCCGCCGCCACGGGGCTCAGCTGCCCCCCACTCCCCGCTGCCCTCCCAGGACACGATTTGTGCCGGCTGCGCGGGGGGACGTGTCACTTCATATCTCCCTAATGCTGCCCGAGCGCAGTTGCTCTATAAATATTAATAACGCTTGGCCCTGCCAGTGCGGCGAGCTGCAGGGCAGCAGGGCCGGATCCTGCTGCTCCTCCCTGCCCTTGTCTGCGCCCGAGTCAGGCACCTCCGGCTCCCAGCCCCAGGTCCCATCCCTCGGTCCCTTGGTCCCTCGGTCCCTCACTCCTCCCAGCCGCAGCCCCAGAGCTGGTGCTGCCGCAGCTGTGACACCCTCCTCCCTCCAGGTTCCTGGCCAACACGTCCTTCCACGGCCGGACGGGGCCCGTGCGCATGGAGAACGCGACGCTGGTGCGCGCAGAGCAGCGGTACCGCGTCTGGAGCCTGCGGCGGGACCCACGGGGGGAGCCCACCTGGGTGACGGTGGGCACCTGGCGGCACGGCAAGCTGGAGCTGGAGGAGAGCGTGTGGCAGAGCCACCGCCAGCGCAAGAGCCCCGGCGAGGGCGCCGGGGGGGCCCGCGTGAGGCTGCGGGTGGTGACGCTGGTGGAGCACCCCTTCGTCTTCACCAGGGAGGCGGATGAGGACGGGAGCTGCCCGGCTGGGCAGCTCTGCCTGGACCCCGGCACCAACGACTCGGCCGTGCTGGACGCCCTCTTCGAGGAGCTCAGCGCCGACAACGGCTCGGTGCCGCGGGCTTACAAGAAGTGCTGCTATGGGTACTGCATCGACCTGCTGGAGAAGCTGGCCGAGGACGTGCCCTTCGACTTCGAGCTCTACATCGTGGGTGATGGGAAATACGGGGCCTGGAAGAACGGACGCTGGACAGGGCTGGTGGGGGACCTGCTCAGTGGCACGGCCCACATGGCCGTCACCTCCTTCAGCATCAACTCGGCGCGAAGCAAAGTCATCGACTTCACCAGCCCCTTCTTCTCCACCAGCCTGGGCATCCTGGTGAGGACCAAGGACACGGCGTCGCCTATCGGGGCCTTCATGTGGCCCTTGCACTGGACCATGTGGGTGGGCATCTTCGTGGCCCTGCACATGACGGCACTCTTCCTCACCCTGTACGAGTGGAAGAGCCCCTACGGCATGACCCCCCACGGCCGCAACCGCATGAAGATCTTCTCCTACTCCTCAGCCCTCAACCTCTGCTACGCCATCCTCTTTGGGCGCACCGTCTCCAGCAAGACGCCCAAGTGCTGCACTGGCCGCTTCCTCATGAACCTCTGGGCCATCTTCTGCCTCCTGGTGCTCTCCAGCTACACGGCCAACCTCGCGGCCGTCATGGTGGGGGACAAGACCTTTGAGGAGCTCTCGGGCATCCACGACCCAAAGGTAGGAGAGTGTCTGGGCTGCTCCAGCGGGGGTGAGGTGGGGAGGGGGGGGTCTGTCCTTCCTGCTGCGCCTTCCCTGCTGGGATGGACGCGAAAGGTCTCCCCAGCCCCGGTCCTGCAGCACAGCCCCTCCTGAGGCTGTGGGGGGTCTTCCCAGGCCCCCAGGAAGCTTTGTGTCCCCCTCACCCTGGTGTTTAAGCCTGGCTTCAGCTCCAGGGCCGGGGGAGAAGTGGGCTGTGCTCACACTGGGGCTGCCCTCGGGGGCCAAGAGCTGCTGCATCTCCACGGGCTGCCTAGACCCCCCCGCCCGGGGCTGCGCGTGCTCAGGGCGCGGGGACGGGTCCCCGGGGAGCTGGGGGCTGTTCCCGCCCGGGCCGGGGGTACTGATGCTCTGTGCCTCCTTCCAGCTGCATCACCCCTCGCAGGGCTTCCGCTTCGGCACAGTGTGGGAGAGCAGCGCCGAGGAGTACATCAAGAAGAGCTTCCCCGAGATGCACGAGTACATGCGGCGCTACAACGTCCCCACCACCCCCGCCGGCGTCACCATGCTCAAGTGAGGGGCAGGGAGGGCATGGGCGGGGGGGGTCCCCTCTTTTTCCCCCTCCCAGGGCAGACATGACCCCATCCCTGCAGCCTGTGCACCCCCACCCGGCACACACACGTCCCCCCCGCCCCAGGAGGGCTGCCAGGTTGGGGGGACCCCGGGGAGGCGGGGGAACGGCCCCCCTCCCTGAGGGTCCACCTGCGTGGGTGCAGGACGGAGCCCCCCAAGCTCAACGCCTTCATCATGGACAAGTCGCTGCTGGACTACGAGGTCTCCATCGACTCCGACTGCAAACTGCTCACCGTGGGCAAACCCTTCGCCATTGAAGGTTGGGGGCCTGCGGGGGGCGGGGGGGCTGTGTGTGTGTGTGTGTGTGTGTGTGTGTGTGTGTGTGTGTGTGTGCACATGTGTGTGCTCTGGCTGCAGCTGGGGCTGTGCCCTGCCATGGCCACGCAGGGCGGGGAGGGCGCCTGCTCCATGGCGGAGGCTGTGCCCCCGCCCCAGCGCTGCCGCTCTCTTCCCCCTCCCCTGCCGGGGCCAGGCTACGGCATCGGCCTCCCCCAGAACTCGCCGCTGACCTCCAACATCTCCGAGTTCATCAGCCGCTACAAGTCGGCCGGGTTCATCGACCTCCTGCACGACAAGTGGTACAAGATGGTGCCCTGCGGCAAGCGCGTCTTCGCCGTCACAGAGGTGTGGGCGGCCAGGCCCTCAGCGCGGGGGCCCTGGGGGGCTGCCACCCCCCGGCCCGGCCAACACCCCTTCTCCCCGCAGACCCTGCAGATGGGCATCTACCACTTCTCGGGGCTCTTCGTGCTGCTCTGCATCGGGCTCAGCGGCTCCCTGCTCACCTCGCTGGGCGAGCACGTCTTCTACCGCCTCGTCCTGCCCCGCATCAAGCGCAAGAAGAAATTCAACTACTGGCTGCACACCAGCCAGGTGGGGCGGCGGGAACGGGCTCCCGAAAGACCCCCGCCCCGTGCCGCTGCTCGCTCTTCCCCTGCACAGCCTCTGCCTCCTCCGGCCCTGGACCGTCACCCCCATCTCACCCTTCCCGTGTTCCCCACAGAAAATCCACCGGGCTCTGAACACGGGCACGGAGGAGCAGAAGAGCCAGCAGCTGGGCTTGGAGCAGAGGTACGGCCGGGGCTGGGCGCCTGCTCCGCTCTCCTCCTCCTCATCCTCTTCCTCCCCGTGGGCACCCACTGTCCCGGGGGGCCACGGAGGGACCTCCCAGCTGCCAGCTCCCAGCTCAACCCTTCCCTGCCTCCCAAAAGGTGCCAGCTCCAGGCGCGGCGGGCAGCGGGGCAGCCCTGGAGCGCCCTGCAGAAGGAAGCGCGGCGGGTGCGCTTCCAGCTGGACAAAGCCCCCCCCGAGGGCGAGGGGTCCCTGCGGCACCCTGGGAACGGGCAGGCGCCGCAGCCCCCGGACAGGGCGGCCGGCGAGAGCGAGCTCCGGGAGCTGGAGGAGAAGATCCAGGAGATGCGGGAGCAGCTGTGCGCGGCCCTGGTGAGGAAGAGCGAGCTGGTGGCCATGCTGGGCACAGCGAAGAGCGGCCGGGCACTGCCCGCCCCGCCGGCGGAGGAGCCCCGGGAGGAGAGGTGAGGCAGGGCGAGGGGCCGGGGCAGCGAGGAGCCCCCCAGCACCCCCAGCTCGGGCTGCCCCGCGGCGAGCCGGGCAGGCCATCACCCGCTCCCCTGGCTGGGGGCAGAGAGGAGGGACGGCTGGAGAAAGGCCCGTGGGGCGGCAGGATGGCGGCAGGGGGGTCTGGCCCCAGCTCCGGGGCACCCGGCTCCTCCTCACCTCCCTCCTCCCCCGAGGGGGTATTTTGGGGAAGGCAGTGGGGTAAGGTGAGGTGAGGCACCCCTGGACCGGAGCAAACTGCCACAACCTGGTGGCAGCCCCTTCAGCAACGCTCTGGTTTTAAACCCTGTAAATAAAGATGATGGAGAAAAATAAAGTCTGCTGCTTCTCTGCCAGCTGCAGCCTCAAGGCAGCAGGGCCTGGGGCCAGGGTAACCCTTCCCCTCCCTCCTCCACAGGCACACGGCGGCCCGGCCCCCCCCAGCCCCGCTGCAGGACAGCGGGGAGCAGCAGGAGGAGGAGGAGGAGGAGGAGGAAGGTGAGTAGCCCTTGTCCCGCAGTGCACTGACGCGGCAGCAGGACGGGCCGAGACCCAAACCTCCCCTCCGGGAGAGCCAGCTCCAGGGAGGCAAAGCCGGGCTGATCTCCAGAGCCACCTCAAACAGAAACGGAGCCTCCCCGGCGCCGACGGCGAGAGGTGGACGTCGCCGGTGCCGGCCCGGTTCTCAGCCCGCAGGCTCAGCGCCCTGCCCTCGCCCCTGCCCGCGGAGGAGATGCAATATCCCGTAGCCCAACTGCGGGCGTCAAAGGACAGGGGCAACAGCACAGCAAAAGATCTTCCCTCCCCGCGGCCTTTCCACTCGCACAAAGAGGCTGCCCAACGCCGGCGAGCACAGCCGCGACGGCGACTTGTGCCGGGCCCCCGCGGGGCAGGCGCCGGCCCCCCAGGAGGGCGGCAGAGGCACCCGAAGTGCCGGGTGGTCGACGCGCTGCACCCGCACCCAAGCCCCAGGATCCTCGCACCTCACCTTCCAGCAGGAACCCAGCACAACTGCTAGCAGGACACCACAGCAGCTGTTAGAGATAATATTTATTACATAGAAATACATTTTGTACATTAATTAAATAAAATGAACTCTACTCTTCATTCATCAAGTCATTTGGTTTGTCTCCCCCCTTCCCCTCCCACCCACCCTCTCCTCTTAAAAGCCTACGATTATTCCTTGCGCTCCGGCCCGTCCACACCGGAGGCGGGGAGCCCGTTGCCCACCAGGCCCCTTCCCGGGAAGGCTGGCTGCAGAAGGGTCTGACGAGCTGGTCACGAGCAGGCTGCCCCCTCCCCAGAGCGGCACCCAGGGCTCCTCGGGGCAAAAAGAAAAAAAAAAAAAAAAGGGGGGGCTACCTGGGTGGGAAATGCAGAGAAAGTGAAGCAGGGGGGGGGTCTGAGCCCCACGGTGCTGACAGGGAAGCCCCTTCCCGGTGGGAGCACCCAAATGCACACAAGAGCCCCCCACGGACGCTGCCCAGCTGTGGGGAGACGAGGCCGATCTCGGGGACGCGCCTGCAGCCCCCAGCTCCCCCCAAAGAGCAGAGTGCCCCAGGCGCCGCCTCCCAGCGCCGCCCTTTCCCACCACCTTTCTCCCCGAGCTCCTCTCAGCCCTACAGACACGACGCGCTCCTCGCTCCGCTCCACCGACAAGCATAAACCCTGGCTGGGTCCGGCCCTCGGGGGCAGCGGTCCCCGGCCCAGCCCCCCAGCTGCACCGCAGAGGGGCCGGGTACAGCCAGCCTCACCTCCGCTGCCAGGGAAAGGAGGGAAAATTAGCTGAAATGTCGTGGCTTTAGTGTTTTGGTTCTCTGCTAAACCATCTCATGCACCAGCTCAGCCAGCGACCAGCCGATCTCTCCGCGGGGATGGGGCTGATCTTAAATGCAAACGTGTCCCACTGGGGGGACAAGGCACTGAGAAGCAAACTACATCACCCACAGCAGCAAGTGCCGAAAGCAGAGTCGCAGAGACAGAGCTGCTGTCCCCCTCGTCCCACACGTCGCCACAGACACCGAGGCTACAGCTCAGCTCCCAGCAGATATTCCTGGAGCCCATCTGCCTCTGCCAGGAGCTCCCGCCTTATGCTGGCCACGTACGCCTCAGAGAGGCCAAATTCCCAAAGCCCCCGCGGGGTCGCCGGCAGCAGAAGGGACGTCGCTTCTCCAGGGCTGACCAGCACAAGAATCCACCCCGCTGCTCCCAAGCCGAGCCCAATGCCTCTCTCCTGGGATGGAAGCTCTAACCTGGACATGGCAGCTTCTACCCCCCAAACCCACCGACCGAGGGAAGTTCAAGGACAGAAAAAATGGGACCGAACTGGAGTTTCTGCTTTGGTTATTGCCCAGCTTTGCCCTGTTGTGAGCAGATCTAGTGCCTGAGGAAGGTCTTAAGCTCCTCTTCCCCTTAAGGAGAAGGAAAGTTTACCAGGTTTCTCCTCTGCCTTCTGGGGCTCTCCCAAGGATGTCGGAAAACACCCTCCCTGTTCACATGCAGCCGCTATTCTAACCCGAAAGCTGCCACGCACACGCAGGCGGTCTGTGACAAACCAGCTCACACTTGTGAACAGCACCTGGACCGCAAACGTGACCGCAGCAGGCAAAGCTTGGCCAAGGAAAAGCCGGGGCACGGAGCCGACTGCAGGGCTCGAGCAGGCAGCCGGCTCGCCCGCAGCACGAGGCCCCCGAGCCTCGCAGGCTAGGGGACCAGCGCCTCGTCCCTCCCTCCCGGCAGTCCCACGCACATCAGCCTCTCGCACCCAAGCGCACACGTGCTTTTCCCAGGGGAGTTCACTGCAGCACCTTTTCTCTGTCCCAGCTGCTCTGCCTCTGCTAAGAGGAATTCATGGGTTAAGGATGATGGTGAAGTGAGAAATAGTAACAAACGAAATCCAAATGCCTTCCCGGCAGTCCAGAATTACAGTAACGGGGACTCAAGACAGGCTCCTCGAGTCTGGCTCCGAGCAAGGTTTGGAGCTAGGTGCACTATCCGCTGGTGCTGGGCACGGGCCGCTTTCCCCCCAGTCCCCAAGAGCACGACCCGAACATCTGTCCTGATCAGCGTCCTCCACAAAGGCCAGAGGGGTCTCTGCCACGCTGCTGTTTGCAATGCAGTTCTTGCCACTAGGCTTTGCTTGGCTGTCCGAGCCCTCGACAGCCTCAGTCTGCTCAGGAAGGGAAGGGCCGGGGACGCAGGCCCCCTCCTCCTGCAGCGGGACGAGGGGCGCAGCTGGTGCCGCCTCTGCGGCGGGGGGAACATCTGCCGCAGCCACCACAGATGTTGAAGTGACTTCGATGGTGATGGAGCCCATGGCCGTCTCCGGGTGGTCGCTGCTGACCCTGATGCGGGCAACCAGACTGGAGGCAGCGGCAGCATCCTGAGGGCTCCCGTTGGCCACGGCGTCGTGCACCACGTTCGGCTCCAGGAGGGTAGCGCTCAGGTCGGAGAGAAACGAGGCCTCCGTAACGATGGCGGCCGTCTCAGCTACCCAGTTCAGATCGCTGCCAACAGAAGCCGCTGTGGCAGCGGCGATGACGCTGGAGGCCTCGCTGGGAGTGAGGGCCGCCGGGCCGCTGCTCTCCCCAGGGGGTCCAGCGGGCAGGTGGGGTCGGCGGCTCCCCACGTCAACGGGCGCAGCTGTAGTGTTGTTGTTGAGGTTGTCTTGCAGCGTCGTCTGAGTCCCCTGGCCCACCTGCTGGTTCTGCAACAGCATCTCCTGGATCCTGATCTGCTGGAGAATGGCTGGCAGCTCATAGTGATGGAAGAAGTAAATCATCGAATGCTGGAGAAGGCAAAGGGAAAGGAGTCACTCCCGGGGCCCGAGCTGCGTGCCCAGACATACCTTAGGAAACTGTGCTTTCCTCTCGCTGTAAAGACAGCGACTGCAGAATTTGCTGCTCTGATAGCCAAGCAGTTATCTGAAATTTTGGAAAGATTTATCCCTTCTACTACGAATCCTGAAAGCTGCTTTTATAGCTTCTCTCTGAAGACAGGCAATGGAGTACAACCCCCCCTCCCCTTTCAAGGGCTGAGAACAAGAAGGGAAAAGGCATTTCTCTGGCCCGTCCTCAGTTCCCTGTCTCCATCCTGCAGCAGAGAAAGGGGTCAGGTCAACAGCCAGAGACACAGAAAAGGTCTGCTTGAACCAGGATACTGGAGACATCAGTTTGGAGCTGGTCTTGCCAGCATGGTCACTGCACAGACCTGACCAGCTCCTCAGCCTCTGCGTGGGAGATCCTCAGTGGGATTTCTTCCAGAAAGATGGGACAGAAATCCTTCCCCAACACCTTCCAAAACTCACTTGACATCAGCCTACTGCCAGTCACGTGGCTGGATTTGAGCCAGCAACCAAAAACTCCTGCTGTTCGATAGCTGCCTTCTGCTGTTCCATTTCCAAACCAGGGATTATTTCAATCTCCCATATAAATAAAGATTGCTACTCAAACTCAACTTGACAAGAAGCTTGATAAAAACCAACTGCAGTTGATTTCCTTCACTTTTTAACAGCACAGGCAGCGTGAGCAACCAGCAACGTAACAGTTTAAGTCGCAGGCAGCCAGACCCCTCCGAGGCGGGCAGAATGGCCAGGACTGAATTCACTGCCCGCATGCGGCTGGCTGCACCGAGGTGCAGCAGAAGTGGCAGCTGCTCACCTGGATGAAGAGCCACGAGGTGACGAGAGCCAGGCTGCTGTACTGCCCGTTGAACCGATAGTGGTAAGCATAGAAGGCAAAGTGGTACAGATAGAAGAACCTGGACAGAAAGGCAATAACTATCAGGATACGTCAACAGACAGGACAAATGTGAGCTTCTTTCTACTCCTAACTCCATTCTGAGCTGGGCACTTTGCACAGGGTGGTGCAGACTCCCATTAACAGGTAATTAGAATTGCCTCACTACGAACAGGTCTTCAACGGGGCGAAGCAAAGGGCAGGCAAAGGACTGAGGCGATTCTTGAGGCCCAGGCATGAGACCCACAGTGGAAGTGACGGCGCTTTGGACCCTACAACAGGCAGGGCAGCTCCCAAGGAGACGTGGAGAAGCTCTCTGGAGTGGAAGCCCTCTTGCCTGGGAGGGCTGGAAAAGGACCTGAAGCAGCCTTCTCCCACCAGGAAGGGGACACGCAGCGAGAACACGCAGTACGGGAATAAGGTCCTGGGTCAGCTCTTACCTGAGCCAATGCCTCTTGCTCGTATTGGTGTGGCAACAGATAGCATCGTACTGGTCAGCCAGCCACACGATAAGGATGATGTAAAACGCAGTCGTGGTGTCATTGAAGAACTCTGACATAATGGCCTCCATACCTACGGGACAGAGGGTGGCTGACATCAGCACGCCGCAGCGCACAGACGCCAGATCGGCAAGGGCTTCCCGAAGGGGCACGTGACGGAATCCTCTGTCACAGCCAGAGCTGGGGCTGTGTGAGCACAGCAGAGACTGCGGCAGGATAAATCGGTTCTGTTTAAAGCGGCAGCTAAGGGCAAACGTGTTTCACTGCTGACCACAGCCACGACAGGCCAGAGGATCGGCTGGCTGCAGACAGCGCAGATTTCCGGTTTTTTTTTTTTTGTTTGCTTTTTAAATTCAAATTGTGCTAATGTATCGTGGTCACAGGACGCGTGAATCTGAAATGAACTAAAGTGACAGACAAAGCTTCAGTTTATGCGATTCCCAAATAAACCGCTTTTCCAGGGGACCCAGAAGGCCAATGCAGCTCACTGTGCCACCAAATTCCAGAGCCTTCCGCCTTGTGAGGAGCGGACACACTAACCACCTGCCGCTGCCAGAACAGGGAATTACACTTTCTGCAGATCCCAAAGGGACTTGCCGTACGTACACAAGAAGTGAGCTAACGTCCTTACCTACTAGAGCCAGAATGACGGTGAGGAGGGGAGCTGCAGGGAACGCGATTGTCATGTTCATTTCCAGCATCTGCAACAGGTCAACTGCAAGAAGGAAAACGCCGTATAACACAAAGCAGACGTGGGGCCACGGAACCCTCCACCCCCACGCTGCTCCCCGTTCAGAGCACCGCGACGTGCAGTGAAGTCCACGCTCCCCAGCCCACCGGCCCCGATACTTGTCGGGAGACAGAACAGCTCTCGCAAGCACGGCGACGGGGGCATGGCGGGGATACACTCCCTGCGCAGCTACATGCAGGACCCTTCTAAATGACGACAGTCAAGAGTATATACACGATACGCTGTGCTGGAGCAGGCAGTGCCCAGTACACCCTAAGCCCCTTAGAAAATCCTTACCAATGAAGACAAAGATCTGATGGTGCGAGTAGCGCAACAGCATCGAAACGGAGAGAGTCTGAAATAGGAGAACAGAAGCCAGCGTTAGAGCCGCGCAGGTCCAGGGAGCCACTGTCAGAATTGCACTAGGGCAGGGGCCTGGACAGGCAAGCTCGGACTTGCAACGTTGCACAGCGTGCTGTGCGTATCCCATGTTTGTTAGTTTGAGCTATGCAGACCCATTTCCCACAGAGTAATTAGGACTTCACAAACAGCAATTAATCTTTGTATTACTGCAGTGAAATAGACAGTAAGTTACTTGTTTGTAAAGAGACCGATTCTGAATATTTGAGCAGGGGACAAACCAAACAGCAGCAGCAGAGCTGGAACTAGGGTTCCTTCCCATCCTACATCTATGCTCCTCCCAGCAGCTCATGATGCCTCCGACAACGGTCACCTCGCACTCATTTCCTCCTCTCTCACTGGCCACAATACTGTTGTGCAAGGAGCCGCATCAGCAGACGGTCAGACACAAAGGGAGACGGTCACCCAAGACTATGAACCCAGGCTTAGTTATCACTTGGGATCTTGTCTAATGCTCATCTGTAATCACCTCACACGTAATCGCAGGAGACTCTCTTCTATCTTGATCGCTTCTGGCAAATTAGTTAGACCTGTTCTTAAAAGTCTCAGAGGACAAACTTCTGCACCCCATGCCTTGGCACCCTGAGTGTTTAACTACACTTAGAGACTCTTGAACCCGAGTCTCCCTTTTGACAAAACCCCTGTTATTTCACTCTATTTCAGCTCCTCTGTTTGGTTCACTTCTAGGACTTTAAGAATCCACATTAAAAAAAAAAAAAATAAAAAAAACAGAGTAGAACCTCGTACTCCACCAGCTTAGCTTTAAAAGCAGATGAGGGCTCAGGCCTGTACTGTAACATCAAACACAGGCTGACCAGCACCGGGCTCAGAGTGCAGGCAACGCCTGGCTCCTGTCGACTTACAAATATCACCATGATGACAAAGGCTGCCAGATACGAAGTCCTAGCCATCCACATGCTGACAAAGCGATAGTGCTCCCCAGACACCACGTTGCGAAGGAAACCTGAAAAAAAAGCCACAAGCTCAGTGTGACTAACCCACAAACGGAGAACAAACTTCCAGTGCCTTCTAAAGAAATAGGATTTAAAGCAAATCTATGGCAACACCTCCTCATGGCAGCACTCTTATTGTCATGCAGTGCAACAAGGCAGCAGGAAATCACGTTTGCAGATATCTCTCCCCTCCTGCTCATTTCATTTTGTCCTTGACAATAACATCCCTACATAACACAGGGAACTGCTCCCTGCATAGAGATTTATCAATAGCCAGAAGACGATATTCATGCATCCATCATAAAAACATCAGCTGCTCTGCACAGCTGCTGAAAGCGATTCCTCCAAGCCTTACCTTTGTTTTCTTCATTTTCAGCTAAAGCTTTGACACTTGACATCAGGATGTCATCATAACCCAGGAACTCATCCAGCAATAGGCGACTGAACCTGTCCCCGAAGCACTGATCCCTCGTAGGATCTAGAGAGAAGACAAAAAACCCATTCAGGTCGCTCATACCCTAAGCCACAGAGGCGGCAAGGCAAGCACGGAGTCTTCTCATCACTCAGAAGGACGCATTTGCCAGCAGACCTGCGTCTGCTCTCGGACCTTTGGCGGTATAACTAAATTGGGCAGGACTGGGAGGGAAAATGTCACACCCTGACAAATCCAGCCACGCTGTCAAAATGCTAACGTCAATCAGGCCTTAAGAATTACATCAGGGCTGTCATACTCTCTGTTGGCACAGACATAAAGGGAGTCTGCCTTCTAGGCTTGGACTATCTCCCTAGGCTCACCCCAGCTAATGGCCCAGAGAAACACGTTCTGGTAAGACTCAGAGGGCCAGGCCGGGACTTTTCAGCCATCCACTGGCCTCAGCACGGCGCTGCTGGGGCCCGCATCCCCCCCCCCCGTCCTCCTGCACTGGAGGACACGCGAATGCCTCCCCGCAGCTCTGGGCACTAACGAAGGCTGTTCAATTCCATCTCCTGAGGCTGGTACTGCATTCTACTGTACAAACACTGATCAGCTTGTAAAAATAACCCAAACCTAAACAAAACAGAAACATGAACACAAATATTTTTTCAGTAAATGACTAGGAAACTTACGAAGGAATTTGGCTGAATTGGAAAACGCAGGTCAGCAAATAGACATTTAACAGGGAAACTGCCCACTACCTGTACGGGATCACTGCTTAATACTCCAGCCCAGCTGTACTTCAGTTTGATTAGGAACAAGTAATGAGCTCCAGCCTGATTGCTGCACTACAGCTCATTACAGATCAATTATGATCACAGGCATGAGAAAGTTTGAGACCATATTTCTGACTTGGACACGTTTTAACAGAGCAAATGCCAGGAAAAGAGCACGTTGTTCCAGGAAAGCGGTCTGCTGGTGCTAACAGGGGCACAGAAGTACGTTGAGACAGTGCCAAGCAGATCTGCTCGGCATCGTCCCTGACACATGTACCACTGCTCTCGCCAGTGGGCTCTAACATTACGCTGCTGCTGCTCCACACTGAGCCTAGATCTTCAGTGCCACGAGGCTCTTCCTTCCCCCACAAGAAAACTGCTGGACATAACATTAGGGCTCACAGAAACAGGCTCCACCATTTCAGACTGCTCCTCTTGGAAAGGTATGACCTACTAAAGCAATAAAGACTCCATAAAGAAGCTCTCCTACGCGGAAAATGAGCGCCATCAACTGTTATAAATAGTTTCCACAAGACTAAAGAGAAAACGCATGCGTAGGTACCTCTGCAGAGCACTTACCCACCCCTGCACCAGAGTGGGCTGGCTCCCTCACTCACCCAAAGTCACCACCATGACGGGGATGCTGAGGCGCTGGCGAGTGCTCTGGGACAGGCGCAAAAACCCGTACTCCAACGAGTACTCCACAATGTACTCCTCCTGCGGCCACACTGCAAGAGAGGGTGGGAAGGGAGACTCAACAGCAGGGCTTGCAAACAATTACCAAGAAGAAATAGCACCTCCGGACTCCCTCCCTCCCACCACGCTCTGGAAAAGAGAATCAGTTGCAAACACAGGCTCCAGGCTTCCTTCAACCAACTTAAAACAAATCAATACGAATTCTTTGAAATTGCAGCACGTTCCCTTGACACCAGCCCTTAATGTGAAACTTCTGGGAAAGCTTCAGGGCAGTGGCTCTAAGCTCTGTCGAGCGCTCTCCGGAATCTGCCCGCATCTTTGCCTGGCGAGCCCTAGGCCACTTGTTCTTGCTCTGTTCAATTTCAGCCTTCTACCTTGTTTAGGAAACAGCAGGAAAATACACTTTACACCTGCTGAACACCAAGCAAACGCTCCATGGGGCAAAAGCACTGCACTTCTCAGGAGACAGAGGTCACTGCTGCAATTACAAATCTCAAAACTAAAGGCAGGAGCAATTACGGCTTTCCAAAAAAATGTTGGTGCCTGAAGTTTGCTTGATTTTTTTTTTTTTTGTTAAGAAAGGTTCAGAATAGATGCTTTTTGCTACCTTGTCTCTGAAAGGACAAAACCTCCTGCTTAAGGCAGAGCCAAGCAATTTAATCCCTGATCTTTCAAACTGTCACAGCGTATCTTGCAGAGGCGAGGGGAGGCAGCTGTCAGGCATCGCACAACAAGACAGCAAAAACGTTAAACAGATACAATAACTTCGAAGAAGTGTCCCGGCCTCCTCTGACTTACAGCGACACGTCACCGACAGAAATGCCCACTTTACTCCCCCCCACTTCTTGGGCAGCACACACAGGCTGGTGTGTTTGTTTCCTCTTCTGTTTCCATTATAAAACAGTTGTAAGCTCAAATGGAAATAAAGTGTTTAAATATTAACAAAAGAATTACTTCCTTTGTATCATAAAACATTTCTCCATGGTAAAATACTCTGTCTAAACATAAAATTTGGTGTACTTACAGCACAAGAAACCTGGAAAAATGATAAAAACAGGTTTTTGGGACCCATGTGAAAGGATGACTTTTTAAACTATGTTAGGAAGCAGCCCAGTTCTCTCTCCCACCACGTTGCTGGATCACTTCCAACCAGGTGTTCAGAAAATCGAGGCACAGCCCATCAGTGCATACAGCGCTGTACATCGTGACTCTCTTACAGAAATTAGGCAACTATTAATAAAGGTATTGCACAAAAAATATTTACTGCTCTCTAGTCTTATGTGACTGAACGATCTTAAATTCAGGACTAACAAGTTCTGGATCAGCATCAAGCAAAACCACTGCAAGACCAAGGGAACAGTGCCATTGCAGTGTCCAGTCTCACAATCCTGCACAGCTACAACACCCAGTACTTCTGAAGAGCAAAGAATTCCAGTCTTTCTAGGGATGAAAGTATAGGTGAAAAAGGGAAATTAAGTAAGAATCCAATTGCCACGTTTCTATTTTAACATCCATCTTTTTCAATGGATTTCCTCCCCTAACCACTAGAAACAGAAGTTTTCCAACACTGGAATTCCATTTGAAATAATACAAAGCCACTAAATCTCCCTCTAGAGTTTATGAGACATTAGCAGCTTAAGGCGTGCTGGAACAAGGGGAGGGATAAAGCAGGATGATATCCTCAACGACGCAGAGCAGCAATGCTGTGTCTTGCAATCCACTAGAACTTGCTCATTGGTTTTCAGGATTAATTAGCTATTCCAGGTACTGGTGTTGACTCAGGGGCCCAAAATACAGCGCAAACCCCGTTAATACAAGGAGGAACGTGTGCCGTCAGTGGGAACCCTGCAGATCTCAAGAGGAGAGCGAGCTGCTCAGAAGAGGGAGGTTCACATTCATCCGAGAGATCTGGCACCGATCACTGCAGAAACACGATGCCAGAGCAAGAGGCTCCAGCAAATTTTATAGCCCAGACAGCCCCCAACTCCCAGCCTCCCTCCAGCCGAAGGGAAGATCTTGCTGTGGATCCAGTGTTAGTATTGACAAGATTAACCACAGGTGAATGCATCAGGGAAGACATTTAAGGTTACTATGCACGTGCCCAGAGAAGCCAGAAGGAATGAGACGTGCGGGGAAGATGCACGGGGCAGGGGAAGGAGAGAGCATGGATAGCAGTGTAAGTTGTCTTTACCTGCTCTGGCTAGCATCTCAAACTCGGACACAGTCTCCCTCAGAGGCTGCATACCTTTAGTGGCTGCTTCACTAAACGAGAACTCCTGGCTTTCGTTGTGGGTCAGCGCCTCAGTGCTGCTCACCCGGGATGGCTTGAGGAACACCTTGGGCTCGATATCCAGCTCAAACTGTTGGAAAATCGTGGCAGGGAAACTCATGTTAGCAGTCACTTCAGTTCCCGTCTTCTGTGCTCCCTCTGTGCCCCCGGCAAAGGCCTCCACCACCAAAAGCAGGACAGAAGAGGCCACTTTCTCCGGCTTTACTTTCTATCTTAAACCATCAACGGCTAACGTGGAGATTTGGGAAAAGCCAAGGAACACACTCTGCTTCCAGGTGACCGAGGGATCACAGAGGGACAGCGGCATACTTAAGATTCTAACAAACCACTTCTCCCCCAACCGACACCCAGGTTCCCATCTCCTGCGTACACAAGGAACACGTCTTTACCTTGATAGAGCTGTTTTCAAACATATCCACAGTCATTTCCTCTTCTTCCTCCTCCTCTTCCTCAGCTGTGGGCTCAACTACCATTCCTGGGAACTTCTCAACACCACAGAATTGGAGGAAGATGGGGGCTCGGCTCGAGTTGCGCTGTATTTCCACCCGCAAGATGCCATCGCGCGGCCATTTCTCACGCACATGCTCCAAGCAGTTAATGGGCGAGCGGGAGAAGGCGATGTGAATGTAAGCCAGGATGAAGAGCACAAAGAGAGCCTACACACAGCAAGAAACAAAGCAGAGACCATCAGCCCAACCAACCTCGGCCTGTTTACAGGCTCCCCAGTTTTAACCATCTCTTCTTTGCCCATAAAGACACTGGGTTAATTTGGACAAATGGATCTGCAAGTGGACAAGATCGTTCATGCTTTCCAACCCCAGTCGTCTCTGCATCAACAATAAAGCAGCCCAGAATCAGGCAATTTCAGCGCTACGGTATCAACAGGGGAACACAGCAGAGACAGCAGCAAGAACAAGCTCCTCCTGCTCACACGACCAGAGCTGCCCCCGATACCTGTGCAACGCACGCGTCCTGCTGAAAGCGCAGGTCACGCACAGGCCCCAGCGCCGTGTAAGGTCCTGCAAACCACACCGTCCCCAAAGCCACTGCACCGCAGGCAAACCGATCAAACACAGCACCAACGTGTGATGAGGCTCCAAAGCACGTTGAAAGAAACAGAAAGGCATCCGTGGCTTTCAACCATTCCCTCCTCAGCACAAAGCGTGTCCCGTTGAAGCCCGGAGCAGACTGCCCAACTTTACAAAGGCAGAATAAAGCAAAGCTCTACAAACACGACCCACCACAAGAGCGGGACAACACAAACCCACAGCAGAACCGCCAGCTCCGCGTTCAGATCTGCCACTCGCTGCCGAGAGGTACGGGCTCTGCCACAGCGGCAGTCGAGCTGGCCTGCCGAGGCTGGGCTGGCGGAGCACCCCCCCCTTGCCCTGGCTCAATCCAAGGAACAGCCACGAAGTCACAGCAAAACAAAGTGGACTAATAAAGTTTGCTCCCTATAGTGAAGGTAGCAAATCTAGCACGACGTTACCCAACGCCATCCAAAGTTCACAGCTGAAAGCTCTGAGAAACGCTGGTACAGTAAGCAGTACAGCTGAGTTGCAAACACTCGCTTTCCAATGGCATTAAGATGCCCATTCCTAATTAAGCTAGCTGTCCTCACTCCATTTCGTTCTTGACCTGTTTGCTATGAATAAACGGACTGGTAAACATCACATCTGCAGAGGAGCTGCATAGGAAGACGCTAGGGAAGGTAAATCAGAAACACCTCCCTCCTTGCCGGAGGAGCCACGACGAAGCCGGCAGAACCACGAGCGGTTTCAGGACCCCGTGAACAGCAGTGCACGGGACCACGGTCTCTGACTTCGCCTCCTACCAGTGCCCTGCGCCCAGAGCCGAGAGCAGGCTGAAGTCTGGCTGACTCCTAACCCCGCGGGCGGGAGCAGGCTGTTCTCTGCAGATGGCCTGCGAACACTCTTAATTCCTCGGGAGCGCTTTGATCAGAAGCGGACAGCAGCAAGAACCGCTACCAGCTGGACCACTCGCTTTGCCTGACAGCCTCGCCGTTAGCACCATCCCCGTTCCAGTCTCCCTGTCTGCCTGAATCCAGTTATACAACAGCGAAAAAACCCAGAGATGTTAAAACCTTAAACATTTCTTGGGAGGGGAGAAAATGTATATGTGCAGTGTAAGACAAGTTGTCCTAAATGTTTTCTTGCTTTAACCGGCTGAATTTTAGAAACTCAGAGCAGAAGGGCGCTGCAGTCACCTGGCAAGCTCCTCTCCCCCTTCCCCTTACTCTAATTTCCCACACTGGTGCTGGGGAGAAGCGTCAGCGTGCGCCCTGGAAGCCAGGGTGCAGGGTTTAACCTACGGGCAGTTCACCCCGTGGACACCGCCAGGCCCCTCTGCGGGTCTCCAACCCTGCACCCACATCAAGAAAGCAGGTGGGTTTTTACCCTGTTACGCAGAGGTGTGACACTGTGCAGGCACAGCTGCGGGTGCCGACTGCTAAAAAGAAATGGGGTTAAAATGGGGTTGTGCATTAATCGCTTCCGGAAAAGACAAGACTCCAGCAAAACTCCAACAATCAAATATCTCACGTATGCAATGTACCCAAAAAGAGGGATTGCTTGGCAACAGAAACCTTTCACTCCCACGCCCCTGGACCTGACCCACACCGGCCTGGCTGCCCAGCAAGCTGGCTCAGTGATTGCCTTTTTATTCCCAGATCTGGTACCAGAGCTCTGGCAGTGTGGGGACCACTGCAGATCGTTACAACTATTCACATCTTTCTCGCAGCAGAGAGGCCCGCGGGAGCTCGGTGGGCAGCTTGGAGTACGTGGCCCAAACACAGGCTGTGACCTAGCAGAACCAAGCTTTTTTGTGTTTATAAGGAAATTTATGCCTTAGTGCCCGACTGCAGGCTAGCGAGAGGAACGTCCACTCCTCCCCATGAACCCCCGCAAGCCGCCCCTCACCTTGAGGAGGACGAAGAACTCGAAGACACGGCGGAAGGAGGGTGGGAAGAGGCGAGCGTAGGTCACTGCCATCTTGAAGAAGAGCGCGTGGAAGAGGCGATCGCGCACATTGATCAAGGGGTTCTGGTTGAGGTTGGGATTGCGGACGCCCCGGTTGTTGCCCCCGGCAGCCCCGCCGCCCCCGTTGTTGTTGGCCGGGTGGTGGTTGTTGGCGTTGGGCTGGTTCTCGGACATCCTGAGGCCTGCGGCCGGGAGCCCGGCAGCCGAAGGGCGCTGGCGGCGCTGACCTAGGCCGGAGGAGCCGTTCCTCCTCCGCAGAGCGGGCTCGGGGCTCGGCGGCCGCTCCGCAGGGCTCCGCGGGGCGAGAGTCAAGCGCTGCCTCGGACGGGCCGGGGAGAGGCCCCGCGCCGGGAGCTGCTCGGCGCCGGACAGGCGCTGCCCCCGCCCCGCTCTCCTCAGGGGCCGCCGCCCCGGCCTCCTGCGCGCAGACGCCTCCCGAGCGGAGGGCGGGTCAGGCCCGGCGGGGCTCGGGCCAGGCTCCGGGGCTCAGCGGGCCGCTGCCTCGGCGGGGCCCGGGAGCGGCGCGGCCCGAGCAGGCCCAGCGGGGACGCGGCTCCTGGGCCGGCCCCGCGGCCATGGGGGGTCCGTCACCGGGGCGGCCCGGCGAGCACCGGGCGCCTCGGCTCGCCTCGGCTCGGCGCTCCTGGCGCGGCGCGGAGCGGTGCGGTGCGGTGCGGTGCGGTGCAGAGCAGAGCAGAGCAGAGCAGAGCAGAGCAGAGCAGAGCAGAGCAGAGCGGCCCGGTCCCGTCCCGTCCCGTCCCGTCCCCTCAGCGCCCCGCCGCCATCTTCCTCCGCCGGCACGGACGACGGCGGCAACGCGCCTGCGCGAGCGCCGCCGGGGAACTCTGGGACGGTGGAGGACAAGCGCCGGCCCCGCCCCGCCCCGCCCCGGGATGCAAAGTAGGAGCCCTCCCGCCATGCACCGCGCGCAGCCGCCGCTCCGCGCGGCCGCGGAAAGGCCAAAATTTCGACAAAAAGGGGGATTTCGAGTAGAGAAAGGGGTGCGCATCGCTTGCAGGTGTGACCCCGTGAGGAAAGGCGCGGGAATCCGAGCGCGACGCACTCGCCATATCCGGCAGATTATGAATTGAGGGAGGTTCAAATAGCGGTGGGGGCAGGGCACGGTTCGTGCTCGCTTCGGCAGCACATATACTAAAATTGGAACGATACAGAGAAGATTAGCATGGCCCCTGCGCAAGGATGACACGCAAATTCGTGAAGCGTTCCATATTTTTGGGACCCGCCCGCACCCCCCACCCCGCGGGGCCCCATTTTTCGGCCCCCGCTCCCTGCCGAGGAATCCCCCCGATGGCGGGGACCCCCCGCAGCGCGGCCCCCGGAGCTGCGGCGCGCACCGGGCCCGGCAGAGCCCCGGGGGAAGGTCCGTGCCCTCCTGCCAGAGGCGAGGGGTCCCGGGGCCAGGGGGGAGCCGGGCACCCCGAAACCTTTGTGCCCCCGGCCCGGGGGGCTCAGCCCAGCCCCGCTCAGGTCCCCCGAGGGGGTGAGACCCCTGCCCCGCGCTGGGGCACCCCGCAGGGGGAGAAGGCGCAGAGGAAGGAGCCCCAGGGCGGGCGGCGCGCAGGGACCCCTGCCCAGCCCGCTGCCCGCCCAGCCCTGCCCGCTGCCCGCCCAGCCCTGCCCGGGCACCATCCGGGGCGAGGAAGACCCTGGCTGACCTTCGGCCACTCTGCGAGGCTGCAGCGGTGCGAGGGCGACCCAGCCCCGGGGGTGCCACGGGGGTTTATTTCATTGCTTTCTTACAGCAGGCTCTGCTCTGGCAGAGGGGTCCCAGGGCCCCCCCAGCACCCGGGCAGGACCCCCGCCCAGCTCAGCCCCGGGGGTGCAGCCCCGCCGAGGGGGAGCTGGGGCCAGCCCTGCCCTGGCGCTCCCACCCTCCCCAGGGCCCGGACTGGGACGGTGGCCCCGCGTCGGTGGGAGGGACGCGGCCAGGCCCCCGTGCAGCTCCGGGGGTCCGGGGTGGCCAGGAGCCCCGGGCCCCCCGGTCGTGCTGCGGTGATGGCTGGGGAGGGGATCCGTGGGGTCCTGCTCAGACAGCGCTCTCCTGGTAGCTGTCGTCCTCCAGGAACGGTGTCAGCCTCCTCCCGGGGCTGAGCGCCACCGGAGCCGCATCCTGCCCTGGGGCCGCATCCTGCCCGGGGGCCGCGGACCCCCCAGGGTCCTCGTCGCTCTGTTCCCTGGCAAAGTGCACGAAGACCTGCGGGGAGGGCAGGGTGAGGGGCAGCACCGGCAGGACCCCGGCCCCCGCGCCCTCGCGCCCCGCATCCCCTGTTACCTGGTCGAGGGTGGTCTGGGACACGGAGTAGTCCTCGATGTGGCAGGGGCCGCGGTGGGCCGCCAGGACGCTGAAGACGCTGGCCAGGGAGCCGGCGCGGGAGGGCAGCTGGTACTGCAGCAGCCCCCCGTGCTGCTCCTTCAGCACGATGCCGGGGAAGCGGTGCTGCATCAGGCTCTCCACCGGCGCCAGCCCAGGGCCGCCCACCCGCACCACCACCGTGTACCCATCCCCAAACCTGTGCGGGACAGGGGGGCATCGCTGCAGGGACCGGCCGTGTCCCCGTCCCCGCAGGGCGGCTGCCTCTCGGCTGCCGGAGCCCTCCCCAAGCCCTGTGTCCCGTTACCGGTTCTTGAGGTGCTGGACGCTGCCCAGGCAGCGGAACCGGCCGTTGACCATGATGGCCATCCTGGTGCACAGTGCCTCGCACTCCTCCATGCTGCCGGGGGGGAGGCGTGAGGCCCCGCGGGGGCAGAGGGGTGCTCAGCTCTGGGGGTGCTGCAGACCCCAGGATGAGGTGGGGGGCTCACCTGTGGGACGTGAGCACCACGGACCTGCCCTCCCGGATGACGCTGAGGATGCAGTCCCACAGGAACCGCCGGGCTTGCGGGTCCATCCCTGTCGTGGGCTCATCCTGCAACGGCCCCGGCAGCGCTGTCAGCCCGGGCAGGGGCCAGGTGCTGCCGCGGGACCCCCGCTGCCCCCGCTCACCAGGAAGACGACGGGCGGGGAGCCGAGGAGGGCTATGGCTGTGGAGAGCTTGCGCTTGTTGCCCCCGCTGTACTTGCCCGCCGGCCGGTCCGCGTGTGGCCCCAGCCCCAGCTTGGCGATGCCCCACTGAGCCACCTGCGAGAGACATGGCGGGGATGAGGATTGGGGTCCCCGGGGATGGGGGGGCCGGGGCGCGGGCCCTACCCTGGAGGTCTCCTCCTCCGGGACACCGCGCAGGCGGCTGTAAAACTCCAGGTGCTCCCGCCCCGTCAGCAGGTCCGTGATGGCGTCGAACTGGGGGCAGTAGCCCATGTGCTGGTGGACGGACTGCAGGTCGGTGAGCACGCTGCGGGGATGGGGACATGGCTGAGCACGCGGTGGGGACGGGGACAAGCTCCAGGGAGAGGGACGAGGCTGAGCACACCGCGGGAATAGGGATGAGCACGCTGCAAGGACGAGGAGGACAAAACTGAGCGCAAGCACGCTGCAGGGACGAGGGCAAGGAGGAGCACAGGGCGGGGACAGGGACGACAGCGGGCTGTCGGGGACAGGGAGAGGGGAGCAGCGGGCCGGCCGCGGGGTCCCTCCGTCTCCCCACCTGTGCCCTTTCAGCCAGGCCTCCCCCAGCGTCACCTCTGTGTCCCCCGTCAGCATCTTGAAGGTGGAGGTCTTCCCCGCGCCGTTCACCCCCAGGAGGCCGAAGCACTGCGGGGCACAGACCAGGGTTATGGCAGCCCCGGCCCTGCCCACGGTGCCATCTGTCCGTCTGTCCAGCACTCACCTCCCCGGGGGGGATGGCCACGCAGAGCCGGTCCACCGCCGGAGCCTTCCTGCGCCGGTACACCTGCGCGGCAGAGCCGAGGCGGCGCTGGGTGCTCCCCACCCGTCACCCGCCAGCGGGAGCGGGGGTACGGGAGAGGCTGGAGCCCCGCAGCGAGAGACGGGGCAGTGGCCGGCCCCACGGCACGCACCTTGGTCAGGTCCTTCAGCAGCAGGAGGTGGCCGTGCGGGGGGGTGCTGCCCACCCTCGCCCGCTCCCTGGCCACGTCCCGGTCCTCCTCCCCCAGCGAGGGCAGCTGCAGAGCCCGCGGCCTGGGGGCAACAGCGGCGGGGCACTTCCAGGGCTGCCTGCCCCACGGCTGCCCCACGGCCGCCCCACAGCCGGTTCTCACCCGAGCCGCAGGAAGAAGCGGTATTGCAGCAAGAGGGTGAAGAGGAAGAAGATGATGCCCTCAATGGCCATGGCGAACATGTTCTTCCCTGCCAGATCCCAGGAGAGGGGGGACACGAAGTGCTTGTCCCCTGCGAGCGGTGAGAGGGGCTGTAGGAGGGGGGGACGCCGGGGAGGGCCCCTGCGCTGGCCGGGCTTTGGGGAGGGGGAGCAGCCCCGACACCCCTGGACTCACCAAACCTCTCAAAGGCATCAGCCATCGCCTGGTTCTTCACCATGTCGATGAGGCCTCGGCCCAGGCAGAAGTGGGGGAAGATGAGGAAAACTTTCTTCAGGATGCGGTTGATGTTGTTGAGGTTCTGCCGGGGCAGTGAGGAGAGGGATGGGGGGGCTGGCACCGGCCCCACAGGGACGGGACGGGGGTCCAGGGCAGCCCGGGGGCTCACTTGGTCCACGAAGAGCTCCAGCACGAAGGTGGCCACGCTGCCGTTGATGCCGATGAAGAGGTTGATGCACGTCAGGGCCACGTAGGCGGTGCTGGGGATGCTGAAGAGGAAGGAGGCTGGGTACATCAGGGGGGTGATGGACCAGCTGGAGGGGCAGAGAGGCAGGGGCTGGCCGAGGTGCACCTCCCGTCCCGGGGGGCACAGCAGGGCAAGCCGGCACCCGACCCCATCACCACAACCCCCTGAGCCAGGGCTGCCCCCAGCCCCGCTCAGAGCCCCCTGTGCCCCCACTTCCCCAGGGTCCAGCCCCGGGGGGCTGAGCCCCCGCTGGGCTCCGCTGGCCCTTCACCCGTAGAGCAGCAGCAGCAGGACCAGGGAGGGCAGGTTGGCGGAGGACACGTAGGACTTCTGCTGGAAGCAGAGGAAGATGAGGATGACCAGCAGCGCAGGGACCAGGTAGTTGCACTGCAGACATGAAGAAGTGGGGGTCACAAATGGGACCTGTCCCCCCGGGAGCTGTACCCCATCCCTGTCCCCGTCCCTGTCCCGCACCATGTCCCAGGCGAAGTTGCCCAGCCAGTAGGTGACCGGCTTCATCCCGCTGACGAACTGCAAGTGCTTGGCCTTGCTGACCCGCTCCTCGATGAGGAAGAGCACGAAGCTGGCCGGGACGAAGGACATGGCGAAGATCACGCAGATGGAGACCAGCACGTCCACCGAGGTGGCCATCCTGCCGTGGAGGAAAGGGCTCAGCCGGGGACGGGGGGACCTGCAGGACCCCCTGTCCCCGCCACTCACAGGGCGGCCTCCGAGAGCTGCTCCTTGGTGAGGTTGAGGGGGTGGTTGGTGGCTGTGATGCCGTAGAGCGTGGGGTCGGTCCCAGCGGGCAGCCGGGAACGCAGCAGCCCGTTGCTGGCCACGTTGAGGAAGGAGACCATGGCGTGCCAGCCCTTGTTGTTGAACCAGACCTACAGCCCAGGGGAGCCCGGCAGGTCAGAGCGCCCCTGCCACCCCAGCACCCACCCTGGCACCGCCGCTGGCTGCGCCCGCAGCACCCTGCTCCCCTCCGGGCTCCTGCTCCCCTCCAGCCTCGACTGGGCTTGGTCCCTCTCAAGCTGCTCCAGCCCTGGACGGGGACCCGGGTGCTCTGCTCCCTGCTGCCGCCCAGCTCTGGCCCCTGGGGGCCCCCCCGCCCCGGGGCCGGGCGCACCTTGACGTTTCTGCGAGCGTCCAAGCCCTCGATGAAGCGGCTGAGGTTGCCCAGGAGCCGATCCGAGGGGCTGCCCTGGGTGAGGGAACACAGGGTGAGGAGCGGGCTCGGGCCAGCACTGGGATGCCGGAGCCGGGCCGGGGGGGGCAGAGGCCCGGCCGTACCGGGGTGACATTGAACAGTGCCCGGAGCTCCAGCACCGCCTTGTCCACCTCTGCCGCCGACGGCAGGGCCTGGGAGCTGCCGGCACCCAGAGAAAAGCCACCGTACCTGTGGGGGAAGAGACGGGCACTTCCAAACCTCCTATCCCATGGAAACCCTCCCAGCCCCTCCACCCTGCTCTGGGCACCCACCCACCCAGACGCCACGGTGAGGGGCACGCAGTGACCGGCTGAGGTTGCCCAGATGAGGACGCTGCCTACAGATTGCTCAGGCTCTGCCCAGCTCCACAGGGGAGCTCCTGCCCCTCCACCCCATCTGTGCGAGACCCCAGCCCCTCCCTGGGCTCACCTCTGCTCGTTCACCCACTTCTTGTTCCTCAGCCTGAAAGAAATGGGGTGGGGGGAGAAATACCCCCGAGGAGGCGTTAGGGCAGTGCCTGCCCGCCCAGCCACAAGCCCCCCGGCGCTTCCCCCTTACCCTGCGGTGTCCTTGCTGCCTCCAGCCCTGGCTGGGTTTGGTCCCCAGCGTCCCTCCCTGCTTCCAGTGCGGCGGCAGCTTGTGCCAAAGCCCTGCCCATCGTCCCCCCGGTGTCCCCGCGGTGTCCCCGGCCCCACCACTCACCCCTGACGGATGATCTGGGGGTAGGTCTTCACCAGGTAGTCGGAGATGTTCCTGCCCGTCAGGTTCTGCAGGATGTCGCCTGTGCCCCTTTGCACCTGGGGGACGGACAGACAGGCTGGACGGACACACAGCCCCGCTGGCCTCTCCAGAGCATCACCTGCACCTGCAGCCAGCAGCTCCAGTGTCCCAGGGCCAGGCTGGCCCTGCTGCAGGCTGGGGGTTACCTGGGGCGGCGGGGGCCCCCCGGCCCCCTCGGGACAGTCGGGCAGCATCCTGTGAGCCCCCGGCCCGCTGCACTGGCAGGGGGGCGACGGCTCGGCCCGTGTCCAGTTCCCCTGCCGCAGTGCTTCCAGCAGGGCCGGGGGGGCCGGCGGGGCCGAGAAGCCGGCGGGGTGGGAAGCTGGGGGGCACGGCTCCATCCTGGGCACCCGGGAGAGAGACCCCCGTTACCAGCCTGGTGTGAGCCAGAGGCATCGGGACCTGCCCCTGCCTGCGGCTGCCATCACCCTCCGCCACAGGGACGGCGGGGGGTCCCGCGGCACGGCACCGGCTGGCAGGGCTGCTCCTGGGGGAGAGGCAGGCACCGAGGCGGGGGCCGAGCCCAAGCTGCCCCCTCCCAGCCCCGGCCCCGTGGGGCGCAGGCACTCACGCCTCCCCAGCATCCTTCATGCACTTAGTGCCGAAGCCTGGCTCGGCCAGGAGTGCGCCCAGGAGCCGAGCTGTGTCGGGGTCCCCCGGGGCGTCGTTGCTGCCAGGAGATGTGGGAGTGAGCCGGCGGCCACAGGGGATGGGGGACACAGGCATGGGGGACACGGGGGGACACGGGGATGGGGGCACACCTGAAGAAGGTGAACTGCTGCCCGTACATCCAGGGCTGGAGGCGCAGCGGCGGGTACTTCCCGAAGGGCGGCACGACGAGGCTGAAGAGCAGTGCGATGCAGACGAAGACAGCGGGCAGGACGATCTGCCGGGGGCTGGGGGTCAGGGCTGGCTCCGCACCCTCCTGCCCCATCCCCTCCCCACCCTCCGCACCACGGCCCCATCCCCGGGCCGTACCTGCGCGAAGAAGCCCCGGGTGCTGCGTCGGGCGTGGAGCATCCTCTTGATGAAGAGGGCACGGAGCTGCTGGCGGGTGAGCGCCCAGCCCCGCACCCTGCAGCAGGCCTGCCCGGCCGCCCCGCGCAGCAGGTCCGTCTCCCGGGGCTCCTCCGCTGCAAGGGCAGAGACGGGTCTGGCCCCAGCCCTGGCCGAGCCGGTGGCGAGGGGCAGGGGCTCGTGCCGGGTGGCATGCGGGGGGACGGTGTGCTGGCAGAGGCGTCCCCCACCCCAGCGGGGATGGGGCGCTGATTGCAGGGACGTGACGGGAGCCCCCCAGCCCCCCAGGTCCCCAGCTCCTACCTCGCCGGGCTCCTTGGGCTCAGTGCAAAGGAGAAGAAAGAGGGGTTATAGCCACGCCGGCACCTGCCCGGCCGGGGTTAGCACCGACCCAGGGCAGAGCCGGCTCCCCAGGCTATTGCAACCCCCCCCGACTCCCGCGGCTGCCCCCACACCAGCTCTGTCTCCAGGAGAAGGGGCGTGGATACATCCCCTGGGATTTCATGTCCCATCCCAGCCCCTGCGCAGAGCCGGACTCCCCCAAACCCGCCACCATCCCTGCTCCTCGCCCTGCCCGACGCCCTGGGGAACACCCTGAGGCCGGGCCCGAGTGATGCTGCACAAGTGTCCCGGAGCCTCCCCCTGCCCAAAAGGCTGCGTGCCCAAAGGGATGCCTGCTTGGGTGGGCACGTGCCCGGAAGGACACGGGCCCCAGCCCCGGCCCCAGCCCAGGGGGTGAAGGCAGGGGGCACCCAGCAGCAGGGGCTGGGCAGCTCGGGGGTCCCAGGTCTCAGCTTTACCCAGCTCCCCATCGGCTGCTTCCGCGTCCCCGCCCTGGCCAGGGGCTGCTCCTCTCCTGGTGCCTGACAAAACGGGGGTGAGAGCGCCAGGGTGGGACACATGCCACGGCCTGACACCTCCCTGCACCCATGGGTGCTCCCAGCGGGGACCCCAGCCCTGGGAAGGGCGAGGGCCACATGGGGTGCTGGGGACACCCACACCCCTCTGCTCTGGGCTGCCGAGCATCTCCCCCCAGCTCAGCTCCAGCCAGCACCAAGGGATTTTACCTGCCGTGTCATCGTCCACCCCCATGTCCTGGGCCACCTTCAGAAAGATCTGAGGGCAGGAGGGGGCTGGCATTAAACACAGCCACCAGCGCCTACTGCCCAGCAAGGCAAATCTCCCAGCTTGCGGGCAGCCCCCCCAGCAGAGCTCCAGGGAGGGTGGGCACCCCCGGAGCCGCGGCTCCTCCGGGTACCTCTTCCAGGGTGGTGTCGGATATGCCGTAGCTGGAGATGCCCAGTTCCCCCAGGCGGGCGTCCAGCTCACGGAAGAGCTCCCCAAAGGCCCCGTCCTTGGCCCCGCTGTAGGGCAGGACAAAGAGCACCTCATGGCCGATGTCCTCCACCAGCCGGGAGCCGGGGACCAGCTTCTGGATCAGCACCGACAGCTGGGCCACATCTGGGGGGACAGGGAAGGCTGGAAACCTGGGGCAGGAGCTGGTGGCCAGCACAGGAGCTGGCCAAAGCTGGCGTGTGCCCTGCACCCCGGTCTGGGGGTCCCCGGGGGGGTTTGCAGGGGCAGGAGGGCAGGGAGCCCCTTCTGCCCCACCAGTGCAGGGGAGCCAAGAGCTGAATGTGCCCACAGGCCCCCCCCAGCCGATGGGGGACACGGGGAGAGCACCCGGGGGGTGACACCGTGCTGAGAGCGCAGGGAGGGACGGGACCCTCACCCATGGCGCTGGCCTCGCTGCCCCGCTCACTGCCCAGGCCCGTGTCGCTGCTGTGCTCTGAGTCACTGCCGTCCTGTGGGAAAGGGCGCCGGAGCCTGGCACCCTGCGGCAGGATCCGGCCCCAAGCCCGGGGCTCGGTGTTCCCCCGATACCCAGGACGGAGGCACCAGCCGCCCTTTTGGCTGATGCTCAGCGCGGCTGAGGGACCCACCTTTTTGGTGGTGCCAGGGACAGCGCCGGTGCTGCCGCCCGTCCCAACCTGCTCCCGCTTCACCAGGGTGAGGTGGTAGCCAGTGCCCAGCCGGGCCTTGAGGAAGAGCGGGGACCCGCAGCAGCAGAGCCGGCCCTGAGAGATGATGGCAGTGCGGTCCCCCAGCAGCTCCGCCTCGTCCATGTAGTGGGTGGACAGGATGATGGTGCGGCCTGGGGGCAGGCAGCAGGCTGGACCCCCCTTTGTGGGCATCTCCCCACCGGCATGTCTCCCTGCTCGCCCCACAGACTCTGCTGCCGGTTCTCCACGGCTGGGGGGCTCAGATGCACGGAGGGGAAAGCGGGGTCCCCCCAGCCCTGACCTTTGCGGTACTTGAGCAGCAGCTCCCAGATGCTGCGGCGGGAGTAGGGGTCGACGCCGGCCGTGGGCTCGTCCAGGATGACCACCCGGGAGCCGCCCACGAAGGCGATGGCCACCGAGAGCTTCCGCTGCATCCCACCTGCGGGGCAGCAGGAAGAGCGTTGGGGGGGGCTGGGACCACGGATCCCCGCTCGGGCGCTGGTCCTGCCCACACGCACCCGAGAGGTTCCTGGTCTGCTCCCGGCGCTTGTGGGGCAGCCCCGTGTCCTGGATCAGCTGCTCCATCTCTGCTTTCACCTGCTCCTCCGACAGCCCCTTCAGCCGCCCATAGAACCAGACGTGCTCCTCCACCGTCAGGCTGGGGCGGGCAGGGGTGAGGTGGGCAGCCCTGCCTGCGCCAGCCCCCAGCGCTGCTCCCCCTGCCTGCCCTGCCCTGCCCCTGCCTACATGTCGAAGAGCACGTTGTGCTGGGGACACATCCCCATGGTTTTGCGGATGCTGTCGATATCAGAGCGGATGTCCCAGCCCAGGATATAGGCAGTGCCGGAGGTGGGGGGCAGGAGGCCGGTCAGGATGGACCTGGATGGGGGAGCGGCAGGGAAAGGGGGTCATGGAGCACAGGACCAGCGGGCGCTCAGAGCCCGGTCTCGTGGGGACCCAGGTCGGGACAGCGCCAGGGCAGAGCCAGGCTCAGCTCCTGTCCCCAGCCGTGGCCACACAGCCCCCCCGGGCAGACCCCAGCCCCACCAGCTCACATGGTGGTGGTCTTGCCGGCCCCGTTGTGGCCCAGGAAGGAGGTGATCTGCCCCTCGTAGAAGTCCAGGCTCAGCCCGTTGACGGCCACGCGGCTGCTGTTGCGGTAAACCTTCACCAGGTTGCGGATGGAGACGCCAGGCTGGAGCTGGGCAGGCGGCTCCTCCACCAGCACTGGAAGCCACCAGAGGGTCACGTCCCCGGCAGGACCCCTCGCCACAGAGGGCAGGAGCCCCTGCCATGGGGCAGGACCCCCGCTGGGGGGCAAAGCCCGGGCGGGAGGGCTCAAGCCCAGCTCCAGGGTGGGCAGGGGCAGGGGCTCACCTCGGGGCGCAGTGAGGGGGCTGGTGGGGTACGGGGGGTGCCCAGCCAAGGACGGCTCTCCAAGCCAGTAGCTCTTCAGGAAGGGAAAATTCCAGGGCTTGGGGATACCGTACTGACCTGCAGCAGACGGGGGCTGAGTGGGGCTGGGGCAGGGGCGGCTGCCGGGGGCCGGGGGCGCCGCGCTCACCTGGGAAGACGCCCTCGAGGTACCAGGTGGCCAGGCCGTAGAGGCCGGCATCCAGCAGCAGAAGCCCCATGGCCGTGGCAAAGTTGTAGGGGTCTCCTGGCACGGGGCTGGTGCCCAGGTTGTGCCACTGGATGCCCACGCCCTGCTCCTCGTAGAGGGAGAAGTACTCGCAGCCGAAGCCGAAGGCCACCGGCGACAGCAGGCTCTGGTGGCGGCAAGAACGGCGGTGTGGGCAGAAAGACTGGCCCGGGGGGGTTCAGCCCCAAAGCCCCCGCCCGGGGCACACGACGGGCATCAGGGAGGGGGCAGCCACGGCCGCTCACCACGAGGACGCGGAGTGGGAAGGTGATGTGGTCGCGCCAGGCAACGCACAGCACGTAGGGCAGGTAGAGGGAGAAGTAGATGATCCCGCCGCAAGCCGAGGCCAGGTTGGCGCGGTGGAAGAAGGTGCTCATGAGGAAGCACTGGCTGATGGTGGCCACCGAGAAGGTGCCGAGGAAGAGGAAGATGACAGCCGGGTCGCTGTAGGGCAGGATGTTTCCCAGCTGCGGATTGAGGCAGGTTGGAGCCTGCGGAGACCCTGCGCGGGCTCCCAGCCCTCATGCTCCCCATGTCACCCACGCTGTCCCCCATGCCCTGCAACCTGCCTTGAGGATGAGGACGAGGAGGGCACAGCTGAGGACGAAGGGGATGAAGCTGCTGAGGAACCAGCTGAGCCAGAGGATCCCGCTGCTCAGCCCCATGGTCTTCATGGTCTCCTTGAGACGCGTCTCCTTCTCGTGCACCACCCCCTTGATGATCATGGCCACCGAGTAGATCCAGGCCAGCGTCATGAAGAGGGGCAGCGAGCGGTTCAGGACCCGCAGGAACCTGGGGGAGATGGCACCAGCCCTTCCACCTCCAGCCTGACGCCCCAGGCCACCGCCGGGCAGGGGACGGCCGGGCCACAGACCAGCCCCGCGCCACTTCCCCAGGGCAGAGATGCTGCAGGATGCTCAGCCCCGTCCCCCGCAGCAGCGGGTCACTCGAGGGTCCCGAGGGGCCGGGGTCGCCCCCCGCTGCCCACTCACACGTCGTCCACGTAGCAGGGGTAGGGCATTTGCTGGACGTAGACCCCCGTCCGCGGGGCAGCCCCGGTCTGCACCCGCACCACTGCCTGCTCCACCAGGTCCTGCACGTAGACGAACCCCCCCCAGACGTAGCGCAGGTCGCTGAAGGGGTCGGCCGCGGGGCCCGGGTCCCAAAACCTGGGGGCAGAGCACGGTGCTGGGAGGGGGACCCCCCCCAAGACCATGGGCACAGGCTGCTCACGCAGTCATGGAGACCGAAGGGGCGGGCGTCCCCAGACCTGTCCTTGATCTTGTTGGTCCTTGTGACGTCGTCAATGTCCATGCGGATCTTGTAGCGGACATGGGGGGGCAGCGCGGGGGCCATGGCGTTGGTGGGGGGCTCAAAGACCACAGCTGCCCAGAACTGCTGCTCCTCCAGCAGCTCCAGAGCCCGGGCCACCAACTGGTCCTCGGTGGCCACCGCCTCGATCTTGTCCAGGCTGACACACTGCAGGCAGGGCAGGCAGGGCTCAGCGGGGCTCGGGGAGCCAGCCCGCCCAGGCAGCTGGAGCGACACGCACCTCCATGAACTGCGACAGCGTGCTCAGGACCACGTCGACATCGGCGTACACCTGGTGCCAGGTGAGCCCCGGCCCTACTGCCGGCCCCGCCAGGAACTCAGCCAGCGCCGGCAGCTTCCAGGAGGTGCCATTGAGGAACCTGTCCAGGAGCTGGGCCGTCCCCGGGGCCAGCAGCACGTCCTGCAAAGCACCAGGGTACCACGGAGCAATGCATCCCACCCCGCTCCTGGCCAGGATCCCCGGCTGCACCCCACCACACCCTGATCCCGCATCCCACCGCAGCCTGGTCCCCGATGGGGAGAGGGTCTGGGGGTCACGCACCCGGAGGACCTGCATCTCCAGGCTGCCGTTGAGGAAGGCGTAGATGCGGGGTCCCAGCTCCCGCCAGGCGCCCCCCGCCTCCCCCAGCACCGCCAGCTCCCGGAAGGTCCGGTTCACCTGCGCAGGGCAGGGGGTGAGGCAGGGCCAGGGTGGGACCCCCCCGCCCCTCCGGAGCCCCCCGCTCACCTCAGCCATGATGCTGTCAGGGCCGGGGCCGGGCGGCGCGTACAGGAGCTTACCCATGAAGAGGGGCTTGATCCCCCGCCAGAAGATCTGCGAAAGGGGGCTGGACTCCAGGCTGCGGAGCAGCTCTCGGCAGAAGGGACCTGGGTGGGGACAGAGCCGAGCCCTCGCCACCGGCCCCCCGCCACCGGCCCCCCGCCACCTCCTGGGCAGCCCCGGGGGGCCATGCCCAGCAAGCACCTGGCCGAGCCCCCCACAGCCCAGCCTGCTCACTGCTGGCGCTGCCCGCGTCCGTGGCTCTCCGCTCTGAGCTGTTGCGGTCCAGGAAGGCTTTGACGTCATTGTCCTCGTACCAGTTGAGGGAGGGGACCCTGAGCCCCCCACCCTCGGGGTGCCCACAGGCGATGCGTGACAGGGCCGCAAAGGCGCCCGAGCCGGAGGCGCTGGCGTTGGGGGCTGTCAGCGCCCCGAGCTCCCGCCGCAGCTCAGCAAGGCTGGTCATGGAGGAGACCTGGGGAGAGCGGGATGGGGAGCAGAGCGGGGCTGCGGGAGACCGGGATGCCCAGGGACACCGTGGGGAGTGGGGCACCGCTGGGGTGCACAGCGGTGGGTTGGGGGCACTTGTGTGGGGAGCGGGGCGCTACCTCCTCCATCAGGGATGCTGCATCCTGCAGGAAGGTGCCCAAGGCTTCCACGGTGCCAGTGATGCCGCCCACCTCCGAGCTCAGCTGTTCCTGCAAGGGGAGCATGGGAAGGGGGTCGCAGCCCCTCCGGGGTGGCTGGGGGCTCTGCCCTGGCGCCTTCCAGCACCCAGTGCGTCCCAGCGCCTGGCCGGGCTGGGGGCTCACCGCCAGGAGCTGGGGGAGGTCAAGCTGGGAGAGGAAGGAGCCCTCCATGGCGCGAAGCTGGGGGCCGGGCAGGGCGCAGAGCCCTTGCTGCAGGTGCTGGGTGGAGGCGGCGTCGCCCCCCGCCAGGAAGCCCCCCAGCTCCGAGGCGTTGCAGACCATGGCCTTCAGCGGGAGGCGGGTGCCCGCCAGGGAGAACTGGCGGGAGAGGGAAGGTCACGCCGCAGCCCCCGGCACCGCAGGCACTGGGAGCGGGCACTGCGCCGACACTCACGATGCGGGGGCTGAGCCGAGCCCCCATCAGCTCGTCCACCAGCGCGGGGGGAAGAGACGTGTTGGTCCGGAGGAACCGCGAGAAGGTCTCATCCTCTCTCAGGTAGTCCCTCACCGGAAGGGCTGGGGGGGCGCAGGGATCAGCCGGGGGGGTCTCGCTCCCCCAGCGCCCCCCATTCCTGGTGCTCACCCCTCTGCTGAGCCCCGCTCCCCCGGAGCCGGCGCAGGGCAGGCAGGAGGCGGGCGAAGCTGCGCAGGAGCCTCCGCCCGTCGACGCGGAGCAGGACCTGCCGGGCTTCGGCCAGCAAGCGGGAGAGGCTGCGGGTGCGCGGGGCGGGCGGTGAGACCCCAGCCCCACTGCCTGGTCAGGGCCCGCAGCCCCTCGCCCCCTGCCACTCACATGGAGCCGTCGAAGTTGCCCACCACGCCGGGGGCCTCTCCCGCTGTCGGGTGCCGAAAGCAGGGGTTGTTGATGTTGCAGACGATGCCCTGGAGCCAGGGCAGGGTCCCGGCCGAGGGCAGGGCCTTGTTGGGGAAGTGGCCTGCAGGAGAGGGGGGGATGGGTCCGGGGGGGCAGCACGGGACCCCCGGGGCCACGCACACACCCGAGCAGGAGACAGCAGCGAGCCCCTGGCTCACGTCCGCCTCCCGGGTTTGTCCCCCCCAGTGCCACCCCAGGGCCCTCCGGGGCTCCCACGCAAGGGGGTCTCTGGCAGACACGGGGGTCTGCCCGCCCCGGGGCACAGGACACTCACACTCGTGCTGCTTGAAGGGCGGGTGGGATTGCCGCACCGAGATCAAGATGAAGAAGAGGAAGAGGGGCCACAGGAGCTCGATGGCCAGCTGGATCTGGGGAGAGACCCACGGTTGGGGGGGTCCCTGTCTCCATCAGTGCCCAGGGCTCTGCCTGCCCCCGTGCCAGGACCCGGCGGCTCTGGGTGCCCTCCTGTCCCGGGTACCCACTCACCCGCTGCCGCCGGCGGTAGGTGAAGTTCTTCCAGAGCAGCAGCCCCAGCTGGGTGCCCACGGCCATGGCGGGGGCGCGGGGGGCACCTGCCCTGCGCCCCACTCGGCTCCGGCTGCGGGCGAGAGCGGGGGGTCAGCACCAAGCTGGGGGCGACGGTCGGGGCTCTCGCTTCCCTCTGGCTCAGGGCCCATCGCACACCGGGCAAAGTGCCGGGCACACGGCTGAGCTCGGGGGGCTGGCAGGAGCCGGCCTGGCATTCCTGCAGCAAAGCTCCTTTCCGGAGCAAAGCCCTCAAATCTCATTCCTTTCTAAACCAAAAGCAGCAAAACAGGGCACAAGCTCTGCAAGTCCCTGCAGGTCAGCGCTGCGTTAGGAGCAATGAACCCGATTCACACGCCGTGCCAAGCACGGGGAGCAGCCGGGCACCCCAGCAGCCTTGGCTCTGAGCCCCGGAGAGCTGGGCAGCCCGGGGGAGGCCCGGGACCTGCCCGTGCCTCAGTTTCCCCATGGGAGGGACGTGGCTGGGCCAGCAGCGAGGTCGGGTGTTTCTGGTGAGACGCTCAGTGCCCCAGGAGGGGAAATTGCCCCCGTGCAATGGGCTTGAGGCATGAGCTCAGGCACGCAGGTGCCCCCCGAGATGTGCTGGGGTCCCAGCAGCTCCGGCCCCGTCTCCAGCCCCGTCCCCGTGAGCCCCTGTGCCCAGCCAGCTCCTGGGACTTCACCCAGCCCTGGATGGGGGCCAGCAGGCCGGCAGCCCCCAGGGCCCGGCAGCAATGCAGCAGCCTCCCCTTCCAGCCACGCAGGCTGGCTTCGTGCCGAACCCCGGCAGGCAGAGGTGGCACGACCGAAGTGGCAGCTTCCCGCCCAGCGAACACCCACGCCGCAGGAAAGCCCAGCTCCGGAGCAGCCCCTGGGCCACCGCGAGCTTGGGCCACCCGCGCTGCCCGTGCCACCACCCCGGGCTGGTGGCCGAAGCTGCAGACTCACCCGCTTGCCCTCACACCTCCGGCACCTCCGGCACCCCCGGCCGGGGCTCGGGCAGGAGGGCAGGCAGGCGACGGCCTGCCTGCTGCCGGCTCTGCCTGCCTGCTGCCGGCTCTGCCTGCACTCGGGGCTAAGCCGGGCGCCGCGGGGATAAGCGGGCACCAGCCAGCGGGATTAGGATCGCGGCTGGGAAATCCGGCTCATCAGCCGGTGGGGCCGGACACGAGCGGCACCGGAGCGGGGTCCTGGGGGGGGGGGATTCCTCCGAGGGGGCCCCGGGGCTCGGGCACCGCACGGGGACCCAGCCCCCGGCCCCGGGAGGCGGCGCCGGCCGAGCCGGGGGGGCGGAGGCGGCTGGCACCGGACCGGGGGATGCTGCGGGGCTGCCGGGCCGGCGGAGCCTCAGCCCAGCGGCTCTTTTCGGGACAAACCAGGCACAAAACACCGGGGTCCTCCAGAAGCCGCCTCTCAGAAAGGGACTCGCGTGGGAATCCGCACACTCACCCCACGCCGGCCCCGGCCCGGTCCCGCCGCACCGAGCTCCGCGCTGGGCGGGGTGCGGAGCCACGGGGAAGCGGACGGACCCGGGGGGGTGACGGGGACACGGGGACAGCCGGGGGGGACATGTGGACAGCTTTGGGGGGATGATGGGGACACGGGGACAGCCGGGGGGGAGGGGAGATGCGGACAGCCCCGGGGGACGCTGCGGAGCCGCGGCCCGGCCGGGGCCAGCTCCCGGCGGCACAGCCCCCCCCCGCCCGCAGCAGCTCCCGGCCCGGGACCCCCGTTACCTGCTCCCGCCGCCGCGGCGCGGCCCCTTTAAGAGACCCCGCGGGCTCCGCCGGGCGGCTCCGCCGGGCTCGCGCGCGGGCCCCGCCCTCCCCGCGCTACAAAGTAGCCGCGGGCGTGACGTCATGGGAAGCGGGTCTTAAAGGGCCCGTGCGGCGCGGGGGGCGAGGGGCAGCAGCCCGTCCCCCCCCCGCCTCTGCCCTTGCCCTGCCCTTCCCCTGCCCAGCTCTGGCCCTGCCGCACCGCGCCCCGCCCCTGCCCCGCCCCACCCCGCCCTCGGCGTGGGCACCCGTGGGAGCCCCCCGGGGCAGCGGAGCCCCCGCCATGGGCGCTGCAGCCCGGCCTGGGGTGGGCTGAGACCCCCCGGGGGGCACAGGCCACCCCGCTGCCCACGGACCCCCCAGCTGCCCGCCGGGGCGGGGGGCAGGGGCAGCTCCCACCCGCCCTGCGGCCCCCTCGCCGGGCTCCCGGGGCCAGGCCCTTCCCCACCGGCGACCCCGACCCCCCAGGGCTGTGACAGGCTCGAGGTGGGGGCACCGGGCTGGCACTGGGGTGCTGAGCAGCGGCGATGGCCCCGGGAGGGTCCCGAAGGCAGAGGCCGTTGAGTCACGCCGCGGCGGTGAACCCCGGCGGCTCGATACCGCGGGCGGGGGCGCGGGCAGGGCCCCCCGGGAGCGAAGGCGCAGCGGGCCATAACGCCAGGCTGGCGGCTGCCGCCCGAGCGTGGGGAGCGCGGCTCCCCGAAACGCAGCGTTTCACCCCAAAAGGTGGATCCCTGCCCGGACAGGGCTCCCGCAGGCACGGCCGGGGCCACGAGCCCAGGGCCACCCCTGGGACTCGGCCCCCGGGGCTCCTGGGGGCACCACTGGGGTTTGGGTCCTGCAGGTCCCTTGGCCGCGCTCAGGGCAGCGCTGAGCCCCGGGAGCAGCCCGCACCAGCAGGATCCGGCCGCCCCGCGTTCAACTGCAGCGCCCAGCTCTGCTGCGCAGCCTGGCGCTGACAGCACGGCACGGCCGGTCCCTCCGGGAAGGTTTTTATTGCCCACCTTCAGGACCAGCACACGGCGACACCGTTAACCCCGCAGCCGGTTCCCAGCTCCCGCTCGGCGCCCCGGAGCGCAGCCTCCACCCCCCGGCCCCGCGCTCCAGGGTCTTGCCCAGGTCTGCGGCAGCGCCCACCCCGCAGGCACGGGGGGGCCCGGAGCCCTGACGCAGGGAGCCTGCCCCAGAAACGGCCTCCTCCGTCAGTTAAAAGGCTTTTTTTTTTTTTTTTTAAAAAGGTTTCAATATAAGAGCATCTGCATTAAAAATCCCACGAGGCAAAGAAGCCGATGGGCCCAGCAAGGGGCTGCGCCGTGCACCGGCATCCCCAGCCCCGCACGCTGCCCTGGCAGCTGCCGGCGCTCGGGCATGGCCCCGTGGTGCAGGATGCGGCCCCTGGAGTCAGCCTTGGCTCCAGCCTCCGGGCGATCCGGTTACTGCGGCGTTCCCAGCCGCAGCCGGGCGCCTGCCGGGTGTGCCGGGTCCCAGCCCAGCCCTGCGGCCTCGGAAAATTGGTCCCTATGAATTCTGCAAAAAAGGCATCTCCAGCTTCGCTTCTAGAGACGCCAGCAGCGTGCAAGGCCGCTGGCGGTGTGCGCACACTCACATGCGCTCACCAATCCCCCGTCCCTGGGCCGAGGCCCCGCAGCGCCCTGGGCTCCCCCCACGCCTGCGGGTCTGACCCGGCCGTGCTCCCACCGCGTCCCGCCGACCCGAGCCCCTCTGCGCTGCGGGGCTGAGCCGGGTCCTGCCGGCACAGGGACGAGAAGCGGCACCGGGGGTGGCTGCCCCCCTCCTTGCGGAGGGATCCGGGCGCTGCCGCGGCAGAGCATCGCAGGGGCGGCGCGGTGGGCGCTGGGTGGGAACGCGTCTTCTTGGCTGCGGGAGAGGAGACACCGTCTGCTCCTCGGTGCCGGAGCGTCCGCCGCCTTCCCCCCACAAACGCCGGGGCTGCGCTGGGGCCTGGGGACGCCCGCGGGCTGCGGGAAATGGCTGCTCTCTTCTCTAGAAACGGGGTCTTTATTTCCTTGCTCAGAAAAATAGATTCCTTTCAAAATATTAAAAAAAAAAAAAAGAAAGTTTAAAAAGAGGGAATGACGAAAGTAGAGGCTGGAATGTCGCTGGCAGCGGGGTCTGTACACGAGATGGTGCGAGATGGGGCTGGGTGACGCCCCGCTCAGTAGCTCTCCTCCTCACAGTAGTAGTGGTACCCAGGGGGGTCCCCGCTCTGGTCGCCGGCAGCGTTGGCCACCTCGCCCTGGCTGCCCTGCGGGCAGTACTTGGGGTCGTAGATCTGGCGGCCCAAGCCGAAGACCTGGCCGCTCTGGTTGGCGCCCTGGTTGGAGCCCATCTGCAGTGACATGGAGGAGTTGTCGCACTTCTCCGTCCCCATCTTGGCATCGTAGATGTGTCTCCTGGTGCCGGGAGCCGTCATGCCCACCTGGAAGGACAGGACGGAGCAGGGCTCAGCCGTGGTTCCCCCCGTCCCTCCCCACCGCGGCCGCGGGGGCTCACCTGGCTGGCACACTTGTTGGTGCCCATCTGGAGGCTGATGGTGGAGTGGTCCATGGGCGGCAGGATCTGGTTCTTGGGGTCGTAGAGGTGCCTCCTGGTGCCGTAGGCCGTCATGCCGGACTGGCTGGCACACTTGTTCGTGCCCATCTGCCCAGGGGATCCGGTGAGACCGAGCGCTGCCCCGTGCGCGTCCCTTCTCCTCCCTCCCCGTCCCCCCGCAGCCCGGGGGCACAGCCAGCGCTCCCCAACCCAGCCCAGGCACAGCCTCTCCTGGACATCGACTGCCGGCATTCGGACACGGAGCCGAGGTGGTCCCAGATCCCGAGGACACTCAAGGCACCTTGAGCCTCGGGTCCCCCCAGCCGTGCTTGGAGCCACGACGGTGGGTGTTGAGGGTTTGATAAAACCGGGGCCCCCTCACCCGCCACCCCAGCCCTCGGGAGCACGCGCGGGGCCAGCCCACCTGCAGCCCGATCACGCACTGCCCAGCCTTCATCTTGGCCTCGTCGAAGTTCCTCTGCTGCTTCTCCGAGTACTTCACGCCAATGTCCACGCCGCTCTGCATCCCCTTCGTCTTGGCCTGCCGGGAGGGGCGGTGAGGAAGGACGGGGGTCCCAGACCTCCCACCCTCTCCCTGGGCAGGGGGAGCCGTGGGGTCCCATGGGCAGCACCCCGAGCTGGGGGTCTGCCCAGCCGCTCCCCGCGGGGCTGCGCCCCCTCCCAGGCCACTCGCCCCCGCGCACTCACCATGCCCGCCAGCGCCAGCAGCGACACCTGCACCTGCGTCAGGTTCCCGCTCTCAAAGAGGTCGTTGGCTTCAAAGAGGTCCACGGGGTTCATGCCGTAACTGGCCATGGCCTTGATGAAGTTGGAGAGGTTCTCGAGCTGGGGGCAGGGGGAGAGGGGTGAGACCCCGGTGGGGGATGGCGGAGGGGCCGGGGCAGAGCCGGGGCTCTGCGGCGGCCGGCTCGCAGGCAGGGCTGCCCGCACCTACCTGGTGCCAGTTCTGAGCCGAGCGGTTGATCTTCCTCACCGAGTTGGGCTGCAGCTTGTTCATGAGCCTGGAGGGAGGCAGGGGGGAGCGGGGGCTGCGGCGGGGCAGAGACCCCGGCTGGCAGCGGGGCACGGGCCCCTTTCGGGAAGGTCCAGCCCAGGTCTCTCCCACAAGCACGAGGCGATTCCCCCCCAGGTCCCTGCTGGCCCCCAGGGCTCCCCCCAGACACGGGCACTTTGGGGGTGACTCCAGCCAAGCAGCACCACAGAGAAAACCTCTGGCGGGTCCCACCGCTGTGGGCATGGCCAGATCCAGCCCGCCCTTCCCACCCCAAGGGCTTGGCGCGGGTCCCCCGGAGGGCAGGTCTCCCGCGGCCCCGTCCGAAGGGAGCAGGGGCCAGGGGGCTGTGCTCGGCATCGCCCGGCGAGCAGCGCGGGACTCACTCGCAGAGGATCACTCCGTCCTTCAGCCCCTTCTGGAAATCGGGCCCGATCTGCTGCCCCGTGACGCTCTCGATCCATGTCCGCAGCTCGGCCTCCTTCTGCGGATCGTACTTCTGGGCGAGCTGGGGGGGACGGCGAGGGGGCAGCTCAGGCACGGCCCCGGCGTGCACCCCAAACCCCTCACGGGGGACGGCTCCTCCACCCCGGGCACAGACCCGCAGCGAGGTCTGGGGGCAGCAGCCCAGTCCCGAACACCGTCCCCAGGAAGCGCTGGGGACACTGGCACCCCGTCCCCAGCCTCTGCAGGGTGGTGAGTGCGCCCCACAGCCTGGCTGCTGCCCCCAGCCCCAGAGAGCCGGGGGTGAGGTGGGCGCAGCGGGCGAGGTGGGCGCAGCGGGCAGCTTGGATGGCCCCAGGATATTTGTTCAGCCGCGATTTCATGGGGCACAGGACCCCCCCCCCGGGGCTGACAGGCAGCAAGAGCCATGGCTGGGAGTAAAGCCACAGCGTGACCCCACCACAGGGGAGGGCATCTCCCCCCACCTCCAGCCTCCCACATCCCCCTCCATCAGCTGGATTTAGCCCATCTGTACGTACAATCCGGGGAGCAAGAGCAGCCGGGCTGCCCCTGCCCGTGCCCCTGCCCATGCCCCTTGCGTGGGAATGGGGACGGGAGCATGAGCACGATGCTGCCGTCAGACACAAGCGTGGGCACGGCCAGGTCCGGCGCAAGCCCGCAGAGCACGGTGCCCTCACACACGGCAGCTTCTGAACCCTTCCAGGAGGATGAGGAGGAACTGCCCGCGGGGGCCGGGGGAAATGCCCCCCCCCAAGGGCCTGCTCCTCCCTGTCCCCTGGAGCCCGTGGGAGCCCGGCACCGAGCCCCGGGGGTCCCAGCCGAGCGATGCGATGCTCTCCCCTCCGGCGGGGCCGAATGCTGCCGCAGATTCCTCGGTCACCGCGGCTATGCCAGGAATGTGGCCGCCTCCTCCCAAATGGAGACCAGCTGCCCAGGCCGGCAGCATCACCGGCAGCATCGCCTCGGCCCTGGCCGGCCAGGGAAGGAAGAGGCACCCCGGCCCGGGGCGGGAAGGGGGCGGCTGCATGGGAAGAGCCCTGGAGCCCCGAGTGCCGTCGCTGCCCCAGCCCAGCCCCTCCTGTGCTCAGCCGGCACCCGGGGATGGCCGCAAGGCAGCCACCGACCTCTCACCCATCCCGTCCCCGTCCCCAGGGCTGTGAGCCCCGAGGGGTCCCGGCACGGGATGGGCACGGTCCAGCCCCGCTGCCCGGTGGGGAGACACCGGCCATGCCCACGGGCTGCGCCGGGCTGCGGCCCCACAGCCCCGGCCCCAAAGGGGGAGCTCGGCTGGTGCGGGATGCAGGGACGGCCCAGCCGAGCAGGGTCGGGCTCACGACACCACGCGCGTCCCGGCTGGGGGATCCCGCTCTCCCATCATCTGATTTTCTGGAGCGTGGGCAGCCCATGCCAGTTCCTCTTCCCAGCCCACGGCCAGCGCGGGGGTTTCTCAGGGCACAGGAGGGGACAGAGGGGACCCGATCCCACTACAGCCCAGTTTGCAAGAGCTTGCACGGACTGGGAAGCTGCCACTGGTTTAACTGGTTCCCAGTCGGTGATGTCAGCCTCCAGCAGACGCACCAGGGCAGTTAAACTGGCTTAAGTCTTGCTGAATCAAGCTGAAGCGCCCAAGAGCACGCAGCAGCGAGGCTCCAGCGCGTGTCCACCCGCTCAGTGCCGGTGAGCCCAGCCCAGATGCAAGCAGGGGCCCGTCTGCTCGGTGATGAAACGCCAATCCCCTGCGAGGCTGGGCAGGGAGAGCCCAGCCCCAGCCGCGGCCACGGTCGCCACATCCCCACAGCCACACGCGGCCGAGCCCTGGCAGCGGTGCAGGCAGCAGCCCTGCACCCCTTCTGCCTGCCCCATCCCCGTCCGGGCAGCTCCCGCGTCCTTGGGCAGGGTGCAGCCACACAGGGCCACCGGCCGACTGCCCCGGGGCCAGGGGTGACCATGGCTCAACCTCTGCTTGCCCGGGGCCAGGCACAGCCCAGCACCGCAGCCGCTGCCTGTGCCACTGCCCGGGGTGGCAGCGGTCCCTGGAGCAGGGAGCACGGCCGAGGAAGGGGTTGCTGTGTCCCCCCGCTCCCCCGGCCCGGCAGCACCCCTGGGCCCCCGCCGCCGCAGCAGCCAGCGCTGCTCACCAGCACCCCAGCCCCGTCCTCAGCGTTGGGTCAAGGGGAGATTTCACCTGCCCGGGCAGGAGGGGGCTGGCAGGCAGGGTGCTCCCCTCCCTCGGGGTGTAAACAGCCCGGCCGGAGGCACCGGTTCCCCTTTCCCCTTCCGGCCCCGCGGCGCCTTGGCGGCACCGAGCGAGGCCTGGGCGGCCGAGGGCGCCCCGCATGCGCCCAGCTGGGGGGTCCCGGGCTCCGAGGGACAGGCGTGAGCCGGGGGCTGCTCCTGCCCGCGTCCCACCGGGGCCACCAGCCCCAGCCCCAGCCCCAGCCCCAGCGAGGGCCGCGGGCCGGGTGGGAGCATCCCGCCGGGGGACGCGGAGCTGCGGGGAAGCAGAAGCGGAGAAGCTGCGGGGAGCAGCGGCGAAAGGCGTCCGGAGCCGTGGGGGGCCGGGGCCATCGCCCCCAGCCCCAGGTGCGGACGGGAACGGTGCCCCGGGGTTTGCCGGGGGCGGCGGGCGATAGCGGCCACCGCGGGGGCCTGGGCGGGGGTTGGCGGGGCGGCCGGTCCCTGGGACCACTCCCAGCCCCGGTCCCCCGGAGACACCGTCCCGGGACCCCGCGGGCAGGGCCAGGGCACCCGGAGACCGGGAGCCCAGTCGCGGCACCCCCCGGCACACCGGGACCCCCAGCTCCCCGTCCTCCCGGGACCCCCGGCTCTCCGCCCCCGGTGGCACCGGGCCCCCTCCGGCTCCCCACGCCCGGGGCGCACCGGGACCTCCCGGCTCTCCGGGACCCCGGGATACAGCGGGGACCCCGCAGCGGCACCGGGATGCCCGGCTCTGCAGGGCCCCCAGGAGCACCGGGAGCCGCAGCGCCCGGTGGCCCCGGTACCCCCCGTCCCCCGACTCGCCCCCGCCCGGTGGCACCGGGTCCCCCGTCCCCCGCCGCGGCTCACCCGGTTCTTGACTTCGGCGGAGAGGCCGTAGGACGGGCCCTTGTTGAACTGGGAGCTGCTCATGGCGGGAGCGGGGAGCGGGGAGCGGAGCCGGCACCGGAGCGGGGAGCGGCGGCGGCGGGGCGGGGGGGGGGCGGGCGGGGCGGGGGGGCGGGCCCGGCCCCCCCGCGCTGATTGGACGGGGCCGAAATGCCCAAATAAGGGCAGGAGCGGCCGGATCGGCGGAGGGGTCCCGCACCCCGGGACCGGGACCGGGGGGACCGGGGGGACCGGGGGCAGCGGGGGCAGCGGGGGGGGCGGGGCCGGGGCTGTCCCGGGCACGCGTGGGCGCAGCCCGGCACCCGGGCACCCACGGGCACCCACGGGCACGGGCACGCACCTATAGACGGGCACACGCGTGTGCATCGCCCCGCAGGCACAGATGTGCGCGCCCCGGCCCGCGGGCCCGCTCTGCACACGCACCCGCACACGGACACGGACACGGGCACGGACACGCACGCACGCCCCCGCCCCCCCCGGCCCCCGGCAGCCGCCGGCTCCCTGCCCGCGCCCGTGCCCGCGGCCGGCAGCCGGCCCCCGAGAGGCGGCCCCGGCCCGGCCGGCAGCGCGGCCCCGGGGGGCCCGGGACGAAGCGGGGTCCCCCCGCCAGGCCGCCCGGGGGGCAGCGGCCGGGCAGGGTCCGGCCGGGGGTCCCCACGCTGCGGGACCGGCGCCCCCGGGGGCCCGTCCCGTCCCGTCCCGCTCCCGGGGTTCGTCCGCCGCCTCGCTGGGTGCTCCTGTAGGTGAACAGGCCGCTGTGGGGCTGCGTTACCCCGCGGGTGGGCGAGTCACGGGTGGGGGGGCCGTGGGTGCACAGAGGCTGCAGGCTGGGGGCCGGGGTAGGGCAGGGGCCCCGGGGGCGGCTGGGGCCGGGGCTGTCCTGGCACTGCCACCGAGCCCACGGGGGAGGCAGAGCCGGGAGCATCCCACGGGTGGGAGCCCGGAGCCCTGCATCCCACTCACCCCCACACCCGGGGCCTCCAGCAGCGCCCCACGGGATGGAGCTCGTCCTCCCCGGACTGACGGACACCCCCAAACAGGGGTAAACCCCGCAGAGGCCTGGGGTCCCATGGGGTCAGCCCCGGTCTCACGGCGCAGAACTCTCTGCCCCCCAGACCCCTCCGTGCAGCCGTGGGGTGCAACACCAAACCCCCTGCAAACGGCCGCCGAGAGCCCACCGCCCCCGAGGGCACCGGCGTCTTCCCTGCCGCCTCCTGTGAGGCTGGAGAGGGGCCCGAGCCCCCGCAGCCCCGGGGGGCAGCCGGGGTCCCCCTTCCCCCCCGGCCTCGCGCCCTGGGTGCACATTTGGCTTTTCCTGTTTCAGGTTCGCCTGCGAAGCCGATGAGGAAATAAGGCGGCGTCACACGCGCCCTCCTGACAGTTCGCCCCGGCGAATGTGGCCGGCGCGGTGAGGAGCGCGGCGCTGGCAGCCAGGCACCGCGGCCGAGCGAGGGGCTGCCGAGGGCAGGGGCTCGGCCGCCCCCGGGAACCATGTTCTCCCGGAAGAAGCGGGAGTTGATGAAAACCCCCTCCATCTCCAAGAAGAGCCGGGCGGGAAGCCCCATCCCGCAGACGCTGCCGGTGAGTGTCCCGTGTCCCCCCCGGCGGCGTGGGGGCTACGGGGCCACAGGGCCACGGGGCCACGGCATCCACGGAGCTGCTGGGAAGAGCTGCAGGGTGGGAAGGGGGACCTGGGTAGGGCCAGGGGGTCCGTGAGGAGGAGGAGGAGGGAGCCGAGGAAGGACCCTGCTCGCTGGGCCTGGGGGGGGGGGGGGATTTTGCCCCAGATGAAGGGGACGGAGCAGCTGCCTGGGGCGGCAGGAGGGCGAGCGGGGCCGGGGAGGAAACAGGGGTCTGCGGCAAGGGGCAGGGGAGCCCGGCGGTGGGGACTGAGGCCGAGGGTTTGGGGAGGGCAGAGAAACCCCCAAACTGCCCGGGGGACAGGGGCGGGAGCGGGGGAATGCCTGGGCTCAGCCACCCCCGGAGCCTCGGCTCCGCCATGTATTTATTTACTTGCGGACACCCCCCGGGGCTGGAGGGGTGCCGGAGGAAGCGCCTCGCCTCCGCGGGGCTGGCCGGCGGCCGGGGCTCCTCTGCGCACCCTGGCATTGCCCGCCCCGCGCCTGCGCTGCGCCCGCGCCCCAGCCCGCAGAGCATGGGGCGAGACGGGGCTGGCGAGACAGGGCCGATGGGGCCCGAGAGCCCGCCCGCGGCTCCTTAGCAAGGGGCACCCGTCCCCATCCCCGTCCCCATCCCCACCCTCCTCCCCGATCCCCCGGGAGAGGGGCCTATGGGTGGCGGACGGAGGGATGCTCGGCCGGGCGGCTGGGAGGAACAGCTACAGCCCCTACTCGGCGGGGCGCCGCAGGACGGGTAAAGCCCACTCGCCCAAACGCTCCCTGGACTCGCTGCCCCACGCGCCCGCCGTGTGGCTGACGGTACGGCCGGGTGCACCCCGCGGGTGCCGGTGGGGAGGGACCGGGGTCTCCGGGGCTGCTGCACCCCAGGGGGGCCAGGGATGGGTTTTCAAGGGCTGGGCTGGCCCCAACCATTTTGGGGTGGGGGCCTTTGGGCAGCCCTTGCAACCCCACGGTGGTCTGGCCAGCTCTGGCGCAGCGTGGGGCTGAGCCGCCCCAGTTCACCCTCGCCCACGGCAGCCTCATGCTCTCAGCCAGCCTGGTGTCTGCCCCATTGGTACTGCAGATGGCTTCCGGCCCCGCTGAGCCGGTAGCGCCGAGCCAGCAGTGCCCAGCCAGGGATGCTGAGCCCCAGCGCACTCGTGTCACACCTGGGTGCCTGAGGGTCACCGATGGGAGCTGCTGGAGGGGCAAGGGTGGCGGCGGGCCCCCTCCCCGTGCGTGTGGCCCCGGCGGTGCGTGGCGCCGGAAGGTGCTGGTACCAGCCCCTCCCTCAGGGCGATTTTACCCCTTGAAACTGGGGGTTCCCTCTGTCCCTAAAATATCTGCAAAGTCTCCAGATAGTGGCCGGGGAGGTGTCCCCGTCCCTGCCCCCGTCGCTGCCCCATCCCTGGCAGGGCAGGACGGGGGCCATGCCCGACCTGGGGGTGGGAGAGGCTGAAAAAGAGGAAGGGATCTGTGGGGCCCGATCCTGCTGTTACTCGGCCGTGCCAGGGTCCCCAAGCCCCCTGGGGATGGGGAGCTCCAGCATGGTGGGTGCTGGTGGGGACAAGGCAGTGTCACCCACACCATCATCGTGTGCCCCCCTGGACAAACCCGAACCCACAGGGGCTGGTTGGGGCTGAGGGTCAAGCGGGCAGACGGGATGGCCGAGCCAGCTCCTGGCCTGTGGTTTCCGAGCCGACACTGCTTGTGAAACCCCGGAGCTGGGGGCAGTTAATCCGCCGGGAGCCCGGGAGCCTTGGGCAGCGCCAGCTGCCGGGGGCTGCCTGTGGCGTAGCGGGGATGGCAGGGATGGCGGGGATGGTGGCCCCGGCCAGGCGAGCGCCCAAACCCTGCCAGCTGCTGCTCTGCAGTCGTTTTCTTGCTGACGGAGTCGCTGCCTTCGCCCTACGGGGCGGCCCCGACCATCCCTGCCAGCCCCCATCCCGAATCCCCAAAGAGCTGGCAATGCCGGGGAGGGCTACGCCTCATCCCCGCGCCACAGCTGTGCTGGATGCGCAGGCTCTGCCGGGATACCTAACTGGAGAAACTGAGGCACCGCACAGCGGCAGCGTCTGGCGCAGCCCCTCAGGCAGCAGCCCAGCCCTCCAGGCTGGTGGCGTGGGGGGGCCCGGGGTGCTGCCCTCTCCCTGCCCGAGCCGGGGTCCCGGCTGTGCCCGTGGCACTGGCCGTGCCTGCTGGGGCCTCACGCTCGTCCCTGCTCCCCAGGACCTCTCCCGCAAGGATTGCCTGGAGGCGCCCGGCTCCGGCCTGGGGGAGCTGCCCCCTGCCAGCTCCAAGCTCAGCACCAGCCCCAGCACCGTGGGCACCCTCAAGCGCCCCACCAGCCTCAGCCGCCATGCCAGCGCTGCCGGCTTCCCCCTCACCGCGGGGGGCCCCAGGGCTGTGCCCAAGAGCCACAAGACCCCCACGTCCTACAGCCCCATGGATGGTGCGGAGGGCCCCTTCATCGACACGGAGGACATCTCCCAGCTGCTGACGGACGTGGCACGCTTCGCCGACGCCCTGGAGAACCTGCGGGACGTGGTGCTGCGCGACGGTGAGTGCCAGGATGCCCCTGGCTCCCGCCAGCCCCGGTGCTGCCCACACAGCTCCAAACCACTCGCCGCCACGGGGCCGGCACAGGAGCATCCCCTCCCCGGGCACAGACCGGACCCACGGGTGGGGGTCTCTGCCCGGGCCGGGAGGGGACCGGGACCCCGGGGGGCCATGCAGAGCTGCAGCAGCCACGGGCGGGAGCCAGGATAACGCGGCTTCCTGCCTGCGAGCTATTTTCATCCGCCCGCTTTCCTGTTTACAGCGTGGCGGTGCCAGCTGCCTGCCAGGGCCCCCGGAGCCCCACGGGGCTCTGGGCACGGCCCCCCAAACTGCCGGACCAGCCTCACCGGGGCGGCCGGCGGGATGGGGCCGATGCCCCGGCGTGGGCGCGGGGCTGGGTGGGCTGCGGGGCCGCAGGCGGGCGTCCCTGCCCGAGGAGACGAAGGGAGCGGCAGCGATCTCGTGGTCCCCGTGGCGAGGTGGGGCTGCGGGGGGGGGGGTCACATGATGCTGTGTTTTCGGCGCTGGCTTTGCAAACATGTTGATGCATCCCCACTTGCTGTGGAAAATGGCAGCGCCCAGCTCAGGACACCGCTCCCGACGGCCCCGGAGGCCGGATCCACAGCTGGGCCAGCGGGAACGTAGCTGGGGTCTGCGCTGCCGGGGGGGGCAGTGGGATGGCAGCCGGGGGGGCGATGCCTCCAGGTCCCTGCGAAGGTTTGGGCACTGCAGGGCAGGGAGGAAACATCCCTGAGCCAGACGGCGACTGTCCCGCTGCTGTCCCTGCTCGGGGTCTGCGGTTATTGCTGGACCTGCTTTGGGACAGCCGGGACGGTGCCGTCCCCGAGCTGGCAAAGAGATGGGGAGAGATTGGGGCTGACCTGCGGGACGCAGCTGTGATCTTGGAGAGTCCTCTGCACCCATCCAGCCCCATTCCCAGACCTATTCCCAGCACCACTGGTCTCCCCACTTCCCACTCCAGAAGGGGCCTGGAAATGGGGGAGGAAGCCGAGGAAACCCCTTCCCTACCCACGCTGGGGGCTGGGGCAGGGAGGGGGGTTTGCCCAGCTGGGCAGCAGGTGCCAGGCTCCCATCCCAGCGCTTCCCTACGGAAGGCTCCCCACCTCCTAACAAGGCTGCCAGCGCCCAGCCCCGAGCCCCAGCCCCAGGCTGGCGGGGAGCAGGGCCGGACCCCCGGGCTGGTGGCTGGAGCCCGCAGAGGGGACGGTTCCTGGGGAAGGATCCTGCGGGACGCGGTGAGCCCGGCTGACGGGGCACAGCAGCAGGACAGACCTGCGGCATCCCTCCCGCTGGCTGGGAGTGCCCGTCCGGTGGGGAGGAAGGGAAGGAAACGAGGAGGAAATTCCCAAACTGCTTTCAAGGGAAAAAATTACTACTGAGGAAAAAATGCCTAAAAGGTCGGGCTGCCCCAGGCCTGCCGCTGCGCTGGGCAGGGGACATGCCGGCTGGTTTAGCCACGGCGGGGATGGAAGGGGAGGGCTGGACAAGCAGGACGTGGCTGTGCCAGTCCCGGGGAGCCCCAAAGCCAAGAGGCTGGGCTGCACATTCTGGGAGCCTGGCAGGACCCTGCCCGGGACATGGCTGGCAGGGGGTGGATGGGAGGCTCCAGGGGGGGCAGGGATGTGGGGCAGGGACGCGGGGCAGTTGTTTCAGCCCCCCTCTCTTGCAGACCCCAAGGAGCCCCAGCGGCCGCTGGCCCACGAGTGCCTGGGCGAGACCCTGCGCATCCTGCGCCAGGTCATCAGCAAGTACCCGCTGCTCAACACCTTGGAGACCCTGACGGCTGCCGGGACCCTCATCTCCAAAGTCAAGGGTGAGACGATGGGGCTGGGAGCTCTGCCCCGCACCCCTCCTGCCCCGTGCCGGGGCATGCGGGGCCTGGGGAGCCCATGGGGGGGCTGCCAGGAGCGGAGCTGCCCCACGGACGGGTGGAGAGCGCGAAAGCATCGCCTGCTTGCTGTGTTTTAGTTTTAAGGACGATGTAATGTCAGAAATGACAGAGCCCAGATCCCTGCCTGGGGGGTTCCAAACACAGCCGCAGGAAAAACACTTAAATAATCGGATCCCGCTCCTGGCAGCACCTCGTGTTTATAAGAGCGGGGTCTGCTGAGCCCAGATCCTGGCCAGGGCACCGCCTCCTGCCCGCAGTTACACCAGCGGGGAGGGGGACGGCTGCGCTAACCGCAGGCAGATCACAACATTTTGCGTCACCGTGCCGCTTCCTGGACACCGAACAGCAACCGCCAGGGGACAGGAAGCCTGGTGGTGGGCGGCAGGAGGTCTGCCATGGGGCTGGCCCCACGCGGGGCCGGGACGGAGCAAGTTCAGGCTGCCCACGTACCTGGGCAGAGGGGTGGGGGCAGATCCCAGCCCTCCACCCAGCTCACCGGCCCCGGCACCCCAGAGGAGCCGACCCAAAAGGCGCCAGGGTCTGCCCAGAAGCCGTGGCCGCCGGCGAAGGCGCCACAAGCGTCCCTTGGCCTGGGCATCTGCCAAGCACCCTCTGCGCCAGTTCCCGCTGCTGCCGGCGGTTCCCCTTTCGGCTGTGGGCAAAAGCCCTCCTGGAGGAAGCCGTCCCACCTCGGAGCAGGGGGCTCGGGAGGTGCTGTGAGAGCGGAGGCAGTGGCACAGGTCCGCAGTCAGCAGCACTTTTCCAGCAGCCGTGGGTAATGAGAGTAAACAGAAACGTGAGCCAAGTGATGCTGGCAGGGACGTCGGTCCCAGGGGAAACAGGGGGCAGAGATGCTGCGCCGTGCTAGAGAAAGTCCGTCATCCATCGGGACGGTCCTGTCCTTCCCACTGCTGCCCCGACCCAGCCCCAGCCCCAGCCCCAGCGCAGCCGGCAGGACCTTCTCCTGCCGGAGACAGGGACAGGCGCTCACAGCAACAGGGCTTCCGCATTTCCTCGTTTCCAGGTTTCCATTACGAATCCAACAATGAGACGGACAAGCGGGAGTTCGAGAAGGCCGTGGAGACCATCGCAGTGTCCTTCAGCAGCACGTAAGGGACTTTTGGCCAGCCATCCCCCGGAGAAGGTCCCTGATGGACCCCATTGCCCCCGCCCGCCAGGACACATCCCCACCCCTCGCCCACGCGCAGCCCCGCAGTGGCGGCTGGTTTGGGGACCAGAAGGACCCTGCAGGGAGGGCAGATTCACCCCTCCTGCCGCTCGCACCAGCAATTCCTCCAGCACCGATGAGGGACCCCAACGCCTGCTTGAGCCCGTAGGCTCCATCTCCCAGCCCCTCTTCAGAGCTGGGCCAGGCTCTGTTCCTCCACCTGAATTACCAAGCCCTCATCATGTGGAGCTGAGCTGATCCCCACTGAAACCAGTATTGCAGCTCCGACTGCCCAGTCCCTCAGACGTGGGTCGGGTGCTGCTGGGTGAAGCCCTGCTTGTCACTGCCCGTCCTTTTGCTGAGCCCGGTTGTATTCCTCTCGTCACAGCGTGTCCGAGTTCCTCATGGGGGAGGTGGACAGCAGCACCATCCTCTCCATCCCACCCAGCGACCAGAACCAGGTGAGCGATGCCCGCTCCCATCGCACGGGTCTTGGGACGTGCCGGGGTGCTCAGACCCGGCTCGGGAAGGGGCTGAGCCCCAGCCCCAGGCATGGGATTCCCAGCTCACCTCCAAGCCCGTTGGAGCTGCGTGTAGGCTTTGCCTGCCTACTCCCGTCCTCACCGCCATCCCAAGGAGAGGAAAAGCCACTTGGCAGCTCGAGTCAAAGGGCGAGGTGGCTCGGGAGGGGATGGAGCAGCTCCGTCAGCAGAGGCAGAAAATGGGGTGCCGGTTGCTCTCCTTAGCTCTGCCCTGGTCTGGGGTGTGCACAGAGCAAAGTAGTTCTCCAGCGATGCTCCCGTTAGCTCGTGGCCTTCCTGTGGGCCACAGGCTGGGCACAGGAGACTTCCAGCAACAGCAGAAAGGCTCCAGCAGCTCCGGGTTTCTGCCTCCCCTCCACCCACCAGCCCTCCAGCTACTCCCCTTCCTCTTCTCTGACCAGTCCCTTTTCTTTCCCAATTCCCAAAGACTATGGAGAGCCTCTACGGGGGCATCCCCGGGCCTGGAGGAGATGGCATGCCTTCGGGCATGGAAAGCTACAACACGGGTAAGCAGGCAGACTGGTTGGCACTGAAAGCTCACGGAGCTTGCAGGGGTGAGCCAGGCTGTCCTGGGGTTTTCCCGGCTGTTTCAGTGCTCCTGGGGACTCGAAGGCATTTGGAGGGAGCGGGCCAGTGACCACAGTGGCAGTAGCACCTTCAGTGCCCCTCTCCTCTTTCTCTCCCCACCTTCCCCCTCGTCCCACCGCAGGCCGTCCTCCCGCCGAGGAAGTGGACGTGATGCTGCAGCGCTGCGAGGGAGGGGTGGATGCTGCCCTCCAGTACGCCAAAACCATCTCCAAGTACATGAAGGACCTCATCGGCTACCTGGAGAAACGGACCACGCTGGGTGAGACGGGGAGGATGGCGGGTGGGTCCTCTCCGCAGCGGGGCTGCACCCCTCGGAGCAGCATCAGGTCGCGGTCCTCTGCGATCACGTGCACGAGGCTGAGGGAGCCAGGCCTTGCAAGGGCAGGGGCGAACTTCGTGCCTGAAGTTCTTGATTTATTTTCCAAAAGGAACCCAATCGGCAGGGAAATCCTGGTGTCTCCTATGTCTTTTCACTTCCAACTTTTTTCTTCCAGAGATGGAGTTTGCCAAAGGGCTTCAGAAGATGGCAAACAGCTGCAAGCAAACCATCAGTCAGGAGGTGAGCCCACATGTCCCTAAAGCCACCCGGCGCCCAGGCTGTCGGGCTGTGTCAGGAGCAAGCGGCCCTGGAGAGCTTGTTTTGTGTGACCCGGCTTTTTGCCGTGCAGTTCTCCAAAGCTCTTTGCTTGGCAAAATTCACGCATCCAAACCAAAGCAAAGGATAATGCTGAGACCCTGCAAAAGCTCGTCCCTCAGTAGCCGATATTTCTGCCCGGCCCTGCCGGGTGTGCCTGCAGGCTGAGCCCCGGCCCCGGCTCTCCAGCCCGGGCACCAGGCGGGCGACACGGTGGGGCCCTTCCAGCCCCCACCAGCCTCCCTCCAAGCAGTCTCTCGGCAGCCTGTAACCGCGCTGTCTCGGTCCAGGACGGGGCTTTTACCAGTAGCAGGCAGCCAAGCTGAGCTCCTCGCCCTTCTTCCCCAAACGCTGTGCTGGAGGATGCGTCTCCTTTGGTTCATGCCGGAGTGCTGGGGCTCAGGGTTGCGCGTTTTCTCGTTTCTCAGACCAACATGCCTTTCCTGTCCATCTACCTGCTGGCCCTGGAGCAGGACATGGAGCACGGGACGTCGGTTCTGCAGGCTGCCACCACCCTGCAGCACCAGACTTTCCTCCAGGTGAGAGGACCAGGCGGCGCAGGCTCACCTGTGCGCACGCAGGGGGGCTCCGACGCAGGATGGGTCCTGAGCTGGGTGACTTGGAGCAGGGTCTCTGGGGTCCGTGTCCCTGGGGAGCAGCAGATGCCACCTTCCCCGGGAAAGGCCATCTCAGAAGGGTCTTCCCTGGCGGCTGGGCAGCGAGGGACACTGGCGGTCTCCTCGGTCCTTGTGACGTGGGCAGCTCTTCCAGAAACCCGAATCCAGTTGCTGCTTGGCTCAGCCGCCGCTGGGGCTCGACATTCCCCAGCTTTGCTCTGGCCTCAGCGGGTCAATGAGCCCAAGCTCTCAGCCAGTTGCTGGGTCCTTCGGGGGGTTGGATACAGGGTCTAGGAGAAACCCCCCCAGTCTGGCAAATCCACCAGCACCTCCTTGTCGATCTCCACCTCATCCGAGGCCTCTCTGCGTTCCCACGCTCCCCCGCCAGCGCAGCCCGAGCTGCACCCATCTCCCAAGGACGGCCGCTCTCCGGAGCTGTTTGCGGGGAGGGAACTGATGTCCTGTTGTTGCAGAGGGTGGCTCTTGCTTAGCTCAGTCTGGAGGGAAACTGCATCTGGCACTTCCCAGGCTGCGGATTTTTGTCCATGACACAAACTCTCCCTGTAACCGAGCCCAGATGTGCTGGGGAATGATAACAACTGCCCCAGCGAACTTCTCCTTGCAAAGCCTTTTGCAAAGGGAAGCGCAGCGAGCGTTTAGCTCAGACACTGTGGGGGTTGTTTCTCTGATTCAGCCGCTAACAGTGAGACGCCTTGAACATGAAAAACGGAGGAAGGAGATCAAGGAGCAGTGGCACCGGGCGCAGAGGAAACTGGTGAGTAACAGCCGCGCAGCACGGGCTGGGGTTGCGCTCCCCAAGCCCTGGAGTGCCCCCGTGGCACGTCCCCCCGGGGACGCTGGGCTCCTCGCCCCTCTCCAGTAGCCCCTGCTGTGCTGGGGACGCCGGAGAAACACGGGGCGCAGGGGCCAGGAAAGGGGCCCCGGGAGCTCGCGGGGGACAACGATCCCCTTGCAGAGTTTGGTCCTCACTCTGGGTCACCGCTTTCACTGGCAGCAAGAGGCAGAGGTCAACCTGCGCAAGGCCAAGCAGATATACATGCAGCGCAGCGAGGAGCACGACAAGGCCAAGTACATGGCAGTGAAAGCAGAAGAAGAGCAGCAGAACACCACCAGCGGCACCACCACCAAAACCCTGGACAAGAAGAGGCGGCTGGAAGAGGAAGCCAAGAACAAGGTAGGGACGTGGCAGCTCAGGACTCCGGCTGAGCATCTGCCTGGCGAGAGCCTTCTCACCCCTTGCTGTCCTAGTACAGGGGCAGCCCTGAGCTAAGTGGACTGAACCGAGCTCCCCGTGGATCCTCAGACACGGCGCAGGAATGCCTAGAGGAACGGGGTCCGGTGCAGAGAGCTGTTCTCCTTGTTCTCCTTACCTGTGAACTGTTTCCCTCTCTTGCTCTCCCAACTCTCAGGCAGAAGAGGCGATGGCCACGTATCGGACCTGTGTTGCGGATGCAAATACCCAGAAGCAGGAGCTGGAGGATACCAAGGTGAACTCCTTGCGGCAGATCCACGAAGTGATCAAACAGAGTGACCAGGTCATCAAGACGGTGAGTGGGGCTTGCTTGGGATGGCCCCCAGGGCAGGGGGTGGCCGTACCCTGCTCAGGAGAGGTTCAGAGCTCCTTCCCCAGCAGACCTGCCTTAGCTGCTCCTATTTCAGATGAGGCCCAGGCGGCTGTAGAGCTCTCTTCACTCCCTGTGCTCTGAAAAGCCAAGGCTCAAGGCTGCAGACCAAGCACCGCTCCGTGCTCCTGATTTCTCACCTAACCTGGAGCTCCCTGTCTCTCTCCTCCGTGTATCTCACCTCACAAAGCTCATGCCTGATTTTCTCTATGTTATTTTTAGGCCACAATCTCCTTCTACCAGATCATGCACATGCAGACAGCTCCACTGCCCGTCAACTTCCAGACGCTGTGCGAGAGCAGCAAGCTCTACGACCCCGGGCAGCAATACGCCTCTCACGTCAGGCAGCTGCAGCGAGGAGACGAGCCTGACATCCAGTACGACTTCGAGCCCTACGTGTCACAAAACGCCTGGTAGGAAGAGAGAGGGGGAAACCATTGCTGTTTTACACTCATCTCTCGCTGGCAGCCTTCCCCCGGGCTGGCACTGTGCTCCCCTGCAGAAGCCAGCATGCTCTCGGTGTGCCTGAAGGCAGCTCCTGCTGGGAAAGCTGGGGCTGGAGCAGCTGGGAATTTCTCACACCCTCCAATGGATGGGACAGGCTATCTAGTGTCTAAGACTGTAAATCCCAAGACAGGTGGATAGCAGCCATGAATAGGGTTTTCAGGTGTCCTTCCTTCTCATCCGCTCAGCCACTCCCTTTTCTCCTTCTTTCTGCCCACCAGGTCGCCCTTTACTCGGACACGGAAAGGCAGCTTCAATGCCAATGACTTCTCAACGAATGCCGGCTCTGACGGGGCCGGGCTGCCCAAGGACGGGAGCGTCTCGGAAGGAGGAGCAGGAGCCAGGGAGCAGCAAAGCGGGGCCGTGGCGGCTGAGCGGAGAGGTGAGCCCAGAGCGGAGAGGAGCCTCTGTCGCCGTCCCCCCAGCAGCGCTCGCAGCAGGCTGCGTCCTCCCCGGGTCAGGAGCGAAGCAGGACCTCCACGGGTACCGGGGGGGGGGGGCTTCTCTTTGCAGCAGAAGGACAGGCTGGAGGCCTTGCAAGATGAATTTCTTGAAGGACACAAAATCAGATCCATGGGGGATTTTTGCTTTTGCTAGTGCTACCTAACAGACCCTTCTCCATCTTCCCAGCTCGTCTTTCCCTTGCTGGATGCATTACTGAAGGCATCAGCCCTCCCCAGCCCCTTCGGCAGCCCGTCAGCAGGCAGCCAAGCAGCTTCCCTCAGTCGTTCGAGTGTCTCCCAGAGCCCGGGCTCTTCTCCCGCGTTCGTCCCCTGAACGCGATCTCAAATGGGCGATGTGCTTTCCTCTGCAGGTGGGAGGGGACACCAGGTCCACAAATCCTGGCCAACCTCCATCACTGAAGCTGACAGCAGCCTGGATTCAAACACAGGTAGATACTGAAAACAGCCCAGGGCAGGCAGTCCCTCCCCCTCTAATACAGTCAGCCCCAAACCAGAGCAGCCGAGTTAGGTGGGACCTGCCACTTCTCTTTTTTATCTGCCTTGTAATAACACTGTGTTGTCAATAACTGCTCTGCTCCCAGTCTCCAACAGGACGGGATGGGACGGGACGGGAGGGATGAGGGCCCTGAACTTTACGCTCCTCTGGCTGCAGCCTGCTTTGCTGCGCGGGCACGCGCGTCCCCGGCTGCCTCCCGGGTTCTCCTTCCCTGCGGGGAGAGCTGCCCCAGCCGCGCAAGGCGCACGGCTGCTTGCTGCGGGAATCGGCCACGAGCATCAGAGCTCATCAGAAGAGAAACAACTGTGCCAGTAATCTCACCGGCTTGTGGGTTTTCTTTTGACAGCTGAATTCAGCCACAAACTCCAGCGACTGTCTTCCGACGGCACCATGTCCTCCAGCGAAGAGCTGGAAGAGAAGGATGAGAACGCCACCCCCTTTGAGCAGAGTACGTGACAGCGCGGGAGGTGACCCCCCTGCTCTGCGCCCACGTGCCATGGCAAAGCTAACTGCAGGCTGACTTCTCCCGAAGTCAGTAGTTCTGGAGGAGAAGGGAGCAGCTGCTGGGAGGATACCTGGCGGTGTCCCCGTGAGGAGCCCCAGGGCATTTCCTTTACCAAGGGACGAGCTCTGCTCAGACCGGTGGGCACAGATGAGCTAGGGCTGTACGCCTCCGCGTACAGGGTATTTGCGATGCTGCTGAGGAACAACATCCAGCTGGTGTCTGCTCCGTGACAGTGAGCCCTCTGCTCCAGCTTTGCTTAACCTCACCTCCTCAGGAGCCAGGGTGCAGCTGCATTTCTTTTTGTTCTGCTCGCAGGCATCAACGGGATCACACCAGAGATGACGGCTCCAACAGGGCCCTTCCGAAACGTTGGCTTATCCAAGGCTGCCCAGACTCATCGGCTGCGGAAGCTCCGTACCCCTTCCAAGTGTCGGGAGTGCAACAGCTACGTTTACTTCCAGGGAGCAGAATGCGAGGAGGTAAAGCTGGGAGAAGTGGGAAGAGAGCTCGGTGGGTGGAACAGATGGAGGATATGTCCCACGAGCGGGGTGGCCTCACCGCTACCCGCGTACAGTCCTGTGATTCACTCTGTCCTCATCTGAGAGCCACGTGCTCCACAGCACCATATTGCGGCGCAGCTTCGCACCCAGGGGTCACAGGTTTGCTTTGCCCAGCCGGGAGCCCTGACACCAGTGGTCCAAACCATGGGTGTAACCACCAGTCCCCTGCGGCAGCAGAGGTGCCAGCATGACCTCTGGGGCAGGACTGCCCTCGCACAGCTCTGACCTCTGTTTAGGAAGACATTCCCGGCTGCTGCTGCTTTTTTTTTCCAGTTCTAGGACTGGTTCATGCTCCCTCGCGGCTTGGGGTCTGTCCCTCTGAGGCAGGTCGACTGTTCCCAGCGCTAAGGGGCTTGGCCCCGCGCAGTGGCTGCGCTGTTCGGAAGACGCGGTCCCCAGCGACCTGGGAACAGGCTGCTCGAAGCATCTGCCCCGGGCCACGGTGGGGAGGGGCCCATGTGCTTTGCGTTGGTCCTGCAGCCTCCAAGAAAGGCGTTTTTCCTGCCTGCCGTCCTGCTCAACGAGCTCCTCGTTCTCTGAGCGATGCCTGGTGTCTCTCGGTGGCTGCCCTTCCACCTAACCCACGGTGCCGTCTCCCACCTCCACACATGGCCCTGTGTTTTCCAGTGCTACCTGGCCTGCCACAAGAAGTGTCTGGAAACCTTGGCCATCCAGTGCGGGCACAAGAAACTCCAAGGGAAGCTGCAGCTTTTCGGGCAAGACTTCACAAAGGCTTCTCAGAGTAGCTCCGACGGCATCCCCTTCATCATCAAGAAGTGCATTTCTGAGATTGAGAAGCGGGCGCTGAAAACCAAGGTGACGCACTCTCTCTTCCCTCTTCTTCAGCTAAGCTGGCTCTGCTGCCTTCCCTTGAAATGTTCTTCTGCCTTTGCATGAAAACCAGCAGACTCCTTTCTCAGATTACTGGAGGCAGAAAGTCCCCGGTGATAAACTTGGCCCTGATAACTCTGACCTTGGAAATTCACTTCTCTTGCCTCCCTCTTTCCTATGAAACAGGAATGACGGTAACGTCTGAGCTGGAAGGGGATGTCCCAGAATGACTCTGAGAGGGATTTCCAGCCCCAAAAGGAGAGGGTGGGAGCTGGGAGCTCGCTGTCTCATGCAGACACGAAGAGAAGCACCTCTCCTCACTTCAACTCCACTTTTCTCTCTTTTACAGGGCATCTACCGAGTTAACGGCGTCAAGACCCGCGTGGAGAAGCTTTGCCAGGCGTTTGAGAACGGGAAAGAGCTGGTGGAGCTGTCCCAGGCCTCCCCTCATGATATCAGCAACGTCTTGAAGCTCTACCTGCGACAGGTACGGTGCTGGTGATGCCTTCTGCTGGGGGGCAGGCAGGGGAGAGGTGGCCGGAGGAACGAACTTCCCAGAAACAAACCTGGCGTCACCGAGTCATCTCTGGCAGGAGTAATTCTGCACAAACCAGGCTTAATAACTGTCTGGCGGCGTGGGTGGGAGCGGGTCCCTCCCAGCTGGGAGTGGGTCAGCGGTGGAGATGGGACCGGGAGCGGGAGCACTCAGCGCTGCGCCTCCTCCGAGCCGACCGCGGGTTTCCTGCTCTCGGTGGGCCCTTGCACAACTCGCCGCCATCGCCTCGCAGCGGCATTCGTATCCGCAGAAAAACAACATGTAGAAGCACCAAATCCTCCCTCCCCTTCGCAATTGGGGAAGCAGGTACACGAAAAGGGAAGCGATCCGGCCAAGGTCGCTCCGCGCGGCAGAGCTGGGGCTGCGCCGGCGTCCCCCCGGGCAGCGCTGTGCCCCTCGGGCCGCCCTGCGGTGGGCTCAGCCGGGTGCTCTGCCCTGCTCGCAGCACTTCTCCACCCCCAGCAAATGCCAATGCGCAAACTTGAAAACTGGCAGCGCAAACGGCATCGCCCACATCCTCCAGCGAGCCGCCACAAGGCAGAGGGAGAGGAAGCAGCTTCTCCTTCGCACTGCAGCCTCATCACTTAACTCTTTAGCGCTGCCTTGCCCGGAGGGCTGGCGTAACTCCGCAGAAGGGCTCCCGTCGCTTAACCCGAGAATGGGGCTCAGCTGGAGGAGGGAGCCTTGTCCCCGGGTGCCCTGCACAGAAAGAAGGGCCCTGAATTGCCTCTGCGGTTTCTCCAAAGAAAAGCAGAGTGGAAAGAGAGGGAGAATCAGTCCTGAGCCACGACCCAGCGCCTCACAGCAGAGAAATGGGTTTAAAGTCCCCCCGTAAGAGCGCTGGACGGGGGGGACCCTGCTCTGCTGCGAGAGGCAGCCTATCCCCAAAACCATCTGTTTAAGCCACTCTGAAAACATCGCCAGCCATGCAAAACCACCAATTTGTTAACGTGCTGCTCCGGCTGCTTCATACACACTTCAAAGCAAGAGTTTCCACCTAACCACAGCCCCACCTTTGCTGCAGGCTGCGCCGCACCATCCTGCCTCTCCACCCCGAGAACAACCAGAACGATTCCTCCCTCGCCTCTTTTATTCCTGTCCTCTGCCGAACCGCCTCCCCTCTGCCGGGGAGCCTGCTGCTGCGCCCACAGGCCACAGCTTTTCTGGGGGAAAAGAGAATCCCTTAAGCTCGGCCCGAGGGACCCATCCAGCAGAGAGCACCCACGGGTTGATCAAACGCTGCTTTTGCTTGAACCTCGCAGGCACTAACTGGCTAGGACAGGCGAGGCTGGATTTACACGCTTCAGGAGATGGATAAATAAACATTACCGCTGGGCAGCGTGCTTTGCCAGCACTGGGGATGTCTCCTCGCTGTAGAAAGGCCCTCAGCTCTCCAGCACTCATCTCCCCTCTTCTTGCTTGCAGCTGCCGGAGCCCATTATGCCCTTCCGCATGTACAACGAGCTGATGGGCCTGGCCAAGGAGAGCTTACAGGGCGGCGAGGCCAAGGGCAAGAGCGGGAAAGGGGGCCCCGAGCTGGTGGACAAAGGAGCCGACACGGACAAGGTGGTGGTGAACCTGGTGCTGAAGCTGAAGGAGCTGCTGACAGACCTTCCCCGGGAGAACATGGCCACGCTCCAGTACCTCCTGCAGCACCTGAGGAGGTGAGAACGGCAGGTCCGGAGCCCGTGCGGGTGCCGGGGCACCTTCCCTTTCTTCCCTAAGCGCAGCCTCCCCGCCGGACCCACGCTGGCAGCGGGGACAGCCCAGCTCTTCCCAGGAGCAGGGAGCTGGATCCATGGCTGCAGCTACTCCTCTGCTGCTCTCGAAGCTCGTGTGCTGCCCGGGTGCCTGTCCGCCCGTCCCTTCTCCCTGCTTGCTCTCACGAGTTCCTCCTCCTCCTCCTCCCCAGGATCGTGGAAGTGGAACAGGACAACAAGATGACCTCAAGCAACCTGGGCATCGTCTTTGGGCCAACGCTGATGCGCCCAAGGCCCACGGATGCCACTATTTCCTTGTCCTCGCTGGTTGATTATCCCCACCAAGCTCGCATTATCGAGGCGCTCATCATCTTCTATTCGACCATCTTTGAGAACAAGGAGACCGTGGTGCTGGCCGACTCCAGCAAATACACTGCAGACAGCAAGGAGGAGGCAGCCAGCTGCTCCGACCTGGTAGGAGCCTCTGGGGAAGGGAGCACCCTTAGGGGATGTGGAGCCTACCAAGACAGCCTGCTCGCGCTTGCACCCTGGAGCAGATCAGCTAGGGCAGACCCTCCTAACACCCCCCCCTCCCGAACGGGGCCCCGGCCTCGCGCTCTGCCCTGCGGATCGCGCCAGCGACCTTCCCCGTCCCCGCTGTGCCGCGCCATGGTACGGGTCTGGCCGACGCTGTTGCCTTTCTTAGAAAACCTGACGTGCTTCGTCACGTCCCCGTGTGCATCCCCACTCCACTTGTGAGTGATTTTCTGCCCCAAAAGAACAGGGTCAGTAGGTGAGACAGGCGGGGGGGGAGGATGGAGCCTACGCACTTTTACACCGGGACAAAAGTTGGTATTTCTCCAGTGAACAATGCGATTTCTGGAACCATTTCTCAGTGAATGAGGGTTTTCTCCTCTGTGTCCTCACCACCGTACCCCTTCCTCCCAGGCCAACGTGGGCTCCCAGCCCGCAGCTCCTCCCGGCAGCGTCCCCTACCTGGAGGTGCCTGCAGAGAAGAGGAATTTGGATTACGGCGCCGACTCCTTCACAGGTAAGGGAAAGGCACCCGGTGGCTCCTCCGCAGTGGCACAGGTCTCTCGGGAGGTCCGAGCTATGTCACCAGCGGCAGCAACACAAAGCCCTTCCCCTGTCCTGAGGAGCACAAGTTTGCAGCACAAAGCTCCTGGTGCTGGGCGCGAGCGTAACACAGGGCTCCCTCTGTCCCGCAGAGCCTGGCGACCGCTCCGTTGACTCCGACTCCGAGCTGGAGGACAGCGGGGAGCTGCTGGCCGCCGCGGACGGGGGCCCACGAACCCAGCTATCGAAACAGGAGAGCGAGACCAGCACAGACGAAGCTCAGTGCTGTGATGACGGGAGCGAGGGGCAGCGGAGCCGGAGCTGCAGCATGGGCCAGTCGGACGCGGAGGGCCCCGCTCCCCGCTGCTGCAGCCCCGGCGAAGAGCAAAGTGATGCAGAAGAATACCCCGAGAGCCGCCTTTCCACTGCCAGCACGGACTACAACACAAACCAGTCCAACAACACGTCCACGCCTGTCCCTGCCCGGCATCTGGCAGCCAGGTGCCAGGGCGGCCGTGAGCCAGGCAGCGAGCAGCGGCCCCGGTTTATCTAAGCCACCGAATAAAAAATACCGCGGGCGCTGGGACAGGGCAAAGGGGCAAAACCCAGAAAGTACCCAGGCGCAGCGACTCGCGAAGCTGTGACGTTGAGGGGTGGGGAGGGACAGCACGGAGCCACGGGCAGCTCGGGGGGTCCGGTGTGTCAGCTGCAGGCAAGTCCTCGCTGTTTCGTGGCTGGAGCTTTCACACAAAACCCCTGAGCCCCTTGGCTCCCGACGGGGAAAGTCGGGTCAGCCTGCCTCGCCTGCTGGGAGCCCCTGCTCAGTCCAGCAGCCCATGAAGCACGTTTCTCGTGAAGGAGCCGAAGCAGGGCAGACCCTTCGCTCGTCGTTCTGGCCTGGGAAGGAACCCAGGGCTTTGCTGTGCCAGGTCACAGGCTTCATTTTTGCCACACTCCCTAATCCTATGCCTCCGCTGCAGAAATTGAGATAGGAAGAGTCAAAGGATCTGACCATCCTCGCTGGCTGCGGCTGGGAGGGGAGAGGAGGCTGCCGGGAGGTGACGCAGGGAGAGCTCCCCCGCAGCAGGCGGGAGAAGGGCGCTGCAGAAAGGCACGGGCGCCGCACGGACAGACGGGCGATGGCGAGCACTGCGTGCGTGGGCTGGCTGCCGGCCTGGGAACCAGCTCACCAGGAAGGGATGGCACGGCCAGAGGAGCGCTGCGTCCAGCGTAGCCGGGTAAAAGCCACTCGCACCATGTCACACAGAGCTGCCCTCGGCTTTAGGGCCGCGGCTGCACCGTTTGCCAGGCCCCGCAAGGTACATTTGTTTTATAACTGGCTGCACCAGGCACCCGAAGTCCAGCGAAGAATTTACTGCCTCGGCACTTCCACGCAACACAGGACTCGGCGAGCGACGTGCCTCCCCTGGCTCGGCCGACGAGGTTTGCATCGCTGCTTGTACTTACGGGCATTTTTCTTCTCGGCAGGAGCCACGCAAAGAGCAGCCCGCAGGCTGTGCTCAGGGTCCTGAGCGTTGCCTGATCTCTCAGGGATTTTTTTTTTTTTTTTTTATAGACATTTGCTTTCCAAAAATCTAAGCTGCAAGGCCAGGCCTCCGCCTTCGCTCTCCCAGCCGGCCCCGAGCTGGAGCGGGCAGAGAGCAGCTCACCAAGGGGAGACGCCTCCTCCTCAGGGCCGCCGCGGCCGCGGTCGAGTCGCAGCCCCGCCAGTCTGAGAGGCTTTTTTTTTTGTAAAGAGAGAACCCTTCAACATGAATCCACTACCTCTGCTGGCAAAGGAACTTAAAGGGTCAAACAAGACCAGCCAAAGTATTTTTTTTTAAACCTATGAGACTTTTCTGCACTGAAGCAGAAAAACCAATAGATTTTAAGCTTAGAAAGAGGTGAAAGCTGTTTTCTTCTATTACCCTGCTTGTACCTGGGCTGCGTTCCTGCCGGCCCCGCGGCATGCCCCTGCAGCCGCGGCCGGGAGGGCACGCGACGGGCGAGGACCGAGAGCTCCCGGCCGGGACGGATTCTCCAGGGCACCTCGCGCACGAGCGACGCGCAGCCCGCGGCTCCCGAGACTGCACAAATCCAAAGCTGCTTTCTAGTGATTAGGCAGGCCCTTCCTCAGCGCGACGCCGGACACCAGATCATCTCGGTCCGCTCACCCATCGGCCTCGCCGCTCCGGCTCTGGAGAGCGTCCGCCACAGCGGGATGGCGAAGAGTCGCTGAGCGGCGTTTGGAGTACGCACCTCGCGCCCGCCGAGCCGGGCGATCGGCCAGGTGTCTGACCCCTCGGGGGATCAGGCTCCAGCGCAGGGGGGAGCCCGGGCTTTACAGCGCCCAGAGCTCTCCGAGACTCATCGGAACGCATCTCAGCGTAGCAGGGTAAAGGTACACAAAGCCAAAGTTAATTTAGGGCTAAATGGTTTATAGCTGAGCCAAAGAAGTGCCAGAGACCTGCGGGACGCTGTCCCGCCGCTCTGCAGCAAGGCGGGCGGTTTCTCCCGCAGGCCATTTCCAGGGCAGCGAGAGGAAGGAGGCGCCTGCCCGCCCTGCTGCCAGCACTGCTCCCACGGGCGGTACCGCGTGTGTTTGCGAGGATGGATGCGAGGCGAGTGCGAGTGAGGGAAGGGACGGAAGCTATGCTTGAGCTCACAGGGTAACAGGCACCCTTCTGTTCGGTTATTAATTCAGCGTGGAAAAAGTGCGTTTGGTATGACATGTCTGCACTGCCGTGTGAAGCTGCGTTACGCGCGTTTTGCCGTGTTCAGATGTACATACGTCCAAAAGAGTGAATAAAAGCAGTGTGTTCCAACCCGTGTCTGTCCTGAGATCAGTCTTCCAGACTCACAGTCTTCCAGAGCCACGGCCGCAGGAGGCTAAGCACCGTAGGGAAGCGCTCCAAGTATTTCTAGCAAGTAAACTAAAGTTTAAAAACCCTTGAGACCTGGAACAGATTAAAATGAAAGCGACTGGGGGGCGATGAGCAACTCTCCATTGCACGATCTGAACACCGCGGTCTCCAAACAAGGGCCAGAGGGCAGGGCGATGAGGTAAGCGACGAGGAAAGCCTGGACCGCAGCAGCGTCAGGACTGCGCAGGGCAGCTGAGCCGCGCTCCACGGGGAGGGCCCTTGGCTCAGCCGTGGGGGAGAGCCCAGCAGCAAGGCGCCCTCCACAGAATGAGAAATACAGCAACCTGCAAACCCCAGGCGGCTCCGGTACAGGGAGAGGCCGAGAAATACGGTACCAGCGAGGAACAGCGAGAATACAAACCTTTATTAAAAATAAGATCCTATAAATAAAGCAGGAAAGCAAAAGCCTTTTTCCACTCGCTTCCTCCCTGCACAAATCAGTCGCTTCAGGTTACTTCCATGGCACGAGTCCTTAGTGAAGAGTACGGAGCTACAGCAAAGTCCGTGCTGGAAAACAAGGGATCAGGCCAGGTAACACAACTGCATGGAAGCAACACGGAAAGAGAATTTTCTTGGCCATCTATGAAAAGGCAGACATCCAGAGTGCCTGTAAATCGCCAGCGGGTGGGAAGGTCGGGAGGTGTCACACAACTCTTCCACACCTGGAAGAAAGAGAACTCGGGCTGCGGATCACCTCAGGCCTCGCTCAGCAGACCGCTCTCGAGGCCGAGCCCACCGACGCCCCGAACACTGACGGGCACGCCCTAAATGCTGGATGCTGAGGCAGGGGACTGCTCAAGCCCTGCTCTGGTCTCTCCTCCCGCCAACAGTTTCCTCCACAAACAATTTAAAGTTCTGAGCTAATCTCTTCCTGGAGGCGGCTCACTTCAAGTCAGTCCTGGAAAGCCCCAGCCTAAGCCTACGGCGCTGCCCGCAGCCCTCCGCTAGCCAGGGGGTTTCGCGCTCCGCCTTACCCGACAGCTCCCGATCACTGCACCAGCCTGTAGGTGATGTAGCGGCCCGCGGTCTCGCTCGGTCGTATGATCTTCACTACCTGGAAGACCGACAGAAGGAACTCGTGAGGGAGGGGAGCTGGCGGCCAGTCGCCCCTGCAGGGCGTCGCCGCCCGAGGCAGGCGCGCGCTCAGACCCAGAGAGCGTGGCCGTAAAGCCGTGGCGCTTGGCAGCCACAGAGGCGGCCGGCGCCGCGCTCCCTGCTTCGGCTGGGGCGCAGCGTGGAAGTGCCACCCCCAGGGCCAGGGGAGACGACGGAGCCTGGGGCCGGCGTCGCAGCCGCTGGCTGTCAGCAGCCGATTCAGCAGAAGCCGACTGCTGTCTCCTGGCTCGGCTTACGCACACCTGTACCGAACCGACAACAGGTTTTATGCTTGAAAGAGAAAACTTTCCGCTCCGCAAGAGTTCTGAAGTACTGCAGAGGACCCCAGCTCCGTGCCCTGCCCGCAGGGAACTGTTGCACGAGTCTACTGCTCTCCTACCTGACCACGCTTTATTCCGAAGTACCGGGCCACAGGATCCCCGGCCTGTATCCTCGGGAGCTGGTTCTCTCTCAGCTTACTGCGCAGGCATCAAGGAGAAGCTCCCCCAGCAGAACGCGCCACCGGCCCAGGTGCCCGCTCGTTACCACAGCTCGTGGGACAAAGCAATAAACCGTCGCAGGGGGAGGTATTCGTGTTCGGCCCAAAGCAAGGATGCATCGCACCCAGGCGGGAAGGGAAGGAGCAAACAAAGGATACTATCTGGCCAGCAGCTCGGTTACTTCTTCCTTCGTCATGACGACGTGCTCTGGGACCAGCTGCAACCAACAGGGGAGAGAGACTGTAAGATCAGAAAGCAAAGGAGGCGACCAGCTCCGCACAGCAGCGGGAGAAGCAACATCTGTGAGGAAGAAAACTACGAGGGCATCACCGAGCCTGGCCTTGCAACCGCGAGGCCTCTGGGAGCAGCCCGAGGCGCGGCTCCACACAAAAGCGATCATCCCGCCCTCGCTCCGCTGCCTGACACGGCTCACCTCGTGTTCTGTGATGTTGATCAGAAGCTCTTGCTGCAGGAACTGCTCCAGGATGTACTTGGGAGCCATGTCTACCAGGGACTGAAAAGCGAAAGGGCTGTCAGACCGCGGCGCTGCTCCGGGACAACCCTGCCTGCACTCCGATCCGCACCTCGATAAACCCCGGTCCCTGCGGGCGTGGAATCGCCACGCGCGTGCTCACACGGACGCAGCTACGCAGGCAAAGAGCATACAGATCTCCTGACCGCTGGCAGATATCCTCTCGTCTCTCATCAACCTCTGACTACCGAGGGGCCACCGGCTGCTCTTCCGGAACCAGAACCGGTTGTTCTGGATAAACGCATTTGCACATTAAACAAGAGCCTGGACCAAGGCACAACGGGCTTTAGCGAGAGGTTCCATCCGGAAGGAAATCCCGGGCTTTCGTTAACCTAAAGCAGCGCTGGGAGACGGACAAGCAGAGCGCCCGCGGCGACCCTGACGGGGAGGCAGCCTTCCTTTCCGGGGCTGCGTACCTGCTTCGCCGACGGGGTCATGCCCTGCTGCACCACGATCAGCGCCCTGGTGATGTTCTCCTCCTGCATCCTCTGGCAGTACATCTTGATCGTCTTTATTCCAACCTTGGGCTCCTCTGGGGAAGGATTCGGCCCCAGGGTTACCGAGGGCCCCTCTCGCCCCGCCGGCCCCTCGGGAGCGCAGGGCCGTCCCTCCCGCCAGCCCCGAGGGGCCCCGGGCCGCGCTCACCCGGGAAGAAGACGAACATCTGGTCGGTGGGGTCGTCGTTGTGGGCCACCAGCACCGTCAGGTCGGTGCGCCGCGGCCGGCCCTCGCTGGGTTTGTCACCGAACTGCGCCTTGAACTCCTCCAGCGTCTGGTCCAGCTCGTCCTGGGTCACCAGGTAGCCCCGATCGTGGCAGAGCTGCCGGGAGCGCCCTCGGGTCAGGCGGCCCGCCCGCACCGCTCGGCCGCGGGCCCCGGGGCCGGGCCGGCCGCCGCCAGGCCGCCGCGCAGCCCCGCACCCCCGCCGGGGCTCGGCCCCCCAGGCCCCGCCAGGCCCCGCCAGGCCCCGCCAGGCCCCGCCAGGCCCCGCCGCCGCCGCCCGCACCTGCATGATGGTCTTACGGATCTTCCACAGCCGGTACGTCTCCTCCTCGTCGTCCATGGCGCCCGCCGCCCTCGCCGCCCGAGGCCCCCGCGGGCCGCCCGCCCTAATGCCTGCCCGCGCGGCGACAGGCGGCGCCGGGGCGGCCGCGGGGGCCTCGGCCGCGGGGGCTGCTGGGAGCTGTAGTCCGCTGGCTCGGGGGGGGCGGGGTCCCTCTCCTGCAGGCGGGGCGGTTCCCCCGCCGCCCGCGCCCCCGCCCGGGACAGGCCGCGGCCCGAGCGCCGGTCAGAGGGGAACGGCCGCCGCGGGGGGGGGCCGGCCCGCAGTGCCCCGCGGCCGGACCCCGCCCCCGCCCCCGCGCCCCGTGGTCTGTCCCTGCCCCCCCGCCCGCATGGTCTCGCCCGCGCTGCCGATAAACACCCCCGCGGCCGCCCCGCCCGCCTCGCTCCTCCATTGGTCAGCTTCCCATCTATCGACCGGTCGGGCACGCCTCTCCGCGCGCTGATTGGCTGCGTCGCCGCAGGGGGGCGGTGCCTCCGGGCGTTCGGGACGCCGATTGGCTGAAGGACCGGGGGCGGTGGGGCGCGATGGGATGGGGTCGGGCGGTGCAGCGGGCGCTGCTGTGCGGGGCGGCGGCGCGGGGCCCGGTGCGGAGCATGGTGAGTGCGGCCCGGCGGGGGCCGGGGCCGGGGCTCCCCCGGGCGGCTCTGCGGCGCCCGGGCGGGCGGCGGGGGCTGGGGGGCGGACGAGGTCCCCCCCAGCCTGGGGAGCGCGAAGGGCGCGGAGCTGCGGGCCCCGGCGGGGGGACGGAGGCCCCGGTCGCTGCGGGGCTCCCCCCCGGCCGGAGGGGACGCGGCGGGCGCTGACGCCTCTCCCGGCGGCCCCGCAGTGCGCCCAGGCGGAGGACTGGCGCTCGGCCAAGGCCATCTATGACTTCCACGCCCGAGACATCGATGGCAACGACGTCTCCCTGGAGAAGTACCGGTAGGAGGGAAGGGCCGGGCGCCGCTCGGCCTTGGGGCGCGGGGCCGAGGGCTCCGCGGGGAGGAACCTGGTTCAAAGGGCCCCGGGCGGCGCTGAGCCGCAGCGGGGTGACCGATTGCACAACCCGGGAGCGCGGCCGGCCCCCGGGCACCGTCCCGCCCCGCCCGGGGCCTCTCCCGCTCCTGCCGGGGAGCCGCTGCTGACCCGCGCCCTTCCCGCAGCGGCTACGTCTGCATCATCACCAACGTGGCCTCCAAATGAGGAAAAACCGCTGTAAACTACACTCAGCTTGTCGACTTGCACGCCAGATACGCTGAGAGGGGTTTACGCATCCTGGGCTTTCCCTGCAACCAGTTTGGAAAACAGGTACGTGGGGGAGCGGGGCGGGGGCTCCCCGTGCGGCCCCGGGCCCCGCGCGGAGCCCCCTTCCTTCTCTCGCCTTCCTCAGGAGCCCGGGGACAACGCTCAGATTAAGGCATTTGCTGAAAACTACGGTGTGAAGTTCGACATGTACAGCAAGATCGACGTCAACGGGGACGGCGCCCACCCGCTCTGGAAGTGGATGAAGGACCAGCCCCAGGGAAGGGGCACCCTGGGGAAGTGAGTGCGGGCGGGGGGCTGCGGGAGCCACCGCGGCAGGCAGGGAGGCCTGGCTGCAGCAAGGGGAAGGGGTTTGTTCTGCCGCAGTCTCACTGCTCTTTTTTCCTTCCAGCGCGATAAAATGGAACTTCACCAAGGTAGGACGCAGCTGCCTTCTCCCGGGCTCGCCTGGGCCGCAGCCTCGCTTTGGGGGGCGGTGGGGAGTCCCTGCGGCGCCGCGGGGAGGAGGGATCCTCGTGCGCAGGCTCCGCTCCGTGCGGTTACCCTGGCTGTTGGGGTGGGGGCGTCCCGAGGGGCTCCCGGGGCCCCCTGCCCGGTCCCCTCCAGCCCGGTCCCAGCGGGGCAGTGACCAGCTGAGGGGGGAGCCGCTCTGCCGGGGGCTACGGCTCCCCGGGCTGCTCCTCCGCTCTGCCAGGGCTGCGCAGCCCCTGTTACAGCTGGGCTCGCTCACCTGGGTGCTGCTTCCCTTCCACAGTTCCTCATTAACCGGGAGGGCCAAGTGGTGAAGAGGTACAGTCCGATGGAGGATCCCTATGTGAGTCAGCTGCCGGCGCGGCTGGTGTTAGAGCTGAGCCGGCCGCAGTGGTGCTGGGGCCGGGCGGGGCTGGGGCTGAGCGCTGCTCCCGAGCAGGCTCTGCTCCACGTCTCAGCTCTCTTCCCCCTTTGGCGAGGGGAGAAAGGGCACCGCTGCGCTGCGGGGGAGTGGCTGTGGCACCGGGGGGGAGGTGGTTCCGAGCCGTCCCTCTGGGGTGGGACGGAGGCGGCTTCGGGCACGTTTTTGGGGCAGTGATGTTCTCAAAGCGCGATGCTCCCTTCTTTCTCGCAGGTGATCGAGAAGGACCTGCCTGCCTACCTGTAGAGCTGCTCCTGCCCCCCTGCGCTGTGCCCGGGCCCCAGCGCCGGCCCTCCTGCTGCCCGTGGGGGCTCCTCTTCCAGCCCCAATGACGGTCTGTCTTCAAGCCAGCTTGCTGGTGAGGCAGACCTGAAGACTTGGCGTGCACCTGCTGGAAGAAGGCTTCACGGGGCCGGCGGCCGCTGCTGGGCAGCCCTTTTCTCTGGGCAACACTAGTGTCCCCTCGCAATAAACGTATTAGAAATGAGCGGTTGCGTCTGGCTGGGTGGCGGAGGGGGCTGGATCTGCTGTGCCGCTCCTGGTGCGAACCCAGAGCTTACACAACTCCCGAGTGCGGCAGGGATAATCCTCATTAGCGCTGGGGGGGGAATTGCACACAAATCCCGAGTCAGCTGCTGCTGGCGAGCGGCTCGCGCGGGCATGCACGTCCCCTCTGCGACCCGGCCCTGCGGGACGGGTGGCTGCCCCGATCAGGCACCGGCCTGGCGAAGCCTGGGCGCCCAGCGGCAGCCCCGGTGCCCTCCCGGCCGGCGCAGGGCAGCCGAGGGGACGGTTCCAGCAGTGGCGCAAGCCACGGCCAGCAGCAATTACTGCAAAATAAAACCGAGCCCTGTTGGGACATGGTGAAATGCCTCACGGAGCTGAGCCGCGTCTGACTGCGGCGTGCAGGACCATGGGCGCGTCCATCCTCCTCGGGAAGCCTCGGCTGCAGCTTGTTGGCGCTTGCAAAGGCGCAGCCTTGTCTGGCCAAGCCCAGGGAGCGCCAGCATCTCCCAGGGGCAGGGAGAGCTCGTGCTTTGCAGGTGATCTGCGGTGCAGGAGCGCTGCTTTGCCTCTTCCCGGGGTCTGGGCGAGCTGCTGGGTCTCCCCTTAACATCTCCGACCACCCTGGGCCCCTGCGTGCAAGCCTGCTCCCCCCACGTGCCTGAGCCCAGCACCCCGAGGATGCCGGCATGCCTGCTCCAGCCTGCCTGACCGCTCGGGCCCCGGGAGCTGCCCCACTCGGCCTCGCCATGAACTCTGCGGGCAGCACCGCAACGCCCAGCCGCGGTTGCACAAGGCGCGGCGTGAATTGCTCCTCCACGAGCAGCGCCCGGGCTCGCCGCCATCCCACCTCCCGCGGGGACAGAGCAAGATGTGACGCAGCAGCGACAGCCCGTGCTGGAGAACGCGCCTCAACAGTGGCTCCTTTATCTCCGTTTTCCCCGGGAAGGAGCAGCCCCGTCCACGGCCGGTGCCGGCCCCAGGGAGGATCCCCCTCCGCAGTCCTCAACTGCCACCGAGCTGGGGCCACAGGAGAGAAACTCCAGCTGCCCGCGGGACCCCAGCCCTCGGCCCCCCTATCCTGATCCGAGTCCCAGGTGGGATCCTGGGGCAGGTCTACACCTCTGGACAGACAGACAGAGAGCTGGGACTTACAGAAATCCCGTGGGTGGCTTCCTTTCCATTTTTACTGAGCAGAATGAAAAATTATCCTTCTGAGGCAAGTAGAAAATTCATGAATTATTAGTCAAAGGCACATATTCTAAAAAAATCTCTTTACATATATACATCCCAATTAATTATAAATACACATAGAAAAACAAAGGCAAACAACAAGCGGATTAAAAAGTGCTAACAAAAAGGTGTAAGGGAAGAAAAAAAGGGACTCATTTAAAAATACATACAATCAGTAGGACAACTGCATAATAATTTAGTTAAAAGATATTGTTACATATTATTAACCCTGACAAAAACACAGGATCGGGGCAGGGAAGGGCTTCCTTGAAGGTGCTCTCTGTCTTTCCAGAGACCAGGGAGGGAGAATTGCATAATTTTAAAATTAACGTCAAAGCCACCAGCTCAGGCTCCGGGTGACGGCGGAGAAGGGGCTGGCGGAGGGTGCCTAGTGGGAGAACTCCTCCTCGTTATTCCTGAGTTTAAGCCTCTCTGACATGGGTTTTCCCGGCGTCCATTTCTCTCCTTGCCGAGAACTCGGCAAGCGCCAAGCGAACGAACCAGGACAGGGGCGAAGTCGGGGCCTCTCCACGAGTGGTGTGGACTGGGACATATTTTAAATAGAGGAGGGTCTGGGGAAGGGGAGAGCCTTGCTCTGCTCGGGACTGGGAAAAGGCTGTTGTGGCACCCCGAGAAAGCGGCGAGCACTGGAGGGCCCTGCGGCGAGAGGGGAGCGTGGCTGCCATGGGCAAAGCACAAACCTCTCGGGGCAGCAGCGGGGTCCCGGGGCAGGGGCGCGCAGGGGCTCCCTGCCTTTGATGCTAACTTTGAGGTAAGGAGCTTTCCTTGAACGCGGTAAAAACGCAGCCCCGGCGGCCCCGGCTGCAGGGCTGACCCCGGCCAGGTGGGCTGGCGGGAGGCAGAGGCCACTGGGGAGGGGGGGGGGGTAAGGCCAAGCCCCCAGAACAAAGGGCAGGGACCAGAGCAACCTCCAAAATGAGCCCATGCGGGCAGGTCCACGGTCTTAACGTGTCAGGGAAGGTAGCTCCTGTCTCGGCAGGAGCGCGGACGCTGCGGACGCTGACCCAAAGCACTTCCCAACGGCAAACAGGGTGCTCGGCCCCTCGCTGAGCCCTGGGGTGGGACACGGCGGGGTCAAGGCTCTCTGCCTGGAGGAGGGGACTCAGCCAGGCACTGTAAAGCTCCAGCCCCCTCAAGACTGACCTGTCAGGGCATGGGGGACCCCAGCAGAGGCCTCTCCCGGCCGGACCGCCTTCCCCGGCTCCTCTCCGAGGAACGGCCGGGCCAGCCAGGGAAGGTCTCGCATCCTTGCCCCGAAAACATCCTGGTGCCGCTTCTAGGAAATACCTCGATGACTCAAGGCAGAGAAAAGAAACACAGCAGAGGGGAGGCTTGCGGAGGAGCTGCCAGGCCTGGAGCATTCCTGCCAGCAGGCAGCTTCCCGCCAGGCTCCTTAAAGAGAGAAAACAACAGAGTTTCCCCGGGACCTGCCGAGGTGAGGTGCCGCTGGAGCAGGGACGGGGACAGGAGTGGCTGGAGGCTGCCCCTGTCCCGGGGAGAAGGCAGCTCGCCCAGCCGCTCCCGGCCAAGGGGCAGTGGGTTGTCTGGGGCAGTGCTTTGCAAAGCAGAACCTTTGCTCTTTGGTATCGGAGGTTGAATTTGCAGCACGAGCAGCGATACTGCACGTCCCTGGTGCTCACCAGGGAACTCTTCCCTTCTGGGGCCTGGGAGCAGCTCTCCCCGAGGTCAGCGGTGGGCAGGGCTGGGTCGCCCAGACCCAGGCACCCGGGCCCGCGTCCGTGGCCCAGCCAAGGACAAGCCCTGCAGAACAGGGCTGCTGAGACGGCCAGGTGAAAAGGACACCGCGCGACAGCAAGCAGTCGGACAAAGCACGGCCAGCCACGGCGACCTTGCAAGGCTAAAGTGCGGGACAGGCTGGTGCGACACACGGCCCTCTGCTCCGGGGAAGCCCCCCATGGTCCCAGCGTGGCCGAGCTCTGACAAACTCGCAAGCTCTGCCACGACACTGACAGATGAGGCGCGGGTGCAGCCAGCTCCTGCCCGCTCCCGCGGAGCTCGGGCAGCCCCAGAGGTGCCGGTGTCCCTTCCCAGGGAGGGCAGAGCAGGCGCGGTCAGTTTTGCTTCTCTCAGCTACGCCTGCTCAGCCCTGCACAGAGGGAGGACGCTTGAGCTCAGTGCTCCCGACTCCTCTGGGACAGCGTTCCCTTCCCCTCCACCCCTGCCTTCAGACCCAGCCTCCAGAGCAGCCTCGAGGCCCACAGCAGGGCTGGGGCAGCCCAAGAGGAAAGCGGCAGCCGTTTGGCCGGCCAGCGCTCGGGGGGAGCAGCTCTCTGGGCTGGAGGGCTGGGGAAGGCACGACCCAGCTTGGAAAGTCAGTAGTCTGCAGGGGGACGGGCACAGAGGAGGGGGCGTCTCTCCTCAGTCCTGCACGGGCACTGGCCCTGGAGCAGGACGCGAACACAGCAGAGGCCATCAGGCCAGATCAGCTGAACTGGGCAGCACTCAACTCCCCCCAAGCGCATGTTACATACAAATCTATACATGCCTGACTGTATAATATATATAAATAAACTTTGCTTTAAGGAACTATAGGTTTTTTTTCTTCCCTCAAAAACAGAAAAGGGTCAGTCCAAACCAGTAGAAAAGCTGGGGCTCCCCAGCTCTCACCTCTGCACCAAAGGATGTGGATCCACAGAGCCGAGCATCGCCTGGCGTGCCCAGCTGGCTTTCAGAAGTCTGGGAAAGACCTACTGAACTGGATCACGCTCTGGCGCTCCTGGGGGAGCATGTTCTCCTGGGGGGCCCCATTTAACGTCCTTAGCATGTCCTCCAGGATCTCTCTAAAATTGATATTCCCATCCTGTTGGACAAAATCTTCCTGCTGCTGCTGCTGCAGCGTCTGCAAGGGTCCCGGGCGAGGCAGAGGCAGGTGTTCATGCAGCGAGGAGCTCAGAGGCATGTTCCCCTCCAGGACGGGGGCCGGGCTCTCGAAGGCAGAAGGGTGGCTGAAGCCAAAGGGTAATCTGTGCTGCTGGTGTGGCTGGAGAATGGGCTCCGAGGGGAAGCGCAACGCACCGGGCTCGGGGTTCATCACCACATCGGGAATGCTGTTGCCGGGAGGGCCATAGGTCAAATCCAGGATCTCGTCCTGGTGCAGGGAGTGCCTGGGCAGGGGGACGCCGGGCCCCGTCTGCGTGAGGTCCAGGGACTGGGGCAGGATGGGCAGCGTCAGGGAGAACTGCGGGCTCTGCTCCTGGGCCTGGAGGAGTCGGTTGTGCTTTCGCTTCACGTTCTCGTCCATCTGCTTCAGCTCCTCCAGCACCTTACGGACACAGCTCTCGGGGATCTTTATCCCTAGGGGAGGAAGGTGCGTCAGCCACCAAGGCACTTCAGGAAGGGATGGGGCACTGTGGCGACAGAGGGGCGGGCAGCAGCACTGGGACCCATTCCTCAAGGACCCTCCCAGCCTGCTTCGCCTCTCGGCTGGGCTGCGGAGCAGGGAGACGGGACTGCAACCAGAGCAAAAGCAGCTCGATGGCAGGCTCGCAGCAGGCAGCAATGGCACCGCTTCACATGGGGATGGAGGGGGCTCACACCCTCTGCCCACTGCCCAAACACGTCAGGGGAGCCCCGGCTCCCCTCCTTCCCACAGGGTCACCTAAGCAGTGGGTGCTTCCAGGCTGGGACACAGCCCTGCTTAGGAAGGGAATTTTGGCACTGGCAGCTGGACCCCTTCTTCCTTCTCCTAAGTTGTCCTGCTCCCCTTCCCCTTTCCCTTCCCAGCACTTCACCCACCGACTTGTTTCTTCTTCTCCTTGGTCTTGAGGCGGACGATCTGCAGGTAGCTGGTGTTGGTGATGTCTGCCATGATGCTGGCGATCTTGCTCCAGACCCGCAGCAGGGCCCCGCACAGCATGTAGTAGTGACGCAGGCGCATGCCCTGGAAGCACTCCTTCCCCTCCTGGATCAGCTTGCAGCTCCTGTTCCTTCAGGTCAAATGGGAGAAAACCGCCCGACTCGGCACAGGCTCCCACGGCAGAGCAGGGTCCCCCACCCGCAGCCTCCCCGGCGCGGTCCTGCCCCGCTGCCACAGCCGGGGACCCTCTCCCCGACACCAGCTCTGCCCTGGGGAGGGCAGGACAGGCTGGGGCTGCAGATGCCTTACCAGACGGCATGGTTACACTTCTTCAAGGAGAAGTGGTAACTGCTCTCCCAGTGCTCCTTGGCTTCCTCGGGCAGCACCTGCAGAAGACACATGCAGCATTAGAGATCTTCCATCATCCAGCATGCAGCCGACACTTGAAAGCCAGGGCTGGGAGCCAGGGCACCCAGGTGCTGCCGCTATCTCTCTCTGCCCAGCCCACAACAGGGCTACAAGGAGCTGTGAAGGGGTTACAGCAAATGTCCTTCCAAAGCCACCCCCGCCCAGAGAAAGGCTTTTCCCTCTCCCCACACTGGAGGGCTGCAGCTCCCACCTACCCGCCGGTACTTCTTCTGCAGACTGTCCAGGCTCTCAGGCTGGCTTTGCTTCCCAATATTTGGCTTGTAGAGGATGAAGTTCTTCCCGCGGCTCTGCTCTGCCAGCAGACAGGTGTGTTTGCTGCCTCGCATCTGTCGGGGCAGAGCTGATGGTTACAGTCACAGCCTCTCTCCCCAAGCCCGTATTTCTCTAAACTAACCCCCTTCCTTCCAGGATGGAGGTTCTTGGAGGCATCTCTCAGCCCCCAGCAAGAGGTCAGGCATAGACCTCTTACAGCCATGGTGGACCTTCTCCCGTTGGAGTCATCCTCCAAGCTGAGGTGCCCAGGGACCCACCTTGTAGGAGAGGTAGAAGCCATCGAAGGATCCTGTCAGTTTGAGTGACTTCTCATAAGCTTCCTCCCACTTTAAGCCTCTGTCGACACTGATCTAAACAGGAACAAACAGAGGGACTCTGTAACTTCAGAGCGCAGGACAAGCGCATCATTGTCTGTCGCACAAATCGCACCCTCAACACAAACTCGGTGCTGCTGCAGCCTAGAAACTGCCACTGCCAGACTGCCCTCACGATTATGGCAGCCCCGAGCCCCTGGGGCAGGGCAGGGCCTCTCCTTGCCTCCTCTCTGTAACTCCCAACATCAGTCACCTGCTCATGGCCAGGGCAGATGTGACACAAACATGACACAAAGCCACAGGGCAGGGGGAGGGACCCAGCAGCTCACAGCCCCGGACTGGGAAGCACTGGAGAAGACCGGACTGCAGAGATAGCTGCACAGGCTTCCTACCTTATAAAACACGACCTGCCCGTCCTGCGGGTGCCCAGGAGTCAGGAAGACCTCCTTGCTCTCCTCGTAGATCTCATCCACTCCTGGGGCTAAATCTGCAGAAGGAGAAAAGACTGCTGTAGGATCCATCTTCCCGTACCACCTCCTCTCCCTGCAAGAGTCTCAAGATCTGTGCTGTGTGGGGACACCGCAGTGCCTGAGATGGCCATGGAACAGCCATCGGTCAGCACAGGGAGGAGCAGAGAACTCAGGGGTGCAGTAGGGAGAGGTCTGGCCACCCCTCTTTCTCCATACCTAGGATGCCCATGTCGTATTTGCCCTCCTTCTTGTCCTTTTCAATCAGATAGTCAAAGGTGTCAGAAAAATACTGGAAGAGCATGTTCTGCTTGTCCACCTCCAGACCCAGGATGCGGTTCAGGAACTTGGTGATGGAGCAGTCTGCAAGAGCGTGGCGGGTCAGGGAACATGGCACGGCCGGGCAGGGAGCCCACCAGCGCACTCCCAAGGAGAGCCACCCAACAAGCCACCCAACGCCCCTTCCCGACGGCAGCACAGCACTAATGCACAAGGGCTGTTCCTCTAGCTGGGGTCAGCCTCCAGGCTGCTGCAGGGAAATGTGACCTGCAGGGCGGGCTAATCCCCGCAGGACCTCCCCTGGAGGCAAACACCCTGCCCCGGCTGCACAGCCGTGACACCCCCGCCTCTTTCACCGCTCCCCTACGCTGGACGGGAAAAGCTTGACACGTACCCTTCTCCACCGCGACAGTGCCATACTTCATCTGATTGCAGCAGATCCCCACAGAGATGAGACCTTGCTTCATTTCTGGAAGGGCAGAAGACAGCTTATGCATTTTAGGGTTAAGCTTCTCCTCAGTAGTCCTGCAGGGCTGCTTCCCCTCCAGCTGTGCCCATTATTTCCCAGCTAAGCTTGTCCCAGACCCGTTTTCCCCCGCCTCTGGCAGGGCGACATGCACCTGGGTGGCCAACTGCCCTGCTCACTAGTGAGCGGCTAAGCCAGGGGTACTGTTCCCTCCCTCTGACCTGCTGCTCCAGCCTGCTGCTCGGTTCTTCAAGCGTCTCAAACCAGAGACTGACCCGGCCAGCAAGGTGCAAAGAAACCCCAGAGCTGATAATGTTCTTACCATGGAAAAACGCAGCCTCCCCTCTGTCGTAGCTCTTGGGCACAGGAACTCTGTTCTCCGTGTGGTTGAGGATAGTGGAGAGAACTCTGTCTAGTGCTTTAGCCCCGTACTGTGAAAGGAGACAGGAATCGCGCATGGGACAACCCTACGCTGGCAGCCCAGCAGTGGACTGCGCGTGTCACAACACTTCTGCCGGCACTGCAGAGAAAGCCGTCGCCTCCAGGAAAGGCCGCTGACCTGGTGGCTGTGCCAAGGGGGAAGCCACGTGCCAGGGGCTCCTCTGTCCCTGGGGACCAGAGTACAGGACCCTGCACGTCCGCACCCCGGTGCTGGCACCAGCTCCCTTGGGGGCAGAGGCCCAAGCGCCCTTCCCGGCTCCCCCGTGGGACCACGAGCCTCTTGCCAGCGCAGTGCTCAGATACACAATGCTGATTATTTATTAACTGATTATTAACTGATTATTAACTGATTATTAGCTGATTATTAGCTGATTATTAGCTCCGTTCTGCACGCGGTACGTGAGGCTACAGGCGGGGAGCTGGGTGCTAGGCCCGATCCTGCCTGTAGATGCCAGCAATGATCTTCCTGGCTCTGCCTCCCGCTGAAGGCACTTGCGAACTACATCAACCCCTCCTTGGCTGAGCTCCCCCGAGAACAGCCGCAAGTTACCTTATTCTCAAAGTTGTACTTGCTGAGGTCTCGGGATTCCGTGGCCCGTCGGTCTCCGTGAGTTAAGGCACCCTAGGAAGGCAGACAAGCAAAAAGCCCTTACTTTTAGCTGTTGTAAAACAGCAGGGAAGGATGGCCAAAGCCAGGTCTCAGAAGAGGCCAGGATAAGAACGTGCTGTGGGGAGGCAGTGTTCCTCTGGAATATTGAGACTTTACCAAAGTATTTGGGGATTTATCAGAAGTGAAGAAAAATGAAACAGAGACAAATTAATTATTCCATCAATTACTTCATCAGCTTTCCGGAAACAGATGGGTTTATGCTCTGGTAACAGTGGGGGAATTCCAGCATCTGGAATTGGGTTCTGCTTCCCTGAAATTCCTCCTGATGCCTTGGTTACATATTCTTCTTCACTTCCTTTCCCAAATCCCAGGCTGCTAAAAGCCACCCGCGTTCCTCAACTGCAATGCCTTCAGTCAGGGGTGATGCAATCCCCCGTACTAATTACACTGGCCACGCTGGTGGGAGCACCGAAATGGAAGCTCGTCAGAGGGGATTGGAACTGACACATTAATCTCTTTGCTGCAGGGCACTCACTAGGCTCTCCAGACGTTTTGCCACGATGGATGCAAACCTCCTCTCCCCTGCCAGCTCAGAGATAAGGAAGACATACTCTGGAGCAGAAACCTGGTTCGATCGGTGCGTTCGACCTACAGGGATATGAGAACAGAAGTGAAAGGAGAGGTTGGTACCGGCCGGCTGGTACGGGAAGGGAAGCTGAGCAAGAGGTGGGAGAGCCAAAACAACTTTCTGTGTCTTGCTGGTTTTCAAAGGAGACCTCTCTTTGGGGGAAAAGGACAGAGGCACAGTTGCATTCATCACCCTGGTGCTGCTGAGACCTTGGCAGAGTTGAGTTTATAGCCCTGACCCTCTGGGGCTGAGGAGCGACTCCCCAGTTTGAGCTAGGATGTGCATTATTTCTTTTCTGCTCACGTACTGAGGAACCGTCCCTCCCCACCCTGCAGAGCCTCCCCAGGGTGGAACAGGAATCCCCAGGCACTGCCGGCATGTTTCCTGAGGACACATTGCTAACACGTACGGGAGGGTTCCCCCTTCCCACACTGCAAATCACTCCTGAAGTCAACGCAAACCTTTCCCACAAGATAAATCAGTCACAACCGCTTTGTGTCTGCCTTTCCATCCTGGCAAAACACAGGAGCACCGTGGTCTGCAAGGCGCCCTATCTCAGAAAGCTAAATACACCCGCCCCAGCTGTGGCACAAGCCTGGCTCGGCGGCCACGCACGCCTTGCCTTCCCAGGGCTGCCCAAGGCTTCGTGGTCTGAACCAGGCTCAGGGGAAGGGGACAGCGACCAGGAACACCCAGCCCTCACCGAACTGCTGTATGGCCCGGTCTGCGCTCCAGGGCAACTCCAGCGTCATGTGGACCCGGCGCTTCTGGTTTTTCACCCGTCTGTCTGCTTGGAGAGAGATACCTGAGCTGGAGGCCTCGGAGATTATTGCTACAAGCTAAGGGAGAGAGACAACAAGTGAGAAAAGAGAGCGAGGTTCCTGGACATCTGCAAAACCGCTTCAAGAAACAGCCCAAAGCGCAGCGGTAGCCCCAGCCCGCGAAGGGACCCAGGGCTCCTCGTCACCTTCCAGCAGGTCAAACAGACAGAAAGCTGCAGAGCCTTGTTGGCCTGAGGCTGGCAAGGCACAAGCATCCAGAGGCACCCTGCTTTCCCTTCCCCTCTCAGCGTACTCGCTCCCGTGCAGATGTTTGGAGGTTTCCTTAGCTCGAACCTAACTCACCTTTTCCCCTTTCATAAAACGCTCCTTCTCCTTCAGGTTGACATGGTCTATCGAGAGGCCTTGCTCTGCACGAGACTCGAACATGACGGAGCCGTCAGGTCTGCAAACCACCCGGCCCTTGCGCCCCGTCATCTGCACACCGCACAGGAGAGGGAGAGGCTGTTAGCAGAGGGGAGAGACCTGCACGGCGCAGCAAGTCAATTTAGAAAGTCAATTCTCAACGGCTTTTTCAGAGTGCAAGGAAGGAGAGGAAGCCCTCTCCCAGCAGGAACCTCCTTTGCTGGCCCCTTTTCCTGTCACCCAGTGCCACCGAAATACACTCTAGACCGTGAGGAGTACCTCAGCCACATGCTCCGGGCCCCCAAAGTGATTGATGAGTTCATCCAAGGTATTGAGAGGTAGCTCTTTGCCCAGTGCTTTTACTTTTGCTAGGAGGTCCTGCTTCATCTTTTCCACGTGTTCTAGTTCTCTCAGGACATGCGTCTCTTTCTGGGGAGGCAGCATGTGAGAATTACCTGCAATGTAAAACGCAAAAGTTTAGAGTTACCTGGTAATTGCAATCAGAGGGGGGGGGGAAAGTTGTCCCAAAGGGCTTCTGGGGGCACTATCTGATGAGCCGGCAAAGACGCCTTGACTTGCAATAAATGCTGCTGGGCATGGAGTGAATTCCCTCTGTGCTTCCCCCTGTTTTGGTGGGGAAAGGAGCACGCAGGGCGAATTCTTCCTGCTCACTGATCACAGCAGGTTAAGGCGAATCAACCTCACGAGCCCAAGTTTGACCACCACAGGATAAAATCTAGTCAAGATCATAAGGCTGTTCCAAGCACAGAAGGAGCTTCACCATTCCAAGACGACACCTAGAGAGTCTCCTCACATCAGCTCACCGACTCTGCAGCCCCCTTAGCCAGACCCCCCCAAAGCGTCACGTCTGATCTGCCGCTGTCCGTGCTCGCAGGGCACTGGGGTGGGTGGCTGCTCCAGCTGCGTTCCCGTGCACTGGGTGCCATGCTCTACAGAACGAAGTGACTCCGGTCCCCAGCTCCCCCTCAGGGAGGAAGGAGCTAACCCTGTGCTGCTGCTCTGCTTACTTCTGTCCTCGGCTGCGAAGCCGTTGTAGGTGTGCTCAACGAAGATGACATCGTCCGTCTCAAACACGGACTCTGGGGAGGAGTTGAAGTCACTTTCGAGCCCCATGTCGGAGTCGGTGCTGCTGTCGTCGCTGATCTTGATCACACCCGCGGGGTCACAGACGCCCTTCAGAGCCTTGGCACAGCGGCCCCTCTGCTTCCCTGCAAGGGAGAGTGAGGGGTGTCAAGGGAGAGTCCCAGCCTCGTGCATCAATGCAGAACAGCAAGTGCCAGCTCAGAGAGAGGAGGAGGAGAAATCACAAAACAGGTGAGATTGCCCCAAATGAAAGGCTGATCTTGGAAAGACAGAGCCTCTTGGGTGGGGTGGGGGGCAGTTAGGAAGGGAGGGAGAGAAGGGGAGGGAGAGAGAGAAAGGGAAAGGAAGAGAGAGAAAGGAAGAACAAGGCAATCTTTATCAGGGCTGAAGCTGGTTGCACACGTCAGGATGAACACGCGGCCGGCTCTAAGCAGTGCTAACTCCTCGGGGAAGGAGCCTGCAGGCGTGACTGCCTCCAGAGGAATGTGCAGGACACAGGAAGGTGCCAGTGTTTCGGGACGCTGTTTACTTCCAAGCACAGTAAGACATGCCCCTGCTACGTGAGAGGGTTCACGCACCAGCTTGCACAGGCTGCTCTGCAACAGCAGCCACTCCGGATAACCTCCACACTCTGCCAGTGCTGCTGTCCCCCTCTTCCCCCTTTCCCACATCCCACCGGAGAAATCCCCAAACTCTTCTTACCTGCAGCCGCAGCCAATAATTTGGCAGGGAACTGATTTCTTCCCCCCAGGACACCTGCCATGCTATAAGGAAGGGGCAGGGGAGAACCCCCCCTTGCTGCAAGGGGCTTCAGACATGCAGCCAGGACTCTTGTGCAATCTGCCCCCCAGTCCAGGCAAGAAGCGGCTGAGGGAAAGGGGCACAGCTACTGGGCAAGTGGCGGAGGCGAGGACCTACACTGTGGCAGGGAAGTGGGTTAGAGGGAGGAAGGGGTGAATGACCTAGAGCTGCCGTCCTCCAGATGAGAGGGAGTGATGGGAGATGTGCGGGAGGGCAAACTGAAACCAGGGCAGAGTAGCAAAAAGCATGAAGTAGGGAAAAGGGAAGAAGAAAAAGAAAAAGCTGAGTGGCTGGGGTGAAGCAGCAAGGCAGGAGGTCAGATGCTGGGCAGTGGAGTGTGCTCTTACGTTTTCTTTTAATGCCAGTTCCTTTTTCTCTCTTTCTTTTGGTTGAAGGAAAGTGCTTCTGAATTAGTGATAGAAAGACGCCTCTGAAAGTAAGATGCAAAATTTATTCTAGCTACCAGGAATAGGAACATCTGCCGGTTATCATGTAGCAATGTGTATTTGAGATAGCACCACAGTTCATGAAAGAGGGGTAAATCCTGCACCACAACTACTAGCGCGTGGTCAGCCAGCCCCTGGTACGGCGCGGCTCGCCAGAACAGCAGCGACTCAGACTGAGCGCCTCTCGCCAAAGGGCTCTGCCACGGGAGCGTGGGCTGCGCCAGCAGATCCTCAGCCGTGAAACGGGCGTGCCGAGGGATGCAAAGCACTGCAACGCCGGGAAAACGCTCTCTGCCGTGGCCTCCCTGCTGGCGGAGGGAGCGGGGCCGTTCCAGGGGACACTGCAACAGACCACGTGGCACGCCGAAGTTGCAAGACCTTTATATAGCAACTAAGAGGGAGTTTTAAAATGGGAAACACTATACTGGGAAGCTGTTACATCACTACTGAAAAATCCAGTAAGTCCCAGTGTCCCGGCCCCTCTCCAGGCTCTGACAGCAGAGACCACCGCCAGTCTGTCCAACAAATGTGCTCCACCAAGTCCTCTGAGTAACTGGACGTGGGCCTGCTTGCCCATGAAACAGAGAAAAGTGACAAAACACGGATACGTAGTGGTTTCAGGTGAATGGAAAAAAATCATAAGAGGTGGAAAACATATGTTTCTGTGGGCTGTTCTGCAAATGAAAGAGCAAATGCTTAAATGCTGATCATGTTGGGTGGGGATGAACCCCCCGTGCAATGAGAAGGCAGTGCTGAATGAGCCCTGGTTGGAAAAAACCAAACGTTGAAAGCAACAGCTGAGAGGTATGGACATGACAACTCGCCCGTGTGAGAAAAAGGGAGTCTCGGGAAGCAGGGAGGGAGCTCTAAGACCCTTGGTGTGAGGGGCTGAAGGAGCGGAGGCAGCACCGCTCCCCGACGGGGCAGAGCCCCGGGCGGGCTGTCGAGCGACTGCAGTCACAGGCACCAGGAGAGCCCTTTTGTCCTGGGGCGAGCCTGGGCTCAGAACGCAGACTCGCTCTCAGGCCTGGAGCCTCCCTGCCATGAAACCTTGCTCATTTTCCCGACACTTGCATTCCCGGCCTTCCCTGCAAACAAAGGGTTGGGCTGGTATTCACTCACTGAACAATCCGTTTATTTTTAACCCCGTTTCTCGGCATCTTTTGAACAACTGCTTCTTCCCAGCACACTTCCCTCAAGAAATCCCCTGAAGTGCTGTAAAACCAGGACGCCGCAGCTGGAGGCTCAGCAGATGCCAGGAGACACTCAGTTATCTGGCCAGTGCTGCTGAGCAAAGAGCTCTTGCCCCTAGAACCGGGGACAGAGTCGAGCCGTGTGCGTGATCACTAACAGACCCTTCCTCCTTTGACAGCTGAGCACGGCTCAGAGGGACCACGCAGTCCTCCAGACTCAATCCCTCTGAATTCTGTGACATGAAAAACAATCCAAGAGACGAAATCAACCCAAGCAGCTGTCAGACTTGCCTTGCGCACTGTCACCAAACTGGTATTTGTTTTTCAGGAATGGACTGGAGGCAGCAGAGTGACACAGACCAACACAACCCCTCCGTGAATAAGGGAGGAAAGCTTTGCCTAAACCGGACACATACTGGCTCTGGCATCTCTCATTGCTTTCACCTGCATCAAAAGTCACTTCAAAAGAAAACAGTAACAGCCCTATCACCTGCGGAACAGAGGAAGCGCAGCTCAACCCAACGTCCCAGGTTTTCATCACCCATCGTGCAGGAGTAGCCGCGTTCATGGGACGGGCTGGTATTTTGAAAGCTGCAGAAACGCGGGGGAGCATAAGCCTGCTGAAAGGGTAGCAGGAGTCCTGCTGCTGGCTTCGCTTCAGGCGCAACCAACTCGCCCTTTCGCTAGAACACAGGCGACACAACCAGGGCATGCAGAAGCCCAGCCGTCGAACAACGTATCCTGCCTGCTATGTGTGCTGAGAGCCAGCACTGGTGAATCTAAACTCCTTGGATCACTCCTGCCTCTCACTACTCCAGCGATGCCGCCTCACATTATCATCCCAGCCTCTCTGCCATTACATGAGATTCTCTTGCTTGCTTCTTCATTGTCAACAGCCCTGTTTTCCAAAGTCAGACCCCACAAACCACATCTGAGCTCACATTTCTGGCTCTCCTACACCTGCCAATTCCTTTCAGTGTGTAGAGTCTCGGATCAGGCTGTTCATGCAAGTTTGGACCACAGGAAACTTCAAAGTCCAGGGTCTAGCTCGTAAAGTCACGCTGAAGAAACAGTGCCCCAAGGACCCAGCTAAGCGTCCTCTCCATTTACAGCCTGCACAGGGCGAGGCGTTAGGAGACTGCGTTTCAAGAACTGCAAGTGATGAGTGGCCCCAGGGCAGGGCTTTGCCTAGCACGCCTCCAGCCTCCCATGCATCCCCCCAGCAGAAAAACAGGGATTTTTAACTCACTCTGCAGCAGAGACAAAACAATTCAGATGCCCATCGTTCTCATCCAGGACTTCTCTGGTGCGAGCCTCCCCAGTGGACTGCAGGCCGATGACGATGCACTGCAGGGAAACACAAGGGACGGCACAGCAAGGCGTCAGGGAGGGCGTACCGCAGCCGGCGTCAGGGCAAACAGCTACAGGTGCAAGAGGTTGCATTTCACAGTCCCAGGCACGTTTCCCTTGGACCCTGTCCCAAATATGTCTTGGGCCTGCAGCAGAGCTCCTGATCGAGAACCATCTCAAATCTTTCAGCATCCAAAACCATACATCTGCTCACACCACAGAGAGGATGACTCTGATTACAGAAGCTAACCGACTTCGCTAGGTAGTTTCTGTCCAAAATTTCCAAATTGCATCCAGCTGGATGAAAGGACAGGGCTGTGCTCAAGGTGAAGGATCTGGTACCTCTTCTAGCTTGAACATGACCCAAAATGCTGTTTCAGATCAGCTTGCCCACATCTACCATAGATGAGCAGCGGGTGACACCTCAGAAGACGAGACCATGTTAACTCCCCAGTATAATTTACCATGAATGTTCTCAGAAACCTGAACACTGCACTTCATTCTGGTTAACCTGGAGAGAAATTCATCCTTAAAGAGGTTTGAAATTACTTTCAAGTCAAGCTGAACAATAATTAACTCCCTTCGGTTGCAGACTACAAAAAATCACTTGTAAGACTGACGGCTGTTACACTGCAGCGAGGCTCTGATACCACACCTTATCCTTCGCCAGCTCTTCCTTGGCAAGCTCAACGAGTCGCCGGACTTTAGCAGCAATGCAGAGATACTTGAAGAAGCGCTGGTGAGCTGACCAGAACTGACCCCACAAGGATTTCCGAGACTCCAAGCCGATCCGGTCGGCTGCCTGCTGGAACACCATCAAGGCCTCTGCCCACTGCAGACAATACCGAGAAAGGCTGAGTTAATATCTTAGTTTTCTTTTTCATCACTGCCGTGCAGGAGGTTATGAGAACAGTCTGGGGTTTGATAATCTGATTTAACGTCAGTATTTATGTCGCTGTGTTAGGCTGAACGAACAGTCTGGTCATTCTCTCCTTTCTGCGCTAGCACAAAGTTACAAGCTCTGGTTTGCAAATATGGAACATTTAAATAGGAGCAAAAAAACAGAAGATGATTTTTTACGTAAGCTGAGCAAGTGTACCCTTTTCTTTCTTATAAAGAAGGTCTGTGGTCATGGCCAGGTTTAGGATCCCCAAACCCTCCCACATAACAAGTGGCCGTCCCCAAAGCGCAATTAAGCATCAGTCTCCCTGCTGCAGTGGGACCAGCTCACCAGCTTCGCTGCCTTGTCGTAGACAATCTTGTACTGCTGATCCAGTGGGATCTCCTCGATTCTGAAGGTCACTCCAGTGAAACTGAGCTGCCTGGCAATGTACATTCCACTGACCTTCATGTCCATTGCCACGATCTCCATTGCACCGACTCCCCTGGGAGAGGAAGACAGCGGTGAAACCCCTTCCTCTGCCACAGGGCAGCACCAGGTAGGTGCCTCTGCAGAACCACCACCCGTCCTGGCTCAAGCGGTCCCCAGACACCGTCCTCAGCACTGCACCCACTTCCCAAACAAAGGCTGCCACAACACGTAAGTCACATGGAAAGGGATGCTGGACGTGACTCACCTCTTTTCGATGGCATGCAGGAACTCATCGAACGCTCTGAAAGGGGTGCCCTCCCCCCAGATCCCCAGGCGGCTCATGTAAATCATGTTTTTTGGCTCAGAGGCACCTGTTTGAACAGAATTCGCTGTTAGCAAAACCACAGAAGATGTGACTAGTCTTGACTCAAGTACGGTGAACTCTTAAGAGGACGGTCATTTGCCATCATGCCTCAGGAGACCCAAGGACCTTTCCAAACACTTCCCTCCATACGCTGCGGGGGCAAGCATCATCATACAGCTGAACAAGCCAGGAACAAGTGAAACTGGAGAGAAATTAGTCTGACTTGCCAAAAAGTCACGAATAATGGGCAGTGACGGGGCTCGGGGTGGACCCTAGCACCCCAGGCTCCCCTCTAGCACTGCAGTACCATTCACCTCTTCTTGCACGAGCGTGTGCTCTCAGCGTATGTGCTCGCGTCTCCAGGGCATCCTTCGGATCACAGAGGTGACTGGCGACCATTTTAGGCATGGCGCCCACACAATGCCGAGAGAAGCTTACCTGTGGCACTGGCATAAACAACCCTCGCGCGAGGCAGTTTGTTCTGAAGGTCCAGCACTGCTTTGCCCATTTTAGTAGAGCTGGCATTTTTGGCTTTGTGGCATTCATCAAACACAATCTGAGGGGAATGTCAGTTAAGGAGAACGGATCTATTTTCATCACGAGGATGGGAGCAGACAGAAAATACCACCCAGCCTCCTCCAGCCAACTGAACACCCAGTCCCAGTATCAACAGGACTGACTCCTTCCCCACGCTGCCTGAAATCTGTTGGTTTTGCCTCGTCCTCTGCTCCTCAGAGCCCGAAGTCATTCCCCCCCCTCTCCCGTCACCTCCAAGGTGTGTTTTCTCTTGCATTGCTGAGGGAGAAGAATGCTGAAAAGGTTAATCCCGGCTGCGTTCTTCCCCTCCTCCCATTAACGCTGCAGCCGAAGGAGGAGGAGAGGAGCGTGGGGGGATGCATGTGTTTACAGCATTTAAATATCTACCGCAGGCACCAGGCTGCTCGGCACAGCTGCTCCCAGTGACTTCAGATGGCCCCAAGCTCTTTGTTCCTTGGTGAAGTACAATCGCAAGCATGCAATTCTTCTCTCTCTCCAGTTGTTTGTTTGTTTGTTTGTTTTTTAAAAGGATACAACTCCATCAAAATTTTCCCTGCACCAGTCCAAAATTTGTTTTAAGCGTGTCCTGTGCTGTCCGCCTGCCTGGCTTTCACCAATCAGCGCAGAATAAGTGGCAAAGAGGACTCCTTCTGAGGTAGCTGTGTCACCATATTTAATCTGCAGAAAGGAAGAACAGGAGCACACACACTCCCGATGCTCGTCCCCGGTACGCCGCGCCCATTCTTTGCCCACCATCAGTACCGCCGACCGTGCTGTGCCTGTGCAGGACACATGCTCCTGCCTCCAAGAACAAAACCCGATCTGATAGCAGAACAGACAAAAGACTTGGTAGCTGACGTCCTTAGCACTTCTATTTGGCACTGAGATGTGGTGATGACAGGGACTCTAAATGTCTGGACAAGTTCCACTAGCCAATGTGTCAGCACATCTGGATGCACGCAGTGAAATGTGGAGACCACGCTAGGACTTCCATTTTCTGGCCAACTGAAGTCGCTTCGTTTTTTTAAGCAACAGTTTAGAACGTTTAGTTGTTCTGAACCCTCCCATCTGTTTTAATTACTTCTAGAAAATAATTTTCTCTTTGACCAGGTGAGATTGTTGCCTGTCTTACTGTCATGGGTCCCACCTGTAATGAAATAAAAGGTAGGGGAAAAAACCCACAGTCCCAATCTGAAGAAAGTTCCATTTAAAGCCTTTTTGGTCTGAAAACAAACATCCCTTTCAGCCTCTTAATAGAGCGCATTCAGAGGTGTCGAACACATGTGGTTTCCATTGACTTCATAAGAGCTGGTTGTTCAACACCATTAAAAACCAGAGGAGAGCGTTTCAGCGAACGGGCCAGCAGCGTGGCAAACACAAGCCCGGACAAGGCTGATGCACGAGACGAGACCAAGGCACAGGCTACGAAGAACCCTGTGACTAGCCACTACACAACTGCTGGTCGTTTCTTTTGAGAAACACTTCATCCCCATCACTGAGTAACTGGAAGAAAGCCTGAAAATTCTCTGAGTCGCTCAGCTGGAGGGAAACGTCCACGTGCTCAGCCATGGCACCGTGCGCCTGCAGCCCCCTGCCAGGCACCCATCTGTGCATTTTTATGTGCTCCCTTACTCGCATGCTCTGGAAAGCGGTTCCATGAAACCAGCGCTGGGAAATGTTAGCCCAGGAGGGCAGAGCACGGCCCCATCTAACAGGGGCTGTTCCTTCTGCAGGACTCTTCAGGAATGGCGAGAAAGGTTCAGGTCTGCTGCACTTTGCACTTGCCTGGAGACACTTCTCGCTCCCTGCAGGAAACAGCTCTGTGCTCACAGTGCAGCTCTGCAGAGCGTATAAAAATAGCAAGAGTCCAGAGTGGGAACAGCACGCTGAGAGAAGAGAACAGCACGCAGCTTGCTGTCTGCTACTGCCTGTGCCACCAGCCACGCGGAGGCAGAAGCGACTGCTGCTTTACACGCTAAGGCGGACCCATCTAACTGCTACCGTAGGCTGATTTTCCAGAACAGCGTTACAACTTCTCTCCCCTACCTTATTCAAAGCATGCACAGGAATGTGGGAGGCTTCGATGTCCTTCAGGTCTCTCTCAGCATCATACCTGAGATCATTGGAGACGCTGAACCTGCAAAGCAAGACGTGGGTCTGGTTACCTCCTAAGGAGATAGTCAGAGCACGCACAGTGATTAATAGCTCTGACTAAAGCAACAGTAGGTGTGCAAAACTGTCACATTTCCAACTGCCCACACACCTCGACGCAAGATCCTACAGCAGACTCCAGTCTGCCTCTTACAACAAGCCGTGTGTATTCTGCAGGAGAACCCCACACTCCAGGGGCTTGAGTCTGCACCTGGGAACTCCACGAATACCCCGACTTCAAAGAGAGTGGGGATAGGCTGGACACTGCGCTCCAGGCAGCACATAATCTGCTATTTCATAGTGACTCATTCTCCATTGCCGCTGCAGGGGAAATATTGCCATTTCACAGACAGCAAACAGGCACAAAGAGGTGGAAACGACTTACCAAAGGCCACAGCATGAGTCAACTATAAAGCCAACATCAGCACTAAGGAATTCCTTACTCCCAGATCCAAACTAACTCCAAGGTCTTACGGGAAAAGAGAAAAAAAAAAAAAACCAAACAACTTACCACAGAGCTTTTTTCCTCCCCTTAAGATAATTTTCAAAGATGATGCCCGCAACTGTCCTGCCCTTTCCAACTCCAGCACCGTCCCCAATGAGGAACCCAGCTCGCTGCCCATTGGGTAATAAAACTTCATGTTGCTGCAAAATCAGGAACAGAACTGGAAATAAACTGGATTTGCCTTTGCTAACAGCTTTCATGTGAGCACCACTTAACCCTTTCACATATCGCTTTGATGCAAGCGCATTTCCTGCTCAGATAAACGACAGCAGAAATGGTCAAGCGTCAGGGCCAAGCTCACAAGTGGCAGTTCACGGGAAAGGCCCCCAGGCCCCCGAAATGTAAAGCACTCCCCTCTGCAACAAAAGGCAACAGTTCTTGCCTCTTGGGGAAACAGACCCCACAGAAGCCCCCGGCTTCAAATAGTCCTTTTGGAAGGCATTTAAAATGCCGTACGCCAAAGCTTCTGAAGTTTCATCACTTATATTACAGGTTATTTTAAAACACACTTGAACATCTGTCCGTACAAAAGGCAGTTTCTTTCCAGTGTAAGACATGCAAGCTGGGCAAGGCGGAGCCACATACCTGGCAGGCATAAACGATTGCTTCCAGCTGTAGTGCAGAGAGTGACCCTTTGTCGGCAACGGAGCACGGCAGGGAGAGGCTGTAGGTGATGTCGGGTGGGGGGACGCTGGATAGCGTGCTCGTTTCAACCACGAGGTCAGGGTGGTGCTTCCCAATCTTGGCTAAATGACAATGCAGAGAACAGATAGCTCAAGATAGCTCCTGTCCCACAGGACACCTCAAAAAGGACTGCAGACCTCATATTAATAGTCTGCAGCCCTCTGCTCAGGAACAGAAGAGACAAGCCCGACACCTGCGCTTCACTCTTTTGTTCCATTGAAAATTCAGATTGCCAAAAGCAAGTCATGCCACCCCCAAAGGCAAGCAACAGAAAAGCGTTCTGTTAAATTAGCGTAGCACCGACAAAGGATCAGTACTCTGGTAACGTTTTTCTAGAAAAATCACAAGCTTGGGATGTGCCACAGCAAACACCATATGCTGCTTGCAGGAAAATGAGGGAGCAGTTAATTAGGTTGGTCCACAATGCCGTAAACAGAACTTCCCATACTCATGCGATGGCAAGACACTCACACTTTGAAGGTACGTATTCTGCATAGGTCTCCGTTTGTCCCAGCTCTTCCGTTTCTTCCTCCTCACCTTCATCCTCCTCCTCTGCAGGAGCCTGAGACTGAAAAGAAACACAGCATTGACCAAACGTTAATGTTCTCATCGAACTATGGACACACGCGGTGCTACGCAGTGCCAGAAACCACCACTGAAACCGTCCCTGTGCAAATTCACAAGCCCTTCAAATACAATGCATCTCATTTCTAGACTACAGCCACACAAAGAACACCCTCTGCTCTCGCCCACCCTGGGGGCCCAGCGAGCGCTTTACGAGCTACTTTCAACACCTCGTCCACACCAAATTAGGGAGAGATGTTTACGTCACTTCTCAGAGAGGCAGTGGGCTAGCCTGAGCTCTGCCCAGCTGTGCTCTAACCTGGCGCCGAGTAAAGGACCCAGACCAGCTTTACACTCAGCCTGGTACTCCGCAGCACACAGCAAAGTCACGTAACGCCAGGAAAAGCAGCCGCTACAGATTGTGTTGGCTTAGCCCAAATCATTCTTTAACATAGCGAGGTTCCACCACGGGACATATAAGACACTTCTGGGAAAGGGCAGCGACTGATTTCTGGCCGATTTTCTTGTCTCACTCCCTCCGAAGGGAAAACGGTCAGAACTGCTCCCCTCCACACTGCGACGTGACCGAGTTAAGAGCCTGGTGTCCCATCCTAGGGAAGCCAACCATCGTTCTCACCTGGTAGCTTATGAGGAGCGGGGTGTTGGGGACAGCAGGAATGTGGTCATTCGAACTGTTTAAGCCAGTGAACGATCTGCTGGGTGAGAACAGCTGGAAGAGAAAGGGTGCAGGTGAGAAAGCAGTCTTAACCCTCCGACCCCAGCAAGCATGAAAATACGACAACAGTAAAGATACTGTTCACTGCAAGAAGCGTGAACATTTTGTGCGTGTGCCCACGCGTGAGGAAAGCCTGCAGGGACACCCGTCCTCCCACACCTGCAGGACGGGAGTCCTTCCGCCAGCCTACACAGCACGAAGACGGGTCATCCCAAAAGGGCACATTTTGCCTTTAAACACGAGGTCCTTTCACAGACCTGTTAGCACTAACGGATCACCTGTGCAAACACCACCACTTTCGAAAGACTCTGACAAGCCAGCAGCCCCTGTCAAGACCTGATCGACGTTTGTTACGGGAGTACTGGATGTGCTCTGCGCTGGAGCGGTTACGCTAGTCACCGATCTCCCGTTTGTGTCGCAGGGAGCTCTGTACAAAACTGCTCTGCCGTTCCCGACAAGACAGGTCCTCGTTAAAAGGAGCTGCGTAGACTCTCGCTGTGGGATTGCGTGTTTTACTCTGAACTGGTGAGTCCAGCTGAGAGCTCTGGGCTGGATTTGCTAATGGAAGAGAAACGGCATCACTTTGTGGACCAGGAGGGGAGACTGGAGTACAGCCGAGGAAATCCAAACAGGGGCAATGGGAAAGACTGAACAAAATTGCAACCAAAAGCCATCGCTGGGCAAGGAGCAAGCATTAAATCAGAGCACCAACACTTTACGTCTTCTTACAAACTACCCTTGAGGCAAGCATTTACTTAACGATTTTGCAATTTTGTTTTTAGCATTAAAACCACTGTTCAAAGTAATTAGATAACTGCACCAGAACACAACCCGTGGGTCAGCACCCATTACCAGCTGCCCCGAGGTTAAGGGCCGCTATCCTTTGCCCGAGACCACCAGAGCCTGCACGCTTCCCGCTGCCCCTCGGGCTCACCTCACTCTTGCAGAGCCCAGGACCTCGGCTACCGAGCCCAGCCACGAGGCCCAGGGGCTCAAACCGCACCGAGACCCCCGCCAGGCCAGCGACGGCGGGGCCCGGGCTGCGGGACGGGCTGGCCGGCTCCCTCCAGGCGCCAGCTGCTGTCTCGGAGTTAATGATGGCTTTGGACCATCCAGCCCGCTGCACCGCAGCCGGCTAGGAGAGCTCCCAAGACACTCCTAGCTGGGAAGGCACAATCGAGGAGATCCTTTGTCTGCCCCCATGCAAACAAAATCACACTGGAATTTCCCGACAGCGAGCAAGGTCAAGCCAGCAGCTCATGGCATCCAAAGTAATCAGCAACTCCAGAAGCAGCACTACTTCAAATTTATAGCCTGCGAAGAGTGCCAGGCTTACAAAGAGACCCATGCTCCACCAGCAGAAGTGAAAGATGGGAAGTTCTTAAGCATAAACACTTCGATTATTTCCTTTTTTTAAATAAAAATTAAAAAAAAAAAAGAAAGAAAGAAAAAAACACCCTCCATTACTGGAAGCCTGAGTCAGAATTACCAGAAGGAAGCTGGACGGAAGAGCTGTTTTCAGTGCCAACAAATCTGGAGAGCAGGTGAAACATCTCCACCTACAAATCTGAGCTCAGTAGAAGTTTCTTCTTAGGCAAGAGAAAGGCCCAGATCTGCCGGAACGGCAGGACACCCTTCTCTCAGTTCTAGCAGTGGAAAGTTAATGCAGGTCTGGTTTTGCATCACAGTCTTCCAAGTATAAATCCCTGCTATCCCAGCTCAGCAGCGCGGCTTTGGCACACAGCATTTCACCTCGGAATTGCAAAGGAAGCGACAGAAACCTTGGTCCTTCGGAGCACTGAAAAACCAACCGCGCACCTGAGAACGTGCTGTGAGGGCCAGGCCAGGCGGGAGCAGCAGCCGTGGTGGGTGATATATCACCTCGCCCCAGGCTGAACTTGTACAATTCCTTCCTTTCTCTGCTCTTGCTCACCTCCCAGCTTGATTTTATCCTTCCTCTACGTTACACATCTAAAAACATCAACATAAGAGGCATACCCAGCGTACACACAAACACTGGGATGTCAGCAGGAGAGAGACTCATGCAGTAAAGCCGCTGACAATTGCACAATCGGACTCGGTCTTACTCCATTTTTTCCTCTTTGCATTATTCTCCATTTTACCCCATCTTGCCCTGACTTCCAGAGGAAAAGAAACAGTCACGTCTGGCTGACGAGCCAACTCCCCTCTGCATAAATTAAGTCCCTATCTATTAAGCTAGGAGAAGGGTGTTCGCATTTGTTAAGTGCTGTGAATGAGTTAGAAGAAACCACATCAGCAGCTCACAAAGCCTCTAGCTACGGGCTTCAGAGGCAGGGCTTTGCTTCCCCAGTCTTGACAACACCGCAAGCTCCCGAGAAAACACAATGGATTACACGAACTACTTTTAAAAGGTATTTCACAACTTCATTACAAATGAAGCCAGTGTGTTTCTTCTGCTAACTCCTGCAAATATTTAACAGCGTAGTAGCTCTTCCCGCCATGCCCGTTCCTGAAATGATAACGTTACATACGTCTCCTTTCCTTATGGATAACAGCTCTCTCCGCGGGGCACATGAAGGCAGCTCTGCGCCCAGCCATTTCCTCCTCCATCACAAACACTCCACCTAAACCTTCGGCACTGGCACTCGAGATAAGGGTTTCTTAGTGAGCCTGAAACGTTCAGCGTTGCGCAGCCGCACTGTGGTGCTTTCCACCAACTTTGCTCTGTCCCTTTCCATAAACCCATTTCCCCAGGGATAGTGACAGCGGACAGAAAGAAGGGGGAAAGCTAAAGTACAGATACAGTCCTTTCCACGCCGTATCTTCAAATGGCCGCAGGACAGAAGACAGTTCTTTTTTCTCTTTTTCAAAGAGGACAAGGTACAAGACTGTTCTTGCACCTGCGATCTCTATGGGGGTCTCCGATGCAGGGTGCATCCGCATTCACTTCCGAGATGTCCCACGTATCAGAGCTGTTCAGAGACTGCTGCTCCCGCTCCGCCTGAACCTCTGAGACTGAAATTCTGTCTCAGTAAATTCACTGCTGTCCCGACACCACAGTGCAAGGCTGAGCACCGCTCCCGGCCACGCAGCTGACTGGACGCGCTGTCTCCGAACGGACTAGCACCGAATCGCCTGGGTTACACATGCCGCAACGTGACCCATGTCCAGGTTTGTACTGCGGCTTAGTAACTGCCCTGGCTACTCAAAAGCCAAAATTCCTGCAATTTTATGGAGAATGATGGTTGTGTAATGACGTAGGAAGGGACAGGGAAAGATTACCTAAATTGCTTGTATATTGGTGCAGGATATCAGGAAAGTCTCCGTCCTGTACTGAATGTTACAGTAAGGAACCTTTTCTTCAGCACTGCCTCGAGACTTTGCAACAGATCACTTGTTTGCCTCCTTTAACAACAACAAAAAAAGCACATTTGAAATTCAGGTAATAAACCAGATGCCAATCGTGAGTCAATCTGACGATCCATTTACCTAGTGTCCTGTGAGTTACCAACTCCCATGCAAAAATGAAACTGAAATCTCCCGAGTAGGATGTACTTAACTGACACCTCATCACGAAATGCCAAACTCGGTAAAAATAAAAACACCAAAAAAGCAAGCAAACCGTCCCCCAACCACCTCTGCATTCAGAAAACACAGATAAGACAACGTTTAAAATAGCTAGAGATTCTTTTCAAGCGGAAGTCGTTTATAAATGGAATTCCATGGAGTTAATTGCCCTTATCTGAACCCAAGTGCTCCGCAGGACCAGAAGGGGCGAGGGGAGGACGTGAAGAACAGCATGCACCAAGACCGGAGACGGCGGCTCTGCCACGGTCAGACAAGTTAGTCTCACACTTACATGACATATATTTGTTTCTCACTTGCATTCCTTACACTGGATTTAGAACAGCTTTTCCCAGGAAGTTTTTTTGCTGTCTACTCCGCAGTCACAAAACTACAAGCTTTTTTAGGCATCGAGTATCTCGACCAGAGTTCACATGTTTAGAATCAGGACATCGCAGAACTATTTCTGTAGTGATTTAGGCTACTTCGTAAAAAACCAATAATAATAGGAGACTAGGAGTAACAAGGCACATGCCTTCTCTGTCTTGGGGGTGTATCTGTTTTCTAGCTTTTTTAATCATCCAGTTTACAAGCCTGTGACGTCTTCAGCCGTTTCTTTGGTTCAAATAGCTCAGCGCTCTTCCTGCTGTCTCAAACTTCACGTTCAAACGGGTGCAGAGTCAGCAGGCTGCGTGTGGACGGCCTGTGCAGCCCTCGCTGCAGCACAGCGGCGTGGCCCTGATCTGCAGCGCACTCATCCACGGGAAGGAGGGCAGTGGTGCTCCCTGCCTGCAGTTACAGACACGCCGAGCGCCAAGCAGACGCTGCAGAGGTCTATAAAGGTGATCAAATCCCACTGATTTCAGCAAGAGCTCAGGTGTCTGATTTGAGGATCTGCACGAATGGCCTAAGATCTCACGGAAAGCCTAAGGCAGACAGGAGCTTTGATCACCCAAGTCCCAGGCCAGGACCCTCGCCACCAAGCCGCACTCCCTCAATGCCAACCTGCCACCGAGCCACGCAGCAGCATCATTTCAAAGCAGAGCTGCTGCCAAGACTCATTTCCAAGCTGTGACAAACAGCCAGCGTTCACCATGCAAATACAGTCAGACACACTACTAACTGCAAAATGCAGCCTCTAAAAACACAACAGACCCTCAAAATACAACCGTGACTGCAGCACAGGCATGCCAGATTGCCTTCTGGGGCATTCACGTTGAAGGTTTTCCACCCACAATCTTCGTAAGACAACAACCTACAAAGGAAACCTACTGCACAGCCGGGCAGCCGCTGGGAGGGCCGAGATCCAGAGATTCAGCAGATGTGTACGCTATCGGTCCCACCAACAGCCAAAGCCGGTGGCCACCCGTAGCGACTGATACCAGGTTGTGCAATAGTGAGTAATCAGTCCCAGCAGATGAGGGAAAACAGATGGCAGCAGGCTGGTAAAAATGCACAGAACCACATGTTGCTGTGGGGCTGCCGGGAGATCACACGCCCAGGAAAACTCAGAGATGTAAAAGCTTGCAGGGACTTGGACTCAAAGTAAACACAAATGGCTAGTCTTAAGTTGAGACAGAGTTTGTTTTTTAGTCATTGTTACTAAAATATTTGCTATGGAGAATAAACAAATGGTGGCGGCTGCTGCTGGGGACAGTTAATGATCTACCTCACAGTGTTTTTCCTTGAGTCCATCTCTTCGGCACCCCTGAGCACCCTGTCGCAGGCCAAGCCGGACCTGCTGAACGTTTTAGGGATCCATCTTCCTCGGGATGCACCCACCTGCCCCAGCTGTCGGAAGAAAGAGCTGGTGCCTGCACCACACCGAAAGAGTGCCCGTATCCCTCTGAGGATGTCCAGGTTCTCTCCTGCTTCCAGGAGACTAAAGTATGTGTGATCGCTTCACCCCTTCCCTCCTCAAGTGAAGTTGGTAATAGCAAAACAACATCATCATAGTGCAACTTCACCCCCGGAGGGAACTGGCTGAGTTTCTTAATTTCTTGGTGAAAACACCATGGGATGAAGCCTGAGGTATTTAGTGTCTGATGGGGAGGATGGAAGAGGAGCAGCCCGTACCTCTATTTGGTTCTGCTGCGGCGTGTTTACATCCCATAATGTTGGCACGGGGTTCAGACTATCGGCAGGCCAGAAGTCCTTAGGATCCACAATGTCAGAGAGGGAATCCGCAGGGGACGAGAAGAGGGAGTTGTTGTTGGAGGGCTCATCGAGGTACGAAGAATCCTGAAATGGAGAAATGACCGCAGTTAGAGGACGCAGGATGAGAAGACCAGAGAGCTCCTTTCTCACACCTACTCATCCAGGACATTTTAATTTCTTGCTATTAAATGAGCAGCTCCGTTACTTCATGCTCCACAAAACTTCAAAATTAACTTGTAAATGAGGACATGCTCTAAGCAGCTGTTTCAAAACCTCAGTTTCTTGAAAAAGTAGGAAAAACATTGACTGGACAGAAGTGCTGGTACACGTTCAAGACCAGCTCAGACTGTGTGCATCTCCACATAGACGAGTGGAAGGAAGAGGAGTGCTGAACAAGACGTCAGTCACCTCAGCTTCGTATTTGATTAAAACGATTGCTGAGGGGTGAAAAGTCCTCAGCCTAACACCCAAAGGACTCAAGTGTTTCAGTCCTGCCCAGAAGCCCACAGAGTACCAGCTACACCTGACAATGACACAGCTGTTTAATTGCAATTGATAACACAGCAATATCTGGAGGCTCTGGAAAAAATTAGTCTCCTCGTGCCAGGTTCTGCACAAACGAGGCTGCGGGGAGCAGCGGGGAAGGAGCGCTAGTGTCGTCTGGATCTGCATCTAGAGAAATCTTGGCAAATCTACCAATCCTTTTCCCAAGGGCATGCCGCAGTCCGGACAAGAAGGGAATGTGCTTCGGTGACGAAGATCGGGCTCTGCCCTTGCTCTTTTTCTGGTGCCTGTGCTGAGACGGCTTACAATTGTTTTATTTTGTGCCAACGCAGTGATGATGTTGGCTTGAGTCACGCGGACTCTAGCTCAGGAAGAGCCTTCAGTCCCCTCCCTACCATCAGTCCTTTGTCTGGTTTTCCAAATTTCAGGTGGCAAGAACCGACAGCCGAGAAGCACTGCTCACTCCACATCCTTGGCTCTGGCACAGATGACTGCCCCTTCCCCGACTCCATCACATCACCTCGGCTCTCCTTCCACATCAAATACCACTTTCAAACTTTCAAAGCAGAAAAATTTTGTCCACTCTGTACTGAAGAGCGACATGCTTTGAAACGCCAAGCTCCAGCGCACAGGTCCTGCCGGAGACGTGCCTCTGTCCCAAAGGAACATGCAGGCAGACCAACAGGTCTCTCGTGGTGCCCCGTAGGACTCTGCCAACACAAATCAGTTCTGGGGTTCTTCACAAGGGTCGGGTTTGTCAGCACACAGCCAGCTCAAGCTCTCCGCTAAGCCAGATAACCAAATGAGTGCGATAATGCCGCAGCGCGGCTGCCAGGAGAGCCGCGGCGTCTGATACGAGGAGAAATCGTTGCTCATTTCCAGTTAAGGGCCAATTTCCTACTACAAGGCAGAAAGGCAGCCAAAGATTTTTTAAAAGTCACTTAGCCCTGCCTGACATAAAATCACGAACAGCTGAGCCCGCTTGCGCTATTCCTAAGGGCTTCAGGCCAAGAGCTGGGTCAGGCTCCCCCCCGATTGCTAGCAAAAGTTATGTTTTCACAGTGTTTAAAACCATCGGGACACGTTCCCTTCCCCTTCTTCCCAGATACGTCTTGTTTGGCACCCAAGACAGTCGCTGCTCCGAAGCTGCAGGTGCTGGCAGCTGTGCGAGAGCAGCGACGCACTAAAGCGACGGCAAGCAGTAACAGATTGCAGGCATGATGTGTGAAGTTTGTATTCCTCAAAAACCATCCGGGGGGACCCAGAGGCGCAAGGAGGAAGGGCTGTTCGTTAGGCTGCGCTCCCGGGGCGGTACTGCCGTGCGGGACACCCTCCTGCCAGCACCGGGTACTTGTGCTCGCGGGCGACACCGCTGCCGCCAGCCCAGCAGCAGACGGGCAGGGTTTCCTGTGCTGCTCTTGCTCTTGATATTTCTGGGGCTATTTTAGGATTACTCAGAAACCAAGGCTTTTCAGAGACTGAAGCAGGCACCTACATTTATCACCTCAGAATTAAGTGACCTCTGGAAATGGGGCTCTGTTTCACACTCGAGAAAGCAGGAAAACACTCGGGTAAATATGGCATTTCTCGGCCTGAGCAAGCGCCTTGTGCAGCCAGCAGGAACCTGCCTGCCTACCTCCCACAGCCTTAAGCTCCTGATCTGGAGCTCTGTACGGGCAGTATAGGTGGGATTCAAGCTAACATTGTTCACGCTATTAAGTTTTTTTTTCCATTAACTCCCACCTCCCAGTCCTCTGCAGAGAGGCTTGCCGATTCCCTCGAACTGCTGTGCTGCCGAAACAAGCCATCGCCTCCCCTTGCCGTCCTCGCCACCCTTCTGCTTCTTCCTCTGGACTCAAGATCCCAAGAACAAGTGCTGCAGGAGTTCAACAGCCTCCGGACCGTCACCACGATCCACGCTCCTGTGCTACCACCCCTCTTCAGATCCAACCGGGACATGGGTAGAGCAGAGAGCACGGACATCTGGGCTTGGGGAGGCAGTTTAACAATTCACCTAACACTACTCTCTCATATTACGCCTGGTATAAAACAGTTTAGATCAATTTTGTAGCAACTCTTCTGGCCATTCGCAGACAGGAGGGAGAGAGAGACGGACAGGCAGACGGACTGCTCCTTCACCCGGCTGCTCTGGTACCTGATACGCCGGACTTACGCAGCAGCCCGAGGACCCAAAGCAGCCCGAAACTCCACTTGGGGTGTCTGACACTCCAGATACTACAGAGGGGATACATACAGACTGACAGCAAGAAGAATTGCTTTGAAGAAGTTTCTTTCAAAGCCCAGCACGAGAAGCAACAGCCATTATCTTCTCCGAGTACCCACCACAACGCAGTGACACAAACAGCTCCCGAGACGGACCTGGAACTACACCCCCCCACTCCAAACCCGCGACGGTACAAGTGCTTTGTCCACAGGCAATGAACAGCGGCTGGTTAACAGCCGGTCCCGAGACGCAGACGTGCTGCTTTTCACAGGTCCCTGGGGAGATCCTGAATGCAAAACTAAAAAAAGCACGCCTCGGGCCTGGCCACCTCGCAGGCGTCCCACGACGTCGGGCAGGCGGGAGGAAGAGCAGAAGCTTGCTCCCAACAAGCCCTCAGAGCTCAGCTCACGTGAGGAGGTACAAGAACTCGTTCCTATTCCTAACAAGCAAGGGGAGACATCGTCATCCTTGACATGAAATCTAAAAGATGAAAGGCATTTATTATAACCTGCACGCTGAGAGGAGAAGCACGTTTTTCCTCTCTCAAGGACAGGCAGGCCTGGGAGATACCATGCTACAGGCAAGAAAGAGCTAACCCTAAAGGCTGGAGTTGCAAGGCAAACCCAGCTTTGTTTAGCCAGGGGTTTTTTGGTTTTTTCTTTTCATTATGAAAAACTTCGTCACATGGATCCACTTTGGCATTTAACCGATGGCGTTTCACTTGAGGGCTTCACCACCCAGGGACAGCGGCAGCAGCATCTGAAGGAGCTGGATGGTCTCAGATCCCCAGCCGGTCTCATCGCTGAGCTATGGCGAGAGACGTCTCTGCAGGTTTTATTCGTTTGTAAACAGCACTGGCAGAAGTTGGGCCAGGAGGAAACATCTGCAAGCACACAGGCACGGCAGCAAGAAGGCTGTAGAGCAGACTAGAGCAGCCATTGCCTGTTAGGGTCCCAAAGAGAGGAAAGTGCTGGGCTGGAATAGCAGCGGGACGTGCGAGAGTGCTGCAACACAAGCCGAGACACCCCGGCAGGCACCCGCCGCCCTCCTGACCCCAGCCCCTTCGGTCCCAGTGAGGGCTCCAGCCCCACCAGCCCCACCACCGCTCCCTCTGCTCGGGCACTGGACTGAACTGGGGAGTTGGAAATCAGCCTCCAGGTCAGAGGGACGATAACAGTCCTGGAAATGACTTCAGTGAGCCCATCCTCTTGCAGTATTACGAGGTATTAGTCACAAACTTTGAAAGTCTCCCATTTGTCTTACCTAATTACATTATCTAAAGAGCACTAAAACTAGGAATCTGCTAGATCCCCACCCTGAAGAGCTTACAGTGCAACATGTAACATGCTTACATACAAAATGCAGTGTAATGGTTTAATACAAGGCCATATGATAACTGCAACCTGTGTCATTATAAACCATGCCTTGACTAATTATGCCACTGATTTATATGGAGCAAACAGGAACAGCTACCTTAGGCTCTTCAAGGGAAAGGAAGGATCATCACCTAAACCAGCGGCTCATGAAATAACAGAGGGAGCAAAAGGACTCCTTCCCCCAAGGGGATAAAGCCACTGTCAGACCCACTGATACCGGTCACAGCCGACCCCAGCCAGAAGAGACCCTCAGCCGAGCCCCAACGCGCAGCCAGAAGCAGCTGAAAAGGAGACGAAGACGTTGGGGGTAAAAGAGCTGGCCCAAGAAACCACGAAGAGAGAGGAGGGTAGAGGCGCAGCAAGCGCTGGAAAGGGGCGAGAGGCCGAGCGGAGGGAGGGCAAAGCCAGCTCCCGCATCTGGAAAGCGCTGCTCCTGCTTTTCGAATGGTCTGACGTGCTTGAGACGCTGCTCCGTGAAATCATTACAGAGAGGTCACCTGTCTCTGTCGTTGGGATGTGAAGCAAGTTATTTTGTCCCTGTTTAAGACTGATTAATAAGACTTTTAAAATTTTCTCAATGGAAAGAAGAGGTTTTTACAGTAATAGCACTTATTTTATGTTTCAGTGGAAGTCCAATTTCTGCAACAGATGGAAGTTATCCCACAAGGCAGGATCTTTATTTCAAATGCTATTCTGCAACCATTCGCTACGTAAATCTTATTTCTGGAATCAGGCTATTTGTTTTGGGGGGGTTTGGGAGGGGGTTCTGGATTTTGGTTTTTTTTTTCCCCCCTCCAATTTAGCATAGCCTGCAACCAAAATCCAGAGAGCACACCGCAGATCGGCACGGGTAGGGGAGTTTTCCCGCAGGGGGCTGGCAGACCTGCTTCACCTCCATCTCTGCAGCCTGCGGTGTCAAACGCTCCTGGGCCCCAGGACAGCGAACACCGGGCGAGACGGTAGCTCAGAGATCTCAACCCCGCGCACTGCGTCTCACGGCACGGACTTTTCCCAGTTTCTCCCGTTAAAGAAGGACAGACACGAACAGAGACCTTGAAGCCTGCTGCGAAAACACGGTTCAGAACTGACTGCTCGAGCCAGAGACGAAGTTTACAGAAGCCCGCTATAAAATGGTGAGAGGGCGATTCTCTTGCAGCGGGGTGACCGCTTCACCGAGAATTTTGTAAGGGGTCAAGAGCCAGCCGATGCAGAGGCTACGCACGGCTGCTGGCTGGGGGTCTCACCAGCGTGTTCTTTTTCACACTGAGGTTGAAATAACATAACCATACTGGAACAGGAGACAGAGGATCACAAATCATCGTCCGGTCTTCATATCAGAAGATGCTCTAGTGAGTAACTTGATAAATCAGTGATAATCATTTGCGGGACTTCAAAACTGCGAGGGCACATGAATCGCCAGCTGACGCTACTATGGCACACTATTTCTATCATTATCCCAAAACAGAAAAGTTATCAAACCCAAGAATTAACTTGTCAGAAAAGATCAGAAAAAAATCAGGGTAAAACAACCCAAACACTTAACCTCTTTCTCCCAGCCACTGGAAACAGCTCGGTTCCTTTAGCCAAAACAAAGTCTTTGTTAAAAATAATGAAAGAACAGGTGAAGTCTAAATACAGAAGGAGCATGCATCCGAAAAATATTTTTGGCCATCAAGTCATCAATATAAATGGTTTATTTGCTCACAATCCAGACAGAGAAGAAACAAATACTCCTTCTGCACAGCAACTATCGATTACTCTGCTACATAGCACACAGTTGACAGGGTTTTATTTTTTTAAAAAATATGTATACATACAGGCACACACAAACATACATACATGCACAAAGCTGCACTGCCAGACGAGAAAGATTTGCTGCCTTGAAAATCACAGATTAAGAAAATTATGTTTCAGGAAAGACAGAATCAAGAACTAACAGCTGCAATGTAAGCAGTCAATCACTAAAAGAAAATCTTTTAGCTGCCAAAACCCAAAGTCTTTCTACATATGGGGCAATAAACTTGCAGTCTTAAGGGTTCCGTGCTCTGGCTGGCAAGCTGTTTCCTTGCTTTTCTGTACCCGGCATCTGGTTTAAAAATAAAACTCCTGAAAGCTACCACGACTACATAAACACACCGATCAATTCTCCACGCAGCTCCTCTTCCTCCGAGCCTCACAGCTAGCGACCAAGTTCTAACCGACAGGAACAGTCCCCAAGTACCACACGTTTCAGCAAAATACAAATCACAGCTTCAGCACAGTAAATCTGCTCCCACTGCCTTGCGTCAAGAGTCGTCGCCCCTAAACCTCTGCTGCCGCTGCAAAAATTACGGGGGACACGCGAGCCCGGGGAGCAGCCGGAGCCGGCTACCCTCGCAAGCAAAGCACACCGGGAATTCCACGGAGGAGAAAAAAAGAAAAATCAGGCATTACCTTGTAGAGAGATGGGAACTTTAGCCAGAACTGCATTTGGGACATTTTAAAACTGCATTCAGTTTGCTGCCGGCAGAGCAGGACGTGGACGAAGCAGTAAGGTGAGATGGTTCAGTATATAATGGAGAAAGGTCTTCATTCATGACCGCGACAGCAGCGACAGCCAGGAAGAGAGCTCATCAAGGGTTTTTAAAAATTAACATGCAGAAGAACGGAGTGAAAATGGAGGAAAAAAGGACAGCCATACAGCGCGGCTGTCCTAAGCCTGTGGAAATTTGCATACAGCGTTTAGTCATGAAGGAGAGTGCTCTTACTTCCTCTAAGTACAAGGGCTGACTTTCAGGAAATGATGCCTGCTTGGTAAGTCAGTGAAATTACTGGCAGCGCGATGAGAATTACTGTATGTGGTGTAATTCAACCACAGATACACTGTAAACAAAGCCGCGCTGCGCGGCGGCGTGGCCAGGCGCGGGGCAGGAGAGGTCGGGGCAGGAGCCCGGCTCCCCTGGGCTCGTCCCCCCGGCCGCCACAGAAAACACCAGCGTGCCCCCCGCGGCAGCCCCTGCCCCCCCATTTCAGGGGCTCAGATGAAGTAATCAGACTGAAAAAGATTATGAAAAGTATTCCCAGCTTCCCCCCCCCAAGAGCCATGTGCTTTCTTTGTCTTCGGCATCTGCCCCACCCCAAATATTGCAATTAGAGAATAAAACGAGTAGCCATTTTCTTAACTTTCTTTTTTAGATCGTTGTGATTTTTCCAGGTCCAGGAACATTGCCTTCTTTTTCCAAGGCCTTCCCTTTTGACTTTAGTTAACAGTTTTGGTAACAGAAATAAGCAACGTTTCTGGCGAGGAAGAGAAAAAGGCACAAAAAAGAGACATCTGAAAGGGATTCAGCCATCGTAAGCTTAAGGAAAGTCTGCTCCAACACAGCCCCAGGCTGAAGGAGAAGTGAATTTGCCAGAGTACCCACCGCCCTGCAGAGAAACCATGAGATTTTTTCTGTTTGCTTTGGGTGCAAGAGGTTCCTGTTTGCTTCGCCCTGGCCCAGCCGGCAGCGCAGGCGCCAGGCTCTGGCCGCGGGGTTAGTCCCCCCACCGGCTGCTGCGGCTCAGAGCCGGGCTGGACGCCGCACCGCGCCGTGTCCGGGAGTGCGGCTTCGGCAAGGCTCGCTGCGAAGGCTCTGGGGCAGCTGTGCCGCCAGGAGGGCAGGGAGAGGGACCCAGCCTGGCCAGGGAAGCCGGCAGAGCAGGAACCCAGCAGCGCAGCTGCAGATGCCGAGGAGCGGGAGGGGAACGCTGGCTGCAGAGCTCTCCGGTCCTGCTCCGAGTCTTTCCATGCAACCATGGCACGGCTTCAAGTGAAACGCAGCTCGTCGCTGTTCTGTGTTAGAGCTGGCGCTCGGTGCCTGCTGTCATCGCTGATGCAAGTGCTCCTGGGGCCTTGTGCCGAGAACTGCTGGAAAATCCCGCGTTGCGAGGCACTTCTCAAAAACCAAAACTTTGGAGTGACAGCAGACAGCAAAGCCCCTACCAGGCTTGCAAGAGATGAGAGCGGAAAATGAGGTGCTCTCCAACCCCTCCGAGAACCAGGGGAGACAAGCCAGAGGGGGTAGTTTTGCTTTATGACATGGGATGAGGAGGGAGGACCGGTCCCTGCAAGAAAGGCACGCTGGGTCCCGGGGCTGGAAAACCACCCGCAGGTGGCAAACCCGCAACGGGGCTCATTTCCAAGGGCAGCCGAGCACACGGCACAGCCAACTGCAGCACAGCAGTTCCACGGGGATTAATACATTAATAGCCTGTCATAACGAGGATCCACGTTCCGTCATGCAAGACACCTAGTCCAGAAGAGTTTTTTCAACAAGCAAATGGGAAGGAAAAACGCCTTTCCCCAGGCAGTCAGGCTGCAGCCAGGGATGCTGGTGCCGCGGTCAGAGAAAGCGAGGAAAGGGCAGCCCCGGCAGCCGGCGCGCCGGGGGGAGCGGGAGCATCGCTGCTGGGCTCCTGCTGTCAGAGCACGTTGCAGCGCCCGGGGAAGGCTGCGGGCAGCAGCTACCCGAGCGCTGCTACAGCAGAGGCCTTCTGCAGGAACTGCGGTGAAAATGAAGCGTTTGGTTTCTGTGGGCAGCTGCTCTGGGGTGGAGAAAGGCAGTGGGTTTTCACTGCTGCTTTTATCTGAATTTGATTGTATTTAATTAGCTGGTAGTGCCCTGGAGCTTGGGATAGGTGCATTAATGATACATTTGAAGTGAATAAATACATTTTTTAAATGTCTTAATTAGTGACTTGCTGGTGACTGGCTTGCTGCGTGACCTTGATTAAACCACCAACTCTTGCCAGAGACTACCAAGGTCTTGCTATTTATGCGACCTTTAAAAAAGCAGGTGGTTTATTTCCTCTTCCTTTCCTGTTAGTGGACAAATGGGGCAAAATGTAGGCAACAAAACTGGACCGCCAAAAGGAAGCAAGACGTAGGACATTGTTATAGATAACCAGGACTGCTAAATTGATTTTGCACGACCACAGTAATATAATCACAGCAGATAAGATAACCCACTGAGAAACCGCCACCTGGAATTTTAACAACCTGTCCTAGGGGAGAAGGCATGCCACAGCATTTCTGCTCTCCACAACTAATTCATGAACACGCACGCTGACGGACAGGGACAGGAAAGCAGAATTATTCCCGCATTCGCGTTAATTTGACTTACCGTCTTCCAGCAAGAACTGAAACGTACAACCCAGTTAGTTACTTTGCCGGGTAACCTTCACAGCGTCCTCTGCCACCTCCTAACCACGGACCCGCAGGGCACCGTCCTCAACGCCCTGATGGTTTCTTGAAAGCATGTGCTGAACTTCTAGGAAAGCACGACACAAATCGATGTAGACCAACACACCTGTACAGGAGACCTGCAGCTCATCACCCTCACGCAACCAAAGAGTTCGGGACTACATTTCCTGAAATACTTAGCTGCCAAAAGACGGGATATTCAGACGGGTGCAAGCACGCTCTGGGCTTGGCTTCCCGACCCAGTGAGACACTTGTGAAGAAAGCCATCAGGCCCCCGAATGTCTCTGCAGGCCAAGCTGCTGGGTACCCGTCCCACGCAGACGGGCAGCCGCACGCGCGGCAGCGACTCGGATACATAATCGGATCACAGCAACGTGCCTGGGAAAAACAAGCCTAAGAGTAGCCGAAGGGTGGAAGAGGACCGAATATCTGCGCATGCAGTTTGTCCTAACAGAGCTGGGTTTTCTTCAGAGGGATGAAAGATGGGAGAGGATGTATTGTACAGACCGTGCCTTGCTTTTCCTGTTCCCATGACACGAGTGGTTTCACCCAGCTGGGTGCGAGGCTTTGCTTTGCATTTTGGCTGTTTCGAGAAGCAAGAGCCATTCCTGCCGCGCACGGGGCAGCCTCTGCTTTAGTTTCAAAAGCGAGCGAGAGGAAGCAAGGTGCGTGGTGAGCGACTGCGCTGAGAGGCTTTGACAAGTTGAGACCACAAATGGTTTATTTTTAAAACAGACATTAAACAAGGATAACAAAGCAGCTGGTACGTATTTTACAACCAGAGCTGAAATTCAGTGTGTGTGAGGGGGGTGTTCGGATCAGCAAGCCCTGCCAGCACATGGCTCCCTTGAGGACTGGGAATTTGGAAGGCAATTTCTGCTTGTTCAGGAACGGGGAGAGGACCGAGGCAGCCTGCTGCCGAGCAAGCGCAGAGGGGATCTCCCATGCTGGTGGGAGCGCAGAGAGCCTTAAATAAGGAGAAAGCAGGAAAACTTGTGAAGCACAAAGGAAAGCCAGCAAGAGCGGTAACTCTTGCAGGCGATCCTGAAAGCTGGAGGAGACCAGCGCGGGGCAGCAGGCAGCGAGATGCTGCGACTCGGGGAGTAACAAACCTGAGGCCAGGGAAAGAAAAGCGACTGAAGAAGGTGCTCGTGCCAGGGGCAGTATCTCTCGGGGGACCGCTGGGGCAGGAGCACTGGTGTTCTGAGCGCATTAGGGATCAGGACACGCAGTGACCGCCAGCAGAACTGGAGACGGGGAAACTCACTCGATCAGACTGACTCAGACCAATTCTGCTTTGAATTAAAGGATCTATTTTAAAACATCTCCCAGTGGTCTGCTATTAAATTATATTACCGGCATTTTTTAAGAGCACTCTGTGTTTCAGACCAGCATTTTTCCCGCTTTTGTTAGCTTTATGAAGGGGAGGAGGCAGAACAGTGCCTGCCAAGAACTCCAGCAGGCAGGTCTCCATCGCCTCCTCTCCTGCCCGGAGGTGGGCATCGCTGTTTGAAGGCAGCAACGCAGATGAAAACTAACAAGTCTGGAAGAGGGGAGATGCCAGAGCCCTCCAGGCCCTCGTACCCCCTCCCTAGGGCCACGGGCGCCTTGGCTGGCTCCTGCAACCCGCAGCCAAGCACAACTGACAACAAATTATGCCTCAAAAGCAGAATTACTCTCACTTAACCACAGGTATCTCCACCTGAGATAGTCCCAAGAGCTCCTCTTATACATGGAAGGGAAAGATTACTCCTAAAGCACGGTTCATCCAACCAAAAGGAGACGTTGCTTTAGAACGTCAGCTGCATCCCAGATGTGTCCCCTCCGCCTCAGTAACCAGCTCAGGGTGGCTAAAGCAGACGATCAGAGCAAACCGAGCACTCGGTCGGTGAATCCTGCGCTGGTGTCCGAGCCCTGCAGTTCAGGAAAGGGCTGCAGCACCCGCATGCACCTGCCCGGTCCGGCCCTTCGCTGGGAACCCAGCGCACGGGCACTGCCCAGCTACTGGCGTGCCTGCTTCCAGCACAGCTCACCTCCACGCAGCTCACAACCGCAGCAGCCAAACCCTTGACACGTGTCGACAGCCCAGGCCGATGCCGCTGTCTCCTCGCAGACCGACAGCAATACTTGCTCAGCTCCGAGTTGGGAGCTCAGGTGGGTGCGTGGCCCTGTTATTTGGTGGATCATTTCAGAGTGCGTTCTCTGACATATCGCCACCCAGGCATCCTACATGCGGTGAGCCACGGCGAGGCAGGAGCCCACGCCGAGAGCAGAGCAGTGGCAGACACGCAAATACCGCACTCGCGGCCATCCTGCCGCGGCGCGCATGCCATCATCACGAACACAATTTCACCGTACTTACTGTAACTAGGTCAGAGGAGCCGTTATAATCACACCCTTCATTTTTCTAAACCAAGGCCTGAAGTAAGCGTCAGGCATCTCACCGAAAGTGCTTTTAAAGTGTAATTAAGTCAGGCAAAACCCCAACCCTGGAGTGCAAAAACAAAGACATGAACATGTAAAGCAACTTGTTCGTAAAATGCTTCAAAGGCACCAGAGCCAGTTAATTGTCTTCAAATTGATTTTAATAACTGTATTCCCTGTAGACATAACTCCAGGACAGCGATAGGAAGTTCCAGGATGTTTCTTATTCCAGGAAACTCTTCATTTCAGTCAGAACCAAGTCTTTCATATAATTTAATAACTGTTACATTGATTTCTCTTAAATCACCACAGCTCTGTGCACTGAAGCACTTTTAAAAATTAATACTTTTTTTAAAAGTAGGTTAATTTCTCCCCCCCACCTTTAACAAGAAAGATTAATAGGAGACTGCAAGGGGCTGGTAGCGAAAAGAGGGCTGGTTTATGATTAACACGTGTGGTCAAGAGCCCCCACACACCACAGGCAGATCAAACAAGGCTGTAACTGCATCTTTACAGCATCACTGCAAACGACTCTGCCCGAGAGCAGCCAATTCCTCCCTGCCCCCACAAGCTCCATCAGTCTGGACTGACCTCCTTCCTCCGCCCAAGCACAACTCAAACCTTAGGAAGGGTGCCCGAGTCCCCTGCCACAGCACCGACACGCAGAGGGGCTTCACAGAGAGGCGGCGCTGCCGCAGGGGCCCCTGCACGCCCGCCGCGTCCACGCCTGCCGCGCTCAACAGGACCCGCTCGCCCTCGCTGCAGAGGGACCGGGGTTGTTTCTCAGTGCGACTTACGGCAAAGGAAGTCAGCAGAGGAGGCTTCTGTGCGTTCGGAAAAGTCCTGTTCTGGATAACCACAAGGAGAAGTCAAATGAAGTTAAGCACGGGGAAACACAGATTGACTACCAGAAACAGGCAGGATCATTTTAGATGACAAAAGGGAGGAGGAAACGGGCAGAGTCCTGTGCTTTCAGTAATTCTAAACAGGAGAGAACAGTGAAGTTTAAAGAAAAATCTGTGGTGGAGCAGCAAGTATCTAAGTGACAGGTACGCTTTTCTAGAACAGGCTGCTCTGCTTTTGTGGTAAGGCTCTGGGGACAGACTGCAGCCCAACGCACGCCCCTGCTGAGGGGCAGCAGATGCCAAAGCATAAGTTAAAACCTCCTGGATTTAGTGTTTTGTTGTGGCAGTTAACAGCTCTTACCATCAGGGACACAAGATAGCATTGGTACGATAAAAACGCCCTTGCAGCAGAATTACCGCGCCCAAGCGCTGGGTTCCAACTCACCAGCGCCCAAGGCTGGAAGAGCCAACAGCAGAAAGGGAGGGAAGCAATGGAAACCAAAACCTGCTTCTCTTCAGGACTTTGGTTTCTAAGGACACGTGCGCAGTCAGTAGACTTTTTACGTGAGGAGACGACCCCACAGGGCCCGGGCGAGACTTTTTTGGCTTAAGACAACAGTTCCCAAGATCAAGAAATGCTATCGGACCCCAATATGGCCTCATATAACTATTTTCTAAACCTCAGTTTAAGCCACTTGTTTATATAAAGAATGCCAATAGACCGGCAAGGATGAATCACCCAACAGCAAGCCAAAAAACAAAAATATTGTGGAGGAAATAAGTTCGAGTTCACATTAGGCTGTTCTGACCACGCAAATGAAGCACCTTTTCCAACATGCAGAAGGCGTTCGGCGAGGCTGCTGCGATACACGCAGAAATCGCTCTCCACCAGACCCGAGTGGCAGCAGTGAATGATTCAACTAAAAAAGAAATTCCCAGAGCAATTAAGAAATGTGGCAACTCCCACTCGGGGCATCCTCGGGCCAGCAAAGGTTTTACACTCTGCAGGTCCAGCTGAGGACCTCCGAAACAAAATATGGACAGAAGACGGGGGGATCAAATGCCAGTGCTGGAGGGAAGCGCGTCAGCCTTCGACTCTCCGAACCCTCGAGTCCCCCAAACCCTAGGGCACATGAACAATCCTCCCATCATCGCCACCAACAGAAAGCGTTTGCTACACAAATACCTCAGAATCATTAGTCATTTGCTCGTTAGACCTTTTAAATCCATTTTCAGTATTCCTGGAAAACTCTTTTAAGGAGACAAACTGCCTACAGGCCACGCAGCCCGAGGCCAGGCTGGAGCCCCGCTGCAGCCCAGAAGGGCTGCGGGTCCCCTTTGGGGAGGCGGCGTTCACCGGCTCGCTGTCAGATCACACACGGGGATGACAAAGCTTCGCTCCAGACCAGAGACGGCACCTCCATCTCCTGCCTCTGCCCCCCAGGACGGCATGCAGGAGCCAAGCGCTGGCAGGCTGCCGAGGTACGCAACGGGCTGTAACCCAAGGGGACGGCAAGCTCTCCTGCACCACTGAACTGTCACAGATGGGATTTTGGTATCTGAGCAAAGACAAGAGAACGGTCTGTATCCATGCATGAAGGCAGCACAAGTTCTCACAGAAGCACCCAAGCTACCTTGTCTGCCCAGCCACCACAGATTTAACCGAGAATCTCTTACCAAAGCATGCAGCAAACTCCTCATGTTCTCTCTTTGGTTTCACTCCTCTGTCGGGCATGGTCGTAACAGCACAAAGTTTAGCGGGACTTGCCACTCCCACCACCGCACTAGGCAAGTTTGGAAAAGATAGGTACTTTCCTATACAGTCACCTGGAAAGATGTAACCACCCAGGCGGCTCCCACACCTTCTCAATGGCATGTTTCAGCTTCCCAGGCAGATTGTTAATATTTAACAGTTTGGCATCTGGGACAGCAAGAAATCAGTAAAGTGGAAAATATTGCCGAAGCAAGGGATGGAAAAGCTCCAGGATGCTCCCGGGTGACTCTGGACTGATGGCACTGCCTCCAGTTAAGTGCCTGCTGCTCTACCAGATCCAGGCTCTAATTCTGGCTCCTGTGAACAAATCATCAGCTTTTCTCTGGATGAGCAATGACGAGTAGTTTAGAAAGCCCTAGATTTTATCAATGGATTTCCACGTTAGGGCTTATTGCGCTCTAATATGCGAGAGCACTAGGAGCAAACCATGCGGAAAGCTCAAAGAAGTCAGGAGCCGCGCAGTGTTCAGAAAGGCTGACCCGGCCCCGTCCTTCAGCAGAACAAGCCGTTGGGGCTGGAGGATGGCTAAAGGCTGAAGGGCCTCCTCGAGAGACAGGAGAGCACTGCCGCTAATGTTATTTCACATGAATGGGCACGGTCACACCAGACACCCAGCCAGCGCCGTCCGTCTGCCCCGTGGCAGCTCTAGACAGACACCACCACCCTCTGAGGCACGAGCTCAATCGGATCAGTTTCAGATTGGAAAACAAAGCTCTAAAAAAGGTCTTATTCAGTGTTTCTCAGTTTCAGAGCACACGGGGTGACACATCAGTGCCCTGGGTTATCTGTGGGAATCTCCAGAAAGCCCCAAGCAGTAATGCTCAGTGCACAGACCTACAGACAACCACTAAACAGGACAGAAAAGCAGCCGTAAAAATGCTCTGTTCCTCGTGGGAACATACACAGCACTACCCGCTATTATGTGGTACAATACCTGAGTAAAAGAACTGGCTTGGCTGTGTTAGATTCAGAGATGGACAAGTTATTGTTTCTATACTTGAAGCAGAAGAACACTCGCAAGCACGCTGTAATAGGTGCGGTCCTCACAACAGTTGGCTTGGAAAGAAAGGGTCCAAGCAAAAGCGTAAATGCCTACCATCACCTCGCTCCCGTCTGTCACTGCCTCTCCAAAAGGATGAGAGTGGCACAAGAATCGTTTCTTGTTCTGGAAATCATTTGAGGTCAGCTATGTCTGGTTTGTCTCAGAGCCCTCCTGCTCTTTTATCACCCAGGCGACACAAAGCAGCACCTCCTTTTCACAAAGAAACTCCAAAAATCTGCTCTTCCAAGCTGGCCGAGATCAATTTCCGTGATGTAGCAGGGGAAGGAAGCTGATCGACCACTTAGATACTAGAAAATATGTAAGTTAAAGAAATAATTAAACCCTTTTCCCGTTAAACCCATCAGCCAAACTACACCAGACCTGCAACCTGAGACCTGTGGAGAGGACCCCTCTCCCTCTTCCCATCGCAGCCTGTTAAATGGCTTCCACAAGTTGATGAGATCACATTTCTGTCTCATTCCTCCCGCAATTAATTCTGCAGGAGGCAAAGATCAATGCTATTACGATTCATTTACTTATCTGGTTTTATCCAGTTAGGAGACTGGTCAACAGCTACTAGTGAGGCACCAGATCCGCTGCGTCGGGTGAGTCACTAACGTGAGGCACCCCCAGCAGCTCTGCTCAGAGGGTTGAATTTGGGCTAGCACACCAGTGGCTCACCTCAAAAGGCACAAATCCCCAGCACATGTAAATCCAAACCTGCAGAAATCAGAGCCGCAAGGAGGTTCAAAACCTCCCTTTAGCCATGCCAAGAAAATAAAAGCACAATTAGGGGGCATTAACACACTCCCCTCAAGAAGAGGGGAAATGCATCAATTTGCTGATGCGTCAATTAATGAATCATCCAGGAAGAAGAGACAGATCACGAAGGAAAAAGTTTCTGTTTACACGTGTCTTGACATTCAGCAGTTACTGAAAATAAAATACATTCAAAAGCACGCAAGAGCTTACTGGGGCCTGCTGAAGTATTTCTTGCGTGTCAAAGCACGACGCCAGCGTGAAGTACATCCATACCGCCCCAGCGTGTCCTCGTGCCTCCCTTGCGCTGCTTTCAGCAACTTCAGGCTACACTGTAAGGGCACGCTTAGAATTAATAGTGAAACACCTAGAAAGGTCAATCTTCACCTGAACACAGAAGAGGGGAAAACAACAAGCTCTGCTCCATCCGACACAACACCCAAACAGTTCCCCTGTGCTCATCTGTGACACCGAGGCACAAACCTGAAGCAGACACCCGTGATGTTCAGATTAGCTAGTTCCCACACTCAGAGGAAGCTTGGCTCTGCTGGTAAGCTTCTTCGTGACCAGAAAAAAACAATACTTTTAGTGAAACAAGTTTAACTTACGGATAACGTAGATGAAGATTTTGAAGAGAGCCCCTGATTTTGCACACCTTAAAGGTTCCTTTGAGACCCTCCAAGCACCCCTGAGGCCTGAAGGTCCAATCTATCACCAACTGATGAGCCCCCAACCAACCCGTTAGTCAGGTCTCATTAGAAGACCTTAAGCATACTAAATAAAAAAAAATATCAACCACTAATTTCTAATATAAGCTCCCTGTAGCATCGTCTAACCGAAAAAGCTATTCTGCGCACGGCCAGTGCAACATTTCAAAACCGCCGTGGAAAGAGCTCCTTCCCACCCCGAGAGATCCCCGAGGTGAGGACGGCCCCGAGAGACGCCGAACGAACCAGGGTGACTATTCATTCCTCCCACTCTTCAGCTCTGCAAACAATGAACCGGCTCCAATCTCAGCCTGCTAGACACCGAGTTGATGTAATCCCTAAATAATCACTATTCAGGAATCCACCACTTGTAATCGGTGAGAAAGCACATGCAACGTGCGTGAGAGTGTTTCAGGAGGCAAATGACTTAACTGTCTGAAGCACATTCCAATTCATGCTTCCCTATACCCTCCTGCAAACGGGATTCTCCCATGCGCTTTCAGTGTTTACGTTAAACATCACTTTAAAAGACAGAAGCGATTTTACCACAGATAAGCTCCTACCAAGCCAACGGAGAGCTTCTGAATTGCTGTTGTCAGAGAAGCTGTCCCAATTGCACACAATTCCCATCAGGTGCTAGATGAATTTAAGCTCTTGCCCGTCTCTTCCTTTCCCCTCAATAAGGCAATACTGAAAAATAAACCCCATCACCATAAAGCACCGTTCTCCCCCAAAGCCATCAGTAGCTATGTACTTACCTGAGGAAAATCACCATTTTTTGGTAAGAAGTCAGTGAGGTCCACAGATGCATAGTTTGTATCCAAGAAATGTGGTCTGCTGATGGAATTCATATAAAAATCGTGAGGGGAATTAAAATATTGCCTGTAAGGAAATGGGAAAAGCAGTTATTTCCTGTCAGTCCTGAGTGTTTCTCAGGTTGCTTCAGACTCCATCAGCAGCAGTGAAGTTGCAACTATGGGCTGACACATACAGGGATTGATATTTTAAAAAGCTGGGTTTATCCAGAAGAGTTATCTAGGCAAAATAATACAGCCACAAGTTATATCCTACTTCCCAGACTCAGTAGCGTAAGAGTCTGGAAAGCCTCATTAATAATTCAATTCTTGGCAATTTGTGTAAACTGGGAAGGACTTAACAGATAAAGAGGTTCTGCAGGACTAAATAATATTTCAGTCCTGACAACAAAGCAAAATTAAGCCTCTGCGACGTCCCAGTGCCAAGCGTTTGACGGGTGGGGTGGAACCCGACCATCTCATCACATAAGGACAAGCATCAAGTTTCACAGAAATATCACACCTGAACGCTACTTCGGGCCATAAAACCGAAACAGCCCTGCAAACTAGCACAGGCAGAAAGAGAACACCCCCCTTCGCACACCCTTGACGGGGAGGATTACCCGTCACAGACCTTAACTTAAAGACAGATAAAAATGGAGGAGTTAGGGACATGCAACCCTAGACAGAGCTATTAGCCCAGACAGAGATGAATTATGGATGTCACCCATCCTACCTAGTTACAAAGCAAGATCTCTGCTGAACTAACAAGTGGAAAAAGCCACGGTCTGACTGCTCCCTCCTGGGTAGGGCACATGCCAGCGCCTCCTCCTGCCTCCCTTCCCGCCGCACCGGCTGCCTCCGGGCAGAGAGGAGGCAAGAACTGCGGCGGAGCAGACGATTCCCTTCCTCCTGCCCAGGAGAAGCCCCTGGTCTGCCTTACACGGCCGTTTTCTGGTTTTGCTATTACACACGCAAGCCTTTTCCCTCTCCTGCAGGAGCAAGGAATGTGCTTCGTAATCTTTCCCGTAAGGGCTGTGCACTCACGCTGCTTGGGCAATCGCCACCCAACACGTTTGCATGCTGGAACCACTAAAATGTTTCACCCCATCTGACTGGTTTCCTCTTGTGGCAAGTTGTACGTTCTTCGTAATGCCAGGGTTACAGAACCCACAGCAATAAACTTTAACAAGGCACTGGGGGGGGAGGGAGAAACAAAATTTAAAAAGAAACACTACCCAGGAGCAGAGCTGGGGAATGACTGCACTGCCAAAGTATTATTAAGCAATTAAAATGCCATGTGTGGCTCGCAGCTCATTAATACACCATGCTTAACATTTACATATGTATTTATGTGCAAACACAGTTATCTCGCTCTGCTAAATACATTTTTCCTGCTCTTTTTTCCATCATTAAAGATCATACCCTCAGAAAGGAACAGCTCCCCCTCCTCCCTTTTCCTTTTTTCCTTCTTTTCAGTGCTGCCAGCGCTGTACCTGCTGCGGAGACGCAGGGGACGCCCAGCCCCGGGCGAATGCAGAGGGGTGGATTCACACACCTGCACATCACCGCTCTGACAATCCAGCACCGACTCTTGGCTCTTCCTAATCTATCCAGGCAAATTAAAATCCGTGCATAAATTCCGGGAATTAACGTTATTCACACACATGGAAAGGCTTGTTTAAATTGCTTTGAAGTTGAAACCGCTGTGGTCTCACCGTCTCTCTTGCATGAGGACAGAGCTTGGCCAGCGCTAACGAACTATGCAGGGAAGGGGAAAACTCTTTTTACCGGAAAAGTGAACACCGCCTCCTATTTCACCAGCACCTCGTGGGTCTGGACAAGAGTCAGTTAAGGTAACGGGAAGGAGACCAAGACAGCCCCAGCCTCCCTGGCCTGGACCGCTTTGGCATGTTATTTTCCTTCCCTTAATCTTGGTTTTCAAATCGGTGAATGTGAGATGCACTTTCTTCTTGCAGTCTGAAATAAGAGCCAACAGCAACTCAGTGCACTGCTTTGAGATCCTCTTCAGAAAGCCACCAAGCATGCAGCGCTTGCCAAAGCCCTTTTAGTACCTTCGGTGCTGTACTTTACCTCTTTTTCAATAAGAACTTAAAGATATTCACCCTCATTTGAAGAGCTGGCATAAAGCCACTGACAAGTTAGCTCGAATTAAACTGAAAAAAAAAAAAAAAAAGCGTTAACTGGAAGAGTCAAGTACGCGAACCTTGCCGTATTGCCAAAGCAAAGGTGTGAAAACAGCCTGATAGCAAGATCGCCCTGTACATACCTGCTCACCCTCTCCAGGACTTAGTTACCAGTAAACTGCTCCATGGAAGCTACTCTGGGTCAAGAGCTTCCCCTCAGAGGCCGAGGGTGTTCACTGGATAACTAAAACTTGTTTTAGAAAGAAAATTTATACTGGATTTAATCACACTGGATTTACAAAAGACTGCCCATTTGCACTCATATCCTCAGATCTGATGTTGAGCTGCAGCACTAAAGAAGGAACCGGGTGTCCTGGACAACAGAAAACACCGCCCGCCTCCATCGACTCCAACACTGCGAGTCCACGTCCTGCCATGGAGACACTCGCCCGCGAAGAGCCAGGCTCCAGCTAACCCGGCCCATCCCAGAGCTAAACCCCCTCTGATCGAACTGGGAAGACAGCCAGGGACACGCACGGTTGAGGTCCACCCAGCGGCTGTGCGCAAGAGCTACACCGGTCCCTTTCGGGCCACGGATTCACTTCAACCATTGAGGTTGGCTCTTGAAGCAAGCAAGGCCCTACATCAATTACTAACCTCATAATAATTAAATACATGTGCTTATCATTTAGTCAGTGAAACTTCTCTCTTCAGCACCAAGATCAGAGTTTAAAGAGTTAATGCTAGGGAGCTTGGAGTCATCTTATTTTGCTTCTTTTGGCTGCAGAAAATCAAGTGTCCATCTTGTTGATGAATAAAACCAGACCCTTTTAACCCAAATGACTAAACACATTTAGTTGTTAGGTTCTTACAGAAATTATTCTGCACTAAAGTGAAGCTTAGTCCAGAGAAGCCTGCGCTCTTCAGACAGAAGAGGCTGCACTGGCTCCAACCAGCCCCTCAGAGGAGGAACGCTCCACTGCAACTCGGCCAGCATCAATGCCGCCGTGCTTTGCGGAAAGGTAGTCCCCCCAGTGAAACCACACAGACAAAAGGGAAGGAATGCTGGTCTCCCGCTTCTGTTGGAACCCTGTTTCACCGAAGAGAAAGGGAATCTGGCTGAAGAGCTCAGTTTGAAGAAATCAGCATTTCCTTGTGTGAAGAGGAGGTTACGTGTGCTGACCCAGGACCTGTCCTTCAACAGGTCCCAGTTAAGAAAAATAAGCATCTGCTCCCTGCCCCACAAGCAAAATGAGCCAATAAAGCCCAGCCCAAAACTTCAGCTGTTATGAAAAGGAACATTTAGCAATCTAACACGAGGGACAATTTCCTGCAGGAAAACATGAAGGAAAGTCCATGAAGATGTGCAACGTCCAGAACCCAACAAGCGCCAACGGTCTTACTGCAGGGATGGTTCCTACCCTTCTTAAGGAATAAAGCAGCTGGCCCAGAGAAATTCTTTCATCCCTGATCCCTGGGATATTATGAGCTGGGTGGGGAGCATCTTTGGATCATATCAAGTTCAGACAATTGCTTTAAAGAGCAAGACTGCTTTTTTTGCTGCCACCCACTCTAAACATAGCAGCAGTGGAACAGTTTGGTACAGGGCAAACCTGAGCTGACATCTGACTCACCCAAATCATTTGATGTCAGTCCAGCCAGCGGGTCTCAGGGCAGGGCTATTTCACTTACTCCAACAGAATGTCGTTGGGTGGGGTTTTTTGTTGGGTTGCTTTGGTTTGTTGGGTTTGGGGTTTTTTTTTTTTAAGAATTTGATAATTTCCTTCAGTTTTCCTGAAGCTCAGGACTTTCAACAGCTGGACCTAGAGGAACACACTGCGGACAGGCTTTTGCAGGAATCCGCATCTCGGAGGTGAGCAGTGCAATGCACTTCCCTCCCAGGAGACGGGTCTCCATGCTTCGACAGCTGAAGCTTGCTGTAACACCACTTCCTTAGACTACTGCCGTATTGCGCCTGCCTTGCATGCCCCATACCAGCTGCTCATCAATGCATCCGATGCATCTGAAGCCCTTCTGGGGCCATGCTGCAATTTCACTGGAGACCTCCTGTGTGTGTTTTGGCCAGACGTTACGCTCTGATGGTATAGCCCTCCATTCAGAGACACAAACTCCACATCTCGGGCCAGCAGAAGATCAGAGACGAGCTGGCGAGGTCACAGGCTGCCTCGGCATCAGTCTGCCCCTCCTCTTCCCCATCATTAGACCAATTTATGTTTTTCAAAGCCTACTTTACTATTATAGTAAGCAATACTCCACAGGCAGGTGGCAAAGTAGAAAAGGGCATGAGAACAGCAGGAAAAGAGGGTGTTGTGTGTTTTGGAAACTGGGGAAGAAAGCTTTGCTCCAGCTTTTGAGAAGTACTTTTTGCAGATGTGTGACACCACTTCCACAGCGCAACCGGACAGACCCAGGTTCCCCTGAAGCAAGGGATGGATTGAGCCTACAGCCGCCAAGGAAGCCCGGCTCTTCAGGGAGAATTGCCTTAGAAACAAACTGAGCTACAGCTCCTCCCTGCAGGGGACCTGAACCTCATTTGTTCTTTCAGCAAGGTTTAATACACTGTTTACATTTTTTCAGGTTAAGAAAATCTGAAACACAGAGGCAAGCTTTGGTATCTTTTAAAGAAATTCTCTAGCATGAAAGTTAACTAATGAAAAGAAACAGGAAAAACCTGCTTCAGGACAAAGCTGTTGCTATGAGAATAAGCCATGTCCAAACACAGCCACTTGCAAATGAGATTTCTTCTGCAAGGATTTTGAAGAGAAACTTGTACTAACTCTAATGCCAGCTGCATTTTTCTATTTCACAACATGGGCTATAATTACAACTCCCTTTACAGTCCCATTTTTCAGTGTTTCCATCTCTTCCAGGATTCCTACCTGTAACGCCCTAACCCTAAGTCCACCTAAAAAAGCTTCAGCTGCAGTTTTCAAATACAAAAGGACAGACTTCTTTCTTTTTTGTGAAATACAGCTATGGAAAATTTCACCTGAAAGGTAATTTTTACAGTCACCAGGATATAAAAAACAGGAAGCTAAAGGTGCAGCCGTGGCTAAATCATTCTCTAGCAAGTAATTGTTACAATGAGCCTCATTTCCAAACGTAACTATAGCAAAGTCAACAAGTTTACGTTTGTATTAAATGCAGGCATGTCTTTGCAGGATCAAGGCTATGACGTTTCCAGCAGAGCTGACACGAGCAGCAGAGCAGCGCTAAGCAGGAAGAAAGCAAGGGGCAAAACCAGAACAAATGGTCAAAGAAAAAAACCCAACACAACAGATAAACACAATCTAATCTTGTGGTTCAATACAGCAAAACAGAAATTCTGTTATAGCTCTCTTGAGGATTCACAAAGTGTAATTTACAGGAATTGTGCTCAAAAAGTGCACCCTCTTCCAATCAGAGGCGGGCTAGCTAAGAGCAAAGATGCTGAACTTATCTGATAGCTCCTCTCAAATTCTCACTTTGGGGAGTAACTAGCACGGCAGAGCTCCATCCAGCACCTGTGGGACAGATTCTTGGTAATCTTACGTCAAGAACTGCCCTGTTCCATCCACCCTGTCGTTGCTGGCTAGCTCACTGCAGCCTGGCGGGGACCAGGCACACGAGAAGCAAGAAGAACTAATACAGAGATGAAATACGGCTCATCCCTCTGAACAGAGGAGCTGATTCTCACTGCTGACAGCCAGGCTGGAACTTTGACACGCCAGAGGATGGATCTCTGCTTTTCCACGAAGATGCTAAAATCCCTTTAGGAAGGAGGTTAAGGTAAACCCTCAAGCACCCGGAATGCAGTTATTAGCTCACAATATCAAGTTCTGTTTCTTTTATTTTTCCTTCCTCCCACCTCTGACCTGAACAAAAGCACATCCTGTATATCTGTGCCACTCCCTGCATTCACAGAGACCAAAGCAGCCCTCGATCAGCCTTCAGACCTTCCCGACAGTCAGCATCCCCCAGTCCCGACAGAGTTCCAACCCAAGTCACTCAGTGGTGGCACAAGGCCACTTTATGCCGTCCCAAACACCTCCTGTCATATCCTACCTTCTGATCCAGGACGGCAGTTCATCGTAAAGGGGGAGAAGGAAGAACAATGTTTACTGTTATGCAAAGATACCTCAAAAATGCTATTTTGGGCACATAATCTAGAAAAGTTTTTGCACCGACCCTAGAAGGCACGTGGCTGATGTCTCTCCCATCAGACAGGGCCGCTGTTACTACGCAAAGGTTACTGAAACCTACCACTACTCTGCTTCACAGCGCTAACCCGGGCTGCACACTAGGCAGCTTTACTCAGAAGTCAGTCACAGTTCTCACACGAGCCCGTACTCATCAGCTCACGCCTTGCGGGATGAGGCTATCGGTGAAGGCTATAGTTATAACCAGAGGAAAAAGTCATGACTCCTGATGAGCTCTGGGTTGCGCGGTTAGGGGCTGTGCACGTTTTTTCAACGTGGACGTGAGATGGTAGCATTTAGTCAGCTCCCAGTCACCTACACGGCAAAAGGTTTTAGCTTCACTTCACCTGTAAGTCTGCCACCTGGTACCAGTAGCACCTCCTCCTTGTCTGCACCATCTGCATAAAGCTAGAGATGGCCCCGCGTATTTGCTCAGCCAGATTGTGCTAATGGGGTGTTTTTAAGAACTCCATTAGCATAACAAATCCAGGCTAAAACAAGGCTGTTCCTCCCTTATAGCAGCCTCCAGGTTTACCAGAAATCAAAGTTTTTCTCTTTTTTTTTAACGAGAGAAGAAAAATAAAAAAAGCTGTTTGCTGCTTTTTCCAAGATGTAGCAGTTTATGAAATGCCACAAGATCAGTGTGTGATGCAAGTATTTCCCCATCAGTTAGTGAAATAAAGTAAACAAGGAAAACAGTAAAGAAACAGTTGAATCACGGGGTGTGCAAGAGCAGAGGGGAATTATACAAAGGAGAACAGCACTCACTGGTTTTCACTGGGGAAAGATGAGGTTGGGAACGAGGCAGGGTAGCAGCTACTCCACGAGTCGGCAGCCAGCACGGAATTCTGCAAGGAGAAACCAGAACAGTTACAGCAGCAGAGGACTGGCACCGCTACCCGCAGCTGCAGGTCTGAGGCCAGGCTTACGACTTCTCTTCCTCCGTGCCCTGCACAAGCAGAGGTGGCTCCGTCTCTCATAGGAGGGGAAATCGAGTGCCACGCTCCAGTTTGAGCTTTTGAACCTACTTTCCTGTTACTGTCCCCTGAAGGACAACAGGGTCAGTCCCCTTTCCTAGCCCTTTAACCTCAGTCTCTGCAGAAAGCGAGCACCAACCCATTAACTTGAAATCGGCTTGCACAGGTAAACAGCCGACAACATCGTTCTTTTCTTTTTGTCTTTCCACCTCCCTCAACAGTCTCCAACGTTAACGGGAAGCTTTTAGCTCAGCACGTACCAATACAATCATGGAAGGAATACAGTATCTTACTACTCAGCTACAGATCAGTCTTTCATCTGTCCTTTTTTGCGTCCAAAGCAATGATACCTCATGCTTGAAGCAACATGCACTTGGTGAAATGGGCCTCTCTTTTTAACCTCTAAATTCCTACATGTGACAAAACTCAAACAAGAGTTATAAACAGAAACAGAAAACTGCAGGAACATGTAAGCTATTTTGGGATAGAGGTTTGCTTTTTGCCCTGTTGAGAACAAACGCATCAGGGACCCGGTCTTGTTTTAGCAGCCGTATCAGGACAAATACGGCCCTATTCATCTCTGCCACGCTCAAAAAAGGCACAGCTGGAGCCAGCAATAGATTTAGCACATCTCAGAGAGACGAGCTGGGGTAGAAACAAAGTTTGCAATCCTGTGTAAACTCTTTAGTCTCCTCCCAAGGAGCCTGGCAACTACCAGCTTTTAGAGAGGCGCTGTTTTAATCACAGTCTTGTTCTCCTCCCACTTCAAAGGCAGCAGACAGCCGTCGCCTCAACCCTCCAGCATTCCCAATCAATACTTCGTGCCCCTGGACAGCTGCCTAGAAAGCCTGGCAAATAGCTCCTGTAAATACGCACAAGGACTCCCTGGATTTAACAGGCTGGAGCGCTCGGCTCAGACCCCTTCCGGCGGCACCCTCCGAACAGCCGCTCCCTACCCCTCCCCGAGGAGCTGCCGGGGCCCTCACCTCCATGGCTGGCAGGGCGAGCTGGGAGCGGAGGCCGGGGATGCTGTAGAGGGTATTGCCCGACTGCTGGTGCTCGTGCTGCGGATAGTTCTTCCCCCCGTCCATGGCAGGGTGTGCTGAGGGCATCAGCCTGCGTCCTGCCGCATGAAGTCCTCAGGGCAGGTGGAACGGGCTATGGAGTGGCGGAAGGTTCTTTATCTGTGCTCTTCACCCTGCACCATGTCCTGGGGTGGAAAAGAAATGCACATTTCGATTTTATGAAAGGGGAGAAGAAAGAAAAAAAAAAAAACACTTCTAAGACCAAACGTAGCTAAGAGATCAGTAAACAGACGTCAGCCTGTGAAATGCCTGCTGCCTTTCCATAAAAGAGAGGTTTTTACTGGGAAACAGAGTTCTCAAATATCACCACACCTGGAATTCACCCAGACCTGCGAACTTACATTAAACACACCTCTCCTGCCTTACTGCAAACCCTGCTGAAGTCTGGCAGATCACCACAATCACCCGTGATTTTTGCAGTAGACACACAGCTGGTTTTTCGCTTGAGGAATTTTCTCGTCTAGCATACAAAAAGATTCTGCAATTCTGTGCAAGCTCGTGACGATCAATTCCCCCAAATCCCTCGTTTTCATGAAAACAGGCTAAGTTGTGGAACGCTGTTCCACAGTCCCGATGGCCACGCTGAGCGACGAGCGGATCGGCTCGCGGGGTCAGGCTGCGCCTGTATCTCCGACCTCGCTGTACTTTTGATGTCTCCCTAATTTCACAGCAGACGTTCAGTGCGCACCTTTTCGCCACGGCTACGCACAAAGGTCAAACCGGATAGTATACTTTTAGCATTAACGCTCTTAATCTAACAAATGTAAGAGCTTATCAGCTGTCTTGCATTTTCCCTGTGCTAGCAAGATGAGATTTCGGAATCATGCTTGCTAAAGCAAGAGTATTGTTCTGGCAGGGATTAACCTCACGATGAGACACTGCCTTCAGTGCGCCTTCTCAGTCAAAACCTTCAAAGTAACTTCTGATTTTCTTTTTTTTTTTTTTTTTTTTTTTACTAAATTCTCCATAACCCCACAGAGCATCAATTTCCAATTGGATTTAACGGATTAAGCAAAAGAGATGGCAAAAGCAACCTATACAATCAGAGGAGCAAGAGAAAAGCATCCGTGATGTCTTTACTTCCGTGGCATCTTTTTTTGCCCCTCTTCTGCCTCCCGTGACCCTGTCCGCCACCAGAAGCCCGTAGCCTGACAGCCGAGTAAATGAAACTGGCCGATATATTCTCATCGAGCAAGGTAGCCAAGCAGAAAAACTAAGTAGCACAAACTGAAGCTGCAATTTAAAATATGCCAGCTTTGATCATTTAGAAGATACTACTTGCTACAAGGAGTATTTTTGAAAAGTCATTTCTGAGTCAGAGTCCCTTTAAAAATAAATGACCTTTCAGCAGACGAAATTATTTCTGCATTTGTAATGGAAAGCGAAATTAAAGTGACTCTTTCTTTCTTTCTCTGGTGGCAGCAGCCGTGCCAGGAGGGCTCCCAGCAGGGCTCGCATGTGCAGGCTGCAGAACCCGCAGGGGACCCACGACGTCCCCGCCGAGCCCAGGGCGGAGAGCCCGCCGCCGATCCCGCGGTGAAAAGTTACCGGGCAAAGCCCTCGCACCCCAGGCTTTCTGGGTGAAGAGCGGAGACCGACGACCCTGCTCCTCTAACAAACTGCGGGCGCGCAAATGCCTTCACAAGACGCAGGCTTCCAGACTGAATTAAATCATTTGCCGGAGGCTAAGCACTTTGCGGTTTAAAAAAGTATTCCCCCTTTTATTTTAGCTAAAGAGGTAGTCACACTGGGATGCACACGGTTTACGTAAGCTCACAAGCCCGTGCTGGATGAAAGCTGTGGCTCATCGCAGTGGGGCTGCGGAGCAGAAGGCGACTTCCCCAGGAGCAGGGTGGCCAGTCCTCCCGGCCGCCGCGGGTTTAAACAGGCTGCAGAGTTTGCTAATCCAGCCTTTGCCTCTTCCCACAGCCTGACAAACTCGGGGAAAAAAAAAAAAAGACCAAGTGACAAAGATGCAAGCGTTCTCCCTAGGAAAGCACAATGAAACATCACCTCCGGAGAATAAAGTTTATACGCCAGCAGAAGTAGCACCAGGCTACCTGAAAAGATCATTAAGCTGCAAAAATCTCAGACCATTTTAGTTAATCGCTAACAGAATAAATACTCTTTACAAAGGCCTGGGATCACCTAGATCCTTTTCACTGGCTTTATTTCACCAGAGATTTACTGCAGTCTCGTTCTTTTACAAGCAGAAGTGTTTCTTTTTATTACACCATAAAATCCACACTCAGGCTTTATAGTCCATAAGCCCAGGAGCAAAAAAAAGCTAAAATCACTTAGCTAGCACCCCAGCATCCTAATTAATATTGTTATACTGGCCTCAGGCCTCTTGATTTATTAGCCAAACGTTAGCACCAGGGTTCCCAAAACGCAGCCTGCCGACCACTTGTAGCCTTGATGCCTCATTAGAAGCTGCTTAATCACGGCCTGCCTCGACGCGAGCCAGCTCACCGGCAGGGCTGCGGAAGCAGCAGCGTTACCGGCGGGTGCTCTGGCCCCCCTCACGCACGAATGAAGGGGTGATGCTGGAGCCCTATTATTTAAGCAAAACCTCGTTTATCTGACATCTCCTGAAGATAAAGGACTGCAGCTGAATCTCCTCAGGCAGCCCAACGTTGCGTCCCGCCTATCAGGTGGCTCTGCGCACAAAAGACTGTGAAGACATTAAAACATTCAAGGACTTCTTCCTCCCAAGCCACGTGATTTATTGCAACAGACCTCACGAACAGGGATGCGTAACTGCAGACTTTGACCCCAAGCCCACTGTGAAAAGATGCAGTAAAAAGCGTCGCCAGCAAGAAATGAAGCAACCTATGCTTCAGCGTGATGGCCACACAGTCCTCCCAGGGGATGCTTTCCTCTCTGGCCTTTAGGGCGGCTTTTTTCTTTTCCTTTAAATTGTTCTCTGATGCCACTGGTGGTCCACGAGAGATCCTACAAAATTTTAAGTTACGTCTAAGGAAGACAGTAATAAGAGACAAGACAAAGGTTTATCGTGACTCCACTTATCTCCAGTGGACACCACAGATGAAATTGCAGGGTTTGCTTTAAAAATAGCCCTGCCTCATGCCTTCTCCCAGTCATAAAATTCCCGGCTTTGCTTCTTGTCTTGGGGGATTTGACAAGAGGACCTAGATTATAAATGAAGCCTGGGCTACAGCATCCCAATCCCCAAACGAAGCAGTGGGGAGCAGAGCAGCAAACCTACAGTTAGCTGTGTTTTCCACTTCCATCAGCCTGCTCCAGGACCCTCCGGCCTTCCAACGCAAGAGAGACGTTGGCAGTACAAGGCTGTAAGGAAGACAGCCTTTCCCCCACTCCCCCCCCCCCCCTTTTTTTTTTTTTTTAAGATTACCTTTAAATACTGCTCGGCTGTTCCTGAACAGAGGCGGTGAGGTTTGCTGACCTAAGGGTCAACGTCACAGACTGCTTTAGAGATATCGATATCCTCCGGTGCCTTTAAAATACTGTCTTTTATTTTCACCAGTGACTGCAGGGGAGTTCTCTGCTTTTTTTTTCCCTATTTGTAACAGCTTTCGATAGGAAATCAGCAGCAGTTATTCCCGTAACAGCTGTAGCAAATATACAGCTTTACTTACACATCCAAAGTAACTTATGAAGGGTAAAATCAATATCAGAATTTCTCCCCGCCTGCTCTACATTATCTCATGTCTTGGCAACACCAGATTTCACTGGCCGGAGTCCTTGCGGAGCAGAGCGCCTTTCCCTAAAACAGCATCAGTTCCTTAGGAAAACCTCATACCCCATTAGCAAAACGAAGGAAAACTGCTTAAGGAACTGTAAACTTCTACGCTTGAGCAATGGCCAGATGGTAAAAGACGATGCACTGAATTTTCATGACTTAATTCCTCTGAAGAGATCGAAGTGAACAGCAGTCCAGCCTTACAGATGGGCAGCCCAAAAACTAGAGGTCTTTTGGTCAGAGACACCGAGAAAACCAGTAACAGTTAAGAATGAAACCCAGATGTCGTGGACTCCCAGCCTTGTCCTCCAGGCCACACCGAGAGGATGAACCCCCTCAACATCACAAACCAGCGCACTGCTGAAGAAACATCGCCTTAGCGCCCCGGTGTCACGCAGCGGCTCATCACCACCACAAGGCTGCTATGAACTGTCCAGCCACGTCAGCTCCTTGCCGCTTCTGATAAACGCCGTCATGCCCTGTCAGCATTGACCTATACAGAACAAACCACTAAAAAACTCTGAATACAAACACGGAAAGAAGAGAGCTGGAATACTGCATCGCCTTGGTTTATGGGGCGTCTCTAGCTAGTGTATATTCCAAAATACATCCAAGCGTCAATACCAGTGGGAAGCAAGAGGCATCTCACTCTGCACCCCTCCGTCCGTTGCCTCGATGCCGGAGGATGCTGAAGGCACCTCTTGTCCGACCAGAACAGCACCAGCAACCCGGCAGCAGAGCCCGCGCCGGCCGTCACCAAACCCCAACCTCCTCCGCTCCGCCAAGCTTCCGTACCGCACAGTCCCTTCTGTGCTCCGCGCGGGAAGACGGCGCTGACAGCAGGTTCCCGGGATGATTAACACGGCGTTTATAACAGCTCGCACTAGAAGCTCGTGCTCTGATAAGAGAGGGCTGCTGTCTGGCTTATGCACTCAAACTCCAAGAAAAAGGCAAAGAAAAAACTGACTAAAGCCAGTTTCAGAGAGCTCCGTGAGCCCAGGGATGGCAGACAACGCCCGTCACGGGAACAGAAGTGGAAACAGCCTTTGGTAGGTGCCTGTCTCACCATCCTCCCGGCAGCCTCGTCACGGAAAACCATGGAAATCGGCAAGCTCCCTGCAAGCCAGAGCGCTCTCGTTTCCACATCCCATCCTGTCGCTGGAACAATCAAAACTGATAAGCAGAGGCCCACAGTTCGCAAGTGAACTGTTACAGCAAACTTTCTCTTAAACATTTTTCCACTTCTCTTACCCATATACTCCAACAAAGTAACAATTCCCACCGTTAAGGCAAATCAGATCTCTCTAGTTTAAGATCATTTCTATGACAGAAGCCCAAGTGGGCTTCAAGTGGCCCACCAGGATTTATTTAAACAAAAAAAAAGAAAAAAGACGAGGGCACTATCAGCAACTAATTTGACATGGGAGTATTAGAAAGTCCAGGGCAGCAGTGAACAAAAATTTAATTACTGGTACCAACTTTTGATCTTAACAGTCAAAAAAGGTTCTAGTTACACAGATTAATGCTTATTTTTTCTAAAGTTTCAGAGTAACTTCTAGTACTGTCTAAGATTCAACCACAGAGTTAAAACTCTCTTTCACAAGTCACGGATGAAAAAAAACTTTTTTAAAACCTCTCCCCTGTCCTGTCAGCCTTTGACAACGCTTGGGATGTTTGCTGATTATTCACTTTTAAAATTGCTACTTAGGAAAAAATAAACAACCTAAACAAGCAGAGTGCTACCACCAAATTCAAGAATCGAGAACTGACTGAAGTTTTTCATAGTGCTAGGAAATAAGGAATGCAGAATCATGGAAAACAGCAACCTTGAACTCAATGACAGAAGTCATGTCAGGCCACCCTACCGAAACGAACCCCGCTGCGGGGCACGCGTCACATCCCGAGAGCGCAGGAAACGGTCGTTAGCACAAGGAGGTACCAAACACCAACGAGGAATTTCAAAAAGCTTCCCAAGTGGATGATGCTTCAAAATATAACTGCAAAGTAATTAGACTGATTTTACAGATCGGTTATTTGTCACATAGAATTAATTGAAGCACTCCAATGCCATGATAACTCTTCAGGGAGCAATAGGACCAAAAAAAAACCAAACACAAAAAAACCCCAAACAAACATAAAACCCCCCAAAACCAAAAAACCACACCGCCAAACAGTGCAAGGATAAATCCCCTAGAAATCACTGGAATGGATTTTTTCATTTCCCTGCCGCAAAACCCATATATTACAAAAAAAATTCTCAAAGCACAATCTGGAGAGCTGCTTACTTCCAACCAAGCAGAGAAGTTTTCTAGAATCGCCCAAGATGCGGCTCCCGTAAGCAGCGGTTAGGTGAAGGAAGGAAAAGGCTGGGAGAGGAGAACGCCAGCTCCGCAGACCCGCGCCTGGGACAAGCGGCAGCTGGGACAGAACTGCGGGAACGCCAGCACCAGGAGGACAAGGCTCCTGACTTCAAGAACTTCAGTGATTTTCTTCTGCAAGCATCGCTAAGAAACGGCAAAGTGATCTCCCCGGTTCAGAGGGATGGCACTCAAGCAGTGATTACAGAAGCATGAAAAAACCATTGGACTTGCTCCTCTACGGCCGAGCAGCCGATGTTTAATAACGAAACTGGCTCCCTGCATAGCGTGATAAAGCCCCGTGAGCAACTCGATTATATCATGAGTTCTTCTGATTAAGCTATAGGAACAGTTTCAATTTTAATAACAGTTTGCTTAAAGGTTCGCTCTTCAGCCCAGGTGGTAAGGGGCAGCTCCAGTCTGGAATTCCTGTGGAATTCATCACACCTAGACGTTACAGAGCACAAATTTCAACTTTTAACAGCTTGAGCTGCTTAGAAATTTATCGGACCAGCGCTGCAGCAGACAATTTCCAATTCGAAAAACATAACGAACTGCTCCGCAATAATCAGGATCGACAGAGCTGTGGGTAAGGGCTCAGTTCGCGGGTATCTGCAATCAAGAGATGAAAACAACCATTGTGCACTGAGTAAATGCAAACACTTCCTCCTGCTGTGCTTCAGTCTTTGTTAGTGTATTTTAAATTGTCTGCATTAAAGGAAGATAGCTAGGAAACCACAGGTATGCACGGAACAGTCAGAGCTAAACCTGCTGATCGTGAATTACCGTGCACTCCATAACGACAGAAAGACCTCAGAAATTTGATCTAGTTCCTTCTCCCGCTTGCAGATTAATTCCTCTCCCACCCGCCCCCATGGAGCGGACCGGGAGCCCCAGGCCTCCTGCCCCTATCCCGCTCCCTCCACCAACGCCGGCACCCGCGGCCGCTGCGGCTGGACGGAATTCTTCAGAACACGGTTAGTGTATAACTGCCCAAAGAAATGGGAACTTAATGCTACGGAACTCTTAAAAGCCATTTTTATGTCTCAAGCGCCAAGCTAGCTTCAAGTTCCTCTTTAATGTTTCTTCTTGCCATATTTTTGGACCAAACAACATCGTGCCTTGAGGAATGAGAAGGGAAGGGTTCGAATCAGAGCCCCAGTCACGGCCACCGGCAGTGACTCACTTGGAGAAACAGGAAAGCCAAGGGAGAGGAGCTAGGATCTGCCCTCTGATAGAGCCACGGTCCCCTCGCAGAGCTACCGTCAGGCTCCACCGTATCTAGAACAGGGACAAGCAGACAAAAGATAGTATCCGAGCGCAGAAGTTCAACACGAACAGAAGTATCAGATCTTTTCCCTGCGGATAAGTCAAAATATGAATGGAAATACCATTTTTTTCATGCTCTCCACTATTTGCAGCTTAGCTCTTTTTCATTAGGCAAACCCAGTTCTTTGCACAGCAAAACTAAATACAGTACTGCTTGTTTAAGCAGCTGAAACACTGTTGAAAAAGGAATTTCAAGTTAATTTGCAAAGAAGGCAGAAGTTAATGCAGAAACAGAAAATACTGCGAGTGACTCACTCTAGCTCTCTACTGTTCTTAAGCAAATGACTGGTCAATTTATATTTGAAAGCCAAAGAGTCCAAAGTTTGTTCCTTACTAGGAACTATCTTACAAGAGAGTTATACCGATTCCATGCACTTATCTCAACGAAAACACAGAAAGGAAGATTACGTCTCCGACCTTGCATATTAGAAAACATGAAAAAACGTGGGCCTGATGCAGACAACTTCAAAGTACTATTAGAAAGAGTTACAAAAAAGAGGGGTGAGAAAATCTAACCTTAGGCAGGTGAGGACTACAACCCAGTCCAGTTACAAACGCACAGGATAACATCCATCTAAAAGATATTTATTATCTGTGATGAAAGCAGAATCACTTTAGGGCGTCCTAACCCAAGCACTTTAAGCCACCCTGATCTCCTGAACGCTTTCGGCAAGGCAGAACGCACTCGGGAGCATTTGTTCCGTACGGACTCAGAGCTGTAAGCGCGTAGGCACGGCACTGCCAGGCTCCTGAGCAACTCCGAGAAGGAACCGCGGCAAGCCTTGCTACCTACCCAGGCTGTGCAACTCGATACGGAACCGCAGAGTGAAACAAGCTATTTGACAGATTAACTGCTGGCATTCGATAGTCTGTAAGCAGAGGGAAGAAGAATTGAGATCATTCCAAAGCTTCTTGCCAGATCTGTGCAAGATATATGGTGGTGCAGGCAAAAGAAACTTGCCCTTCAAGGACGGTGGTGTTTCAAGAATGAAAAGGAAGAGCTTTACCCTTCAAGAAGTGCTGGCTCCTCCTCATTTGAAGCTCAGACCGTACAGGGGGAAAAAAAAAATATCAAAGACAGCTTTTTGGAAGGAAAAGTCCTCTTTACAAGAAAATATTAACTGTCCCACACAATTAGATTTAAAGTAAGTCAGGCAGGTTTAAATTAGCATGTAACAGACTTAATTATTGTAAGTGCCAGGAAAAAAATAAAAGTTGAAAAAGAACACTCAGAGACAGGTCAGGTTGCAAGGACTGCAGCAGCAGAGGCAAGAACAAGGAACAGAACAAGGAACTGCAGTTGACAAAGTCAGGGCAAGCTCTGGGGAAGAGCACAGGGGCTATATTTAGGCTCCACAGGTCTGCCATGGAAATAGTCACACCATCAGCGGGGAAGTGCCGTACAGCACGGCCGAGCGCATCCGCGTACGGAGACGGACTGCGCGGACGGTGACCGCCACCCCATCGCACGGGAGCCAGCCCAGGCCCCGGAGCAAGCGCAGCTCGTCGGGAAAGGAGGCTCCACCCCGACCAAACGCCAACAGGGTCGTTCTTCTCCCCACCACGGGAGGGATCGACACCGGTATAAAGCACCTTTGCACCAACCAAGCCCTGTGCTGCACCCAGAATTGCGCTGCCCATCGCTGGGACGCTCCTTGGTGCTGCTTGGATACTTGCGAGAGTCACAGCGGCCTTAATCCTTGCACAGAAACACAAGACTAAATAATGAGAGAGAAAAATCTTAATCTGGAGTCTTGTTGCTGGCGTCTGCCCCAATGTGCCATTCCCTAAATTTCCAGGGATTAATATTAAGCAATTAAGTGGCACGGCAGCTTTAGTAACAACAGAAAGGTTTGCTAATCTAGCCACTGACATAAATTGTCTTAAATCTTCCACAGACACTTTTCTTTCAAGGCTGCACAATTAAAGTGAATTGCTGATGCTACCTGCAATGCTGACCTCGCTTCTCATTCATTCGCTCGCGGTGACTCCAGAACATGACCTCTCCTGCTTCCCTGGACTCTGTTTCTCCACCAGCAGAGCCGTCAGGTCCCTGCTTCACCATGCCAAGGTTCCTGCTACTTCCCCACAATGAAGCGGCTGCAAAGCGGACGGCCGTCCTCTGCGCTTGCAGGCTGCTCTCACTCTGATGGTCTGTCTCCAGATTCAAATGTTCTGCTTTGAGCAACAGAATATTGCTCCAACGGGGACCCAGACCCAACGTAAAGCTGGCTTCGGGGACCCAGACCCAACGTAAAGCTGGCTTCGGGGACCCAGACCCAACGTAAAGCTGGCTTCGGGGACCCAGACCCAACGTAAAGCTGGCTTGTAGGGCAGAGACAGATTCCATCTGTTCTCCCGGGTGGCAGAGCAGGGACAGATACGACTATTTCTGGGCAGAGCAAAAAAACCTCCCCATATACTACACACGCTTTTGCCAAGAAACACTCGGCACATTTTTGTGTAAATCCATGCAGCACCACCCTCACACAACCATGCACTGAAGTTTCCAAAGCGTAAATACGCAAGCCCCGTAGGGCAGAGCTCGGGTTGAAGCAGACGAGTGGCTCAGACAGCAAATGCGCAAAACAGTTCTCAAAAGCAGGGGCTTGAACACCCCCCGCCAGCGGGGCAGAGCCCGAGCGGGGCACCGCGAGCCTCGGAGCTGCTCCCCTTCTCACGCCCGTCGCCAGTAAGGTCCTGGAAGAAAACAAACCATGGCGAGAGCGTGATGGGTGCCGGCTGCCCGCTAGCACGGCAGCCACGGCGCGCAGCACAGCCAGGGTCCGGCAGCAGCGAAGCACACCTGGACAGAGCTGTAACACAAGCCCAACACAAGCCGAAGGCAACCTCAGAAGCACAGCTGCAAGGTAGAAATCCATTATTACAGTACTTAATTAAAGGGAAGAAGAAGAGCACAAAGAACTCGGCTAAGGTCAGAAGCCAAGAAAACACGGGTCTGTGACTCTCGACACTTTGCTCTACCCCCAGTTTCAATCATGAGAGACGCTGGAAGAAGCACTCTCCCCAGGAGCTGAGCAGGTCTCGATGTTCTGTTTCACACGCAGCCATTCACGGCGGAAAAAATACTCCGGGACATCAAAGCCTGCTTCCCTATTGATCGTGAGCACGTAAACCTCATTTCAACCCAGCCAGCCTTCAGGCATGCCCAAGGTATCCTTTCTCTGTGAAAGAGATGTATTCGCCTCCTTCATAGCTACGTGTTTACAGACTTTGATCGCGTTACCAAAAAAGACTGACGAGTTTTAAGTTTTAAGCTGAAAAAAATGTTTTGGGAGAATATGAAACTCCTAATTAAGCCTAGAAGGCTTTCCTGAGAGATCCAGACTCTCACGATTAAAAATCACAGCACAGTATTCAGCGACTACACAGTTGGCTCTTTATTACAGTGTCACTATTTAAAAAGCTTTAAACCTGCATCAGCATTTTTATTAGAGACCATTTCAGGGATCTATAACTTAACCATTAAAAAGGCCTATTCAGTCAGGAAACGCAACCCTCAAACACACCATATGCTCGCTACTTTAAACAAACAAACAAAAAAATTCCTGTCCATGTATACTTTAGTTTTGAAAAAACCTGCAATGAAAGTAGCTGCAGCTTTTCAGCGAGTGCCCGGCCTGGCAGAGGCGGCCCGTCCCATGTCTGGCACATGATGACACATGACGCTCGGGCCTGCTTTTTTTGTTCCAAAGTCGGCAGGGATTAGCGGGGGGACCCACCGCACGGGGAGCTCGGCCAGCACAAAACAAAACCAACGCTCAACACAAGCAACCAGGCAGCTAAAGGGAGGGAGCAGTGGTTTTCCAGGAGAAGTCTGTTCCTGTTCAAGGATGAGGAGGCAAGACCCTGAAAAAGGTAAAGCGTGGGAGGAAACTGCATTTAGCAAAACGTGACGGATTTCTAGGAGTTTTTTTAAAAGGTGCGAGTTCATACATAAGAAAAGAAAAATCCACACATGGGACTCAGCAAAATCTTTCAGAACACTTTTAAGAGACCAAAGTTAAGATCTAATCATTAAAGAAAAAAGGTTGCAAAATGCACTGGCCGTGCCATCTCCTGCCAAGTTCTGTGGGTTTACCATTACGTTTTCCTTTATAAAGAAAAAATATCTTCTCTTTCAGCTGGCCTGAAAGCCCAGCAAAAGCACGGCTGCGATGCCAAGACCAGGCAAAGCGCTGCTGAGGGAAGCAGGTGGGGAAAAGGCACCTTTCTCTTTCGACTTTCGTCAGCCATCCCAGCTACGGCATGAAACAGCCCCGAGTAACAAAACGCCACTCTTTAATCAGACAAAGACCCTCTAACGCCCATCACAGTTCTGTCACCTTCCGCGTCTAACCCTGGGCAAGCTCCAGACAGAGCACAGCGACTTCAGGCGCTCCAGGACAATGCCAGCTTTGCACAACGCCAGTGCTGAGCGCTAAGATTTCAGATGTTTTCAGGCTGCTACTTTGGCAATGACCAGAAAAGTACTTCAGACAACTCAAACATTCTTCCTTTGAAGAGTGCTCGCACTAGTGTTTGAATGAGACTTCATTCAGCTGAGCTGCTACAGGTCTAAGTCTTATTTTGGGAAAGCGAGGGTGCAAACGTCAAGGGAACAGACCTCCATCGACAAACGAGCAAGCAGCAGAGAGAAGAACAGAATTCAGGCTGCCGAAGCTTCCAGCTGGCATCCTCGCTACTGAACACCGCAAACGTTTTTACTGCTTTATGGGATGCACAGCGTTCCCTGAACTCAAAGCAAAAGTGTTAGTACGTGATTCCCATCAGCCGCTGCTCTTCAGCCTAAACGTACCCACACAGGTCAGAGAGAGCTCAGCATTTCGGATGACACGCAGATAATCTGCGGAAGACAGCGGCACCGCACAGCTACAGCCGGCGTCTCTCTGCCCGCTAAAGTTACAACAGTAACAGCGCACAGACCAGAAACTCCCCTGCGGGCTCCTGGATCCAGCGCCGAGCCTGCAGAACCCGCCCTTCAAAGACCATCTTATTTTAATTGTAAATGGAGCATGCTAACTTGAAGTCACAGTTCTTACGCTGATATTTACGGTTACTTTTGAGAACGGAGCTCTTTCGTAAACCCTGCCATTTAATTATGTTAAGAAGCGAGCACACCGGTGACCGCTAACAGCGCCGGAGTTCAGAGTCTGTTAGCGTAAGCTCTGTTTTTCAGAGGTTCTTAACGGGGCCATTAAGGGCGGCACCACAGCGGCAGAAACTTGGCGACCGGGGCCTCGGCCCGCGATGGATTCCGGTGTCCGTTTTTACAGCCCTCGATCTAAAAGCAGCTGAAGGAGGAGCGCAGAAAAACGGGAGCTCGCCGGCGCTTGCCGCCTCAGCTGCGCTCGGGGAACGGCTCCCGGTGGGGGCCCGGGCCTGGGGCAGCGCCGGAGGAGCCCGGCCTTCGCCCCGCGGCCGGCACCGGCACCAAAAGCGGCCCCGGAGCTTCGCCCCGCGGCACCGTTCGCGCTCCTGCGAGGCAGAGCCGCGTTAGCAGCCGGTGCCGAGCGCAGACCGGCTCCTCCCGCGCCCCACGGGACCGACCCGGACCGGGACGATCGCACCCAGCCGCGTCGCAGCGGCAGCCCCGGGCCCGCCCCACAGACGGACACCGTGGGGGAACGCGAGTGACCCGGGGGCCTGGCGCCCGCTGCCCCCACGCTGCGTCCCGGCCCCCGAGGCCCCGCCAGCCCCGGGCAGCCCCAGGGCCCCGCCGCGGCACCGGGCAGGCCCGGCCGGGGCGGCGGCAGGCCGGGGGGCCGCGCTCACCCCGCGGGGCCCCAGGACCCCCCCGGCCCGGCCGCACGGAGCGGGGCCCGGGGCTCTGCGCCCGCTGAGGGGACCGGGCCGGCGTGTGACGGCGGCGGCGGCCCGGGGGGGGGGGACGCGAGCCCTCAGCCCCGCCTGCCCCGGGGCAGCCCCGCGACCCGGCCCCGAGGGGCTGCCGGCGGGGGACCCGCGGCCCGCAGCGGGGGGAGCGGGCGGCCCTTACCTACGTCCCGGGGGGCTCAGGCTCCCGCCCGGCGGCCGCCGCCTCTCCGCACTTCCGGGATCCGCACGGCCGCCATCTTGGGGGGACACGGACTTCCGGCCGGAAGTGGGCGGGGGGCGGTGCCGGCGCCGGCGGCGGGAGCGGGACGGGACCGGACCGGGCCGGGGGGGAACCGGGGCCGGGGGGAACGGGACCGGACCGGACCGGACCGGACGGGAACTGAGGCCGGCGGGACCGGAACGGGACTGGACCGGGCCGGGGGGGAACCGGGGCTGGGGGGAGCGGGCCCGGGCTGGGGGGCAGCAGGGCCCGCGGGAAGCGGCTCCCGGGACCAGGAGGGGCCCGGGGCCGCGGGAGCCCTCAGGTCAGCGGCCGCGGCGGGACCCGGGGCCGCTCCTCCGGGCAGGGCCTGCGCCGCCTTCCCGCCGCGCCGGGCGCTGCCCGCAGCCTCCGGCCCAGCCGCCGCCGGCCGGGCTCTCCCCACCGCGGGGCTGCGGCAGGCCCGGCCCGGCCACCGGGGCCCGCTACGCCGGGAGGGAGGGGAGCGGGAGGGGAACCGACAGCGGCTGCCCGCAGCCCGGGCGGGCACCGGCGGCCCCGCTCCTCCCCGACGGCACGGAGAGCCCGGGCGGGGCCGGTCCGCACCGGGAGGGCTGAAGGCCCCCCCCCCCCCCCCCCCCCCCCCCCCCCCGCCGCTCCCGGGGGTCGGCCCCCGCCAGGGCCGCGCTCCGAGGGTGAATGCAACGCGCGGAATCGCAGGGCCGGAGAACGCCCGGCCCCGGCGGCTGGGCCCGGCTCCGTCATTGCCGGCCGCCCCCGCCCGTCGCTGTCACGTTTCGTGCTGTGACTGCGGGGCGCTTGCGCGGGGCCTGCGCCCCTTCGGAGTCCCAGGATAAGAACAGAAATCCCGACCGGGCCATACAAAAGGCTGCCAGAGCGCTCTATTTTTACGTTGGCATCCCTAGCGCGGCGGCCGCAGCGCGGGTGCCTCGGCGTGGGTTTATCCCCAAGAAGGCAGGCGCCGGCAGAGCAGAGCCGCCGCTATCTGCCTGGCCTTTTCAAGCACCGGGCCCCTGCCAAGGGCGCCGGCGGGAGGGAGGGGGGACCCTGACCGGGGGAGGCTGCGGCACCGCGGCCGGGGCGAACTCGCCGTGCTGGCGCACCGAGAGGCTTCGGCACCGGCAGCAGCCGCGTGCGGCGCTCGGCACAAGGGCTCGGCGCTCCGGTTTGCCCCCCAGCCCGCCGGTACGGGGACGATCCTGTTGATAACGGGGAACGGGAAGGAGCGCGGGCTCTGCGCCCGCAGCGAGGCCCTGGACGAGCAGCCGCAGCGAGGCGCGGGCTGGCCCGGGTTTGGGGAGGTGTGGGAGCCCTCGTCTGACCAGGCCGGGGGGCGAAGGCCCTTCTGGGAACCGGGTGGTCCCGAGCCCTGCTCCCACCAGGGGAGGCCCCTCTGAGGGGGTTCAGGGAGCGGGGGGCCCTGGCCCTGCCGGGGTTTGCGTGGGAACCCCGGCGGCATCGTGCCCATCAAAGGAGCCGTCTTCAAAGGAGACGATGAGACAAAAGGGCTGGGGTTTCTCGCGGCAGCCCTGGAGGAAGGCAGCCCGTCTCCCGCTCGCGCTGCCTGGGAGTCTCCGGCGCGGGCCTGGTGGGGCGCAGACGCGCTGGGCTGGTCCTGTTCCCTCTTCCAGCAGCTGAACACCTCACCTCGGGGAGCTTTAGAGCCAACCGCAGCAAAACCTCGGCTTCCCGGGCTCCCTCCTCTCTCCCACAGCCTCCTGCCTTAGCGGACAACTTGCCTGAACCCAAACACCAGCCCCAGCCCCCAAAACCAGCCAGGGAGCCTCAGGAGGCGGAGGGGAACGCAGCCCCCTCGCCCAACGGCCACCCGCACGCGGCACGGCCGGGGCACCCCGAGCCGGGAACCCCCGCAAGCTCTGCGCGGGGAAGGGCAGCGCTGCCCGCTGAGGTCCCCAGCCCGAGGGGAAGGGTCCCTTCCTCCCGCTCTGGCCTGAGCGGGGTTTGTCATGTTTGGGCTTTTATTCCCATCAATGAGTGCGGCTCTCAGAAGAGTTCGTTCATCTGCATGCATTAATTAATCAAAGCAATTGTGTCATACTTTCTGAAATAACCTTTCTCCAGAGCTTAACGCCGGAGGCTCCGGCTCTGTTGAATCGCATCCCTGTAATAAAGCACCCTGCTCCGACTCTGGCCCCGCACGGGGCCGTGGGCGCGTCCTCGTCCCCGTCCAGGCTACCGGCCGTCTTACCTGAGAGCAACTGCTGGAGTCTGGCTAGCCATGTGTTTTAAGGGTCTAAAATCCCCTAGAGCTATTTATTTAGTGTGATACAAATATGAGTAAGTAGATACACTGGAAGAACGCATACTGACCCATTCAGCAATGAACTAGTCTCCTCCCGCAACCACCACCGCCTCTGCAGCTGGTGCCACAACCACGTATTTCAGTTACCGCGATCGCCTCCTCCCCGTCCCAGCCCGGTTCCCATTTTAGACGTGAACCCGTTGGCCCCGCGGCCCCCGGGGGCCACCGCCGAGGGAGCCCCGCAAAGCCGGCTGCCCCGCTGCCCCGGTGCTCCCCCCACGGAGGGCACAGCCTGCGAGGTGCTGCCACGCTTCGGGTGCGTGGGCACCCTGCCCCACGGGGCACCCGTGCCCCCCACCTCCGGCTGCAGGCGGGTGCTGCTGCACCATCAGATGGTCTCGGGGAGCTGCTGCAAAGGCAGCCGGTGCCTCGCCTGCTCCCACGCATTCCCAGGCGCGCCCCAGCCCACCCTGCAGCCCACCCTGCAGCCCACCCTCTCCTGCGACAGCATGGCTCCCTGGGCAGGGCTGCAGATAAAGCCTCTGCCCTAATTGCCACCGCTTGCTAAGGGAGGGGAGGGCTTGCAGGTGCTCCTGCAGGAGCACCCCGGGCTGTGCTGGCAGTGGGGCCCTGGGGGGGTCGGTGCAGGGTGGGGAGGCTCAGCAGCAGGGGAGAGTGGGGTGGGTGCTGGTGGGGAGCACCTCCTGAGCCTGCTGCTGCTGCTGCAGCAGCGCAAGGAGAGGGCAGCGTCTTGGAGGGGACCCCAGCACGAGTTTTCTCGTTGAACCTGTTGCTGCTGTGACGAGACTGGCATTTTGTGCACACGCAAAGCTGCGGCGCAGCCCCTGCTGCAGGCAACCAAACCGCAGCCCGCTGCTGCCTGCAGCTGCAGCCCCCAGGGCTGGGGAGCAGGCAGGGATGCTCCTGGCACGCAGAGGGCTCTGCCTTCCCTGGCACCCCGGTGCGGGTGGCCCCCCGGTGCGGGTGGCCCCCCGTGGCGGCCCTGCACCTCCCTGCAGGGGAGGAAACCCCCAAGCAGGGGATGAGGCAGAAGTGATGCTGGTCTGGGGTGGTGGGACTGGGGGCACTGGGGTTGCCCTGTGCCCGCACTGGTGGGATGTGAGGAGGAGAAGCACGATGTGCTGGGGACACGGCTGAGTGCGTGCTGATGCTTTGGCCCTTGTGGGGGGGGGCGTCCTGGGAAATGGCTGGCTTCCCAAGAAAAAGCCCTTCCTGGGCAGCTGGGTCCCCGGAGGGCACCCGGTCCCGAGGAAACGGGGTCAGCCGGGAGTGCTGGGGCCCTGCTCCTGCAGGCTCTGCTCTTGCGCGCTGCAGAGCGGCTCCCACCAGCCGTGGCTGTGTCGGGGTGAGCCTGGCCGCTGTCACACGCAGCTGGTTCCTGTTTTTCCCTACAGCCTGGAAATCCCCTGACTTTCCGCCGGGGTGAGGAGTGAGGAGCCCTGCACCCAGCTGGCTCCACGCCTCCCCGCAGCTTCGGGAAGAAGGCAGCCCCCAGGGAACCGGGCTGCCCCAGTGCCGGGGCCCCCTCTGTGCTGGTGGTGGGGCTGGAGTGCGCAGGGAGGCAGGGACGGGACCGGGCAGGGACCATCCCGGGGTGGGAGAGTCCTGCAAAACCATCTCACGTTTGGGCAGCCCCCTCCTCGCCCCCCTGGCTGGGAAGCGGGGCCGTGGCCAAGGGCTCTCTGGGCTTTGCCCCGTCCGGTGGAGGGGACGGGGTGGCAGCGGTGGCCACGCACCGTGCAGTGGCCCACATGCAACGAGCTTTGTAGGTCTCAGCCTGGTTCCCCTTGGCTGCTGGGCAGGCTGACCTCCCAGCTGGAGCTGAAGATGCTGGTGCAGGCGCTTGGGAAAGCCGATGCGGCCACAAGCCCCTGATGGGGAACAGCGCTGGGGCATCCGAGGGGGCCTGGGGACACCCCGTGTGTGCTGGGGGGCCTGCAGTGAGACCCTGGCATGCCCCGCTCCAGCTGCCCGTTCCTGGAGGGTCGGGCAGGATTTGACCCCGGGGGGAGCCTGTTTTCCCCCCGCCCCGGTGGGGCAGGCGGCAGGGCCGGCAGGAAGCAGAGCGCAGCTGATGCAACGCAGGTACGGAGCTGCACGCGAAGCGATGGGAGCTGCCTCCTGCCTGGGTTTCTCTGCCGTGGACGGTTTCCAATCGATCCTGCCCTCCCGCTGCTGGGAACCCGGCCCTCTCGGGAAGGGGAAGCACGGCACTTACCAGAATTTGGGTGATCGCTTTCCAGCACTCCGGACTCGGTGCCAAGATCGAAGTAAATCACATGTGGCTGGGCGCTATCATGAGAAAAGGCTGCGAGGGAGCAGGAGGGAAACGCAGCGCTGGCAGGAGCCTGGGGGCTTGGCGGGGCAGTCTGCTCCCGTGCACCCCCCCTCCTGCGCTCTGGGGGTGCTCGGCAGCCCCTTGGAGCCTCCCCTACCTCCTCCTGCGGTTACGGGGCTGGACACCCCCGGACAAACCAGCAACGGAGCTGGGGCGAGACCCCGAGCATCACCGTGCTCTGACACCCGTCCCTGGGGACGCACCGAGCCCCTGGGGATCCCAGGGTGGAGGGATGTGCTGTGACGCTGCTTGGGCCCCCCAAAACGGGCTCGGGGATCTCCCGCCTGTGCTTTGTGATCCTGCGCGGTGCCAGTAGCTCTCGTGAAAAAGCAGAACTTGTGGATTTGTCCTGTCCTGCCTCAAAGTAACGGCTCAGCTTTTGGAGCCGGTGCCCCACATGCGATTCCCAGCCGAGCCTGGCTCGATCCCTTCGCTAAAGGGCGTTTTAACCTCCAGTGCAGCGCGGCCTGGGAGGAAGCTGCGGCTGCAAACATCTTGGTTCCTCTGCGTGTTTGGAAGCGGGTGTGCAGCTGGTAACTGCGCGGAGCAAGCGTGCCGGCACCTGCGCCCAGCTGTTCCCCGGGAGGAGCTGGAACGGCATGGGCTGCGCCGGCAGCCTCCGCGCTGGAGCTGGCTGTCGTAACGCAAGCCCTCGCACCGGCGGTTTGGCCGGGCTGGGAGGGAGGGAGGCTGCAGCGTGCTCTGATGCGCCCGGTGACACCCTTCCTCTTGGGAGACGCTTCTACGCGGGGGAAAGCAGCGGTGTGAAGCCCAACCCTTATTAGACAGCAGAGAATCCCCGCGGGAGAAGCGTCTCAGCCGTCACCGAGGCTGTCCAGGGCCGGTGGCCGTGCCAGCGCCCGTGCTGAGAACAGCCCGACCCCTCGGGACGTGCCGGGGCGGTGGAGCCGGGCGCTGGGCCGCTATTTCGGAGGGCACCCTGGCAGCTGCTGGGCCTCATCCAGCGCCCCGCCGGCTTCCCGCGTGTCACCCCCAAAGCCGGGTCCCCCCGCCCAGCACTCCTGCTGCCCGAATCCGGAGCGGGGCTAAGGAAACCACGGACCTCTCCAGAGCTGCTGTGCTGGGGATTTCTCTCATTGCCCTCTCATTTTTTCCCTAGCCTTCTCCAAGCTCCTGTGCATGGCCACGAGGCCAGCAGGCTATTTGCATGTTTTAATAAAGGCAGAGATTCCCGGGGAACCAAACCCCTTCCAGGAGAAGGGCTTAAAACGTGATCTAGTGCAAAATTCAAAATAAAGAAAATCACAACTTATTCAAAGGGAGCTATTGCACGTGTCAAATCAGGGATGTTTTCTTCTCTGTAGTGCACTGACCGAAGCAAACGGCAACAGCCAGACACTGTCGCACAAATAACAGAGCCTTTAAAAGCCAAACAAGCCCAGGCAGCCGCTCCCTCGCTGCTCGGGGCTGATGCGGAGCTGCCCCCGGGGCCGCTGCAAACCCAGCAGCCGCCCTGCCGGGAGGGGGCAGCTCCCGACTCCCCCCTGCTCCCACGTATAAACCTTCCCGTTGCGATAGAAGGGGAAAAGAACAAGTTTTACACAGATTTCAGCAGTGTCCAGCTCACAGGGGGGTGGGGAATCCGTGCCCCTGCCTTTAAATGCCCTTAAACACGCACTGCTGAAAGCACGGGGCCGCCGGTGCGGCTGGGAGAGCAGCGGGAGCAGCTTTCCACGGCGGGGGAGCGCGTGCGGAGCCAGGGACCCCGGACTGGACCCGGTACGGCCTTGGGCGCCGGCAGAGAAAGCGAGGAACCCGTGGAAACGCGGGATTTGTGGCACCAAGACATTTGCATTATGTATTGGGAACAACCTCCCCCCGGAGACGCAGCTCAGCACCGATGCGGGCTGCGCGGGGCTGGGAAGGCTTCCAAAGGCCGGATAAACGCGTGCCGGAGGCGATCCGCGCCGGAGGCTGCCTGGGGGGGCCGGAGGGCTCCTGGCAGCGGTTCTGGCCCTGTGTTTCCAGGCCTGGCTGTGCTGGGAGGAGCGTCCCCGCCTGCCCGCTGCCTGTCCTGCCTGTCCTGCCTGTCCTGCCTGCTGGGGAGGCCGTTCGGGCAGGACGCTCTGTGCCGGCGCCGTGGGTCTCCCAGGGGCTGGGGTGATCCCTGCGTGCTGCTGCTGAAACACGGCGGAAGGCAAACAAATGGTTGTGAGATGAGAAAAGGGTGAGGGGGGCGGGAGGGTACGCGAGGGAACGAAAACCAGAAACGATGGTGGTAAATTCCCCACTGAGCCCCTCTCCCGCAGCCAGAGCGACGTCCCCGGCTGATCTCCAGGCGGGGAAGGTCGGGATGCACCCGGGATCAGCCGGGGTTTAGGGATGGGGGGCGGTCGCAGAGGAGGCCGCTGTGCTGCTAAAGACGCGCAGTCGGGATCGCCGGCGGGCGCTGGGAGCAGCAGGAGCACGAAGGCTGTGTCTGACTGGAGGGGAGCCCTTCCCCAGCCGCGTTTGCCATCGGGAACAGCAGACCTCAGCGCCCGCGTTCACATCGCGCAGCAGAAAGAAAACAGCCGCCGCCACCCGGCCCAGCGCTGGCGTCACCTCGGAGGCGGCTGCAGCGTCCCCGTGCCTCTGCCGCCGCTGAGAGTTACAGATAAAAACCGCATGCTCCTTTATTTACCGTCCGTTGTTTATTATTGTCCTGGAGCGTGAGGTGTTGGGACTGAGCCTCCTCACCAGAACACGGCGCGCCCGCCTCAGGAGAGCTCTGCTATCAGAATCCCCGCACGCACGGCGCAGGTTTAACACACGTTCAATTCAGCACGAAACGCGCAGACCAGCGGGAGAGGCTCCCGAGGAAGACGCGGTTTGACCCAAGAGCGTCCGCGCCCTGCCCAAAACCGGGCAGTGCCAAGTTGCCGCCCGCTCCCCGCGGGCTTGGGCCTGCTCCCCACCGGGGAGCCGCCGGCAGGGCTGCGAGGGGCCGGGGGGACACCCGGCAGCGGGAACCGCTCAGCCCGGCCTGGAGCTGCGCGACCGCCCTGGGAGCTGAGCTGAGCCCCGCGGAGCCGCCGCAGGGGAGACCGGGGAGGCCCCGGCTGCACCCCGACCTCGGAGCTGCTGCAGAGCGGCCCGAGGGCCGGCAGCCCGTGAGGACGGCGGGAGCAGGGCCGGCCCCCGGCAGGGCCCGCTCCCGGCAGGTCCGGCTCCCGGCAGGCCCCGCTCCCGGCAGGTCCGGCTCCCGGCAGGCCCCGCTCCCGGCAGGGCAGGCCCCGCTCCTGGCAGGGCCGGGGCCCTCTCCCGGCAGGGCAGGGCCGGCCCCCGGCAGGGCAGGCCCGGGCAGGGCAGGCCCCGATGGCGGGGTGGCGGGGACAGGCCCCGCGCCCCGTCTCCATGGCAGCCGGTTCCCCTTCGCCCTCCGCCCTTTGCCCTTTGCCCTCCGCCGCAGCCGCCAGCCCCGCCCCCGAGGCTGACGGACAGCTCCCGCAGTCTATCACAGCGCCTCGCCGCCCGCCAGAGTGGGTGGGCGGGCTGGAAAAGCAGAGAGCCAACCGGAAGGGAAAACCGTACCGCCGGCTCCGCCCCCTCGTGGCGCCGTCGCAGCCAACCAGCGAGCGAGCCCGCGGGGGCGGGGCCGGCGCCGCGGCCAATGGGAGCGCACGTCGGTCGCCAGGGGGGTGCGAGGCCCGGGGGGGGCAGCGGCGGGAGCGCGGCGGGGCCGGGCGGGGGCGGGAGGTAAACAAAATGGCGGCGGCGTGCGCGCTGCGGCGGGGCTGGCGGCGGGGGTAAAGGGGCGGCGGCGGCGGGGGCCGGCGGGTCCGCGGGGCGGCTGGAGCGGGCCCCGGGGCAGGGCCGCGGTGGCAGAGCGGGGGCAGCGGCTGGCGGGGCTCCCCCTGAGGCCGGGGGGACGCGGGGGGGAGCGCGGCGGCGGGGCCCGGCCCGGTTCCCGAGCCCGGCGACGGGGAGGGGGGACGAGGCTGCCCGCCCCCCTCCCCCGACTCCACAGCGGGGCGCGGAGGCCCGGGGCTGAGGGAGCGGCCGGAGCTGCCGGCGGGGCTCGGCCTCGGCCCCGGCCCGCGGGGGAAGGGCCCGTCCCGGGCGGACTCCCCCCGCCCCGCCGTGGAAGCGGGGAGCTCGGCTGCGGCGGGGGAGGAACCGGGGGTCCCCTCGCCCCCCGGGGGTCCCTCCCCTCCTGGCTCCACCCCTGGTTTGGTTGCACTTAAGGTGTTTTATATCCCCTTTTCGCCCCCTCCCCGCTCCCCCCGGGGGCGGCCGCGGTGTCGCTTGTTTCCTCCCCGCCCCGGCTGACACCTGTGGAGGGGCCCGAGGGAGCGGGGGAGCCCGGGCGAGGCTGGCGCCTCCGCGTTGACCTTCCCGTGTCGGAAAGGGAATGGGGTGGTCTGGGTGCTGGGCAGAGAGAATTCCCGCCTCCCCCGTCTTCCCGTTTTAAGGTGGGCCGGTAACGCTGCGGTAGGTTTTGCGTTGTCTGACACCGGCTGACACCTGGACCAGTGGTGGTGACACATCATGTGCCAGGCGGAATCCAGGTGGTTGAAGGATGCCCCTGGGAGATCTTGATAGGCACCGAAGGCCTCAAACTTTTGTAGGCGTGAAAAGCGAAGACATTAGAATTGTTTCTGAAAACTCCTTCAAGGAAACTTGGTTCCAGCTTCCGAACGGCTGAAAAACCCCATCTGTGCTCGTACCGGGACGGTGAGGACAGCAGGGCAGAAACGCTTCGCCTGTCACCCAGTTTGGAGTTGGTGACTATGGTCTACTAGGAATGGAAAGTCACGAAAGAGACTCGGCAATTGTCTGTTTTTATGTGGTGGCCTAAAGTCCCAGAGGATGACCTAGCACTTAAGAATCAAACTGGGCCAAGTTAAAGGCCAAGTTGACTTGAGAGAACCCTAGCAGTGGGACCAGGTCAGAAGCAAAGCAAGTCCCAAACTGAGTGTATCTGGTCAAAGATATATATTCTTTTTAAAAGACATTGTGTTACTGGAGCCAGGCCTGGATCTTTTAGCATCCAATTGAGCTGGAAGCAGCTCATAGGTTTTTTTGGTTTTGTTTTTTTTATTCATGTTTGTACAATCTTCTGGATTTTTTTTTTCAAGAAGGAGTAAAAGGGAGTGTTGGAAACTAACAAACAGGATTAAAACCCTGGGCGCTTGAGGAAAACAGGTTAAGGAACTTAATCCAGGATGGATATGCAGGAGCCACAGCAGCTGGGTATGTTTGCAGAGAGCGAGCTGATGTCTGTGGGGATGGACACTTTTATCCATCGCATTGACTCTACGGAGGTCATCTACCAGCCTCGGCGGAAAAGGGCCAAGCTCATTGGCAAATACCTGATGGGAGACTTACTTGGAGAAGGGTCTTACGGCAAAGTCAAGGAGATGTTGGACTCTGAAACCCTCTGTAGGAGAGCTGTGAAAATACTGAAGAAGAAGAAGCTACGCAGAATTCCCAATGGGGAGGCAAATGTGAAAAAGTGAGTAAATATTTCCAGCAGCTGGGAACCGAGGGGTTAAACTTTGTCATTATTTTCCACCCGAAGTTCCATATCATTTTAAGTCACAACATGGCTTTCTGCTGTGGAAGCGCTTCCTAAACCGTAGGTATTCAGGAATGTCTTTACCATTGAACCGCAGCCAGCGCTCTTGTTGCGGTTGGGAACAGGGAAGGGAGCCGGTTCTCAAGGGCCGGGGAGGCAGGTCCGTCTGTCTGAACAGGCGGCCCGCAACACACGTCGCTTTTTTAGTAGTATGGCTTAAAGAGTAAAATAGTGTTTCTAAAGAAATTCCTTTTTAAGATTCCACATTGAGGAGGTAAACCGTGGTGCTGTCGGCTAGGAAAGGTGAGAGGCGGTGTAGCTGAGAGCACAGACGTACCCTTTGTGTCGTTGCGTTCTGCGTTATTTGTGTACCCATCCAGGGGTGCGTGCTCCTTCAGCTCTTTGGGATGGCGATTACCGCTCCCACCCGCGTAGGGGGTGCCTGGAACGCGATCCAATGGACCGTGCGCCCAATGGGCATAAGGAGTCTTGTTTTTTTTTCTTGGTTTCACTTCTGACTAATGAGCTTGGGAAGTAATTCAAGGCTCTTCTCAGTTGATTTCTGCAGCTGTAAAATGGGGACAAGGGTTGTCAACCTTTTTTATTTCAGTGACTCAAGATCTGTGCTTGGAAGCTTTCGAAGTGCCAGTTACATGCCGATTAGTCAGGGCACAAGTAACTAATTAAAATTAACTGTGGGAGAGGCCTGGTGTTAGGCTTCATCTGTAGGGCTGGGTGTATGAAACTTTCCCTTTTCTTGGGGCCGCGCTCTGCTTGCGGGGACCTCGCAGCCAGCTGTGTTTTCCGCAGCAAGCTGTTTGTCACAGCCCTGCGAGATAGTTGTTTATCTGCTGTGGAGGGGAGCCTTCTGCAGCCAAAACAAACTATTCACAAGGGTTTATCTCGTAGTGGGAGAAAAAACTTGCGAGCTGTTTAGAAGACTCGTGTATTGCGTCTTTAGCTGTGGCGTGCTGAGTGTAGAGCCCTGACCTAGCAGGGTCTTGTTTCTGTTTCTCAGTTTGGTTTGAGTTTCCGAGCTCAGCTGCGAGATATTTCACATCCTGTACCGGGACTTCTGTCAGTGAGCTGTTTAAGTTTGCCTTCTAACCTTCAGTGACAGACTTCGCTACGAAATAGTCACAAATCCTAATGCTGGGACCTCCCTTTCTCTCCTTTGCTGGCTCAAGTTCAGAATCAGAGTAAACTGTTGGTTAATATGTAATGAAATGTTTCTTGTTTTTCTGGTGAAGCATGAGTTCCCCTTTCCACCCTTGTCCCCTCCTTGAGTTACATCAAGAGCTTCTACTGAAGAAGCGGGAGATTCTTCCCTCCTTAGTGAAAATTTAATTTTAAATTTTTCCCCCTCTTGGTGGAAAACGATTTGCCAAATAACAGGAGGTTTTCCTGATATCAGAGCCATGGTAATGGGCCTGTGTCCTGAAGTGAACTCTGTAGAAGTTTTATTCACGCACAGAGCCTGTCTGTGAATGTCTTGTTTGGCTTCATTAAGGTTAGTTATTAAAGCAGACCAGCCAAGCACCGCTCGGTTTTGCTGTGGATGTTTTTCTGGCTCAGCCGCACCTGCTTCAAAACACTGAGGCAGATTTTAGATGTCGTCTTGTAACAAGGGTTTACTTTAGTTCAAGTTCCTATTTTTGTCACCTTGTCCTTTTCTCTTTGTCCACCTATTCGTTTGCTTTATCTGCTTCTTCGGTGGTGAATTTTTTTAAGGCAAAATGTCATATTTTAATATTGTGATACCCGTGGAAATCTGACCTTAACAACACCCTTCGGCACTACTGCACCAGGCAGGGAAAGCCGTCTTTGCTCTGAATAAACCCGTTGTAGTGAGATACGTTGTCAAACCTGTATGGTTTGACTGGTCAGTATGGATGTGGGGGAGCAAACCATTGCTGGATTTCCAGGTAGCACTGCAAAGTACTCTAACATTATTTTTTTTTTAATGTCACATTGCTTGGCCAGACTCCATTAAAATTTCACTTTCTACAACTGTATTTGAGCAGCTTTGCTGAGTGGTTTATACCCAGCAAACTACTCACATGTAGTAGAACAGCAGAAAATCAGATTGTGGACCGAATTGCACCAATAGGTTCTACTTTCTTTCTTCAAAGCTACTAATAAGTGCAGTAATAAGTAAATATGTAATTCCTGTGTTAGTGAGGCCTGCTTCCAGTCCTTATCTAGACAAGGATGTCTGCAGCTCAGTACATGTGAGAAGAGTGCGATTAGTTGTCTAAGCTTTGTAAACATCCCGACTTAAGTTGGTGCCCTTTGAGATGAAAAATCTCTTCATCTGCCACCAGAACTCGACCGCCACGTGGTGCTCCCTCTCCCTGCCAGTGGCCCTGGTGGTACGTGCAAGCAGAAGGCTCTTCCAACGCGTTCGCATTCATGGTAAATGAAATGGTCAGGAGGGAGAGTCTTCTGAATCCCTAATGAATTGTTTTCTCTGCTGTAGAACCACTGCATTACGTTTTCTGGGGGTTCATTTCTTCATATAGTGCTGCAAACGCGTTCAAAGTGCGCTGGCAGAGGGTCTGGGCAATGAGGGGGTGTGTTCAGGCTTGGTTTAAAAGCGCGCGTCTCTTGGAAGTGACCCTTCGCTATTTCAGTCTCAAAATACCCCGTCGTACGGTTTTCTCTTAACTGCGAAGGCAGGGCCTGTTCCTACTGAAGCGATCTCCAGCATTTCTTACCATACAGGAAAAAACAACATATGTGGCTTTGTTTGTTTGACAGGTGTAATTGAATTGTTCTAATGGGCTTGTGCCTCTGCCGTTGTCGCAGGATGCCTCGGTATTGCTGCTGCTGTGGTGAGGATGGAACTTGCGTTGATAGTGTGTCATCACAGAACTTCCCTAGAAAACAGTTCCTGGACCGTTGGCCCTTGGGTAATTACCTGAGCCAGTAATATACAGGGAGTAATGACAGCGAGGGAGAGCGTGGTAACGATGAGCCGCGGAGGATCGTACGGGTCTGCGCCGTGCGTCGGGGACCCTGGGTACGTGGGGCTGGAGATACAGCTCAGGAGCTCTGACTGTTCACACCATCTCGGTGTCGCTCCTTACCAGTGCTTCAGCCTGCAGCCTCATCCTGCGCGTACGGGCTGGTTGCCCCAGCCCTCTCTCTTGGTGCAGTAGAGAGTTCTGGGCACCTAGAAATCATGCCTGAAATATGTTTGAGACTTATAAAATTGAATGATTCTTCTCCACCCTAAAATACTCCAGTTCTGCCCCTGAAAAATGAGCCCTTAAGGGATCTGTGAATCCTGGTGAGGATGTTGGGGGTTTAAACTCGTAAGGCACGCGTTTCCCTAAGTCAGCCTAGGGAATCTGCACTTCTCTTCAGTAGAGACAGGTTGGGGTGGCTTAGTTGACCAGACAGTGCTATGGCTAATTACTGCTTCCAGTTAATACAAAAAAAATGAGTTTAGTAGGATTGCCAAAGAGATGAAAGAAAATTTGGAGGACTATTTGTCTCTAGCAGCACAAGTTTAATAAAACTGTGTGCTAATAGCCTCATATTTTAATTAAGTGTTTGGGACTTTCTGTGCGTATCCCCAGTGTCTTGTACTGTACTTACCACGCTCGGTGATTACTTAGATTTGAATATATGCTCATTAGAATTCCTCAGAGGTTTAAAATGTCTAGTAGGCCTGTACTTTGGCAATTTGCTCCTTGGGTCTGCAAATCAAGACTCTTGCACCTCGAAACATAGACAGTTCTGCTGGAGGAAGGACTTGTTGCAAGCCGCAGAGGCGTGTGCTTTAGACGAAGATGGGCTAAAGCTGACTCATCTGATTTCCTGTCCCTCGCTCCCAACCGAAAAGGTCTGCGGTACGTAACCGGGTGGCTCTGTTATTTTCTTTGCTAAGCTGGATGTTTGCTTGGGTTCAGTGGTGAAATGTTGGAAACTGCAATCCCTAGCTGTGCTGTGGTGGATATGGGGCTTGTAACGCCAGACATCCCTGCTAGGAGTGTGATGTGGAGGAAGGCCTGGAACTAGGAAAGAAAAAAAGCAACGCTGCGATCTTCCCCTCCCTCAGCAGCCCCTCAGGCTCACAGGCACGGTTCTGGAGCAGGGGCTGCCCTGCCCGATGCTGTCAGCTTCTGCAAGGCGAGGGCTGTCCGGGTTGGGGTCGCCGTGTTGGTGGCAGAGGGTGCGCTCTGATCTGCCTCTGCAGCGTTTTACCTCGGGGGCTTCTGGCTGCACATGAAGAAAGAAGCGTGGCGACCACCGGGGATGTTTCTGTATCTTGACATGTCGTGGCCCTGGGGGAGGGAGAGGCAGCGGGAGCGTGGTGGCGATGCTGTAACGCTCGCAACGTTATTTTGGGTAATGGCTGGTGAAGAACTGCTTGGATACTAAAACTTGAAAGATGTAGGTCAGCACCGGATTCATCAACACGTGACGGTGTCAGCCCCTCCCCGTGTCAGATGGACATTCGGATGTGTAAAGCTGGGTTTGAAGAAGGAAATAGTGAAGCACTCCGCTCAGTCTCTTATCTGAAATATCAGTCGTGCTCGTGAGAGGTGCAGCCTCTCACGTGGGTGACAAGGACAAGCTGCATCCTTGCAAGTGGAGGCTGCAGGTTTCACCTATTTTTTTAGGTGAAATAAACAGGAAAAAGCTGTTCACAAGCTAGGCAAGTTAATCTGCTTTGGCATATTGGGAATCCCAACTTGTAATTACAACTTGCTTTGGCTGTACAGGATTACAAAATCAATCTAAATAAATACATAATGTAGTTGTTCAGTTGCGTAAAGGCCATGAATGATTCTTGAGTCCCTTGTAGCAATTAGCGAGAATGGTGTTAGTGGATTTACGGTGCGTGCCAAAACTGGCACAGGGAGCTCTTCTCTCTGCACGTCTCCAGCCCTGATGGCACCGGCTCTGCGGTGGAGGTGTGCCGGTTCCTTGTGCCTGGCTCCTCCGCACCACGTGCCGCGTGTAGAGCGCGCGAGACGGGCCACGGTTGTGTGTGGGAGAGTGGAGGGGCGGGTGAGGGTAAGCTGCTTCCAGGCTGAAGGCTGTCCCTGCAGACCTGCTGCAAACCCTCATTTCTGACACCATCTGACCTGGTAGGTCGTGTGGAAAAGATTCACCATTGTGTGTCCATATATGTATGTCGTATGTCCGCAGTAAAATCCGAAAAGCTTAGACCTGTGGAGGAACCTTGTCAACCAAAGGCAGGGAATGGGTCTTTTGGCTGTACTGCTCACTTTCATTTAAGCAAGGATGGCTTCGATGAAACTGAGGCTTGAAACAAACTGTAGACAGAATGCTAAACCTCGCGGTGAAGATGTGCTCTTACTAGCGTGGTCCGGGGAAGAATGTCTTCTTTCCAGGCTGTCCTTGGCATCTTCTGCAGTTGTGTAGCACGTGGTACAAGCAGGCAGCTTTGCTAGGTACACTTCTGAGCAGCACCACCAGCACCCTGTTACTTGCCAGAGCAAGGTACCTTCCTAGGGATAAGGCTTAATCTGTCAGGATGAGCTTAATGGGCCTGACAGAGCCACACAGCAACCTTGGAGATGGAAGACCTTTTCTTTTCTCTTCAATTCTGTTCTCCGTCCGAGATTGTTATATTTTGAAACAGGCCCCAAACTCTGACAGTCTGTCTTGTCGCACACTTGAGGGCTTTCTAGTCTGGAAAACTAGGAGCAGAATTCCATAGCGGAGACTGTTCTGGCCACGTAATAGGGGTGTTGAGTAGGGTGGGTATGGAAGCGATTAGCATGTTGCAGAGAGCAGAGCCTAGCCCCTCGCTGGGGTTCTCCCTCTCCCTCTGCGTTGGGGAGAGGTCTGATTGCAAAAGCAACTGTTGTGATGAAATTTCGTGTTCCGTTTTAGAGGTAGCAAGGAAAAGAGGCAAAGTTGCAGCAGCTTGGAAGGTATCCTGAAAATCTGAGCAGGTTCACTAGGCCAGGAGGGGAAAGGCGGGAAGCCACCTTGCCCCGGCTGGGAGGAAAGGCAGCGAGCTGCAGGCGTGCAAATCTCTTTCCCGGCGCTGTCAGTTGAAACACTATTGTGCGGGCAAATTGCAGAGAAAGCAGTGGGCTGGGGTGGCTTTTTTGTTGTTAATTTTGAAAAATGTAAATTTGGGCACCTTCTGACGCGGTGAGCGCCTATGTTCGCTTACTCGGTGAAGTTTGAAAACCGAAATGGAATTGGAGGTGACTGTGGTCTGGCTGTCTCTGCTCCGCAGTCGTTTGAGAATGTAAGAGTAGCTAAAAATAGAAGTAATCTTTCCTCTGGGAAATGGGCTGCTTGGCCTCTGCCCCAGAGGTGGGTGCACTTCACTGGCATTTTAGATTGGTTCGCAAAGTCCTCCCGGGGGGGGGGAAAAAATCACTACAGAAATATGAAATATTTATTAGTCCCTTAAAGGTGGAAGGAATTTGTATTTGTGCTTTCAAGCCGTATTACAGGGAATGAGCTGTTGGGATCAGGATTTTAAATGTGTCCCTAATATTGGAAGCTTTCTTTGCCTTCACAGCAAAGCAGTCTTACTCAAATAAGCATGCCTGCTCGCTGCCTCTCCTGCCGGCTTGGTCCGAGCGCTCGGCTCCCTGTCTCCCTTCATTATGCAGAGACTCCTTAGACCCACACTAATGCTGGCTGCAGTTCCTATGCTAATTTAATCCACTTCAGCCTTTTGGTCATTACTATAATTAGAGCGGCTGCATCACTTTGCAAATCTGTCTGCCATTTAAACTAAACACTCTTCTGAGCTTTGCCGTGTTATCCTAGGTTTCTGTTTAGCTATCTCAACTTTTTTCTTTTAAAGCCATATATGATAAAGGAAGAGTGCCTGGCCTAAACTTCGGTAGTGAAGTAGTTAATACTGCTGCTCAGGGATCCTTACAAGATGTTTTAAAAACCTGCTTGCATTCCTGCATCTTATGAGCCTTTCGAAGGAGCAGTTACTGGTTTGTTAATCAGATGCGATGCATCAACGAGCCTTTGTACTGGCCACAGCCTGTTATTAGAGGCGGGCTAATTGCGCAGGCAAGGGGCGAGTGGCTTTCTGAGCTCGCTGTGTCATGTGTTTGGGCAGAGGCTCTCGCTTCCCAAGCTGTGCTCTGAATTCCTTGTAACGCTGCTTTCAAGAGTCCTAACTGTTGAAATGTAACCATGCTTCTTAAAGCAACTTCCCAAATGGCAAGAGAAGGAAGCTGGAAAGAAGAGTTTGTGTGCGGTTTCTGTGCAGTTTAGCGCAAGCCCAGAATCGAGCAGCCGCAGAACAAAGTCAAGAGCAGTACCTGCACTTGCAGACACACCGACAGAACCACCCTGACCTGACTGTCCTGATCCGCCTGTTTCTCTTCACAGCTGGCATCCAGTGGGATTTTGCAGGCTGAGTTCAATGCAAAAGATACTAAAATGTGGTTTGGAGCACAGTACCAAATCCCAAGAGACAAAGATCAAAACAGCTGATGTGAGGTGACATACAAGGGACCATTTTCCTAGCCAAGGGAAGATGTCTCCTCGCTCAGTTTTACATTATTTATTCTCCACAGAGGATTCAATTCAGATCTCTGAATCGCTCAGTCAAGTTAAGTTAGAACTAAAGTTTGGAAGAAATGGAGTTACTAGCTGGAACTCCTGGTTTTGACTAATTCTTGAGACTAATGTTGCAGTTCTTGCATCGGTGGCTTCATTTCTGAATTCTCCTGAAAGTTATCGCTCTAAAAAAGGGCACTGTGAAATTGCCTCAATAGCTGGCTACCGCATATGAGGAATTTGACGTGTCTTCAGGATGATTTCTGTACTAACGCTGCTGTAAAGACACTCACACTGATCACAGCTGGGCTGGCCAGCTCGGGGGTCTTCGGGCTGCAACCCCGACACCGAGCAGCTCCTTGTATTCGGGGGTGGGCAGCCTGTAGCTGTTAAACTCTGCGTGACTTCCAGCAGCTCTAAGCGTGGTTCGTGCGGCGGGGAGCGGGGTTGTGTTGCTGTGGAGGTCTCATCAGGAGCGAGGAGGTGAGCCGGAGGGGTGCTGAGGCAGCATTTGGGGGGGCTGGGACCCAGCCAAGGCCAGCTCTGCAGGGGCTGAGGCATCTCCCACCTGGGAACTTCTCTGGAGTCCTCCCATCCCTCAGCCCCGGCATCCGTCGCGCTCCTCTCCTGGCCGCAGGGAGCTTTTGGTGCGGGGCTTCTCGGGTCGGGAGCGTTGGCGACTCGCTGCCCCTTCGGCAGCCTCGGCACGTTGGCTGCCTTCCCTTTTCTGGCTGCAGACCGCGTGCACGGCGCGGTGCTGCTGGTGATGCGCTTCTCTTTGCTAGCGAGGTGCCTCTCCTGCTTTTCTGTAGTTTATACATTATGTAGAAAACCATGTTCTGCTGAACAGCCCCTCTCCAGACGATTTTCATGTGGTATAATAAAGAATCAATTTAGTGTCATTTGTTTGTGTCTTTAGTAGATTAGCCAGTTTCTGATGTTTGTTTAAATGACTTCTATCCATTCACAATACGACAACTATCAGAAGGAATTGCTTGTTAGGTATAGAAACTTTTTATTTCTTTTTTTTGTTTGTTTTTTCACGTAACTAACATTTAAGTTGCTTCCCAGCTAAACAACAGAATTTGTGCTGAAATGGGCTATAGAGCGCGTTAACTGCTCTGCCACAGTTGGCACCGGGCACCGCTGCCTGTGACAGCGGGAGCGGACCTGACCGCACGGCGCTGCGTTACGCTGGCAGCGGGGGGGTTGGTCCTGGTCCTGGTCCTGGTGCTGATTAAAAACATCCCCTGAAGCATGAAGACTGGGAGCCCAAGCAAATTTATTTCTGCTCTTGCAACTACAGATGACACGTGTAAAGAAGCACGAAGTGCAAACATAAAAGGTTTGTCTTGGAAGCGACTGTCCTAGATATTATGGTAAACACAAAGGTAGCACATCTTTAGGGTTTAACTGAAGAGGCTGGGGGTGAGCTAAGCTCCCAACAGTCCAGCATCGTTTGGAAAGCTTTAATTGGAGGGAAGCTGATGAAGCCACATCTTTGACACACAGAGCAAATCGGGGTAGGCCTTGGCTTGCCTGAGCGGTTGACAGGGCAGCATTTCGGTTCCGATTATACCTTTCCTATAGCCAGCACTAGCTTTAACTGGGAATGGCGAGGCACTTGCCCAGGGCCACGGGGAAGGGCGTGGGCTGAGGAGGGGGCCGCAGGGGACAGCTGAACCCCTCTTGTATGGGTGGGAGGAGGAGGAGGCCTGGCTTGCTGCGCCAGGCCCTTGGAGGTCCGGAGCCGGTGCTGCCTGCGGAGGCAGGGGGTTTGCAGAGCGTGTCTTGGGTCGCTTTCTCTTTCCACACAGCCTGGCGTCGAGGGTCCGGCAGGATCGCGCCAGGCGTTGTTTTCTGTGGGTTGGCTCAGCATGATGCGCTTCGGGTCAAGCTGGCCGTTGTCTTGTTCCTACTCGCTTTGAATGGGGCTGTTTTGGCTGTCAACGTCCTACTGTTGGCCAGTCAAATAGCTAAAGGGGAGCACTGCACAGATTTTATGGGTAAAACTAGAGTAAAGCTTACGTTGGAGCGCAGGATAAAACTTTGTATTAGCAGAAGTAACGCAGCCCGCGTTGAATGGCACCAAAGCATTGGCACGGGGCGTTCTCACGACCGGTTTCATGTCTGGCACAACGGTAGGTTGCTCCTTGAGAAGACTTCTGCTGTTGTTTACCAATGGACTAAAATTCCTGCCCAGAGAAAACTGGCTGGCTGTGTAGCGTTAACTGAAAGGGTGCTTGTTTATAGTCCTGGTCAGGGACCAGTAAGTATTTTCATGGTCTAACCTTGGACTAATGAATTCAAGAGCACACAAGACCTTCTGTCGAACAGCGTGCGTAGGTAGTCTTGGGTGAAGCAGCTGGGACTAACAGGGTTTGAAGTGTCTTTAAAATCCATGTGATTTAGAAAACATTAATTTCATTCCATAGTAAGGAAATAAGCTTTTTAAACATAACTTTTTTCCTTTTCTCTTCCTGCAGGGAAATTCAGCTCCTGCGACGATTACGGCACAAAAACGTTATCCAGTTGGTAGATGTATTATACAACGAAGAGAAGCAGAAAATATATCCTTTTTTTCACGCAGTTGTTAATAAGGTTTGAATTCCCGTTGTTCTCTGCTATAGTGCTGAATCATTATCGTTCTGCTTTTGTTAAGGCCCTTTTGAATGTTTCTTAAGCTTAAAATTGCTTTCACTGGTATTAAACATACCGCATGTCTGGAATACTTTCCACGCAAATACATTTTCTTAAGTTTCCCAGCTTCCCAGTTAGGAAACAAAATATTGTCCCCAGGTTACAGATGCCGGGCTGGGGTAGGGCAGAACCGACCCGCAAAGACTGTGTTCTGTTGTGTGACCTTCAGCAACTCGGAGACGAAAAGAGAGCTGTGGATCTGTCATTTCTAACCTCCTGTCTTAGCTGTGGTATATGTTAATGCTTTTTTTTCCCCTGAAAATGGACCTTTTATTGTCTATGCTACGTGAAATCAATTTTTGTAATGCTTTTTTCTTTTAAGTCCTTAGCAGTGGTTTAGGTATTTTTTTTCTTTCCCTCAAAAGAAGGAAAAAAAAAAAAATCTACTGGTTTGCTGGCATCCGGATGCCTGCAACTCTCTCCTTCCTTTGGAGGGTTGTACTGCTGCAGTGCTGCCCTCTCTGAGGGCAGTTGGTTTGCTTTGCTGCTGGTTATCCGTAACGAGAGAAGATGAACTCCCGAGCCTGCCCCAGCCTCCTCTGTTTTGTTGTTTGTGTGGAAGCCCCCTGTGATCGTGCTGTAAGCGCCCTAAAGCTTGTCACAGTCACGAGGGATCGAAAGCATATTGTTCCTGCGAGATCTGCAGCCCAGCTTTTTGAGACTAAACTGTTCGGTTCTTGTGTGACTTGTGATCTCGGTGCATCTTTCCGACTGTCACATGTTATTCCAGTGCACTGTGTTCCCCAAGTACGCGCAGATGCTAACCAGCGTAATTGCCTGCCTTAACTTGCGAGTAGCTGGATTTCTGATGAGTCTGCCACGCTTAGAGCGCGCTTGGACTTGAACCAGTTTGTAAGCTTATTGAGCTGGTCTGTTGTAGTACGTGTTATAAATGGTTGCTTTTATTTTTGACAGTTTTCTGAGTACTGTCTTCCAATTACAGCGCTTCATGAAATGGGTAATTTAATTGTGTGCCTTAATTAGATCGAATACTCTGCCACCAAATCATTAGCGTAAAAAAAGCATGACAACTTCTGCTTGTGTTTTGTAGCCTTAACAGACCAAAGGGACTGTAATTCAATTACTGTCTATGGAAAGATACCATTTGATTAATACGGAGCTGGGATGCTAAAGGAGAAGCGTGGGGAAAAAGAGCCCGAGAGAGACCTCATGTGTTGGTAACAGGTGATGACAACCCAAAACGGTCATTCAGAAATGTGACCTCTCTCAGCCCGGAGGGATGTTCCTTGCTTTACTTTCTGAACGGTAGCGTTTGAAAAAGAACAAATTGTTTTTCAATACTTTTCCCTCGCAAGTATAGATTAACTTCACTATTTTTATCTGCTTCTACGCTCTTGGAAAGTTTGTTTCTATACCTGCTTATTCCGTGCACACGAGTGGCGGTACCTGGAGAGATGTGCTGATTTTGCCGGGGCTTGGAGCAGGAATTCATCCACGATGATGTTCTTGCTTAGCCTTCCTCCAGCTTCTCACTGGCGCTGCTGGTGCCCGTGCAGCACGGCCGAGGATGCGGCAATGCGAACGCTTGTGCGGCCGCATGGTAAACGGGTTTGGGAACAGATCCAGCTGCAAAGTAACTTTCTCTTTTAGGCCGGCTTCTCTGTAGGTCCGTTCCCTCACTCATTTCACTGGGTAGCCATGCAGGTGCCCGCATTAGCGCCTTGCAGGAAGCAATACAAGGTGAAAGTTGCGTGGGGCGTAGGGGAGGGATGTCAGCTTCCCCCTTACTAATGAAAAAAACGTCCTCATTTCTAGAACGACCATCGTGGCGTTTGAAATTGGGCCAGTAGAAGAAGGAAGGATTCTGTCCTCACCTGAGTTTTCTGTTGCTGATAGAAGAGAACTGCAGGCTTCAGCCATGCTTATGCTTGGGCAGATGGCGTTTTAACAACTTACCTGCCTGGTCAAAGCCTTCGATGATTTTCTTTGGTAAAGGGAAAGCTGTGATGACTGGATTAAAAATGTCAACTGCGTTTAGTATTTAATGGGCTGCTTTGATGCCCTGCTGTGGCTGGGAATGGAGAGCTAGCGAGGAATGGAGAACTAATCCAGGCAGAAAATAAACCCAGTTCAATAAGCAGCATCCCAGTTGGCACCCTCTCTCGACAGCTTCTGTTACCGGTATGTGCAGTTGTGCGTGGGAGCAGAACCCTATCGATTAGAAGAATTGAGAGCCTCAGTCGTGTTGGGGCACCTGTAATAGATCTGCTCCAGCTTGGAAGTTTGTACTCTTATCTGGCTGATCAACCTGCGATGGATCGGTTACAAAAGAAGGGGCGAAAAACAGTCTGGCAGCAAATGCAATCCCAGTCAGGCTGTCCTTTGTAGATGAGAACGAGACCTGGGTTTTGCTTCCCGGGAGCTAATCTATATAATCTACTGTTAGCGTTATTCTCTTGAGGGTGGGGGAGTTGATGTCTTCCGTATCACTGTGATATAAGTAGTTCACAGATTTCTTCCAGAGTACGAAACGGTAGGAATGAATTTTGGGAGCTCTTTCTGCTATTCTTGCTTCTCCTGGTTTACTGGGTGGCATTGTGCCCATCATAAAACCTTGTAGTGCTTTAGTGTACCTCTGAAGAGCAGCTCACACGGGGAACGCAGCGCAAATGTAATGAGTTTGGACAGTGCTTTGAGCTCCTCAATAGCACGTGCTACAAAAGGGCAACGCAATTTTTAGCACAGATCCCACTTAAAGTGCAGGTCATCTCTTTAGCCTCTCCTGCCTCAAGAGTTAAGATGGCATCCTGGGGCATAAGCAACTTATTTTAGGCTTAGGTTAAGAAGGCATCTGCCAGGAATAATTAGAGGGACCAAAGAAATGCTTGTCTGATGGGCTGCCTGACAGTCGCGCTTTTCTCTGCTCTTTATCTCGGAGGTGCACTCCCTTGGCAGAGCCACCAGATGTCTCAGGGTCTGTTCTCGCGAGCCCCTCTCAGCACGCAAGAGGAGGAAGACAGAGGCAATTGTTGCTTTAGGCAGTGGTGTAGTTTCCATTGTCTGGCCCCAACATTAAAGCTTAAGGAGATGAAAACTAGAATATGCTGCAAGGGAACAAATGCTAAAAAGTGCTGCCAGTTCTTGGCATTCCGTTGTAACTTTTTTTTATCCATGCAGTTTCCAAAAAGCTTCCCAGCTCTCTAGGGATTCTTTCTGCTGCTACTGAAATCCTACCATGGGGATGGGGGTAAGCAGCAGCTGTTAGAGCCGTGCGTACAGCCGTATCATTTTGGAACGGGAAATGAAGAATACCAAACTGTGGGGAAGGTGATGGGAGGTCACTGTTACATCAAGTGCAGAACAGCCAGGGTATTGGGAGAATACGCTACAGCCTACAGCTTTCCTGCCGGAGGTTCCCTAACTTTTTGTTGCCACTTCAGAGTATTAGCCTATTTCTGTCGTGCTTGTGAGATCTCCAGCTTCACTTCTGTGGAGTTCGTGTCCTGTTTCAGGTCTGATCACGGAGCTGCAGCTGGTCGTTAAGCAGCAGAATTTCCTCGTGGGTTCTTTGCCTCCTCCTGTGAGGCAGCTGGAGGAAGGCAGCTAGCGCAGGAGGCGCAGCACAGCTCAGGCTCTGCCTCTCCAGTGTGCGTACCAGGTAACGGGACTGCCTGGGCAGCAGCTCGCCAGCTGCACTGGAACGGGGCTGCAGCCCTCGCGCAGCGTTGGCCTGAGAAGTGTTTAACCTCGAAGCTTCCTTAACTCTGCCTTCACGTATATGGTGATGGAGTACTGTGTGTGTGGGATGCAGGAGATGCTGGACAGTGTCCCAGAAAAGAGGTTTCCAGTTTTTCAGGCTCACGGGTAAGTACAGTTTTGTTCCTTAGGCTGCATTAGCCTCTCGCCACTGTGCTCTCTTGAATTCAAGAGCACGTTCTACTCTGGTGCTTAGACTGCTGGCGGCACTTTAAAGTAAAACTGGCTTTGTGTAATAACTGCATCTTTTACATCCATGGAAAAAACTAAAAACTAACGAAGTGGTGGCAGGGATAGCCCTTAGACTCTGGGAAGAAACAACATCTTTCTATTGAATTTTCTGTTACTTTTGTTTTCCTTCATGAGATGCATGACAGCCCTTCTGGCCCCTCTCCTACGGCTCTGCTGCTCAGCGAAGATGGGTGCAGTGGAGGAATCTGTGAGGCCTTGCCCTGCCTAAGTGGAGGCAAGCCGTAGAGTTCAGTGTCAGAAAAGAGATTAAAGGTCTTTGGATGGATTAGGGATTGGCAATATCCAGCATCATCTGTGAACTTGTTTAGTTAGCAGACAGGGTAATCTGAAGCCCCTTTCACTCTGCAAGTAAAGAAACCGTAGGATTTTGAAATAGATGCAAGAAGATTGTCATGTATATCAAATCAGCGCAGACCAGCAGATCTGTGGTAACTACGTACTGTTACGGCCGTATTTTCGTTTTATTTAAAAAAGGTGTCTGAGATTACAGATAGCCTAAGTGAAATACAGGCACGTTAGGATATTAGGAGATAAAAGATGTGTATGCATGACTGTTGCCAGGCCGTCAATGCGCAGTGCTTGCTACGTTACAGTAATGGCCTGCCCGTGGTCTCTGACCATATCCACGTTACCTTTGCTCAGCCAGTAAGCTGTACCAGCAAAACACTTTTCTACTGGCTAAAGAAAACTTTTTTTTTCCTCCACCCCTGGTTAGAGAAAGCTGTGCCACAGAAAGAGCATCTTTTTGCTAGCTTAACTTAGTCTAGACTGAAGCAGATGTCAGAATTAACTATCAGGTCTGTGCCGGTGTGGTGCTCAGCACTTACAAAATACGCAGACTTGTGAGGAGGGCTTTGGTGTGGAGAAGCCCAGGGTCTGAAGTGGTTAGCACGCAGCTGCAGAGCTCTGGCAGGTAACTCCTGACTTTGTCAGAAGATTAAGTACCATTTCTTGTACACCGCAGTTCCATCTCAAGTTCCTAAGCATCAAATGTAAATGTATTTGACTTGTTTCCAATAACAGCACTCTTTGCTTTATGTATTATCAGTAGTTCACATAGTCTCAGTCGATGGAAGTGCTTGACTTTTTTCCTCTAACTCTTTCTGCAGGTACTTTTGTCAGCTTATAGATGGCTTAGAATACTTGCACAGCCAAGGGATTGTCCACAAGGATATAAAACCAGGGAACCTCCTGCTAACAACCAATGGGACACTAAAAATATCTGATTTAGGCGTAGCAGAGGTATGTGAGAACTGTGGCAAAGTCGGGAACGTGGGAAGCGTGACATTCTAGATTTAGGTCACCTTTGTGGTGTCAAATGATTTATTGTGCATTTAGGCTTCTGTTCTGTTAAACTTGCAGAGTGCTCTAGAGTGACTCTGAATATTAATTGCAATTGGCAAAACACTTGTTGCTAACAGCACAAAACTTCCATCTGGGAAGCGTATAAAGGAAGACGTCAGTCTTGGACAAACCCAAAGTGTGGTGAAATGGCGATAAGCTACATAACCTTGTCCTTAGTATATGAAGACTGTCTTAGCTAGGTTGGAGTGGTGCAAGAGTGGTCACTGACGGCATGTAGTTGTTGTAGCGGCATGTGCTTATGATACGTAAGTAATTTTCAGTAGCAGCGTTTTCCCCCCTTTTTCCCCCCAGGTGAAACTTTTCTGACAGTTACAATTTGTCTCCCTTGAAAGTTTGAAACTAATCGGCCTCTTCTGCTGCAGGCATTGCATCCGTTTGCAGAGGACGACACGTGCAGAACAAGCCAAGGGTCGCCAGCATTCCAGCCACCAGAAATTGCCAATGGCCTTGACACCTTTTCAGGCTTTAAAGTAGACATCTGGTCCGCAGGGGTCACACTGTAAGTGCCCGTGCAGCATCCGGGAGTTGCAATAAACAAGTACAAGCCCCCAAATAGCTCAGTCTTGTGCTATCTGCTGTCATCGCTGCTCTTCTGTGTGTTGTTGGGGGGAGCAGGGCGCGCGCGCGTGTGTTGGTCCCTCCTTTGGATGGGTGGATGTTCCCCAAAGTGCTTGTAATTCTGAGGAAAGTTATCTTCACTCCTGGTGAGTAACTGCCAGCCATTTCTCAGCATCCGAGATGCACAGCTACTGCAATAATAGAAACCACAAATACCTCTAGTATTTATTTTTAAGTTTCTTCCATCCCAGCCTGTCAGGGAGATGTTTTGGTGGTTTTGACTCATGTGAATAAAGAGGCTGTGATAAAGGAGGGCTAAGTTTCAAGAGGCATTCCAAATGCTGTCAAATGTTCATCTTTCAGTTTCCTGTTGGCGTCTTTTGGTTTACGTAGTCATGTAAGAACTGAACACCTGCTCTGTGTGCTTTTTCCTCATACAGCTTCTCCTTCTGCCTTTACAGATACAACATTACAACGGGTCTGTACCCCTTTGAAGGGGATAATATCTATAAATTATTTGAAAACATCGGGAAAGGTGACTACACAATTCCAGAGGATTGTGGTCCTCCGCTCTCAGACTTATTGAGAGGTGAGTCTCCCGACTGACTCTGAAAGGATGGGTAAAGTCTATAGGTGCAACAAATGCTCAGCTTGCATAGTGCCGGGGAGAGCTTCATTCCAAGTATCCTGTGAAGATACAGGATCCTGTTAGAAAGAGAGGTTATGCCTATGAACCTTGTAAGACTTCGAAAGGTCTTCAACACTGGTGTTTTCCTGAGAAACACTAAACCCTGTATGGGTTGCAGTCACTGCTTATAAAGAGTTGGCGCTTGCATTGTTTCTTGTGCTCTGAGAAACTTAAACCTAAAGACAAAGCCCACAAGAGGTTAAATTTAAAATGGCATCATTGATGCAGGTTCTGCAAGTGAGAACAGTCAGTTAAATTCCTTGCCCAAGCTCTCTCTAACGTGAAATACTGAGTACTCAGGTTCTGCTGTCCTTCCTCATCAGCCTCTGCTCTGATTTATTCCCTTCAATCCCAATTGTCTCCTCCTTCCCCCCAAATTTACAGTTGCAAGGGTATTGGAGCAAAGTGACTGGTGCCCACTTTCACGACAGGGCTGTGGTAGAAACAGGAGTAGCACTTTCTGGGTAGGAGGAGAGGGTTGTGGGTTTTGTTTGTTTGTTCCTGTCGCTTGCTGCGATAGTTTGGGGTTTAATGTTGAACAGTCCCTACTTCTGAAAGCTGAGTAGTCGGGGCAGCGGTTACGCTGTGCGTGGCAGCCAGTTCGGAGATGCCCGTTTGGCAGCAGGTAGAATGCGATTCCTGCACGGGGGAGATCCCGACCAGAGTTCCCGCTGCCTCGTCGGCAGCGCGGCAGCTGGGTGCCGTAGCGCTCCCCAGCCCTCAGCACGGGCTTGCTCTCGTCTTTGTCGTCAGCTGTTTGTGAACCATCAGACCCCAAATATGAAATGATGCTGTCTTGTTTCCAGTTTATTTTTCTGGTTCTAGTGCCACCCGGGGTTAGGAGGTTAGTGTGGGTGAAGAGCTGCGGGGCGCTGCGAGCAAACTGAGTCAGCTTCCCTTCCTCCTGTCAGCAGTGGCGTCAGGTCTGCTCGTAATAGGGCTGTTATTGCTAAAGCGGGGGGTTGTGTGCTGCGCTGCGTCCTCTGCGTGGTCACGCTGCTGTTGCAGTTTGCGGCTAGCCAGAAGGTTGACAATTTCGAAGCATTTTACAGCTGCGCTTCCTGCTGCAAACGCAGAAGCTGTGCCTCTGCAGGACGGGCTGCGCTGCCCGTGGGCTCCCGGCTCCTGCGTGGATGGCTGCGAGGAGCTGCAGCGCCGGCCTGGGCTGGCTTCCTCGCCCCGTAGGGTCACCTCCGCTGCGGGCCGCGGTGCTGGGGCCGCAGGCATCCTTGCTGGGTGCCGGCTGCGTGCCGGGTGGCGGCAGGTGGAGCTGTCTGTCCGAGCTCTGCCGGCGCTGCCTCCGCCGGGGCTCCTGCGGCCCCCCGCCGCCGAGGGGGTGGCGGACCCCCTGCAATCCCCCTCCGAGGAGACTGTTTTAGCTCATCTGGCCCCATTCCGAGGATGAAATAAGTTATTTCCGTGTGTTTCAAAAAGCATTAACCAGCTTTAACAGCTTTCAGAAAGCATTACATAAGGCAATGCTTCAAATTGCACTCGGCGCAGCCGGTATCTGGGCCGTTCTGCTGAGAGTAACGGGGCTACTGCTTACGGCCCGGCACTCCTGACTGCTGTGTGTTTCGTGTCGCAGCCGCGTGCCCCAGGGAACGATGTCCTGATCTACGTGTGGTGTTTGATTTGGGAATGCTGACTCAAAACACGCCCTTTTTTTATGAGCTTGGGAATTGCCCAAATGGAGTAAATCCAGCGGTCCATCTAAGCTGGCAGCCAGTCTTCTAAAGCATCCAGCAGAAATCTTTTGAGGTTTGCAATAAGCCGCTCAGCTGCACTTAGTGTGGTCCCCCAGGGAAAATGAGTGTGGCAGTTGTTTCTCTTTTCTTGTCCTGAGGATATTGATAGCTTCAAATCTTATGCGTCACTAGCAGAATAACTCCCTCTTTAGTTCTCTTTCCATCCCCTGAATGAGACCCGGGGTCAGAATCTCCTGCTTTTCTTTCTGCCTCACTTTAAACAGAGGAGCCTCGCGCCTGATGCCCTTTGTCCGTCCCTTCCAGCCCGCCCGAGTCACCTTCATCCTAGCTGCTGTCTGCCTTCATCCCTTCTGTGTTTGGATGCTACAGAGAAGCGGGTCGAGCGTGTTGGTAGGCGGAGGCGCTTCCCCTGGGGGATGCTGGTGTCTCTCCATCAGCTTGACCCTTTCTTCCAGGGCGGTGGGAAGTCCTAGGGATTTTCAGTGTCCCCTCTCCACCCCACCTGAGAACGCTCTCCCACCCCTCACCTTGTCGTATGCACCTGTTACACCATAAAAGCTGCAAAAAATCCTGATGTTCTCCTCGTTTGGTTTGACACGCTTTACTTTTTCTGGTGGTTGGAGTACCCGGGGGGCCCGAGGCGAGGGGATGACGGGGTGGGATTGCCCCGGCGTGTCGCCACGGCCCAGCAGATTGCAAGGCAGCTGCTGAAGACGAGGGCTGAGCCTTGCAGTGGTGATACTACGTAGCTATGGTGACAAAACCCGAATGCTTTATTTAGTTCATGATTTTCCTCCAGAACATCTACGTTTCCTGGTAGGTGCCTGCTGCTTCTGCAGCAGGTTGAAACTGAATCAAAAGCCTGCAGATCAGATATTGTCAATGGCTGTCTGATGCTTTTATATGAGCAGCACAGACACCCACAGCTCAGCTCTATCTCACTAGAGACTTTGTTTCGCCTTTGCATTGCTTTTAAAAGACTCTTAAAGCACTCTGCAGTGCTGCAAGCGTTTGTTCTGGTTTTATTGTGAGGAAGAATTCAGTACGCTGCAAAGTGCTTGTTTCCTCTCTGGCTATAAGTGCTGTGTTGACCATTGTACCGGTCTGGCTGTGAAGCAAGCGCTAGAATACACTTTTTAAGGCTTTTCCTGTTCTTCTGTTTTTCTGGCTTTTTACTTCTCTTGTTTTTATTTCTTTGTTCCTCTTTCCAGACGAAGCAGAATTCAGAGGACTTAAGGCTCCTGTGGTATTTGACTTGTAAAGAGACTTGCATGACAGTGTATTTCACAGATTAGTTGGGATGCTGCTCTTCTTTTTGTCTCCCTAATCAGGGATGAAGCTTTATTTATACTCTTCCCTGATGGAAAAGAGAAGGGCTAGTAGTGTCCTGGCTTCTGTGTGTGCAGTCAGTGAAGATGTGTCGGAGTGGAAGCATTTATAAATACCCTTAAGGTTCTTCTGTCACCATCTGCACATGACTTATCAACTTGTATGCAGTTTGCTTCTGGACAAGGAAAATGCACAAGGCCAGCTTTTCTTCCTCCTTTTCTAATGCACTTTACTGAAGGAGAAAGCTCTGAGGCTGCAGCCTCTGCACGAAGCATCTGGCTTGATTTCCAGGCGCTGCTGCAGACTTTGTGACCCGGGACAAGTCCGTTAGTTTCTCAGCGTTTTGTTTTCTCACTTCTGTGTAACTGCCGTGACCTTTCACGCCAGGGATGGCAGGAGGATGTGTGTTCTGACAGCAGTGGGATGCTTTAATTCTGCAGAAGCAGGGAGTCCCGGAGCCAACAGGCAGGCAGGCGGTGTCTGTAACCCATCCAGTGGCAAGTCTTCTGCATGTGCTCCATCAAAGGCTCGCGGTTTGCCTGCAGAGGGAGTTTCTGGTCAGAACGCCTGGCTGTGCTTGTGGAGGATGAAGGAGAGGGAAAAAGTCCTGTCTCATTTTACAAATTGGACTTATACTGCTTTATATTGGAAAGGTTGATCTGAGTTGGAGATTGAAGTGAAGTCCAGGTTGAGTTCAGTAACTCTGGCTGTAAGATTTCTTCTGGCCTCTCAAACGCCATACCTAAGGTTGTGCCGTCTGCTAAAAACGGGATGTTCTGCCACACGATAGACTGCTGTGCCTGTTCAGGATTATTGACGTGTGTGGGCTGAGTCTGTAAGGAGCTCAAGACAGGTTCGTGCTCTCCAGTTTCCAGATTGCCACTTGACATGATTTGACAGGGGGTTGAGATCTGCCGCTGTGCTGTGATGGGCACGATAGCCCATGTATGGGCACAGCGAATCCTGCTGAAATACCACGGGAGCAGAGGTTTGCGAGTTAGGCGTCCTCCTGAAGAATCGCCCTCTTGCAGTGTGTCTCATCTCTACTCGCAGATAAACTGCATGGAAATCTTTACCGTAAATGGTAGAGAGTATGTGTGGTTACTGTGGGCAGACACTCTTGGATGACTGGGCTGGTGAATAGTACATGATGTTTTGTCTTGACGAAGTCTCTTTTCAGTACAGGACTTCAGCCATAGAGCTGCCATGAGTGAGTCAGAGCTGAACGCATGAATGTACGGTTTGGGTGATTGGACTTACCATTTTCTTTCAAACATTGCCCAAAATACGGTCCATTTTCATTAAAGCAAATAGTCTTTTTGCTCAATTATCTTCTTTATGCCTTTTTAACTGCTTGAGAACAATACGGCTCTCTGCACCATAACTATTTGTGACTGGTGCTGTTAGGCCTCTCAATAATTTCCCTTAGAACTTTATCCTCTGCTTGTACCGGTTTCATCTGGTAAATGCCTTAAATTTCTTTGTTAGCCCTGTCATTCCTTAAACAGTGTTTGAATTGCTGCGTGTTTATTTTTTTTTTCTCCTTTGGTCGAAGTGAGCTGCTTATGAGGGTGCTCCAGCTCCTCTTCTGCAGCACCCCAGGGAAATGGATCCCAAACGGAGCGTGCCAGAGCCTTCAGACAGTCCCACCGTACTTCAGGTTCCTATGAAGACTTTCCAGTTGTATCTGCTTGGATGTGCAGAAGTTATCCTTAACTTGATGATAACAAGCTGGATTCCAAAAACACCTTGAAATGTGGTCTTGAAAGAAATAAACTGGGGGCGGGGGGAGGAGGGTGGTGTCCGGACTTACCTGTTTCTGATTGCGTTAATAAGATAACCTAGCTGGTACTTGCTGTGGTGTCCCCTAGACTTCATGTAAGATCTCTTTGCAGTCCTATTTCTTTAAAAAAAAAAAAAAGCCAACACATTGGGGCAGCTCAGCTCTGAAGCTACTGTCTAATAATCTTATTAATAGGTCATTTAATTAGGTGTGGGATTTTTTTCTCTGAACCACCTTCCCATCTTGGTTTCCAATTATTATTGCTTTTCTGGTAAGGTGAGGAGAAATTACATCCGAACGTGAGAAAACTCCTTCACTGCAAGGGTGGTTGAGCCCTGGAACAGGCTGCATAAGGGGCTTGTAGAGTTGCCATCCTCAGAGGCATTCGAAACCCAGCTGGACGCAGTCCTGGGCCAGCTGACCCCGCTTCGAGCAAGAGGGTTGCTCTCGATGATCTCCAGAGGTCCCTTCCAACCTCGGCTGTTCTGTGATTCCGAGAAGGCTGCAGGGCCCGCTCCGGACACGTGCTGGAGTATGGAGGAAAGGAGGAACGCGCGTTGCAAGGCCCCTTGTTGTGGAGGAAGTCCCTGATAAGGCTGTGTTCACTGTTAAACTGATGATTATTTTTTTTTAACTGTAAGGGAGTTTGTTTTGTATAACTCACTGAAAAAAGGAGGGCTTTCTCTAGCATTGTTTCATTAACTATGGCTAAGGTGAGGAAACAACTCGGAATGAGCCCTGCAAAAGCACCTAAGTGTTGTATTACAAGCATTGCAGCACTTTGCAGGACAGCAAGTTTCAGGATCAAATCCCTTCTCTGCTGAAGACGGTTCAGCCGTATCTTCCCTTCCCTCGCCCTTACTGTAAGACCATCTCAAAATGCACTTTCAGTGGTGTTCCCCAGTAGCAGACCTAGCAGCTGAGCTGTGCGGCTTCTGGCACTGTCGCTGCCATTAATCACCTCCTGCCACGCGCAGTTTTCATCTGTGGCTGCAGCCTGGGCTGCTGGTTGCTTGTTTCTAGGGCTTTCGCCTGTTCGGGGGAGAAGACACCCAAGATCAGGAGCTACTCGCAAGGGTCAGAGCTCTTGAGCAGGGAGCTATTGCTTTAGCTCCAGTCGAGCTCAGCCGTGTAACTCCAGTGTAGCCCCGTGGTGGGTTTTATGGTCTCGGCAAGGCAAGTATAAATTTCCAGTATGCTCTGTCTAAAGTGCTCTGAAGACTCTAGTGCCTTGAGTTCGGGAGGCCAGGTGCTTGTGGTGCGCTTGGCCTCCTCTGGCCTGGAGAGGTCTTCCCGCGTTTCTTTAACCTGCTTTGTAGTGATGTTACGTGGATCAGTAGTGACCTCATCGGCCTTAAAGCTGTTAGTGCTGTCATCAGCACTGATAAACCTTTACAAATTGCCATGGCAAACTGTATTTTGGTTTCTGGGGGAAAATAACTTCAGTCCTTCCAGGCTATACCTTTTCTTTGCCCATATTCGTTACTGTTAGTAATGTGATACAAACCGAACTGACGAGGAAGATGTTCTGGATCAGCTTTTGTTACCACGTGTCCTCTTGCTGATTTATCTCTTCCATTACCTTTGTTTCAACAGTATTGCAGAAATTCATCTGCAAAGCCCTTGCAACTTCTTACTTGAACTACAATGTCTCTTTCCAGCCCTCCCTTCCTAAGTGTCCATCCAAATGTATCTCCCATCCTTGTGCTTTCACTGTGTCCTTGTACTGGCTCTCCCCAGCGCTCTGAGCTGTTTGCTCCTTGTTCCGACTTTCTTAACTCCTTTTTGACAGTCTGTTCTGCTTCCTGGCCTTTCTTTTCTTCTGGCTGCTGGAGACGGGGTCCTCCTCTTCTCTCACCTCTTTCCAAAACCTTACTCTTCATGCTACCTGTGCAAGACTCAGCAGTGCTAGTGCTGCAAGAGCAGCAAGGGGGTATCATCCAGTAAAAGCAAAACTCCTTGTAACGTGCAGCAGGGAGACTTTGTTAACGTTTATTAGATCGATATATTCTTGGAACCTTCGTTGGAGAATATCTTGGCTGCTGCTGCTGACACTCGTTAGGTGCCATGGGCTAGTTTCTGAAGAGCACGGCAGAAGTTGCTACTTCCCTTCTGTTGAGTTGTGAAGCTTTTTAAAGACGGTGGAGCAGAGTGGGCATCTCGTGTCTGTTTAAGGAATCCACCTCCTTCTCTCCTAGAGAGAATACAGATAAGCTACTTTTCCTCTCCCCCCCTCTTCTCACCCCCCACCCCCGTTATCTTGGCGGATGATGCCAGACATCAAACTCCTGGCTAAGGGCAAAAGGATGGACAGTAGGATGATTTTTTTGTTGGTTCTCCCCAGTTGTACTTCCAGAATAGAATTTCACTAGACTAGAGTTTCTGGGATGCTGAGCAACTGGATATATGCTATGCCTGAGGCTTTGGCTCTTCCATGGAGCAGGTTCAATAGCATTATCTGTGAAATGCGAAGTCTTGATGTTCTTTGCCTGGAGATATGCTTGGACATACGATCCAGGGCTGTACAAGCCTCTGACCCTGCGGTGTGAAGGAGGGAAGGGTCATATCCACTTTGCAGGTGGGGAAACTGAGGAACAGACTTGATCAGGTAGTCAGCAATGAAGCTGGGATTTTGTGCTGAGCTTCTGTGGCCGAGGCAGCGGGTTCCTCCTGGAGGTAAAGGCTTCCTAAGCTGCCGGGAGGACTGGACACGGCAGCCGCTGTTGGGGGCGGGAGGTGGGAGGGAAGGGCAGAGCTTTATGCTTCCTGTCTTCAACTTGGCTGAGAGCATCTGTGATCACACCTGGACTTTTTTTCCTTCTTTTCAGGGATGCTTGAATACGACCCAGCCAAGAGATTTTCAATACAGCAGATAAGGCAGCACAAGTGAGTGTTCAGCTTCTTCCTATTAGTCATTCTCTTTCTGCTTCTTATGCTAATGTACCTGTGCTATTGCTCTCAACTCATTTTTCCTTTTGACAGCAGACACATGGAAGTCACTAGATATCCTTCCTCCGGCTCTGCTGGAGCTCTGGCAACCTCTACTTGGCTTTTTTCCTCCTATTAGAGCATCCGGTTCAAGCATTTGAATTGCTAACCGGTAAATAATGAATATGTTGAAAATGTTTCTAGTGTGACTGGTTCTCGATAACTAAGGGTTCTGGATAATTTTTTCCAGAGGTCAGCTAGTACTAATGGAGCAGAAGAACAGGGGTTCCTTAAAGCTGGGTTATTGAACTAGGACCGTTTAGTAATGTATGTTAGTTCTGGTTTTCTGGACAGTCTGGTGACAGAAATATCCCTTGGTATTTGCTCCATATGGAATCAGTATGTGGAGAAGCGTTCCAGGACAATAGGAAAATTTTTTTTTTCCTTTCTCTTTAATGTCATACTCCTCCCTCCTCCATATCCTCCCCCTTTATCCTTGCCATTGTCTGGGGGGGGAAGGCCCCGTTATCTCTGAGGGTTTTTTTTTTTTAAAGGATCTGTTTGAACATGCTGCCTCTGAGCAGAGATTTCCTGGGCGGATAAAAGTACAAGAACAAAAAGCATCATAAGGATGCTTCATCGCGGAGGCTGCATTAGCTTATCTCCTATTTGAATAGGAAGTGCTTCTGAGGACACACAGAGCTGCCTGCTGGACTGCAGCTGCTCGGCAGAGGCCCTGCCTACAAGCTTGCCCAGAAAGCTTTTGGGAACCTTGTAAAAACAAGGCTCTGATCCTGGAAGGTGATGGGCCTCCTTTGTGCTGCCTGCAGGCAGGAAGAGCGCTATTTTCTTGTTGCGTCTCTGAAAAAAAACCAGCAGCGGTAGCTGTGTGCTGTCAGATGACGATCCCCGGTGGATGTCATGGCATGGGAGGCATCTGCAGGAGCCACGGAACAAAACCTGACAGGCTTGAGCGGCAGCGGCGTTCTGCAGAGGAGCAGCTGTGACCTACCCCTGATGAAGATCAGAAGATGAAAGAGGCTGGAGAGGCAGGTCTTTATGCAGCTGCCTGGTCAATTAATTAAGCAGTCAGGCTGGCTCTTTTAAATAGTAGCCAAGCACTGTGCATTGGGTGTTTCACTGGGTCTGGGAGATGATAGGAGCAGGCATTTGTTTTTCAAGGCCGCCTTTCCCCATGCACATGCCTCCCAGTAACAGTGGGCCATGAAAGAGGCTGCTTGGGGCTGCCTCTGAAATGCCACGTGGCATTTAAAGCACCGTATAGAGCTGGTCTTCAAAACAATAGCTCCTGCTGTTACTGACCGTCCTCCCGTCTACCACTGAGGGCCAGAGCGCTTCGAGCTAGACAGCAAAGCACTGTACGCTTCTGTACTTGGGAATGAAGTAGCTCTCCTGTTGATTACAGCTAGCGTAGGGTGGCGATCAGCTTGCCACGCAGTCAAACAGATGCTTTGTCAGTAAGCACTGTGAAGAGGCACGGCAGGAATGAAGTCTATGGAGTACGTTAGTAGGTGTTGAGAAAAGCACTGGGAGCGCTTTCTTTCCTATCAGCGCTGTGGGTCCAAAGGCTGCAGTGAGCTGGCCCTGAGCTCGGGGCAGCGTGGCTGGTTCCCACGGGTCACTATCTGCTAGGTATTTGAGCTAGTTCTCCAACTCTGTGTACTTGATGTTACAGTTCTCCCATGTGGCAGTGAGTTTTTGCGTCAGCTTTGCCCAGCTGGAAGCAAAGAGGTTTCTCTGGAGACCCTGCCTGTAGTTAGAAAGCAGGAGAAACTAGAGCGTGCTTCTGGCACGGAGGGCGGCCGCGAGCCTCCCGTGCTCCGCAGGCACAGCCTGCCCTCTAATTGGGCCCAGCTGCTGGTGGCCAGGCTTTTCATCTCCTAGCTCTGAGAGGGGCTGAAGACAGACTCTACCTGCAAACGCAGGAGCGTTTCCAAGGCTTAGTCTCTTATTAGTTTTCTGTGAGCTTAGCCAGTGCTTCTTAACAGGCTTTTCTCCCCTATTAGTAATTGCCTCCTTCCTCCTGCTGCGGCATCCTAATAATTACATCAAGCACAGCAGAGCTTGCAGCCTTGGGCTTTGGATGTGTCTGTCCATCTCCTTTTTGTGGAGTAGCATTGTGCTAAAGAATCCAGTGTTTGATTCTCTTGGCTCTTCTTTAAATAGAAGAGAAGCTTAGCCCTTACGTTTAACCCGACCCTGTTTAGTTTGTTTTTTTTTTTTAATTGAACAAAGCGATTGGAAGGACAGCAGGTAGCCATCAGATATTTTTGGGAGGGTTTTTGGAAAGCATTTTAGTAAGAAAAGACTTGATTTCTAGAATCCTTATATTTCGTGGGCGGGGGGGGAGTCATAGTCATTAATGATTTTGGGTTTCTCTGCACTCCTTCCACAAAAGCACGTGTTAAGGCACAGGAACTAGACTATAGAAACATCAAGCGACTTACTGGGCTGCCCTGCTGAGATGGATACTGGCTCAAACCAGAATTACCCAGTGCCTTTCCGTGCTGCTGGAAGCCTCCTTTTATGTCTTTGAGCTGATGTTACTGGTGACTTGCTCATACGGACAGTCGAGATTATCAAAGCGCACTGAAAATCAACAGAAATGGCCCCCATGCCCTGGGCAGCGCTTTTTGCAGTGGAGCCAAACGCCGCTAGACCAGGCCCGTGTCGGCGCGATGGGAAGGGGCCGCGTTCCCCTCTCCCGCGGGAAGGGCGATCCCAAGGGAAGCGTCACAGGGCAGGCGTCCTGCGGCCGTGGACCTGGGCGCTCAGGATCCATCCAGAGCCGGATAAACAGCTCACGCTTCACCTTCCATACCGTGATGTTTCTTGCTCTTGTAGTGGGATCAAGGATAAAAGGCTTAATCGGTGGGCCAGGGGAAACACCGAGGAAGTGTTGAGCGTTGCTCTGTGAGGCAACAGAGCTGCAGGAGGCAGAGAAGGCGGCCAGGCACGTGTTTATTGCGCGGCGATGGCAATTCTGCCATTCCTCCCTTTATTCTTGTCAGCTACTCCAAATGTTTCCCCCCCTGTAGTGGCAGCCCTGTCTGAAGAACGCTGTAGGAAGAGTCTGCTTAGTTTTATAGCTGCCAGCTGCCTTCCTCCTCTCCTCGCTTCTGTAGCTAAACTCTTGCATCAAACCCCTGTTTCTGCAGTTTGTTTTAATGCAGCCGAACAAAGCTACATCCTCTTCTTCTTCGCTTTCAGAGGCTTTTCAAACCTAGCCAATCTGTGCAGCGCAGACCTGCGAGTTGTAAATTGAAATGAATTAAAACTCTCTCGGCCTGTCAGCTACGAGTTTATGAACTGCCAGAAGCTGACCCCTGAATAACAATGGAAGAGCCTTGAAACCTGCTCTTCCCAGAACGATCTGGATAGGACGATGTTCGATGGAAAACTGACACTTTGGGTTCACCTCTGAATATGTTGTACCCCTGGGGTGAGGGCGCGGGGCAGTGAGGAGAAGCTGCCAAGAGCCAGGGAGTTAGCAACCTGCTCCCTATAGATTATGCACCATCTCCTCTACACCCTGTGCTTTTGCTGAAGGGCTTAGCGCTTGTATACTGCATTTCGTAACTAATTCACTGACCCTGCTGCAGCACTTAAAGTGATGAAGTGGATGCAGAATTCTACCTCTGTCCCTTGTTTCCAAGGCAACCATCTTGCCTTCCTTCTCCAGAAGTGTCACACTTAATTTGTGCAGTCATAGATACGATTGCAAGAGTTCATAGCAAGAAAGGGAAGGCACTTACACCTTTTATTAGTGGAGGTGCAAATTAATCTGCTGGGCTAGTGTCTCCTCCTGACCTCCTGGCGGCTGCTGGGCCACCTTCCCCAGTGCTTTTGCTCACCCCCGACTCCTCCCCGGAGGTCTGGAGGGTTGCTGTTGGATGCTCTGCCGTGCTCTTCAAATCCCGGGTACTGAACCCCCTGGAAATCTGTGTTTGTTGCCGCTGTGGATTCCTTGCAGGTGCCGAGTGTGCTCCTTGACTCCTGCGCCTGCATTTGAGGGAGCGAGAGGGCTTCCCTTAACCTCTGCTGCTGCAGGTGTACTCACAGGCTTTTCCCATCCCTTGTCCGTGGTGTCGTGCAGTAATCTCCCCTCGGCAGGTCACGCACACAAAAAAAAAACCCCACTCTTCTTTCTTGCTGAGGCACCTGTGTCTGCTGTCCTTCCCTGCGGCAGGCACACGGAAGGAATCTTTGGTTCTTCTACCCACGTTCTGCAGATCAGTTTCATAATGCAACTCTGTGGCGTGGTAGAGGATGTCAGTCTCCATCTGTGCACAGAACACCTCTCCTCGTAGGAGTCTGAACTGTCGCCTCTGGCCCCAGCATCAGCTAGGGGGAAACTGCTTCTCTTTCTTACTCATTTCTATTTTTTTGTGAGCCTGACTTAAGAACTTGGACATCTCTTGATAGTACAGGAGTTGGAGCAGCGACTGTAGGGATGTGGCTATGTATTTACTGCTAGCATGTGTTGCCTTTCCCCAGGACGTGGTGTTGTGTGCCTTCCACGTTCGTCTGCGCGAGGACTGAATTAAGCTGGAACGCTATTAGCTGCTGCTTGTGGTGACAGTGACCTTCCAGTAAGCTTGAAGCCCTTACATGGTATCACGGGAGGTGGAGCATCAGCCCTAACCGATCCTGGCTGGCAGGGCGGTGATCTGCAGCTTGGCATCTGGTTTCAGAGAAAATTGTCCATATACAAAACAAGCAAACTGAAATATTTGTGACCTAGAATGGGAAGTGAATTAGCTGTAAGTATTTAGAAGCTGCAGCTGTGCTTACTGATTCTTATTTTAACCTTGCTTATGCCAGAACTTGAAAAGAGCAGGGTGATGACTTCTGATGTAAAATTCGAGCTTGGAAGCTGCAAACCAGGCAGGCTCATTAAGCATTGGTCAACCCGGGTTCCTTTTTTCATTCAGTCCTTGACCCTTGCTGTCTTATCTCCCTGTAGATTACAGCAACCCATCTGGACCCAACTTCTTAACTGGCAGGATCACAATCAATACTGGTGCCACTGCTGTCTGGAGTTTCTGTGCTTTGCAGGCATTCTCTACAAGCTTGCAAAGTAGTAAGAAATGATCTCTTACTACTGCTCCCTTCACTCTGTTTCAAAGGGCTGGGAGCAGCTAAGAAATGTTGCACAGACCAGGGAGGAATCTGCCTCTTCCAGGGGATGTTCTGGACAAGAGGCGCTTCCGAGATCTGCAAAAGCCTTTCTTTTCCCTTGCTGTTGAAGCAGCAGTCTGCGAGCACCAGGTAAATGGCTGTGTTTGTGCCAGGGCAGTTGGCTCGGAAAATATCGGTGAAACTGGGAGTAAATGGTGAAATAGGGCACTCCGTCAGCAGTGCTCCAGTCCGGCCTGTGTTTTAGGGCCAGCGGTGGAGGCAGGGTGAGGAGGGACTTTATCTTGTCTGCATCGCTGACCGATGGGACAGTTGCACTGCGGGAGAGCAGCTGCTTTCTGGCTTAGTCAGTGGCCAGTAGCTTCTTGAGCCAGATTAGGGCATTTGATGGAGCCAGTGGTCCTCAGCTGAAAAGCAGATCTTCGCTAATAACGTTTAGCACCGGTGCAGAGAGCAGAATCTCTGTCCCTGGTGGAAAATTGCTTGCCAGGAAATACTCTGCTGCTCCATACAGAATTGCTTGAGGCTCCTTCCAAGAGGTCTTTGATTTTCTTAGAACTTCAATGAATTTCTCTCCTCACTCTATATCCTCATTACCATATATGCATATGCGACTATTTGAAATCACCTCCCAGAGGATGGAATCGTTATGACTAGAGTACAGTGATTCAGGTTTCTGCTGTTAATAAAAACCTATTTTTACTCTCCTGGTAAGTAGGACAGAAGGAAAGAAAGAGGCAGAGCTGAAATACAGCAAAATAAAAACACTAGTTCCTATAGACTTCTAGGCTTTCTCCCTTTAAAACACTCCTTTTCGTAACAGTCATTCTGATCTCGTTTGCCCTGCATATGCCGTTCTCCTTAGGTCCCTGGCATTTAGTTTGGGTCTCTCGAGCTCCAGTGCCCCTGGCAGAAAGAGCTGGCTGTGCTGGGTCTTCTGTTCCTGTGCTAGATGATCCTGCCAGGCTGGATCAGCCCAGGCTGAATTTGCTCTCTTGGCAGTCGCTTCCTTGATGAAAGCAGTCTCCCAAGGAAAGGAAATCAAATGATCAAATTAGGAGTGCTGTGTGCCATGCACATCACCAAGGAAGCCATCCACAGGGCTTGCTAAAACCGTTGGCCAAAATCTAGTTAGGTTGGACCTGCTCGCTTCCTGCTCGCCCAGGAGCTGGGATGACATTTTACTTAACTCTTGTGATGCCGCTTCCTGCACCAGAGGTCGTACGTGGCAAATTGGATCTGCCTTCAGTTCTCTGTCGCTTTCCTAAAACGCGCTGCTCTCGCCACGGCTTCCCGGGTAGTCGTGCTATGGCCGCGGAAGAAACGCCAGTAGATCCACGTCAGCGCGTTAACTGGAGCGCGCCGACCTCATCGCTGTTTGGGGTGTTGTCCATCGGCTCAGACTGGAAGCACGGAAGGATGGAACGTGATTCCTTGCATGACGCTGACATGCTCTGCGATTAACCAAAATACGTTTCCTCTGAAAGCTTGAGGCTATAGGGACTGCTTCGGTCTCTCTTACTGCAAATGGCAAGACGCTGCCTTCCTCAGAGCTGCAGGCTGGCTTTGGAACTCCGTCACGACAGAGAAAACGGTTTGAGGATGCTAATTGTGAAGCAGGGTTTCTGGATAAGGGTTCACTCTTCCTCTGAACCCTAGCTGATTTGTCCCAGTAGCTACATTTTCATTTGTTTATCTCCGAACTCCTTGCTTTTGCTGGATAGTTTTGTTAGATTGCCACTTCTTTTTTAGGCCTACTGTCAAAGCAATGTAAGACTAGAACAAAATTATAATTACCATTCTTCTGTGCAGGAGGTGCATCCAACCCTTACTTCCTAAAATGAATTTGGAACTGGAGTGATAAAAACCAGATGGTTCAGGTTTATAAGAGCTCTTTGGTGGCTGGCTTCAGGCCCTCCTCAGTGGTTATGAGCCGGGAGTTACTGGATGCCTGTGCAAACTACGGAGGGGAAGCACTCGTGTCACGTCGGGCTTCTCTAGGGCAGCAGTCGTCAGGCAAGAAGTGAATGTGCCATGAGGGGATAATTTTAGATCTTGCTCTGCTTTTGAGGTGTGTTTTCAGAGAGACCTTAAGTTGCTTCCTAAAGCAGCACCCTTTTGTGGCCTAAAGTAAACTTTGAGAGGGGGAAAAGGCTTAGGCTTCCTAGGCTGCCTCCTGCTGTGAAAGACCCCGAACGTCCCGTTGTGCAGGTAAGTGGCATCTACAGAGTATTTAGCAAGGTGAGCACAAGAGTGCAGTTGATCTGGTGAGGCTTTTCTGTCCTTTGTTACTGGGCAAAGGCCAGGAAGAATGGGTCCCAGTGGCTTAACTGACATCCGACCCACGGCGTGGAAGTAGGGCGTTGATATCGCTGCCAATTCAAAAGTTTATCAGGAAAGCAGGCTGCGGTTCAGGAGGTGGTCCTAAACGTGGGAGGTTTTGATGCTTTCTGACCCGTCCTTCGTGTAGAATGGCCCTCCAGGGCAAGGCGTAAGTAAGAGCCTGATGAAGTGCCTCTGTAGGACAGCCTCCCTGCTAGCAGGGGCAGCCAGCTGCTGGGCACACCACCCCCAAGGGCAGCGGAACAGCACCCTTTGTCGGGGAGGGAGCGACTGGATGGCCATCGCCTGACCTCATTTGCTAGCCATAGGCAGCTGATTTCCCCTGCCACGGGATGCGTCGCAGGGGGAGCGAGGAGGAGCAGGAGGTGCATGGGCTGGAAAGGCGTGTTAGAAGTACCCAGGTCTGGAGGAACTTCTGTTCACACCTGCGTTCAAGAGAGGATCGGTAGGAGTGCGGAGGTTCCAGCAGTACTTGTAGGAAACTTCCGATGCCCACGTGCAGAGCTGATGGATGTCCCAGAGTCTGGTGCTGGAACCCTGCTATGAAAGTACGGTAAAAATGTAAGAGGCCACCCGTATGGCTTCTGAGATGCTGATGTGATCCGAGCCTATTGGATTCTTGATCTGATTAAGAGCAGCTTTCGGAGCTGATATCCTTTACTGGGCAGATGGTAGCGCTATGGCTGCTGGTTTTAATGGTAATAGAAGTCCCTTGAGACAGAGGTGGGATAAGAAGATAAAGCATAAGCATTTTTGCTGTGGTCTTGTTGAAAACTGCCTGTTAAAGGCGCTTGCGAGTCGATACCACTCTCCTTAGGCTGACGTTCTGCAACCTTTCTTTTGTCTTGTTGCGCTGGATTAGCCTCAACGTGAGAACCGAAGTTTCTCCTCTTCTGCTTGCTTTGGCAATACAACTCGGGAGCTCTAGCAGCTCTAATAAGGTGTTTTGACTTAGAGGTGGGTAGTTTGGGCTTGAGTTGTTGATGGAGAACGTGTTCCCGCACTCTGTTTCCAGGCAGACCCGTTAGTTTCTCCTTAGCTGACAAAGCGCCCAGTGGATGGAGCACCTTCCTGGGGTGGCTTACGCGGCTGTTGCTGTCCCTGCGGCGTTGTCAGCAAGACAGACTTGCCTTTCTTGACAGTCGCCTCTCTTGGTTACTACGCATTAAAAAACCTGCAGTGGCATAAAACCAGCTAGGAAGTTTTCCATAAACAAACTGCCCATGCCTTTGAGTGTTGGGGTGGAATGGGACCATCTCGTAGCGTCAAGGATTTCTCCGTGCCTTCTGTACTGACGGAACTCTGCTCTTGGACTCTTTGCAGTTGGTTTCGTAAGAAACACGCTCAGGCAGAGGCTCTGGTGCCCATACCTCCCAGCCCAGAAACGAAGGACAGGTGGAGAAGTATGACGGCGGTGCCTTATCTGGAAGATCTGCATGGCTACAATGAGGAGGAAGATGATGACTTGTATGACATTGAAGATGATATCATCTACACTCAGGACTTCACAGTACCAGGTAGGAGAGAATGATGCTGGGATGGGTAGGGCAGAAGTGGCTTTTTTTTGTCTGTTTAAAGCTTTTTAGGAGAGGCCTTGAGGTCTGAATAATCCTTTCAGCGGTGGAGGAGACTATTGATTATTAAGTGGTGCGAGTGACGCATAGTGAGTGAGCCATGGTGCTCCGGATGCCTCGGTCTCTTATTTGATCAACCAGGATGCCCCTTCCTGCCTGCTACCCATATGCCAATTTCCGTCCTTCATCAAGTAATGGCTTGCTCCTGCTGGACTCTGTTTAGCACATTTAATTCTTTTGGCCAGTTTTGCTAGGCTGAGTTATTTTGGAGCAGAGCCCTAAAATGACTCAGTGTTCAGAGTAGATGGCACATCTGGGGAAGAAGGGTGCTTGTAGCCTTACACTGAGACCTTTTTTCTGCTCCAGTCGTGGTAACTATCTGGTTACAGAATTGCTTCTTTCTTTATTTGGGATTTCCTGTTGTTTTGAGGTAAGCAGACCAGTAAGGACAGGGGTGTGTGTGGTTTTAACCACGCTGTTCTTACAAAGTGGTGGTAATCAAGTAGCTTTCCTTCTTCGGCCGTTCTGTACCTGTAAGCCACGTAGCTTGTGAGCAGAGGGCTGAAGGGCATGTCTGCGGTAAGACCAAAGACAAAGGCTGCTCGCTTTGCCGTCAGTGCAGCAGCGGTACTGTATGATCACGGCAGCAGTTTCTTTGTCTCGCTGCCTGGGTTCTCACTGCCTACATCAACAGAACACGAGTTCCTAGATTAAGTGCTCCAGCCTAGCTCAATTGTCTTGGAGGGAAGGTTTCACGTACTGTCTGTAGGGATGCTGATTTACTTTACCACGGTGTGATTAGAGATACCTGCGACTGACCTTTCCTCGTGGTAAGGAAAGCCCTGGTTTCTGCAGTTCAAGACTAACCAAACTGCTCTGGCTTTCCCTTGATGATGGCCTGGTGGGCTTCTGTGGGCCTGAGTAAAAGCAAGGTCTGGTTTTACCAAATCTTGCACCTGAAGACCTTGGTTTTTCTCTTGGTTTCCTGGTTAGGCGGAAATTGCTTTTTTGAAGCACTATCATGGAGGAATAAAGTGTCACGCCTTGAAGTGTAATAAGCCTCAAATTGTACCCAATGCTCAAAATTTCTTTGGGCAACAACTTGAAACAAGATTGGCTTCCGAGGCAGCGCCTTCCAAGGGGAGAAGGGGAGAGGCTGCTTTGCGCCCAACTGGCTAAGCCAGCGCTTCGCTCCGTGCTGTACGGCATCCTTGGGTGACAGTCCCCAACAGGGTGTCTCTTCAGATGTTCAGCCGAACGGATATGTAGGTGGGTCGGAGGTGGAGCCTGCCAAGATGAAGAGAGTCTCATCAAAGTGAAATAGATTTATTTCCAAGTGCTGATTCACTGGTGACAGTCGGGTAATTTATAACCTTTTCTAATAGAGCTAATGTCCCAGCGCCAGCTGGGTGACCTGCAGAGCTCTGTCCTTTGCTCTCTTCTTACATCCCGCAGACTTTTGTGCTAGAATCTGACCGGGGCCGGGCCTTTCCTCACAGCTTAGTGGAGGCTTTTTGAAAGGAGAGATCCTCTTAAAAATGCGATAGACTCGCTGAAGCACATACTTGATTGCTAGGGCCTTTCTGAGTACAGAAGCAGGAGAGAAGAGGACTTGCCTGATGCTTTCCCCGTTGTCAGAGGTTGGCCGTTTCCCTCTGCAAGAGCTCTCGCTGGGAACAGCCCATGCATAAGGGCCCCAGACTTAATTCTGCAGAAGCGTTGGGGCTGGAAGCCCCGTCACAGGCAGTGGGGCCTGAGCATAATGATGAGGCTGCCAGGCTTGAAAATCCATAACCAGCATCGCTTGCATCCCTTTCTAATTTTACATTTTCCTTTCTGAACTGGCTTCGAGAGGCAGAAGGAAGGTATGGTTGTGCCCGTAACCTCCCTTGGAGGGCCAGCCTTCCAGGAGGATAACCTCTGTGAGAGTGGATCTGTTGCTCTTGGTACTTGACTATCTCACAGCCAACCCAAGAGCCCACAGGACAGTCTCTTACTGCTTTTTTGGCGTCAGTCTAGAGAATAAGCATGTGCATGTCTCTAATGGTGCTCTGTTGCTTCCCTGTGCGTTCCCAGCTGCGGAGGAGGAAGCTGAGGCAGGGCTTAGAGGACAGAGTGGAGCACTGAGCAGTCATGGCGAGCTGTTCGGAGAGGAAGCCGTGCTCCCATCGGCCACGGGCGCAGAAGAGGAGCGTGAAGCTTAGCCTAGGCCCCAAAGCCACTGCCCTCTTGGGCTTCCCGTGGCCTCAGCTAATGGCAGCGGCTGGAGAGTGCAGGATCATCTCCTTGCTTCCCCAAGCTTCAGCAGGATCCTACCTATCTCCAGGACAGTTGTATTATTTCAAAAGCAGATAACTTTGTTCTGCAAGGGAATCATTCTGTAGTTTTTGGCTTTGTATTTTTAAGCAAAGGGTAGCTGTAGGGGTTCAGCACGCCGCAGAGGAGGACAGTTTGTGACCCTTTTCAGAGTGGGTTACTTGGCTTGTAAAGTCCAGCCCGTTCCTGCAGACCTGCCCCACAAATGGTTTTGTACAGAAGGTGCATTCCTCTCTGTTCTTGCTCTAGTTAAAATGGTTTGTTTCTTTTTAACGTTTCCAGTGGTGATTAGCCTGCGTTGCTGTCTGGTTTTGGTTTATACGCTTCAGCGTGATTAAAAAGTGGCAGCTTAGGCAGACTTCCAACATCAGAGAGTGGCTGTGTGTCCAGCAGCCCCGGGACAGAGCTGTCTGTCCTGGTTGCTGTTGAGGGTCTCTGGCCTGCGGTGCTGCAGCTGGGCCTTGCACGTTATCGTCTGCGTTTGGAAAAACACCGTGCTCTGCCCTTCCTCTGAAGAACAGCAGAGCATGCGAGATCCTCTTCTCGGTCGCGTGAGGGTTGGCGCTGAGCCCTCCGCACCGAGCGGGTGAAGTGTTGTGCCCCCATGCGCCCACCCTCCTGCCGCTCGACCGTCGGCGTCCGCTCCCAGGCCCCCTCCCACCGCGAGTGGCTGCGGCTGCGTCCCACGGGCAGCGTTACTGCCCCGTGCGCACCCGGGAGCCGGGCCCGAGCCCGTGCCGGTGCAGGTGCTCCTCCAGCAGCCGTGCCTATCTGCCGCTGAGGTGGATGTGCCCCCGCATGCAGGCAGGTGACTGTGGTAGTGGGAGATCACCTCCAGAACGGTAATATCAGCTATTATACGCTCCTAATGCAAACAGCAGCATTTAAACCCAAATAAGAGCTGTCATGTCAGAAGATGACAGGCAAATTACTGGAAGATTTTTTAAGTTCTTGTGTGTAACTTGTGCTGTTTCAGAGGGATTAGTGACCTAAAGGTTAATTGTGGCCCCACAGACCAGCACCTCCCATGTTACAGTTCGCCAGGGTGGGTGGGCTCGACATGATTTTGGTTTAACTTAACTGGCGGATGGTGATGGGTTTTAACCTTTCAGTTATTTCAAGAGTTGTTGCTGAATTGCTTAGGTAGGTAGTGAAATAAAGCGTTGTTGCCAGCCAGTCTGAACGTCCTCTTCCCAGCACTGGGGGGTTACGTTTTTGTAGAGTCGGTGACCGAGCTGGGAGGGGGGGATGCGTCCCATGAAGGGATTCTCTGGGGGCTGTCAACCACAGCAGTCCAGATGTGGGCTGGAGCTCAGGAAGTCCCCAGGGAACCACCCGGAGCAGGAGGAGGATTGCTCGGTGCTGGACGTTCTCATGCTGCTCCTCAGCAGCCGTCGCTGGCAGGCAGGGCTCTGGCTTAGGTCGGTCGTTGAGTCTGAGCACGTGTGACTCTTTACCACCCTTGATTTGGGAACATATCTGAGCATGGAACAAATTCTTCTCTCTCAGACAAATCACCTCTGGCTTGGCTTGCCCTAGAAAGGACAGAAAGCATAGTCCAGCGTGCCCCCAAACCCGGCAGGAACAGATTGGGTTTGGACTTAAGCACTGAACAGCTGAGGACTGGTCCGCTGCGATGGCTCATCCTCTCTACCTCACCCTACAACTTCTGACCAGGCTGCGACAGAGGTCGAGCTGCTCACAGGGCTTGTAGAGATCCCTTAAATAAGGCTGTTAACAAAAACAGGGTCAGAGGGGCTGGTGAGATGGGATACGAAGGTGCAGTTTGCAGGGTCAGTGATTGCGATGGACAGACATCCCCTCGCCGAAGTGCAGCACTGACAGCGAGCCCATGGGAGGAGCAGGGGTGAGGAGGGAGCCCCGCCTGGGTTCGCGTGCTCCGGGGGCTTGCATGGCGTTTGCCAAGGCAGGGGGGCAGCTTGCATAGAGAATAAACGTTCATCTTTTTTCACCCGAGTCTTCCTGCAGGATCCTTTTGAACTTGCTCAGCTCTATGCAAGTGTTACATTTCTAACAGTGACGCCATATTAAAATAAAAATTTTAAAAAAACGCTTGTAAATGACTGATCAATTCAGCTGTGGTTCTGCTGGGCAGCGAGAGCAGGAGTACAAGTGACTCATAGGTGGGAGTGGGTGTTCAGTTTGGGAGGGGAAAAAGAGAACTTCATTAAATCCTGCCTTCTTCAGAGGAAGAAGGGGCTTTGAGAATGTGCTTTTATTTTTAAAGGGTTATTTAAAGATTTATGCAGCTCTGTAGAGAGCTTTAAATGTTACATGCCCCTGGTTCAATCGGTGTTAAACATCTCTTCCGAGGGAAGTGCTGAGGAGAGAATAAGTGTGGCACTGAGCACGTGACGAAGCATCCTCTCCAGAAGCGGCTGCCTTCTTATTTGGAGAGAGGCAGCGTATGCAATAAATGGATGTAAGCATCTTGCTTGTTGCTTTTGTGCTGCGTTTCAGATTTAGAAGGCTGCGCTCTGCTTTTTTCCTCCCCTGCCATTAACCCCTTCCTCCGCTGCAGCCCAGTCCTCCTGCAGAGGCAAATGGCTGCATAGCTTGAGGCTGGTTTTCTTGTTTTGCTCCCTTAGCATTCAGTCTGAGGCTGGAAAATAAAGCCAGGACTGGAGTCTTTAAGTAATGCCTGGCGCTTGAAAAGGTGTGTTTCTAGCCGCAAATCATGTACGCCTGTTTGTGTCTGACAAACACAGCAATTCAAAAGCTCTTCACGGTTTTATTTTGAAACCTTTTTTGTGCCTGAATGAGCTGGATGGAGCCATTAAGAAATGTGAGAGGGGGCAAGGACGAACGTGCACGTTCTCAATGCCTCTCTCAGCCCTCCTTTTATTTATTTTATTTTTAGCCCTGTTCAGCTGGTAATGGTAAGGTAGGATATAGCTGTTCGAACAGACACAGCACTGGGTCACTGGCTTCCGCGTGGGCAGGCAGTTGCCAAGACTTCATCCCATGTTGAATTTTTACTTTCATTAATTTGAACGTCAGCAACTGTCACTGGTGAAGGAGGTAAAATTAGCTCGCAATTCAGCCTCCCTCCTTGGTATCCATAATAGACTCCTGGGACTGTGCTTTTCAAGCAGGGCGGGAGGGGGAGGAGGGAAGAGTCACACAAAAGACAAATGAACTGTTTGGATATTTTTTTTTTTCCCTCCCCAGTCAGAAATGTTAATGGACTTGGCCTGAGTTCAGCTGAGGGAGGGGAAGGATAAGTGCTCAGCTTTGCTCTGAATGGGGTTATTTGAGGCTCTGCGGACACGGGGCTGGGATGTAGGGGGAGAGGAAAAACCCCCAACTCTGGGTGGGGGCATGGCCGGGCCGCGCTGCCCGCGGGCTGCAGCCTGACCCGCGGCCGGCCGCCTTGCTCTGAGTCACGGGGGAGAGCCCCGTCCCCGGAGGAGCCATGGGGACAGCGTGTCCCCTCTTCTGGAGGGGCTCCTAGAGGCTGGGTGTCTCGGCCTCTTCTAGCGAGTCGCCCCCTCTCACGGGTCAGACGCTGGAAGCCGATCAGATCGATAGCGGGTCCCTAAGCGCACAGCCGGGTACGGCTAGCGTTTCTGCTTCGTGCTCCGAGCCTCTCGCCGTGCCAGTCACTTTCAGAAAGTATTTGAGGTGAGGATGGGTGTCCGGGGTGCCTCCATCTGCTGTGGTGAGCTGCGCGAGGAGCTGGCTCTGTATTTCTTGGGAGGTGCAAGGCTGACAGCCCCCCCGGGAGCGCAGTGGGTGCCATCAGCTCTGGCAGCGATAGGCTTGGGCGCACGAAGCCAGCAGCCGTCCCTGGCGCGTCAATCCCCGTCTCCTCCCGCGGCAAGGCAGAAGCGCTCAGGTAAGCGGCAGCAAGCCAGTGATGGGGAGCTGCGTCCCGACTTGGTGGAGCTGTCGGGGAGGGATATAAGGGGCAGATATAAGGACCCCCAGCAGCGGGTCCATGGGGGAATCAATTGCACTCGTAACCCGGAATCGCCCTGCAACAGGCGGATCCGTCCTACCCTCCCTCTCCCGCTGTTCTCGGGCCCCTGTCCCGAGCCCGTGGCAGACCAGCAGTACCTCACCCCTTTTTGCATGGCCGGAGGCCCAGCTCTGGCGTGCCGGAGCGTCCAAACCACAGCGCCGGGAAGGTGCTCCTGAGCTCTGAGCGAGCTGGGAGCGCAGCTGACGAGCTTGAAGAACTGACTGCTTTGGTCTGTAGATCAATCGGCAGGGTAACTTCTCAAGGTAATTCCTGCCTGGGCCCGGCTCTGCAGCTAAGCCTGCTTTTAGGGGGAGAAACCCGCTCCCCAGCGAGCACCCTGGTTCTCCGGTGCTCGCAGCCTGCACCAGGCCATGCTGGCCGTGGAAGTGCTCAATCTGCTCTTTATTTCCAAAGACACGGATTTGCTCTAGCCTGCTGGGTGTTGCCCTGCTGCAGCCCGCGCTTTGCTCCCGGGCTCTGTGCCGGTGAGGCTTTACAAAGCCAGACCCCGCCAGGCAGAGGGGCCGTGGGCTCTGCTGGGCCCGGGCTCCTGCTGCCTTTGCCGCTCCGGGTCTCTGCGAGCGTTCAGCGAGGCTGATCCCTCTCCCCAGCGCGAGCCCTCGGGGCGAGGAAGGTGGGTGCTGAAGGTGACCTTGTCTGAAGAAGGTGACCTCTGTGTCCCCTTGCAGCTTTTGTTTCCCGAATGACTCTTCACCACGGAGGACTTGCCGGGCTCCCTGTACGAGCCGTGCGGGGATGGAGGCCGGGAGCCTGCAGCGGTACCCGGGAGGGATGCAGCGAGGCGGAGGAGAGCGCGGGGGTCCCAGGTGGACCCCCGCTGTTCTCCTCCAGAGGAGAAGGGGCTCTCCCACTGCCCCATCCCCGCATGTGTCCCCCTCCTCCCCGAGCTCAGCAGTGGTGGGGTGATCATTGGCGCAAGTACAGAGATGACGTGCCGTTCGGCCTTGGCGGAGAAAGGATTGAGCATCCTTTAAAGAAAATTATACATAATCGTCTTACAGCCTTCGCTTCCACTCAAACCTCTGAGTCATAACTGAAGGGCCCTGGAGCGTGACGTTCCTACTGGAAGGAAATTGCCTCGGCTGGATCCGGTGGGGGGGAGCCGGGAACCTGACGAATCCTCATCAGCTCTGCGTCTTGCTGGGGGATGCGCCACGTTACCGATGGGAGCGCGCTGGGCCCTGTGTGCGGCGGTGTCCCCTCCTGCTCCGGGCCAGGGCTGCGCCGGGGGGGGGGACGGACGACACACACCCTTCGTCGCTCCCCAGGGGCAGGGATGCGACCCGAGCCCCATCCGGCCACGGCAGCGGGCAGGTGCCTCTGGAAATGGCTTTTCATCTGCTGTGCTGAGTCACACAGAGCTGGCCCGTAGGGGAGGGGAGAGGGGCCGATCTGAAGCCCTTCTCCCGTCGGTGTCCCCCTCAGGGGACGGTGGGATGCCTGAGCTGCTGCACCGCTGCCTAAACGGGCAATGCCCCAGCCCCTGCGGACTCGGCCGTGCTGCCGCGGGCGGAGCAGACCTTCCCCTGTGCTGCGAAAGCAGCCGAGCAATTGCTCTCCGAACGCATCTGGGTGCTCCGCAGGTCGATGGATGGGGCTGACTTGCTCCCTCCTCCAGAGAAGGTAGCGGGAGGGAGGAGGAGGAGTGACTTCCTCCACTGCTGCCCCTCTGCTCCCTGGCCAGGAGCCGGGCTGCTGCCTGGGCGCTCAGGGTGGGCACGGCGGTGGCCCAGCCCGCCCGGGGAGGAGGGGGCACGCCGTTCCCGAGGCCTGGACCAGCCGTTCTGGAGGCCTGGACCAGCCGGGGTTCTCGCTCACCGCCTCAGGCTTTCTTTTCTCTTGCGTACTGGGGACCACCAGCTGCTGCGTGCTGGAGAAACGGGTAAAACCAGTCCTCGGTGGGAGCGGGGAGGGAGATGTGGTCTCGGGCTCCCTGCCTCACACATCCCCTGGTTGGGCTGCCTCTCCGGTGGTCCTCAGAAGCGTGGACATGGGCTCTGATTTCCCTCGGGAGCCGCGTGCCTTCTGAGTGAGGGGAAGGGTTGCTCTTGAGCGGAGGTGATGCTCCGGGGCCGCTGCCCTCCCTCTGCCTCACCGTCTCCCTTCCCTTGCAGGACAGGTGCCTGAGGAGGAGGCAGGGCAGAACGGGCAGAGCCGCGGCAAAGGGCTGCCCAAGGCCGTGTGCATGAACGGGACGGAGACGGGACAGCTGAGCACCAAATCGAAGGCAGAGCGGCGGGCGAGCGCCTCTTCCAACCCCTCCCGCAAGGCCTGCTCTGCCAGCAGCAAGATCCGCAAGCTCTCCACCTGCAAGCAGCAGTGAGGCAGGAGCCCCCGCGCTCTGCACAGGTACGGGCAGCCCGGTCCCCGCGGCTGGTGGCCACCCTGGGTGACTGCCCAGGGAAGGGGGGGGACATCTGAGCCTGCCCCAACCGTGGGCAGCAGGAGGGAGCTAGAAAGGGGGTTCTGTAGTCCCAGGTGTGGAGAGGGGAGAGGTCTGGGTCCTGAGCGTCCCTCTGCAAATGTCCCTGGCATCCGGAGCCTGGATCCCCTGCAGTGCTGGGGGGTGCAGAGCCCAGCGGGGACCCCCCTGTGCTCCCTGCGCCCTGCTCTGCTGCTCGCCTGGTTCTGCCTTACCCCCTCCTTGCAAGCTGCTGCCACGTCGGGCGAGAGCTGCTGTCGTAATCCTCTCTCCCCCCCAGGTTGCAGCCAGGCTGTGTCGTGATAACCCCTTTCCCTGGCACTGGAGTCCCCCCGCTTTCTCCCCTGCTCTGCTCCCAGCCGGGGGGAGCACAAAGCCCCCGGCGTGCGGAGGAGCGGGGCTGCAGCGGGATGCTGAGCACTGGGATGTCTCCGGAGGTGTCCCTGAGAGAGGCCCCCATGGGGCCTCCCCCCCGCCCCAGGAGGTGGCCGTGTCACCCGTGGCCAGGCCGCTGCCATGCCCAAGCCCTTTCCTCGGGGACGCCGAGTGCCCTCCCTGCTCCCCCTCCTCCTTTCGGCTCTTTCCTCCTCTGCTCGCAGCCCTGTCCCCTTCTTCCCACCCCTCATTCATAAGTGAGCCAGCAATGACTCATGTTCCACGCTCATCCACCCCCGGCCTCGCGCTCGCGCTCGTCACCGGCGCTCTGTGGGGCTGAGGCTCTGTTATCTGTTTGGATCACGACCAGCTTTGTGGTGTGAAAAAAGCCAGAAATAAAAGCTCGTTCCTCCCCCTGCAGCTGTCAGACCCGCGCTCAGCCCCTGTGGCAGCTTTCATCTTTAATTCATGGCTGGGAGTGAGTCACCTGCATGGGGAGTTACTCTATCGGCAAGCAAATGCCTTGGATCTGGGTCTCCCCGGGGATCTGCTGCTCCTCTCGCCCCTTCCCGCTCGGGTGCCCGGCGTGGGGGCCCCGCGGCAGCTGCCCAGCGGTTTCAGGAGGAGAGGGTCGGTGGCGGCTGCCTGAGCTGGTGCGGTCACTGCCTCCGCTCTCCCCCCAGCCCCCGCGAGCATCGCAGCGACGGCCGCGTTGGGAATTGCCCGCTCTTGCACTGCCCCTGCTTTGGTCGGCGCCTTAAAACCTTTGAAAGCCAAAAAGCGCTGCTCTCTCCTTGGCGTACGCAAAGTTCCTTGACTGCGTTTTCCCCTTGGGTGTTTGCTTCCCGGGGTCGGGGGCAGGTCCGGGGTTACCTGGCCGAGGGCCGGGCGCTGTGCCAGCACCCCCACCCCTCCCGGGGACCCCAGGCCCCCTCTCCCTCCCGTCCGCGCGGCGCTGGCGGGAGAGGGAGGCCCGGGGCAGGGTGCGACCCGCCCGTGGTCGCAGCAGCGGCCAGGAGCAGAGCCGGGGCTTGCGCCCCGGTTTGGCACCAGCCCTGCCCTGCCTGACGCCCCCTCCTCTCCTCTCCCACAAGCAGCGTCCCAGGGCCCGGGCCAGCCCGCGTCCCCCATCCTCGCCCCACCTCTGCCTCTCTCCTGGGAGCGGACTCTGCTTGCGACCCAAAAAGAAACCAGAGGAAACCAACCAAGGAAACAGCCCCCCTCCCCGCGGCCCCGCTCCGGACAGCGCCAGGAACCAGAAGCCGATGGTGGCCAGACCCCACTTCCCACCCTGGAGGACGAGATCTCCGGCTGCGACGATGCTGCCCCTCCTCCCCAATCACTCTTTGCCAATCAAGACACTGATTCTGTTTTTAATTTCGCGATGGGCAGGGTGGGATGAGCGGGGCCGGGGTGCGGTGGGACCCGCGCCCCGCTCCCCGCCGGGCCCAGCCGTGCCCACCCTGGCTGTGTAGAAGTCGTGCAAAGCCATTGCCGTGCACTTTATGTTTTAGACTACTGTTATATATTATATATTTTCCTCTTTTTTTTTTGTTTATATTTGCGGTATATTTAGAGATTCCTACACATCGTGATGTGTTTAAAATAAACCAGATGAGGAGAAAAAACAGGTATTAAGACAAAGCAAAACTCTATTAAACCTGCATGCTGTAAAAGGGCTCAGAAAAGGGAATGGGTGCGTTCGTCGTCTTTTTTCTTTTCTTTTTTTTTTTTTTTTTAAAGAAAAACAAATAAAGTGAAAACAGCGAGGTGGGTTTCATGTCCTTCCTCCCGCAGCAAGAGGGGCGGCGGGCGCGGGACCCCCGGGCAAACCCCGCTCTCCCAGCAGCGCCGGCCCGGGGGCCGCGGGCCCGGGGGCCGAAGGTAAGAAGCAAGCTCAGAAAAGTCACAGTTGGTTTGGGTTTTTTTTTTTTCTCCTTTGTTTATAGACTTAAAAATGCTGAGTTGTAGATCGAGTTAGTGCTTTGGACAGAGACTCGGCAGAGGGAAGGAGCGACCCGGCCTCTGCTCGCATGCAATGGGGGGGCCGAGGAGGGCGCGGGGCCCTCGGCCGTGCCCTGCCTGCCCCGCGGCCCAGCCCCCGGTAACACAGCTGGGGCTTTTTATTTTTTTTTTTTTTCCTTTTTTTCACCCATCCTTTGAAACACAAATAAAAACCCAATAAAAAGCTAACCCCTCCCCCGGAACAGCAGCATCCACCTCTGTAAAAATCAATAAATATCCTCTGACCGCCTGGCGCCGCGCTCCCAGCGAGGGCAGGGGCTGCGGGGCGCTCGGGGGTCACCCGTGTCCTGCCCCCCAGCCCTCGGGGCGCTGCTGCGGGGCCCGCGCTCGCCCGCGCCCCCGGGGGGGGACGCACGAACCCCTCCAGCGCCCCCCTGCCCCGCACGGCGGCCCCAGGCCCCCGCTTCCAGTTTGGCTCCCAGGCTCCCTGCAGCGCCAGGCAGCCCGGGGGGCGCAGGGAGGCGACTCCCCCTCCCCAAATAACTGCCCCGTGCCGGGGCGGCCCCGCGGCACCCCCAGGGGCCGGGGGGGTGCCCAGCTCCGGCCCCTTCCTCGTCCTCGTGAGGACGTTCCCCGGCCGGACGGGAGGCATTATTGCTTGTAAAAAACCGGAGAGAGGGGGAGAGTGTATCTGCTACACAGCTCTGCCGTGAGGTAAGGACCAGGCTTCAGCTGGGTTTGGGGGTTTATTAGCGAAGTCCCTCCTCGCTGACCTCGGGGCCATCGCTCTGCTCCACCTCTGCGTCCCGACCCCCTGGGCACCCCCGGCCCAGGCCCTCCGCTGCCACCCGGCTCCTCGCTCCTGGGAGCGAGGGGGCTCGGCCACCCCACGCTACCGGACCCCCGCGGTGGGGGGGGTATGGCCAGGGGACCCCATGCGCCCTCCTGGCCTTCCCGTGCCGGGGCCACCCTTCCCATGGCGCCCCGGGCACCGGGCCGCTCCCCACGCTGGCAGCAGAAGGGGATGGAGCCCCGAGACCCGCTGCGGGCCGAGCCCCCCTGCACCGGGGTCTCTCCCCCTCACGCCGGGCCTAGACAGGGCTGTGGTCGGGGGGGGCATCGCTGGCCGCCACAGCCACCGCGCGCTCGGTGCTCTCTCCCGCTTTCCTCAAGTGCCCGTAGAGCCGCTCCTCGAGGCTGCCGGCGATCTTGTCCATCAGGTCTGAGCCGGAGCCCAGCCCCAGGCACCTCCCGGGGCCGGGGCAGTCGTCGTCCCCGGGGGGCTCGGAGCCAGCCTTGGGCTCGGGGGCCGCCTCCCCGGGCTCCTCCACGATCACCTGGATCTCGGGGTCGGGCAGCGCCGGGGCAGGGGGGACCCCGTCGGCCGCCTCCGCCGCCTCCTCGTCGCCGGCGCTAATGATGCGGGGCAGGGGGCTGTGGAAGCGGGCGTCCAGGGGGTAGTTAGCGCTGTCCCCGCGGCGCAGGGGCGTGCGGTGCCGCTCCAGCGCGGGGTAGCGCACGCCGGGGTCGCTGTACTGCTTGGCGTGCTGCCACTGCTTGCGGAGGTGGGTGCGGGAGCGGTGCTTCCCCCGCAGCGGCGACTCGTCGAACTGGGGGTCGTGGCGCACGAAGGCGTTGAACAGGGCGTCCGTCTTCTCGTCGATGCTGTAGTCCCGCCGGGGCAGCGCGTCCCGCCCCGGGAACATCTGCCCGTACGGGGACCAGGCCAGGGGGCTGTGGGGACGGGGGGGTCCCCCACCCGCTGCACCCCGGACCGTGCTCCCCTCCTCCTCCTCCTCCTCCTCTTCCTCTTCTTCCTCCTCCTCCTCCGGCTCCCGGCCCTCGAAGCTCTCGAAGATGGTGCCTTTCCGTCCCGCGCTGGTGAAGCAAATGCGCTTCTCGGAGGCCGTCTGATCCTTGGGGGGCCCCTCCTCGCCCCCCCGGCTGGGCGCCTCGATGGAGGCGTAGCCGCTGTCCATCTGCAGCAGCTTGCGCGTGCCGGGCTCCGACTCCTCCGGCTTGGGCCGACCCCAGAGCTTCTCCTCGGGGCCTTCAGCCTCGTCCAGGGAGGAGGAGGGGCAAGGGGGCATGCCGCCGGCAGAGGAGATGCTGTCCCCGCCGTCACTGCGCACCGAGTCCTGGTCGTTGCTCCGCTCGGAGGAGGCGTACAGCTCCAGCGAGGCGCGCAGGCTCCAGATGTCGTGGTAGGCGCTGGGCTGCTCCGGGACGCTCGCCTCGCCGGGGCTGCCCGCGCCCCCCTCGCCCGGCTCTAGCCTGCGGGCACCGCCCCGGCGTCACGGCCGAGCAGCGGCCAGGGGAGACGCCAGCCCAGCTCCTGCAGGCTTTGCGGCGGTGCCCTGGTGCCACGCGGTCCCCCATGCTGTCCCCAGCACCCTGCCCGTGCCCCGACCCACCCTCCCCATTTCCGACTCTCCCTGGACCCCCTCGCCCAAGACCCTTGCCCCATGGCCGCCCCACCAGAGCTGCGCGACGGCGGGAGCCCCCAGTGCACGGGGCGGTGCGGGGTCCCCCACTGCCCGGCTCGCCCGTCCCCGTCCCCTCTATCTACTGAAAAATACCTGCCGAGAGAGGGTGGGGGGCTGGCGGGGGAGGGCAGGAAGGGGCCGCCCGCGGGGTGGAAGGCCACATCGTCCGTGCGGGCGATGTACTGGATGATGTCGGTCTGGTGAGGGTCCCGGTCCTCCTGGTCCATGCTCTCGCTGGCCGCCCGCTGACGCTGGAACTGCCGCCGTTTGGGGGACCCTGGGGGACGCAGGGCAGGGCTGGGGGGACATCGCATCCCGGCACGGTGACCCCCCCCCGCCCACGCATCTCCACCCGCCCGGCACAGCCCCGCGGCGCCGTGCCCCCCGCCGGCTCCCACCTCTGGTGTCCAGGCTGGAGGCCCGCTGGGTGCTCTCCAGCTTCCACTTCTTGATCCTGAAGTAGGGGCTGGCCCCGTCCAGGCTGGCGTGGCGGCGCAGGCGGGTGAAGAACTGCAGGACGGTGCCCTGCGCGGGGGCCGGGGGGGGCTCCCCGGGGCCGGCACTGCCCACCCCAGCCGCCTTCCCGCTCCTGGGTGCTGCTGCGAACTGGGGGGGCGAGGGGGGCCATCAGCGCCTGCTCAGCTCCAGGCACGGCCCCCAGCCCCCCCGGCCCCAGCTCGGCTCCTTTGTCCCGCTCCTGCCCAGCTCGGCTGCGGCAGATGCACAAATGGCCCCCGGGGCCGGGGCGGGGGGCAGAGCCCGCTTCCAGCTGGGTGCCCCCGTCTCTCCCCGGAGCCCCAGCACGGAGCGGGGGGCAGGCAGCCCGGGGGGGCGCGGGGCTGGCCCCACGCTGGGGCTGCCGAGCCCCTTCCCCTGCGCGGTCGCCCCGCGGCCCCCCTGCCCCAGCACTCACCGAGGGGCCCTCCCCGGAGTCGGAGGAGGCGGACGGGCTGGCCTCGGTGAAGCTGGTGTCCACGGTGGAGTTGTAGGTGTCCCCGGGCAGGGCAGAGCTGGGGCACACGGCGTGGCTGGGCAGCGCCGGCTGGGGCAGGGCCCCCGCGGGGGGCTGCAAGGCAGAGCGCGCTCAGGGGGCTGCGCAGGAGGCCGGGGGCCGGGAGGGGCCCCCAGGACCTCCCATGCCCGCATCCCCGAGACCCCCACCCCAGCTCCAGCGGTGCCTCCCTGGGGCGCTGCGGGCCCCCCATCCCGCCGGGTGCCGGGGGCTCACCTGGAAGATGGCGAGGCCGGGCTTGGGCGGGGGCAGGCGGGGCGTCATGGCCAGGCTGTTCTCGCTGGACTCGCACTCGTGGATGGTGACGATCTTGAGGGCGGGCGGCGGGAGGTGCAGGTGGGTCAGGCGGGCGTTCTTCAGGTGGTGGAAGTCCCCCTCCGTCAGCGTGTACCTGCCGGCCCGCGGGGTTAGGAGGGGTGGCCCCGGCCCCCCGGCCCCCCCAGCCCAGCCCGGTGCCTCACCTCCTCCCCTTCTCCTGGGTCTTCTTGCCCTGGTCGAAGAGCGCGGCCTCGTTGAAGGAGACACGGCGGGCGGTGGAGGAGCTGGAGGACAGGAACCGCTCGCTCTCCACATCCCGGTAGCTGGAGGACGACAGGCAGTCGGGGTCCTCCACTTTGATGGTGATATCTGCGGAGAAGGGGGTCAGCAACGAGGGTCCCCCTCTGCCGTGGTGCGTGCCAGCTTCCCCTGCTGAGGCCTGGCAAACTTGCTGCACCCCGGGCCTCGACGCCAGCCCGGCGGTCCCTGCTCCCGGCGGTCCCTGCTCCCGGCCGCCCGTCCTGCTCGTGCAGCCAGGGCTCCTCTGGGACGGGCGATGGAGGGCGCAGGGGGTCTGTGGCCACCCCTGCCCCAGGGCTGGGGGCTGCACCCAGGAGAGGGCCCAGGAGCTGCTTCCCCCCGGGAGCTGGGGGTGCTGCTGGGGTGCGGCTGGTGTTACTGGTGGGCGGCGGCTGGCAGGGCCCCGCGGCACCCCCGGCCCCACCGTGGCACTCACCCTGGGCTGGCTGCGAGTCGTCCAGGTAGGTGGTGTTGGTTTTCTCGGGGTCATCGCTGGCTCTGCGGGGGGAGGAGGGTCAGCGATGCCCTGCGCCGGCACCCCCGGCCCCCTTCGCGGTGCCGCACGCCCCGTGGCCCGTCCCCACCTGGAGTGCCGGCGGTCGGCCTCGCAGCACCGGCGGCAGATGATCAGGATGCTGGAGAGCAGGACCAGGGTGCCCCCGATGAAGATGGAGAGCAGGGCGAGGAGCAGCACGTAGCCATCCTGGGGGGTCACCTCGCCGGGCACCGCCTGCGCGGGGCGGCGGGGGCTGAGCCACCGGGGACGCCGGGGGGGACAGGGCCCAGCCCCGAGCCCTGCCTCGGCCGGGTGGGGGGCAGCCCCCTCCCGCACCCCCGCCGGGCGCTGCTCCCCGGCGCCCGCACTCCCCCGCCGCCCCCGGGCCTGCTGCCGGCGCCGGGGCCCTGCCTTCACCAAGGCAACGGCAGCCGGGGGGCAGAGCCGGCGGCGGCCCCCACGCCGAGCGGGAGCGGGGCCGGGACCCCAGCCCTGTCCCGGCGCGGGGGCCGGTGCTCGCCCCCCGCCCCGGCCAGCAGCCCCGGCTGCGGCAGAGGGGCCGATCCGGCGGCAGCACCCAGGACCCCTGGACCCCAGCACCCCCTGGGGGGCTGCAGAGCACGGCGGGGGGCTGCGCAGGGCACGGGGAGGTGCCACCCGCCCCCGGGGCCGGAGGAGCAGGGCGGGGGACAGCGGCGCTGGGTGGCCGCCGCCGCCGGGTGGCCGCCGCCGCCGTCCCCACCCGGGCGCGGACCCCGGCCCCGCGGCACCCGCGCAGAGCCCCCGCGTCCCGGGCACTGCCCCGCGCCGGGACGCGCGTCCCCACCCTCCCCCGGGACCCCGGGGGCGGCAGCGCGGGCGGGGGCGGGCGGGGGGTCCCGCTCACCGTGGCGCTCTCCGTCGCGTTGTCCCAGGCTGTCGGGTCATCGCTCATGGTCCGTCCCGGCCCGAGCGCGTCCTGCGGCGGGGGGAGACAGAGGGAGGCGGCGGGGCCGGGGCCGGGGGCGGCGGGGGCGGCGGGGGCGGCGGGGCCGGGGCGGCCCCGGGCCCTGCCCGGCACCGCGATGCGGAGCTGCCGGGAGGGAGGCCCCGGGATGCGGAGGGAGGGAGGGTGCGGCCGGGGGGGCCGGAGGCGCGGGGGGCTGGAGGGAGGGAGGGAGGGGCGGAGGGTGTGGGCAGGAGGGGCGGAGGGAAGGTGCCTGCGGAGGGAGGGACGCGGGGATGCGGGGACGAGGGATGCGGGGCTGGGGGGATGCGGGGCAGGCCCGCTGCCCCTCCCCGGGGAGCCCCCTCGCCCCTCGCCGGGCACAGCCCCCGGTGGGACGGGCGCCGCTCCCCCCCGGCCCCCAGCCCCGGCGCCTCCCGGGCCCGCGTGGGGCGCAGACCCCGGCCCCGCGGAGCCCCGCACCGGCAGCCGCGCTCCCCACGCCAGGCTGGAGCCGGAGCTGCCGAGCGGGGCCCGGGGGGGCAGCGCTGCCCCGGCGGCGGGGGGGCGGGGGGGGGGGGGGCAGATGGCCGCCCCCCGCCTTTGTGCACGGAGCTGCGTGGGTGCCGCCGGAGCACGGGCGACGCTTCTGAGTCAGGCGGAGAGCGGCCCCGCCACCGGGCTGTCCCCACGCGGGAGGGGACCGGGCTGCCCCCGGGCCCCCGGGCGATGGAGAAGGGCCGAGCTCCCGAGGAGCGAGAGCCAGCGGGGCCAGGGGACAGACGGCCGGACAGACGGCCACCTCCGCACCCCTGCTGTGGCGTGAACCCCGCGGCCACCCGGCCGAGAGCCCCTCGCCCTCCCGCACCGCCCAGCGCGGCTCCGGGAGGGCTCTGCCCGGGGGCTGCCGAGCTCCGGCTCCCGCCGCGGGTCCGTGCGTCCCGGGCTGCTGGAGGCGGCTGGGGCTGAGCCGGGCGGGCGATGCTGGCGCCGGGGGAGCCCCCGGGGCAGGGGCAGGGGCAGGGGCGGGCGCTGCTCAGCGGGGCGCTCGGAAGCCGCCCCAAATCGGGGCAGCGAACAACGCGAGCGGAGCCCGCGGCCGGGCGGGAGCAGCCGCTGGCGGGGACGGCGCGGGGGCGACGGTGCCACGGCTGGCGGCGAAGCTGCGCCGCGACCCCCGCGGGGGGACAGCGGGGCGCTGCGGGCCCCCGGGCCGGGCCCCCCGCCTACACCCGCCCGCGGGCCCCCCCGAGCTGCGGGGGCGCGGGGGGACCGGGGGGGACCCCGGGCCGAGGGGAGCAGGGGCACCCCCGGCCGAGGCGGGAAGAACGTCCCCGCTGTTCCCATCATGGAGGAATCCCGTCTCCATGGCGACCCGGCGGGAACAGGCCCGCCATTGTCTGGCGGCGGGGCCGGGGCGCGGGGCCGGACCCCGCTGCTGCCGCGCTCCCGCCCGTGGGCGCCCGTGGGGGCGGGTCCGAGCCCCACGCGTGTCCGTGCGCGCCGCGGGGCCCGGGGCTGCGCTGGGGGCTGGCGGGACCCGCTCTGCTCCCCCGCCTGCCGCGGCCCCCGGCCCCAGCCCGGCCACGGGGGATGCGGGAGGTGGGCAGGGATGCGGGCAGGGATGCGGGCAGTGACGGAGACAGGGATGCAGGCAGGGATGGAGGCTGTGGGGCAGGGCTGTGGGAGGGGGATGCAGCAGGGCTGTGGGGCGGGGATGCAGGCAGGGATGCAGGCAGTGCTGTGAGGCAGGGATGCAGGCAGGGATGCAGGAGCCCCCGGGACCTCCACGCGCGGTGGGGCGCGATGGGCTCCCCTCAGCCGGGCCGGGACGGCTGTCCCGATATCGGGCTGTCGCGAGGCGGCGGGGCCGGACAACTCACCTACAAGTGGGACCGGGGCTCCATCGCCGCCGCTGCGCTCGGTGCAGCGGGGCGGCCCCGGGATTTATGAATGAACCGGAGCCGCCCCCGCGCGGCGCGGGCGTCACGTGGGGACAGGGGCTGCCCCGCGCCCTGCCTGCACCAGCCCTGCCCGCACCGGCCCTGCCTGCCCCCAGCCCCCTGCCCGCCCCCAGCCCCAGGTGCCCCCGGCACCGCAGCTCCGGGAGCGGCCGCAGGCTGGGGCCCCCCGCGGGCCCGGGCAGGGCGCGGGGCGGGACCGGCCCCCCGAGCCGGCGGGGCTGCGGGGCACGGCCGGAGCCGGGGGGGGGGGAGAGGGGGTCGCGGCGGCCCCTCGGGCCCCATCGCCCCGCAGCGGCGCCCGGGGCGGAGGGGGGGGGTCCGGGCCGGGGCTCTGCGGGTCCGCGCCCCCCCCCACCCCCGCCCCGCCGACCAACGGGACCGGCGGCGGGCGGGGCGCGGGAACTACAGCTCCCATGCGCCCCCGCGGCCCCGCCCCATGGCGGCTCTTCCGGCCGGCGCCCGGCGCCCCACGGGCCGTGTAGTCGCGGCGCGGCGCGGGGCAGGCTGGGAGCTGTAGTCCCGCCGCCGTCCCGGCCTGCCCCGCGCCGCCCGCTCGCCCTTGCCGCCGCCACCGCCATGTTCCGCGCCCGCCGCCTCGTCCTGCGCCTCGCCGCCCGCCCGGCGCTGCCGCCGCCCCGCGCCCGCGGCTATGCCGAGCCCGCCGCCGGGCCGGCCCCCATGGCCTTCACCTTCGCCTCGCCCACGCAGGTAGGCCGCGGGCCCGGCCCCCGCCCGCCGACCCGGGCCCCCGCGGTCGCCCCCGTTTCGCCCGAGGCGGCTGCGGGCTCCCGGGGCGAGGCCTGCGCTGGGGGCTGGGGCGGGAGCGAGCGGCGGGGCTGGGGCCGGCGCCCGGGGCTGGGGGCGGGAGCCGGGCTGGGGGCGGCGGGGCTGCGCTGCGATCGCTGCGGTGCCCCCGCTCCCGCCGTGCCGACGGCCCTGACCTCGGCCCTGACCTCGGCCCTGACCTCGGGCCGCCGCCGGGCCCCGCTCCCCGGCAGCCGCCCCCCCCCTCCCCGTCCCGCCCCCGCCGCGGGGTGACGGCCCTGCGCCCCCCGCCCGGCCCCTCCGCCCCGGGGCGGCTTCTGGGCACCGCCGCCGGCGGCGGGGCACGGGCAGCGCCTGCCCCCGGGCCCCGCGGGGCTGCGGGGGCGGCTGGGCCGGCGGCTCCGGGCAGGGCCGGGCGCTGGGTTTGCGCGGCAGCGGCGGAGCCGCGTGGGACGCTCGCTCCCGTCAGAGCGGTGACGGTTGGCGTCGAGGTCTCCCTGCGTCTTCCCGGGCTTCTCCCAGCTGCGCCCTTCGCCTCTCGCCCACTTCACGTCTCCGCCCGCCGCCCCCCTGCCGCCGCCGCGCCTCTCGGCAGGCTCGGAGCGCTTTCCCGCTCCGTTTGCCAGGACCCCCCCTCCGGAGCCCGGCCCCGCTCCCGCCCTGTGTTCAGGCCGTCCTGGTCGCGCTGTGCCGTGTGTTAAACCCCGTGGCCTGCCAGCTGCTGGGAGCAGGGCTGCTCCCTCGGGCCCTCGGGGTGGGAGCAGGCCGCCCACCGCATCCCTCGGCTCTCCAGAGGTGGGGGGAGCCACCTCTCTCCTTCTTCTCCGTTCCTGGTGACGGACTCTTTCCACCCGCTCTGCCCTCCCCGTCCAGGTGTTTTACAACGGCGCCAACGTGAAGCAGGTGGACGTGCCCACGCTGACCGGCTCCTTCGGTATCCTGGCCTCTCACGTCCCCACCCTGCAGGTCCTCAAACCGGGAGTCGTGACGGTCTACGCTGAGGACGGCACGGCCACTAAGTACTTTGGTAAGTAAAGCAGGCGGAGCTGGGGAGGGAGGACAGTGTGCGTGGGGGTTGTTCTCAGGGCTTTCGCAAGGGAGGCTCTGCCGATCAAGGTGTGCCCTGGTGCGCTTCCAGGGATTTCTGCTTTCCCAGCCTCCCAGGGGCTGCTGGAAGCTGCCCTCGGGCGGGGGATCTGCCCTGGAAGACGGGGCTCAGTGCGAGGCCGTGGTCTGGGGTCGGGCTTCCTTGGTTCTGCTGAGAGCATCCCCTGCTTTAGCTTCCCTTTTGGTAGGAAGCGAGTCCCGGTGGGCGTCAAGGTTTTGTTTTGGCAAAGGGGTCGCGGCGGTTCTGGGGATCAGCTCGCCAGTGCTGTCCTGTGCGTGCACCCCCAAACGAGGCCCATCTGGCAGCCCTGCCCGCGCCGCCTGACTCGGCCCCCGCCGTTGTGCCGTTGCAGTGAGCAGCGGCTCTGTCACGGTCCATGCGGACTCCACCGTGCAGGTGCTGGCGGAGGAGGCGGTGACGATGGACATGCTGGATCTGGCTGTGAGTACCCCGCTGCCCGTGGGCCGGGCTGCGCCTGCCTCCCTCGGGCAGGCCCTGGCAGCCGCGCTCCCTCCTGGAGGGGGATTCGCTCCCCGCTTCTCGCATCTGGGGCGGTTGTCTCAGGAGCCTCCTGTGGCTGCGGAAAGCACAGACCGGGGGCTCTGCCTTCACCCCGAGCTTCCCCACCGCCCGCTGATCGGGACCGAAGGCTCGCAGCTCCTCCTCGGTGAACTCTCCACGGCTGTGGGGAGAGGAAGCCGTGCGGTCGTTAGCCCTTTTCCAGGCCACTTCCCTCCCCTCGGCGAGATGCTGATCTTGCCCCTTCCCACCCCTCTTAGTCTCAGGAACAGCTTTTCCCCAGCAGGGCCTGTTGATAAGGCGTCTGCTGCTAACACAGCCGTGTAAGCGGGTCTGCGGGGCCCCGTGCGCGGGGCAGCGGCTGCGGTGAAGGGAGGGGTGGGAGAGGAGTGACTCGAGGGCTGTAGGACAAGTCACCTGTCCTGCGGCGGTCTCTCGGTGACATGTTCTTTGTGTTCTCGTGTTCAGACTGCAAAATCAAACCTGGAGAAGGCTGTTTCAGAGATGGCCGCAGCATCCGATGAAGCGGCTAAAGCAGAAGCTCAGATTAAAGTAGAAGCTAACGAAGCCCTTGTAAAAGCCCTGGAATAATTAAGGTAAATGTCACCCACGTCCCGGCTGGGATTTCCAGACCTGCTCTGGAGACCCTGCTCTGTGCTGCCCTCGGGGCGCTTCTCGCAGCAGCCAGGCCTGCGGGGCTGCCCGGGGTGGGCAGGGGTCTGTGCCTGGGTTTCGGGGAGCGGGGACACGGGAGCTGTCCCCTTCCATGGCCGGGTGTCAGCTCTGGGGGACTCACGGGGGGGCCCCTGCCCGGGGCCGGCCCGGGGCCGCTAGATGGCAGCAGGGCCCGGTGCCGCGCCGAGCCGTGCCACGGTGCCGCGGGCTTCGGCCCGACGCCGGGACAGGCTGGGAGCCTGCAGCCACTGCCGGGGCCTCGCCACTGCCTCCAGGTCTCCGCTGGGATGGGCCCCGCCAGCGGGCAGCTCGGGGGCAGGCAGGATGCCTGGGGCCCCGGAGGGAGAGCGATGCCTGGCCTCTGCTCCACGTACGCTGCCTTCCACTAAAACCAAACAGCTTCTGTCTCGGGGGAGGCAAGGCCGGGCTGCTTACCCCGTGGCCCCTTTTCCCTCTACCCCGCTAAGACTCTGCCTCATCCCTCTTCGTCCCACGTGCTGGCAGTTGGGAGACTTGCTCTGCGGCAGCGCGCGTGCTGTGCCGGGCAGGTGAGTCACCGAAGCGTCTCGGACGGCCTCCCTGGAGCAGGTACAGCAGGGCAGCGGCTCCCCCGCTATCTCCCTGATCTCTGGCCCCTGCGCTCTTTGGCCCGCGAGGTCAGGTCTGAGAGAGCCGGTGGCTCTTGTTTGCTCGCAGCGGTTGAACAGCCTGAGCCGGGGCCAAGCCCTCGGACCAGAATCCACCGCTCTGCCGAGCCCACCCCGCGTTAAAACCAACTCCGCTTCTGTGTGTTGCAGGAATGCCGCTGTTGATGCAGAGAAACCCCAGACTGTCCTACTTGTCCTGGCTTCCCCGATTGTACAGATGGTGCGGGACAAACGGAGGCGGAGAAAACGCTCTGATCAATTAAAAGGAAATGTAATTCCATCTCGTAGCACGTCACCTGCTTCTGAGGCAGCAAATCGCAGCTTGTGCCGCGCCGGTGGCTGGGTGCCCGGGGGCAGGCTCCTGCCCTCGCGCCGGGGTCTGCCGGGGCACAGTCGCTCGGGGAAGGTGTACGTCCAGCGCCACCCCGGGGTTCGGCTGGGGATTCCTGTGGGAGGTTCACCTACGGGAGGCTTATCAGGCAGATTTTATAACGCCCTCCCTGTGCTGTCAGCCACCTCCACCTCCAATAATCCACCTGGACAGCGGGATGACGGCAGCGTGGGAGGAGGCGCGCATGGGGCAGCGCAGGTCTGCGCCAGAGGCTTCCTGTCCTGACTCCCCCGCCCCGCCCAGCGCTGGCTTTTGCTCAGCCTCCCGGCTCCGTTGCCGTGGGAATTCTCGTCGGCCGGGCTGTTCCTGCACGGTACTTCTGGCAGCTGGAGAGCAGCTGCCCGGGCTTTGACCCGTTCCCCTGCTGCTGCATTTCCACTGCGCGCGTGGCGCCCAGAGCAGGGGAAATCTCCCCCTGCTCCTTGGAAACAGGCTTGGTGCGGAGAGGGAAGCAGATGCCGTAGGTGGTGGGAGTCTTTCCTGAAGCCGTGTGGGGCGGGGGTGGCTGCTGATGTTGCTCTGCTGAAGCTGCTGCTTGCCTGGGGGCTTGCTGGCCGGCAGCCCCGTCCGAGGAGGCTGCCCTGGGGTCCTCGCAGCCCGGAGGAAGCGGGAGGCGCTGGCGTGTCTGCAGCGAGCTCGCCGGTCCCCACGCGCCTCGAGAAATGGCAGCGCTGCTGGGAAGGAGTGGGTTCGAGCGAGGGGCCGGTTCTGCCTGTGCCAGACGCCCGAGGATGCGCGTCTTGCCAACGGCACCATCTGCTGCCGGGCTCCTCGCTCGGTGCCGTCCTCCCCACGCCTCCCCAGAGGGATTTCAGGTTCCCTCTGCCACCCAAACCCCCCCAGCGCCGGCTCGCCAGCCGGGGGAGGCCGAGGCAGCCGCTGGCCCCTGGGCGCACGGGGCTGCGGTCCCTCCGCCTCGCTCTAATCCCCTTTTCCCTGCAGTCTTCCAGCCTGGGAACGCGAGTTGGCTTGCCTGTGTGGGCAGCTGCTCCAGCAAAGGTCAGCGGGCGGCAGGTTCGGCCTCCCGCCTGCCCTCCCCGCGGGCCGCGAGCTCGGCTCCCCGCGGCTCCACAGTCGGAGCGGGGCACGGCTATTTTTGGCGCTGCCACCCAGGATGTAATCTTGGCTGCCTCCTCTTCTTCTCACCGCCACCTCCTCCCCCTCCTCTCGCTCGCTCTGTCTTTCTCTCCCCCCCCCCCGCCACAAGTGATCAAAAATAGTACCTGTGGTGTTAAATTTCTCACTCTGTAGCTTATTAAAAGCCTCTGAGTGCCTGACGCTGAGCCTATTTGAAGCTCAGCCGACTTCTCAGTTTCTGAGCTGCTCCAGTGCCTTTCTCTTCCCTTCCCCTCTCTTTCCTTTTTTTTTTTTTTTTAAAGGTCATACTTTGCGCCGTGCATAAGCAAAGCCTCAAAGTCAGAGCGAGTGCTAATTAAAACGTCTCGGGAATAACTGGGGACGGACGGCTTCGCTCCCTCTTCCGCTCCCTCTCGCTCTCCTCTGTCCCCGGTTTCTATTTGCGGCGTGCGTGTGCCTCTCTCGACACACGCAGCCGCTCTCCTTCTGACGGAAGGTGGCTGGGGTTTTTTTTGGTTTTTTTTTTCATCTAATGGAAGAGCGTTGGCGAGGCCGGGAAGCTGGGGAAACGGCCAGCTGCTATTTTTAGGATGGGAAAAAAGTGTCTCCGTCAGCGTCCTCTCAGCAGCTCTTCCCACTGCCTCCTGCCAGCTCCGGGGGGACGGGGGGCCAGCAGCGATCCAGCCCTGCCCAGGCTCTCCGCCGCGTGACGCCTGCTGGGACTCGTAGTCTGCGTCTGGGGGGAGCAGCGGGGGCACCCCCGGCTCGCCCCGCAGCCGGGGTGGCCGAGGGACCCTGGGGATGGCCGTGCCCCCGCCGTGCCGCGGGAGGCAGCTCGGCCCCTGGGCAGGGGCTCTCTGGGGTGTGGAGAAGGGGCTTTTTCCTAAACCCTGCCTCCGCCAAGCCCCCCTGCCGCCGCTGGGTAGGACCAGAGCGGTGCTGGGCAGGGGCTGCCTGCGCCCTGGAGGTGCCACGGCAGCCCCGCTCGCCCTGCCCCACGGTTTGGGGGTGCGGGGCGATGTGTGGGGGCGTTCCTGGCCTCTCCCTGCTCCCCCTCACAGCCCAGCCCGGTCCCCGCAGGGTCCCGCCGCTGTGGCCTCGGCTCTGAGCCCCTCACCTGCCTCTGTCCTTTCCCATCACTAATTATCTGGTTCTGCCGAGAGCAGCGTTCTCCTCCTCCCCCGGCTCGCCGCGCTGAGCTCTCGGCTCCCTCTGCCCACGCCGGGAGCCGCCATCAGTCACGTCCCGCTGGATGCCACGAAAATGGTCTCTGACTCTCTGCTTGGCACAGGAGATGTGTGGCTGTGGCTGAACCGGAGGCGAGGCCCTTCCCCGCTCCCGGCTCGGCATCGATGCTGCGGGGATGGACGCGGCCGAGGGCAGGCGGGGAGGTGGGCGTCAAGCCCCGGCGTGGACCATGCCTGTACAGCTGATGTGATTCAGCCATGAATCCTCCCTCCTCTCCTCCCCAAACCGGCCTCACTCGGGCAGGCGGCAGCACCGGCACGGCGCTCAGCTGTCCCTGGCACGCTGGCACGTGCCCTCAGGGACCGCAGCCGCGGCTGGGGTGAGAGGTCTTTCCCCGCCGCCTTTTGGGGCAGCGGGTGCTGGGGCAGCACCTTGGCCCTGTGCTTCGGTCCCCGCTCTGGGCAGGGAGCCGCGGGCCGCAGCGGCTGGGAGCAGCGGCGGAGTTTTTACGGGGAGCCTGGGATCTGTTTGTCTCCGGCTTTCGAGGGCGGCGGGGCGGGGTGGGCGTGAGAGGGAAACGTTAACGCGCAGGAGGGAAGGGCTGCCTGGAAAATGGCGTGAGCAGGGCGAGGGGCCGGCGCGTCGCCCTCCTCCTTCCTTTCCACCCAGGGCTTTTGCCCATGACTTGCATCTTCTGCTGCCAGATGGAGGGTGGGGAGCCGGGCCGGGAGCGCTCAGAAAGTGAAGCATCACTGTTTCTGCCGGCGGCGTCTCTTCTCTTGGGGGCCGATTTCCGAGAGGGGCTGGGCTGAATCTCCTGGCGCTGGCGTCCCCTCCCCGTGCTCGGCCACATGGCATTTCCACCGTCCCACCCAGATCCCAAATGCAGGGGAAAGGTTCGAGCTCTTGTCTCTCTGCAGGGAAAAAAACCAAACCCAAACCCCACTGCAGCCCCAGGATTCCCCGGCTGGACTGACTCATCTGGCAGAGCCGCCCCTCTCCCTGCCCAAACCCGCGGTGCTCGGGATCCCGCCTGGCCTCTCGCAGCCGCCCTGCTTTTGCCCCGCGTCCTCGGTGCCCCCGTTGCGACATCGGGGCCGGGGCTGCGAGGGCCGCCCCCCACCCCTCGTCCCTGCACCCACTGCCCGGGGGGCTGAGCGCGGAGCTCGGGGAGCCTCGGCGCTGGGCAGCACCCCGCCTGTGCCCGCCAAGGCTTCACGGCACCCAGGTGCAGAGCTGGCTCCGGCCAGGACCCCTCCCCGGCCCCTGCGGCCATGGGCTGCTGCCCGCAGCCCCGGTCCCGGCGTGGGAAGGTCAGCAGAGGCTCTGCACGCTGCCAGCCCGGCCGTGTCCTTGGGCCACGTTGCCCTTGGGTGGCTCGAAGGCCGTATCCTCGCAACTTCCTTCTCTGGGGGGAGCGCTGCTGTAATGATTAACCCGCGCTGCGTTAATCGTTCCGTCCTGCAACCTTTTTCCTCTGCGTTTCCAGCACTGGAAAATGCTCCTCTTCCGCTGACCTCCCACGCACGTGGCCCCCGTGGTGGGAGCGTGGCAGAGCTCCGGGAAAATCCCGGCGGGCAGGGCAGGCAGAGCGGGGGTCCTGGGCTCGGGGCACAGCGGCGCACAGGATCTGGCCCAGCCGTGGCTCCTCGGTCCCGGCCCATTTCTGGGGTGATTTGCCGGCAGATGGCGGTGGAGCCGTGGGGAGACGTCGCCCCGCCGGCCTCCCTGGCCTCACCCCCAAATCCGGGCACAGGAGCGAGTGCCGACGGGCGTTGCAGAGGGCGGGTGTTGTAGCCAGCACGACGGTGCTTGTCATGCCGCTCCCGGGCCAACAGCCTCGGAGCGCTGTGCTGGCGAACGCGGCAAACCCTTGGCCCGGGGCAGGTTCTCTCTTGGGGAAACTGAGGCACGGATGGGGAAGGCCACTTACAGGCTGGGGAGAGCAGGGATGGGACAGAGGAGTCCCAGACCCTGCCGCTGCCCTGTGCTGCTCAGGGATGCCACCCTTGTGGGCGTCCCCCCGCGGCGCTGCGGGGGTCAGGCGAGGGGCAGTGGGGGCGGCGCGTTGCCCTGGGGTCCCAGGTGCCTTGGCAGGGGCTCGGTGGCCCCGGGGGCCGCAGGCGCAGCCCTCGCTCGGGGCAGCCTTGGCGGCCGCTCACACTTGGCTTCGCTGGAGCCGGCCCAAAGCCACGGGGGGCGCACGGCCCCGTGCTGGGGGTCCGAGCGAAGCCCCCTCCCGCCGCCCCCCCGGCCGGGGCCATGACCCGCACGGGGCAGGGGGAGGCCGGGGAGGAAGCGGCTGCCAGCTGGGCTCGACGCTGGCTACAAAGGCGGCCCAGAGAGCCCGAGCGGAATGAGGTGGCGCCTGTCCAGGTTCCCACGGCGGCCCCGGTGCAGAAAATACACCCGGAGCTGGTGGCGGTTGCCACAGCGATGGGCTGGGTGCCACGCCGCGGGGGGGCACAGCCCCGGACCCAGGTGTGCCGGCACAGGACCCTGGCGTGGGGCGGTGGGAGCACCGTGGGGCGGCAGAGCTGGGCGCTGGCAGGGACCAAAGGCTCCTGCCCTGGTTCCTGCTGCCCCCGCCTGCCTTTGATGTGCCGGGACTTCGCCCTTGGTAAAGCTGGGAGGTTCCCAAGGAGTTCCCGGCTGGAGCCCGGCATCCAGCACCCAGGCGTCCCGGTGTGAGCCCCTGCGAGCCCCGGGGCTCTGTCCGCCGCTTGGTTCCCCTCGCCTCGCCGCAGCCGGGGGCTCTGAGCCGCAGCCGGGGGCTCCGAGCCCCCGTGGGCTCCCCGGTTCCTGGCGGGGCTGGCCAGGAGGAAGCGGCTGCAGCTGGCCCCGGCGGTGGGGCGCTTCCTGGCGGAGCTGGCGCCGGGCTGGGGCCCGGGGTGGGGAGGGGAAGCCGGGGGCCGGGGCCGGCTGCCCTCGGGGATGCCCCGGTGTGCGGCGGGGAGGAGGGGACGGCAACATTTTCAGTTTTCATCCCCGCTCCCTCAAAGGCCGCCTGTGTGCTGAGCGGCCGCCCCTCCGCTGGGTATAAATAGCAGGGATTGAGGCCTGGCGTGACACTGGAGTCACTTCTGCCACCGCCACCTTGGGTGCCCCCCCGCCGCCCCGCGGGACCTCAATGGGGTCATTGTGCGCCGTGGCCCCGCGGGGCACGTCCCAAGCAGCTGCTGAGCCTGACCCCGTCTGCTTCCCCCCATGTGCCGGGGCCACCGCGGGGCTCGGGGTGCCCCTGCAGTGTCCCACGCAGGGAGGGGACACGTGCCCCCCGTTGCCCTCGTCCCCCCGGCAGGCAAGGGCCACGCAGCGGGTAGGCGATGGCTTCCTGCCATCCCCGTCCCCACCTGGCCAGGCCGGCTCCCGTCCTCGTCCCCACCTGGCCGTGCCAGCCGGCTCTGCCCCCCGCCACCCCCTCCCTGCCCGGGCAGCGCCGGCAGCTGCTGTGGGGCGTAATGACGGGGTGTGCCTGCCTGCCCCGGGGTGGAGAGCGGCGCGGGAGGCTGCTGCCACCCAGCAAGACGGGGCCAGCCGGGCGCGGAGCTTCCCTGCCTGCAGCCGGCGCGGCCACACCTGTGTGGGCTGAGCGGACCCCGCTCCCACCCCAACGCCCGGCCCAACCAGCTCCTTCGCGTCCCGGCTGCCCGCGGACAGGCTGCTGCAGGCAGGGCCCCCCGGGCCAGGCAGGTGCAGGGTGCGGCGGGGGGACGCGAGGGGCGAGCAGGAGCCGGAGCTGCCTCCGTCCCCACTGTGCTGCCGGGACACGGCTGCGGCAGCTCCCCTGAGCACACCGAGGTGCCCGGGAGAGCTGGGGCTGCGACCCGACTCGCCGTTTCTGCGTGTGCCGGGACCAGTCTGGCAGTGCCGCTGCGGGATGTCCCTGTCCCCGCTCGCCCCTCGTCGCTTCCCCGCATTGTGTCCCCCGTCCGGCCCCGCATCCTGTCTCAGCAGATGGGCCCCGGCCCCGACCCCGGCCAGCTGCAGCCCCCGCACCTCGTGTCCCAGCCGGGGCACCCCAAGGGTGCAGGCCCCTGCCGGAGCGGGCTGCGAAACAGCCCCGCCAGCTCACACGGGCTCCTGGCGGGGCGTGGGAAAAGCCAGCGCCTCCCGCAGCGAGCGGGGCGGGCAGGGCAGGCAGGGCAGGCAGGGGCCCCTCCGACGGGGCCGGGTGTGGGCGCAGCGTGCGCACAAGCACATGTTGCACCATCAGTGGGGTGGGGGTCGCGCGCCCCACACTCCCCCATCTGCTCCAGCCGCGGTCAGCCGGTCCCCAGGGCTGCTCTACCCCCCCATCCCGGTTTGGGGAGCAAGGACTGGCTGTGCTGCAGCATCCCCGCTCCCGTGGGACGCAGGAGCACGGGCGTCCCGCACCCTGGGGGGCCGGGGCAGCTCCGCGTGCGGGGGTCCTGGCTGGGCGGGGGGGGCCGTGACGCAGACGAGCCGCGGTGCTGCAGCCCCCGGCAGGCTGCGGGTGCCTGCTCCTGACGGCCGCGGGAGGAGCAGCGCGAGGTTGGCCAGCTCGTGCCACGGGCCTCCCGCGGGCAAAGAGTGGGACAAGCGGAGCCAGGCCGCGATGGCCATCGTGCGGGGCCCTGGCTGGGAGCTTTCTGAATTCATCTCGGATTCAGCAAATGGCTGTGGCTGGAGGAAAAGGGAAGGAACTGGACCGGGGGCTTCACCAGCAGCGTTTTCCTTTGGAAAGGCATCTCCTGTAAAACGTGAGCTGATGCTTTTTGCTTTGAAGGCTGCCAGGAGCATCTGGAAGGGCAGGCGGTGCTGGGGCTGCTCTGAAGCCAGTTTCTCTTTTGCTTTTGTTTGGCTCTTGTTTGGCCAAGCATCCACCCCACGCCCAGCACGAGCGGGCTCCCCAGTCTCTCGGTTTCCCTCGAAGCAGTGGCGACGTTGCTGCATTTTTGGTTCATCGGTGATGAGGGGCTCAGCGGGGCGGGGGCCGGCGGGGGCCGTGCCGCCGGGGAAGGGCGGCGGGAGGCAGGCCCTGCGCCGCGGAGGTTACACAAGAGCCCCGCTCTGCTGATGCTCCCAAAACCACAGATGATCTAATCTCCTGCAGCCTAACCTATCACCACCGTATCACATTTCCCCTCAAAACCTAATCCTGCAGAGAGCACCCGACGCCGTCCTGGCCCCGCCGGCAGTGCCCTTGCAGGAACATGGACGGGCGACTGCCCGGTCACACCAGCAGCCCCCGGGGAGCCGGCCGGCGGGGCTGGGACTGCAGGCACCGGGAGAGCGGGACCTGCCTCCCCTCCTCGGGAGGGCTTTTTCAGCCCGGGCGGCTCTGGGGCTGCCGCAGCCGCCTTCGGCTGAGCTCAGCCGCCGGCAGAGCCCTCGCTCCTCCTGACCCCAGCCCCGGAGCGGGAGGGCGGCCTGGGAGCCGCTCCGTGCCAGCCGCCCCGAGATGCCGGCCTTGTCTGGAGACTGTGGCAGCCTTGGTGTGAATCTCGCTACGGCGACCCCCCCCCCCCCCACGCGGCCAAGCTCTGGGCACTAATTGCACCCTGCAAGGGAGGGGAGAACGCAGAGAGAGAACGGCAGAAGGAGAGCCCTGGCGTGGTACTTCCTTCCCCAGCCCCGGCCCCGGCGGCTCGAGCTCTGCCACCACGTGCACCTCTTTCATCACCGCGGCTAATGTAATCGGGGAGCTCCAGTTCCTGCCCGCCGGCCCCACCAGCCTGGCGGTCACTGGAGCCCCATGGTCCGTGCCTGCCGGAGGGAGCTGCCTGCCCGGCAGCATCCCGGGATGCTCTCGGCATCACCCAGGCGAGGGGCTGGAGAAGCACCCACCTGCGGCTCCGGGCTCCCCGGGCAGCGGGGTCCGGCAGGGCTCAGGTACAGCCCCCGCGGCCCCGCTGTTGGCCAGGACGGCGCCTGCCTTTGCCGGCATGTGGGGTGCCGGGGCGTGCTCCAGCCCGCGCGCTGCCGCGCCGCCAACCGCCTGGCACACACGGGCCTCGCGGCAGATGTGAGCAGGTGTGGTTCAGGGCAGGGCTGCCTCCGCGCCGGGCCAGCACCGGCCCAGCGTGGCCAAGGTCTCCCGTTGGGAGCTGAAGGCGTTATGGGGAGACAAAGGTTTAATGAGGGGTTGTTCGGCTCTCTCTGATCCTTCCGCCCATTATCTAATCAGAGCAGGGCATTTAAAAGGCCACAGTGCAGGGTGAGTCACTTCCCTGGTCGGGGCCTCAGTTTCCCCACAGGTAGCGCGCCGGGCATGAGCTGAGCCCGTCTCCCCGCAGCAGCGTGTCTCGGCACTGGGGAATGCGGCACAGTGGGTCTGGCCCAGGGCTGGATTCTTCTGTCTGCTCTTCGCTCCGCACTGACTCACCCCCACCCTGGGCACAGCACCTCCCTCCATCCCCCATCCCTGAGCACCGGGGGGGTCCGGCAGGAGGGAGGGCGAGAGCCCAGGGTGCCGGGACATCCCAACGCCCGAGCGCCCGGCAGCACAGGGCACAGGTCAGGGGCACCCCCACCTCCGCACACGGCAGCTTTGCCTCTGCCGGGCCGCTGCAGCCCAGCCCCGTGGCAGTGCCGGTGCCGGTGGCACGCGGGGTCGGGCTCTCCTCCCCACCAGGATTTCCTGCCGCCGTTCCCAGAATAGGCTGTGGCCCCACATCCGTGGGGGAGCGGGTGACCCCATGCAGCCATCAGCCGGGAACCAGCCCTGAGCAGCACCAGGACCCGGGGTCAGGCATGAGGCGAGGTGGCAGCACCGGCGTCCCGCAGCCGGGGCCACGTGGTGGGACTCGTGGCGGTGCCCCCTGCCCCAGCCGGACCCCGCCGGTGCAGGGAGGGCCGGCCGGGCGGCTCCGTCACCGTAAACAGGAACTGCGGCTGGGGGGAGAGCGCAGCCGGCCGGGAAGTGAGGGGGTGCGTGCGCCCATGACGGGATGTGTGTGAACGGCGCGAGCCGGCGTCCGGCCTGGCCGGGGGGGAGCGTGGGTGGGGGTGCAGCACCCACCTGGGCGAGCGTGCATGGGTGTGAGTGTGCGCACACGCACGGGAGCGTGTGTGCCCGTGTCTGTGCAGAGTGAGCACGTGTGTATGAGCACGAGTGTGCATGTGTCCGGCTGGGGCGGTGCCGCCGGCGGGGTTGCACCCGCGTGTGCAGGGACGAGGCCAGGAGGAAGCGCCTCCTCCCGTCCCCAGCCCGCCCTGGGTCGGGGTTTCCTGCGGCACAACCCACCCGCGGGGCTCCTTTTCCTCCTCCCCAGTTCAGCTGCTCCGGTGGGTGCCGGCCCCGCCGGGGGGTCAGAGGTGGCGCTGGGCAGTGGGGCCGTGTGCGAGTGTACCCACGTGCCCGTGTCAGCACCGTCCCGCGCTGCGCCAGAGGCAGCCAAACCCACGGTGCCATGCGGCTGCCAGCCACCCCGCCGGCCCCCGGCCCCGCCAGCAGCAGCCCCGAGACCCCGAGGCGGTGATGGGGAGGCCGGGCGGAGGGGTGCCCGCGGCGCCGGGCTGGCACCGTGCCCCCCGCCTGGGTGAGGTTCCCACATTCCTGACGCGGCTCCAAGTGGAGCCGTGGGCAGGCGCGGGGCGGGGATGCCACTGCGCTGAGTGTGCGCCTGTGTCAGTGCGTGGGGCAGCCCGGTGGGACATGCCACCCCACGCCCCCCCGCCGGCCGCCCCACGCGGGGCCCCATGCCGGCATCGTCCCCGGCCCCTGGCACACGCCTGGGCTCTGCAGGATCCGTCCCACACGGCCCCGGCTCTGCCTCTGCCCTTGTGCAGGCAGGATTTGGCAGATGCCGCATGGGCAGCGGGGTCGGGCCCCCGCGGGTGGGCTCGCTGCCTGTCGGTGCCCCCCGCCAGCCGGCCGTGCCCCCGGGACCCCCGGGCGGGGGCACCGAGCTCTCCCCGGCCGCGGGGCAGGGTGGAGGGGTGGGCGGTGAGGATGCTGCGAGCCAACTGTATGCCCCACAGTGGGGCAGCCGGACTACACCCCCCACAATGCACTGCGGGACACACTGGCCCCACCCACTCTGGGGTGGCCTCGGTGCATTATGGGGTGGGTAGTCCCGGGGGTGGCCAGGCTGTGGGGCCACCCGGGGGGGTGTGATGGGGTCCCGGGGTCTGCGATGGGGGCACCACTGCCTCCACTCTGCTCCCGTGGAGACCCTGTCCATGGCGGCAACGCTCCCCTTCCCCGGGCGATGCCGATACCAGCGGGCGGCCCGATATCCCGATATCTCCCCCCCCACCCCACCCCCCCGATACTGGCAGGGGCAGCTTCGGGGCGAGGGGGGAGCCGTGGCTGCGGGGCCGAGGGGATCAGCCCCGGGACGGCGGCAGAGGCACAGTGCGGTGCGGACGGTGCTGGCTGCTGGCCAGGGCAGCCTCGGCTCCGCTCTTGCCCAGGCTGGACCACAAACTGCCCCAGCCAGCCCCCATGGCGGGAGCTGAGGGATGGGATGGGATGGGATGGGACGGGACGGGACGGGACGGGACGAGACGGGACGGGACGGGACGGGACAGGACGGGACGGGACGGGATGGGATGGGATGGGATGGGATGGGATGGGATGGGATGCAATGCGGGGGTTTTACTGTTCCCCCTGATTCCTGAGCCTGGGTCACCCCAGGAACAAGGTTCAGCCTGTACCCAAGGACGCTACCGAAATCCTGGGTCCTTCCCCTCCCCAGGGCTGGCAACTTACTTAGGCATTTCTAATAATAATAATGATAATAACAATAATAATAACAACAACAACAACAAGCTGAGTTGTCATCTGACTCCTGGAGCCGGTGATTTAAAGCAAACCAAGAAATGTCATGGCGTCTGCAAAAAGCCACGCGGCGCTGAGCTGAGAGCGGGGCTGGGCCCAGCCGCAGGCCCGGCCCGGCTGGGAAGGGGCTTTCCATGGGAGGGAGGGGTGCAGGGTGTCAGGGCTCCCATTCCTCTCGGCCGTGATGGGTGGGGGTCCGTGCCCCGGGCGCCCCTTCCCACGCTGGCAGGGACTGGATGCCCACGTTTCCAGGGCTCCCCGGGAGCAGGGGCCGGGTCCTGCCCTGCTGGGGGGTCTCAGCCCCCGGCCCGTGCCCAGGGGAGGGTCCCGTCTGTGGGCACGACACGGCAGCGTGCGCCCGCAGTTCTGATGCAACCACCAGGACCTCTCCTGACCCGCAGTTTCTGCAATTGCCACACCGCCTCTGGCACTCGGCGCAGGTGCCGGGCTCCTGCGCGGGCTGGGGTGCAGGACGGGGCTCGGTGCCGGGAGCCGGGGTTCCCCCTGCCCGTCCCAGCGCAGCTCTGGGCTGAAGCCCAGGCGGGGAGCAAGGCTGGGGAGATGCCCCCAGCCCCACGGGGGCTCCAGCCGCTGCCAGAAGGCCGGCCGCACGCTGACCCAGGGACGCCGAGCAGGGCTGGGGCCAGCCGGCTGCCTGTGCCCGGCCCCGGGCGCAGCTGGGCCGACCTGCCCGTGCGCTGCTCCGGCTGGCGAGGGGGGAGAGTCGAATCTCCGCTCCCGCCCGGCCGGGGGTGCTGGCCACGGGCCAGCACCGTCAGGGGCTGGCAGGGAGGCAGCGGAGCCGAGGGCAGGGAGCTGCTCGCCCTGCGTCAGCAGGGACGGAGAGCTCAGCGTCCCGAAGGGGACCGTGAGCTCAGGGAGCCCAGAATAGCCCTGGCCTCACCGTGGGCAGCGGGGCGATGGCCTGGCACAGCCAAGTATGGCCCACACCTGGGCCCGCGGCGCTGCTATATCCAGAGGGATTCACCATCCTTCCCGGGGCCGGGGCCAGGCGCAGTGACTCTCTGTGGTGACTCCCCCTGCCCCAGCCCCGCGTGTCACAGCTGGGAACTGCCTCATCCCGGGGTCCGGCGGGAGCCGTCCAGCCCTGCGCTGTGCTGGGGTCCCCCCCGCCCGCGGGGCGGCTCGGGGTGCCCAGCCCCCACGCCCAGGTGGCTGCTGGAGCCGCTCCAGGGGTGACTTCATCTCCGGGGCTCCCCTGGCCTCAGCCGGGCCTGAGGCCGCGGTGACGGGCAGAGCCCCGGGGGGTGCGGGGTGCCCCAGAGCCAGGGCACGGCAGGAGAGGCCAGGCTGGGCCACTGGCTCCGGCTGCGTTGGGCCGGCAGCCGGAGTGTCCCCAGGCTGCGACGCCCGGACGTGCTGCCAAGGGCCACCAGGACATGTCCCCGAGAGCCGGGAAACACATGGAGCCGATTGTGTGTTTCTAAGGACACGCCTGGGTGTTTACAGCCCCGCCAGCGTCACCGGCACAGGCACCGCCATCCTACCCAAGGACACCCCATGCCCGCCACGAGCCGCCCGCCACGGCAGCCCTGAGCCCGGCGGGACGGGGGGCTCCGGCCGCGGGGGCTCGTGCCTGGCTCTGTGCCGGGAGGGTGGGGATTGCCGGCTCCTTACTCACAGCAGCAAGCGATGGCTCACCTGAGCGCGCCGGGGCGACGTGAGTCACCGCTCGCCACCATGACTAAGGCTGAGCCGCTCGGCCCCGCGGGGCTTGGGGGACGGGGAGGGGGAGCCGGGACCCCCAGCCGGCAGCCTTGCGCCTCCCCCACCATGGCAGCACCAGCGGTGCCTGGCGGGCGGAGGTGAAGCGGTTCGGCTGCACCCTCCTGCCGGGGTGTGCCCCGCGTGAGCCCTGCCGCTGGCCCCACGCCTGTGGGAACGCTCCCACTCGCTGCCGGCGGCTCCGCGGCGAGGCCCCGGCCGGGCACCGTGCAGCTGGGCCCCCGCTGCCTGCGCCGTGCCCGCCGCCGGCGGCTCCTTCGCGGCCGCACCAGCTCTGCTCCCCGCGGGCGTGGGGTCGCTCCCCTTCCCGGGCTGAGGTCCTGGCGAAGTCGTGGAGGAAAAGGGTCCCCGTCCACCCCGCTCCCCCCAGGCTGCAGCCCTGCGTCCTCTGCAGCCACGGGAGCGAGAAACCCCCTTCTTCCCTCCTCTCCCAGCTCTGCCCGAGCCGGCGTCAGCTCTGCCCTAATCCCATGACCCCGCGCCTGCGAGGGGAACGCAGAGACTTGTGATAAAATCCCCGTTTGCCAAAGCTGTGAAATCAGCCAGGAATTCAGTCCAAAAGGGGAAAAAAAAAAAAAAAAGAAAGAAAAGAGAAAAGCTGCTGCCCGGGGCTGGTGGGGGATTTCCCCAAAGAAGGAGGGCTGGGAATTCCCTTCCTTCGAGGGACAGGACTTCCAAGAACCGGCCCCCGAAAGATTCAGGGCTCCCAGCTGAAGCCGGGGCCGGCGGGACGGGGCAGCGCCAAGGGAGGTGGAGGAGCCGACGCCGCCGTCCTGCCCCGGTCCACCCTTGCACCGGGAGGCGCACACCAGCCGGGCCCCGTGGGAAGCGGCCCCGCGGGACCCCAGGTAAGCCCCTCTCCTCCGCCCCGGCGCCCGCGCTGCCCGCGCTGCCCGCGCTGCCCGCCCCGGTGCGTGTGAGCCGCCGCGGGGGCTGACCCGCAGGGCCCAGGTTCACTAAGCGGATTGCGGGAGCTGCGTGTGGCCTGCAGCGGGATTTGTGTAGGTATTTGCTCGTCGGATGGTCTCTCCCCAAGCTGCTCAGCCGTGCGGGGTTTGGAGAACGCTCCCTCTGGAGACGGCAGGAGCCTCCGATGCCGCACAGCAATTATGCCCAAGTCTGACTGTAATCTTTAACGATTTATTCCCAGGGCAACACAATAAACTAAACACACAAAATCTAGGCTGCTGGGAATCCTGGGATCTCCCAGCTTGTGTCTCTGGAGGCTCCGGATATCTTCAACCATACTGAAATCTGCACATACTTCCTAAAGCACCAGCTCCCGGAGTCACGGGACTGCCAGAGGAGGTGAGCTTCCTCCCAGGAAGGAGATGGAGCCGTGCAGGGAGCGTGGCGACCGGGAACGGGGCTCCTCAGGGCTGTGAGGACGCGGGGAGATGCCCTGCCCTTGGGGCACGGCACGCTTTGCCAGCAGACCCGAGCGGCCATGCTCCCAGCCAGCGCCGGAGCAGCTGCCCCAAGGCCGCGATGTCCCCTTGTCCCTCCCCGCAGATCCGGGCTGCAGGGCTGTGAGCCGGGGGCTGGTGGCCGGGCCCTGCTCCCCAAGAAGGTGGCTCTGCGGTGATGCCTTGCCCCCACCACGGCCCCTCCTGGTGCACAAGCCCGAACCGTGGCAGGGCCAAACCTGCCAGGGCCCAGCCGCCTCCTCTCCTCGCTGCTCCAGGGGCCTCACCCCACACACAAACTGCGGACGCGGCCCCCGAGGGGCAGCTTCGCAGGCGCGGGGCTCGGCAGCTCCCGGGGAGAACAATGGCGCGTCCCTGCCCCGGCCCCTCTCCCAGGGACAACAATGGCAGGAGCCGGAGCTGGAGCCGCCTGCGCTCGTCTCCCCCCTGAGAGCCCGGAGGGGGCTGGGGCGGGCGGGGGGCTGCGGGCCGCCCCTCCCTCCCAGCCCCGCTCTGCTCCTCGCCCGTGGAGGGGCCTCGCTCCCACCCCAGCGCGGCCCCGGCAGCGATCTGCGCCGACCCCAGGGGAGGCCTCTGGCAGCGAAACAGCCGCAGCATTTTGGGGTGGCAGAGAGCTCCCCCGGCCCCCCCGGGCCCCCTTTGCTGCTGCCTCGTGGGCCGGGATGCGCGGCCCCCTCCCTGCCGCGGAGCGGCCGCCAGATCCCCCCAGCTGCTTTGTGTCGCGGTGTGCCAGGGCATTGTCTGCGAGGGAGCGACCCGGCGGAGGCAGCCCGAGGTCACGCAGCATCTCCCCAGCATCCTCCCTGCAGGCCAGGGCGGCCGCCGGCCCGCAGACCCCGGCCCGGGGGAAAGCGGCCTCTGGCTTCTGCTCGGGGCCCCGGGCCGTCGCCCCCAGCGCTGGCGGTACAAGGGCCCGCTTCTCCTCTGCTCCAAAAAATTGCGTGGGGCTGAGCCTTTGTCCTGGCTGTGAAGGAGGTGGTTGGGCAGAGGGAATCCCTGGGGGAGGGACGGCCCAACCTCGCTATTAGACATCAGAGAGTCTCCACCGGGAGCCGCTTTGAGGCTCAGCTCCCCAGGAGAGCCCAGCCCAGCGGTTCCCTGCGCATGGACTGACTTTGACCCCGGTGACGGGGCACCCGGGTGGGGAGAGGTGTCCGGGCTGTCCCCTCTGCGCGCCCCCAGGACGGGGGTCCCCCTGCCTGCCCTGCCCGCCCTGCCCGCCCTGCCCGCAGCGGCCCCCGTGTGCAGCGCCGAGCGCTTGCGAGCAGCGGGGGCAGAGCCGGGACCGGGACCCCCGGAGGGGCCGAGCCGCGACCCCGGGAGGGGCCGAGACCCCCCCGGGCGCCGAGGCCGGGAGCAGGGGGGCGCCGAGCCGGGACCCCGGGAGCAGGACCCGGGCCGGGGCAGGGGCTGGGACCCCCAGGGCAGGGCCCGGGGCCCGGGACCCCCCGGAGCCGGGGCGGCCGCGTCACCTGCCGGGGCCCGCTGAGGCCGGGGCCGGGGCCAGGCCGGTCCCTGCCCCCGCCAGGCTCCACCCCGGGCGGTGCGGGATAAAACTTGGGGCACCTCCCCGGCAGCTCCGCGTCAGGGCTGCGCTCGGACCGGCTCCAGCGCTCGGGAGGGGGCACCGCGCCGCGCCGCACCGCGACCCCCGCCCCGGGGAGCCTCTGGGGTCTCTCGCTCGCTTCCTGCCGCCGGAGGCAGCGCCAGCCGCGCCGGGGAGCCGCGCTCCGGGCTCGGTGAGTGGGGCCGGGGCTGGCTGCGGGCGGGCCGGGCCGTCGGGGGGCGCGGGGCCGGGGCGGGGGGGGATCCGCGGACCGGCGCTGCGCTCGCTCGCTTTGCCAGGAGCGGGCGGGGTGGCCCCGCTTCCCCGGGGGGACGCACGGCAGAGCCGCCCCACTGGCGGTGGCCGGGACCCTCCGGTCCCTCAGGGCTTTGCCCGCCCCCGGGGCCCGGGCAGCGGGGCCGGCTCCCCTCGCTCTGGGTGCCGGGGCCCCCGAGCGCGGCCTCCCGGGCCGGAGGGGGGGGGGGAGCGACCCCTCGCCCCCAGCCCCGCCGCGCCGGGGGCGCTGCCCGGGCTGCTGCGCTCCGCACCGGCGGGCGGGCCCCGGGGCGCGTCGCGGCCGGGCTCCCCGCTGTCTCGGCGGGGGCTCCCCGGGCCCCCCCCGGGCGCAGGAGGCGCGGCGGGGCCGGCAGGGGGCGCCCGCGCTTTGCTGACTCATGGCCCCCCCGGTTCCCCCCGGGGCCGGGCCGGGCCCCGCCGCTGCCCGGCGGCCGTGCCCCCCCCGGGGCCGGGGCTGGGGGTCCCCGCTGCGGGATTTGGGGGGGTGGCAGGAGCGTGCGGGGGGGGGGCAGCCCCGCGTCGGGGCAGCTCCCCGCATCCCCGTAGCTGTAACGGCGTCACCGGGAGGGTGATCGGGCGGGTGTGACCGGCCGCGGGTGACTGTGCGTGTGTGCGTGTCCCCCCGCCCTTTCCGCCTCGGTGTCCCCGCGTCACTCGGCTCCGGCTGCCGCCCGGCCCCGCGGGCGGTCCCCTCCGGCCGCGGCCTCCTCCGCTGCGGGGGCCGCTCACCGCCCCCGCCGCAGCGCTCCGGGCCGCCGCCTCCCCGTGTCCCGCGTTCACCCCTGCGGGCCTCGCCGCCCAGCCCCGCCGCTCGGGGCCCGGCAGCCCCCCGAGAGGGGCCGCGCCGTGGGGGGGCCGGGGGGGCCCTGCGCCCCCGCCGCGGCCCCGGGGCCCCTTTGTTGTGCGGCCCGGGATTATGAATGGCTCCGGGCGCGGCGCGAGGGCGCGCGGGGGGCGGGGCGGGGGCGGGGCCGCGCTGCCGCGTGGGCGGGAGGAATCCGGCCGGGCCGCCCTCCCACCGGGCCACGTGGGGAGCCTACGCCCGCTTCCTATTGGTCGACACCGCGGATGTCTGGGCGCTGGACGCGCTCCCATTGGCTGCGGCCGCCGGAGGAGCCGGAGTGAATGAGGGCGAGGCCCCGCCCGCGGGACGTTGCTACATTGTAACTTCCCCCCGCTCCCCCCCCCCCCCCCCGCGGCGCTTCCACGGCAGCGGCGGCGGCGGCGGCTGCCGGTTCGGCGGGTCCGGCCCCAAGCAGAGGGGGGAGCGCAGCGTCCTCCGCGCCTCCCCGCCCCTCGCCGCGGCCTCCGGGCCCGCACCCCGCCCCCAGAAACCCCGCACAGAAAGGACGAGCGGCGGAGAGGAGAAAGAAAGGAGGCAGCAGGCAGAGCAGGCAGGGCAGGCAGCAGGCAGGGCAGGCAGCAGGCAGCCAACGCCGCTTCCACCGCCCCCCTCCCGCAGGCAGCCAGCGCCGCCTCCCCTCGCCCCGCGGCCCCGCCAGTAGCCGGCGGAGCGGGAGGAGAACGGGAGAATTTTTTCCGTTTTTGCTCTTTTCTCCCTTTCGCCTGGGCCGCGGGGGCCCGGCCGGTTCAGCCCGGCCCGGGAACCGCTCCCGGAGCGCGCCCGGAGGAGCCGAAGCGGAGCCGGAGTCCCGTGGGTACCGGCGGGGCGTGCGGCGGAGCGGGCCCCGCTCCCTCCTTTGTCCGCTCCCCCGCCGCGTTCCTCCGGCACCGACCGCCGCTCCCCCCGCAGCTCGGCGGATGGACCCGCAGCCCGGCGCCAGGAGCTGCAGCCGCGGGGCTCCCGCCTGCGAGGTGGTCCCGAACGAGCCCCCCATGAACCTCTACATCAACACCACCACCGGGACCCGCTATGAGCTCTCCGTGCCCGCCGAGGAGACGGTGGAGGGGCTGAAGCGGCGGCTGTCCCAGCGGCTGAAGGTGCCCAAGGAGCGGCTGGCTCTGCTGCACAAAGAGAGGTAGGGCTCGGGGGGGCCCGCCGGGGTCCCCGGCCCCCCCGGCGGCAGGGCTGGGCGCGGGGGCGGCCCCCTCGCACCGGGCTCGGCACCGCACAAAGGCCCCCGCCCCCCTTCCCCCTGCCCGGCCCCATTCCTCCGCGGGTCGGGGGGGAGCGGCCCGGGGGGCCGCGGGCGGGGGCGAGCCGGGGCGGAGGGAGGGAGGGAGGGAGGCTCCGGGCCGTGCCGGGAACCGGAGCGCGGCCGCCGCCCCCTCGCTCGGCCCTTGCCGGGGCTCCTTTGTGGGCGGCGGGCCGCGGCCGTGCCCCGCGGGGGCCCTGCCCTTTGTTCTGGGCTCAACTTCGGCGGCGGCGCGGCCCGGCGCCCCCGAGCCCCCAGCGCTGGGAGGGCCGGGGGCGGCGGGGGGGCCCTTTGTCTGCCGGGGGCCCGGCCGAGGGGGCTGCGCGGCCCCCCCCCGAGGGGAGCGGAGCGGAACCCGAGGGGGCCCCGGCTGCCCCGCGCTGCGCTCAGCCCCGGCCTGCGATAACTTAAGGAGCCGGGCCCGGGCTGGGGAAGGGGAGGGGGGGCCGTGAACCTCTGCCGGCACCGGGGGGGCGCGTCCCCGTGCCCCCCCCGCGGGCGGGTTTCCTGTGCCACGAAGCCCCCCGGCCCCTGGCGGCTCCTCGCCTGCTCCCTCGCCCCGGCGGCACCGGCTCGGCCGACGGCTGCAGCCCCCCGGCCCTGCCCCGCGCCTCGCTTGCACCCTGCGCGGAGCAGGGGCCCCCCGGCACCGTGTGCGGCCCCCGGGGGGGGGCAGCGGGGGGCTGGGCTCCCCTCCCGCCTGCCGGGCGTCGGAAAGCTTGGGGTGGGGGGGCTTGAGGGGGCTGGGTCCCCTGGGAGCAGCCAGGCTCGCGGCCGCTGTCCCCCCCACCGAGGCTGCGCTGACCTCGCCTTTGGCATCTGTCTCCTCTCCCCCACAGTCGACTCAGTTCTGGAAAACTGCAGGACCTGGGGGTCGTGGAAGGAAGCAAGCTGACGCTGGTGCCCACCGTGGAGGCCGGCTTGATGGTAAACGGCCTCTTTCTGCCGCTCCCTCCCCGCCTCCCACTCGTCCCCATCTATTATTAAAGCCCCGGGCGAGGATGTGCTGGCAGCCCTGCGGCTCCGCTGCCCCAGCCCTCGCTGAGGAGGCAGCGCTGGGCTGGGCACGGCAGCAGGTTTAATATTTCACTGCTTTCTCAGTGTAGAAATAGTGGAAGTGACATGTCATCCCTCCCCTCCTGCCGCACAGACGCCCCCTCTTTCTCTGCATTTGTAATGTTAATCCCCCCCCTCCTTTTTTTTCCAGTCCCAGGCGTCCAGGCCAGAACAGTCGGTGATGCAAGCTCTGGAAAGCTTAACTGAAACTCAGGTGAGAGGCTCGATGCTGGGGCACCCGTAGAGACAAAGGAGGCTCCGCGGGGCGGTGGGGGGGACGGGACTGCCGTGGCCCGGCTCCTCTTCCTCTCCCAAAAGGCTTTGGTGTTTCGTGCCTCGCTTAGGTTTCACCTTCAGAAGGGGTTGGGAGCGCTGAGGGTGGCGCCCGGGGCGGGCACCGTCATCCTGTGCAGCACCGAGCGCAGGGAGGTCCCACGCTGCAGCGCTCGCAGCCCAAACAAGCCGGCAGCGGGGAGGGCAGAGGCGCTGGGAGGTGAAGTGACTCACTCAAGGTCACGCAGCAGGTCGGCGGCGGAGCCAGGCGGCCCAGGGCCCTGCCCGGGGGCGCGGGGCTGCAGCCCCCCCCAGCCGCCCATCCCGCGCCGCAGAGGCAGGGCTGGCTGCCCGCCCCGCGCTGGGGACCGGGGCTGGCGGCGTGCACCGAGGGGGGCCGCTGGGCCACGCTGGGGGCTCATGGGGCTGCAGAGCCCAGCTTTTCCTCCCAGTGCCCAGAGGGCTCTTCCCCCTCTCCTTGGAGCCGTCCTTGGGGGGGAAAATTGGCCGTGCCCGGGTGTTCTGGTGCTCTCCCTGTGCTGGCTCGGTGGCCTTGGGCTGGGGCACCGGGTGGCGAGGAGGGGGCGCGGGTGGGGGCGGGGGGCGGCGCTGGCGGGGGCTGTGTTTAGAATAACCGTGAAGTTTCTTGGCGGCTGGCGGGGCGGCCTCCAGCGCGGGAGGTGTCATGGGCGGGGGGGTCCTCCGCCCGCGGCGCGGGGAGGAAGCGTTCCCAGGGCTGGGTGAGCCGCCACGGGTGCGCACGCAGCCGCCGGCTGCCTGCCGCGAAGGTGGAATTTACCCCCAGCTGCGCAGGCCCTGGCTTCTTTGTTTTCAGTCTCTTTATTATTGCTGTTAAACTCTTTCCTTCCTTTCCGGCCAATGCTGCAGCTCTTTTTTTTTTTTAAAAGGTTGGGGTTTTTTGTTTATTTTTTTTTCTCCCTGCCGTGCTGACTTTGGAGAAGGGGGCCAAGCTCCCCACCGTGCTGCGGCTCGCCCAGGGCCATACAGGGGGCTTGGTGGGGGCACGGCTGTGCCCCCCGTGGGGACGTGGCGAGGGACAGGGCTGTCCTGCGCGTGGGGACCTTTGCTGACTCTTGGTGCCCTTGGCTGCCTGAGATGACCTTGACTTTCGGCAGCTGGTTTAACCCTGTGTGGGCCAAGGGGGTGAGCTTGGACCAGGAGTCCTGTGCTAGAGGCTGGCTCTTGCCTCTGCCTTCCCCTGCCGGGGTCCCCCGGGCCCCGTGGAGCCCAGTTTGCTCGCAGGGTGCTGCCCACCCCAGCTGGGGTGCAGAGCTGTGGGAGGGGGCTGCCTCTGGCAGCCTGACCCCGGGGGTCCCGGTGTGCATCCCAGCCTCGGGGCTGCAGCCGTTTCTGGGGGGCCTGTGCAGCTCCCCGCCGGGGTGGGCGGCGAGGTGGGATGCACTGGGGAGCAGCAGGGCCAGGGAACCCCCGGAGCTGCCCAGAGCAGGGGGGCTTGGGGTACCCCCTGCATCTTTGGGGGCTCCCATCGGGCAGGCGGCCCTGGTCCCTCCCGGCCAGGCACGGCAGAGGAGTGGTGCGTGGGCTACGGTCTGGTGGCCCAACCGGGGCTGGTGGCTGCACCGTGCCGCCTGGTTTTCCCCTCGAGTCTCTGCCAGGCAGGCCGGGGGCCTGGCAGCCGGGGCGTGCCGCGGAGGGCGGGTGGCGCTGGCTGCGGGAAGCGGCTCCGCGCCTCCCTGCCCACTGCAGGTTCCTCCCGGGTCGGTGATTCAGGAAGCTGGGGCTGTGCAGGAGGAACCGCCAGCACCTGGGGGGCGGAGGGGGGGCAGGAAACCACTCCTCTCATTCATGCTTTGCTCGGCTCTGCCTGCGTCACGCATCCTCCGGCAGCGCAGGGAGAGCTGCGCCGGCTTCCTCTGGGGGCGGCGGGGCGCCGGGGCACTGCCACCCCCTCCCTGCCCAGCTGCCTTGGGGAAGCGGCTGCGGGGCAGGAGGCGACGCTGCGCCCCGGCCCAGCGGCACGGGGTCTTCCTGGAAGGGCTTCGCCGCGCTTCCTTCCGCCAGGCACGCTCGGCGGCTGCCCCCGCTTTCCAGGGAGCCGTGCCCACGGCCCCGGCACGGCAGCGCCTTAGCAGGCAGCTGGCGTTTGGTCCTGCAGCCTCAGCTCTTCCTTCCCCCAGTCCCCCTGCCCGATTGTGGAGCAGGGGAGGGGATGGGGACGCATCCTGCCCCGCCAGCGCGGCTCTGCCAGGGCCAGGGGCTGCGGCCAGAGGAATGCGGCCGAGGGGCTCTGGCCCTCTGCCCTCCTTGGCATGGAAAAACCCCCAAGCAGTGGCGCGAGCGTCTGGGCGGTGGGACCCAGCTGTCAGCCGCAGCTGCGCCCGGCTGGAGTGTGCGTTGGGAGCCCGCAGGGGCTGGGGGGGGCGTTTCCTGCTCCCCCCTCGTCCCGGGCCCACGCTGGCCGTTCCCCTCCGGATCTGCCGGGAACCCAGGCGGGCAGCATGCCTGCCTGCCTGGTTGGGGGGTGCTGCTCTCCTGCGCGGGGCAGGGGCTGGCCGGGAGCAGCTCCCGCTCTCCGCCAGCCCGGGGCGGGGGGGCCCGCGGGTGTCTGGGGCTGGGGGCCGGGGTGACACGGGGCCAGGCGTTGGAGCGAGACGGGAATGCGGCGTTCTCTGAGTCATCGGCGTTTCTGAGAAGCAGCCGGGAGACACTTGCCCCATCCCTGCGGGCCCTGAGCCCAGCACGGTGCAGCCGGATCCCCTCCTAAGGCTTGGCAGGGTCCTGGGGGACCCCTTGGCATGGGGGCTTTGGGGGGCCCAGTGGCCCCGGACCCCTCGGCGGGGCTGTCCCGGCCCCCATGGCAGTGCTGGCTGGGAGGGACGGGGTCCTCCCCGGCCGGCCGTGGGCGGCCGAGCAGGCGGCTGGGTGGGACGTGTTTGCATTGGAGCGGCCTGGTTTCGCCGGGGGGGTTGGCAGCGGCGTGGGGGCGGGCGCTGGGAGCCCCGGAGCTGTGCTCCCGCTGGGCCGGCCGCCCTGCCTGGGGTGCCGCGGGGACCGAGCTGGCTCAGCGCTGCGGCCGAGCCCCCGGCTGCCTGGGGGGTGCAGTGAGCCGGGACCCCCACACCTGGGGAGGAAGAGGTTATTTTTATTGCTGCTGGGAGCGTCCAGCGGCACAGGCTCGAGTGGGTTTGGGGTGCTCTGGTTTCTCCCGACGCTTGCGAGGGGTCAGGCAGGACGCAGGCAGGGCGCAGGCAGGTGTGAGTCAGATGGAGCGGGGAGGCGGCCTCGGGTGCTGGCTGACGTCAGGGGGCCCCGGGGAGGTGTGCGGGGCTCCCCCGGGCAGACCTCGGCACAGAGCGAGGGCAGCCGGGACGCCGGGGTTGGTGGAGGGTGGCAGGAGCTGGTGTGGGTGCTCCTGCCCCGGCTGCCTCCCCCTGCGCACGGGATGGGGCCAGGAGGGCTGCGAGCAGACCCTGCTCCCCACTCGGGATCTCGGGGGGGAGGGAAGGATGGGAGCTGCCCTGCCCGTCCTGGGCGCGGGGCTGGGCTCTGCTGGGTGGCAGGAGGGGGCCGGTCCCCTTCCCCAAACACGATCTCCGTGCCCCAGCTGGGAGAACGGCGTGTGGACCCCGGTTTGGGGGTCTGTGGGGTCCCCGTGTTTGTGCCCCGTGGGAAATGTCCCACCTATGCTGGCTCCGAGAGCAGCAGCAGGGCCAGGGTGGTCCAGCAGCCGTGCGGGGGCCGTGCCAGCCGCTGCCTGCTGCTGCCTGCCCTGGCACTGCCGCCCGCAGAGGGCTCTGTGCAGGAGTCGTGACGGCTGTGCTGGTGATGCCGGGGAGGTTGTTGTGGCTGGAGCTGGGGTGGTCGTGACCGAGCGGTGGGGACGGGGCGCCGTGTTTGTGGGGACGGTGCGGCACCACGGGGGCACGGAGCTGCCAGTTGGGCACACATCCATCCCCAGCTGCTGCAGGCAGGGAAACCGAGGCAGAGTCCGAGCTGTGGGGCAGGACAGGGGCTGGGGTGACGCTTTCCTGCGGCCAGGTGCTGTGTGCATTCACACGCGTGTGCGCACGCCTGTCGTCCTCTCCCGCCCCCTCGCCCCGTAACCTCCGTGTCCAGAGCTGCAGTGTCTCCTTCACGCCCACCTCTTCCTCTGCAGCCTCCGCCTGACATGCTCGGGGCTTTGCTGCTGGTATTTTTAAAGCTGCTTTTCCCACGGCTTCTCAGAACCGGCCTCCGCTGGAACGGGGCGCGGGGGAGCTGGGGGGGCCGTGCTCTGCAGAGGTGCCGGCCCTCGGCTGGGGAGGGGGCGGGGGCCAGGGGGGCGATAGGGCGCGCAGCTCTGCGGGTGCGTTTGGGACCCCTCGCCTTGTCCTGCCGCGGGCGATGGCTGCGCCCCGAAGGTGCTGGTGGGGGTGTGGGTGGGTGACGTCTGCCAGGAGCCGTGCACGGCGCTGCACGTGACAGGCTGGGAAAGCCAGTCCTTGCTGTGCCCTAGAATAGCTCGGCTGGGGGGGGCGGCGGTGGCGTCATCCCCATTAGCTGTGACCCAGTGTCCTGCCCACAGCCCTGCCTGTGCGTGAGCCTGCGCCCTTCAGCCGGCCGGGCTGGCGGGGGTGAGTGGCTCGCCCCCCCAGCAGCACACGTGAAGGCACGGGGGGGCTCGCCGCTGCCCCGGCCCCCCCAGCAATGAGGGGATGTCAGTGGTACCGGGGGGGCTGCCCCGTTCCCTAGCAGAGATGTCGAGCGATGTATGCGTCCGGGGGGCTGAGGGGGGAGCAGGTGTTGGGGATCGGGGTCCCCTCCGCAGCCACGACCTGGGCAGGGTCAGGCCCTCGCTCTTGTCTCGGTGCTGCAGCTGCTGCATCACCTGCCTGCGACGGAGGCCTCCGGGGCGGGCAGGGGCAAATCCTGCCTGTGCAGCCGCTTCGCCAGGCCTGCCCCCCCTTGGGCTGCGTTTGGGGAGGGAAGGGGGAGGTGGGCTGCCCTCCCCTGCCTTTCCTGCCTGATAGCCCCGAGTCCTGGCAGCGGGCACGGCAGGGACCAGGCATGTCCTCACCTGCCCCCTCCCCGTCCTCCTGGGAAGGAGCTTGCTGCCTGTGCCCCCCGCACCCTCTCTGGGCTGGCCGGAGGAGCGGCGCTGGCCCCGGGGGCGGGCGTGCAGCTGCATGGCGGCCCTGGCTGCGGCCCCTGCCCGGCCCTGCCCGCCGGGCGCTGGCGGGAGCGCCCCGGCTGCAGCGGGTTCGCTGCCGGGGAGGGCAGGCGGGCACAGCACGGCCGTATTGTGCTGGGAGATGAAGGGTGGGGAGGGCAGGAGGGAGAAAAATAACCCCCCGGCGCCATCAGCTGATGGAGCTGGCACCGGGCTGGGGTCGTGTGGGGACAACGGCCGGGCTCGCCTGCCTGCCAGGCTGGCGCGGGAAAGGGCTGCGGGGAGGGGGTCACCGCTGCCCTGATGACCTGTCCCTACGGCTGCGTTGCCCCGGTGAGACCTGTGGGGGCAACAGCCGTCCCCCTGCTCGGCACGGGGGGGCTCCATGCAGTGGGCTCGCCGTGTGCCAGGGCTGACAGGGCTCCTTCTCTCCCCAGGTCAACGACTTCTTGTCGGGACGGTCCCCGCTGACCCTGGCCCTGCGGGTGGGCGACCATATGATGTTCGTGCAGCTCCAGCTGGCGGCTCAGCAGAGCAGCGGGCAGCTCCAGCACCGGCACGTCATCGCCAGCCGGGGCGAGGCGGGGGCCGCCGCCAACCCCCACTGCCGGACGCTGCACGGCAGCACTGGCTCCGGCTTCGCCCGCATCCCCGTGGTGCCCGCGTGCCAGCAGAGCCCGGCTCCCAGCCCCGCGCCCGCCGCGCCGGCCCCCCCCATGTACTGTAACGCCCCCCACCCCGCTCCCGTCACCGCCGGGATGTTCCGGTCGCACGGGGCCAGCACGCAGACGGTGAACAGCAGCGTGGTCTCCTCCTGCTCAGAGGTGAGTCGGGCCTGTGGGGCTCCTGGTGCCTTTGGGGCAGGGGAGCAAAGCCGTGCACTTCCCAGCCCTGCTGTGGCCATGCCCTTCCCTGCCTCAGTTTCCCCACACGTGGAACAAGGGTGTTCCCCTGCCCGGTTTGCAAAATGCCTCCAGGTCCTGGGGAGGGGCTCCGGGACAGCGTGGAATCCACGCTCTTACTGTGCTCATCTTCAGACCCTGCCTGTCCCCACGGCCGGGCAGGAGCTCCCTGCCAGCACTCGATGCTGCTGCTTCCCTTTCCCCCTTGCACAGCACAGCTGGCCCGGGGGGGTGACTGTCAGGACCCCCAGGGCTGGGGACACCAGTGCACAGAGGGGTGGCACAGCCACAGTTCTTTGTGTCCTGGTAAAACTGGGGCTGGTGATGCCTGTTGGACCCTGCTCCCTGCCCGGGGCTGCTGTGGGGGCCTCCTGACCTGGCCTGGCTGTTTGGGGGGGGCAGAAGGGCTAGAGTAGGGCTGCGTGCCCCCCGGCGCGCCGGGGTCCCCTGCCCGGAGGTTGATCCCGCGTCTCTCCCGCCCGCCCAGGTGGACTGCGGCACCCGCGGCAGCAGCTCCCCGGGCAGCAGTCCTGCCCCCACGGCCCGATCCCGCAAACCCGGTGCGGTCATCGAGAGCTTCGTCAACCACGCGCCTGGGGTCTTCTCAGGGACCTTCTCTGGTACGTGATGCTGAGCCTCCCTGGGGGCCGCGGCGGAGGGTCTGGGGGGGGCTGCGGGTCTGGGGGGGCCTGTGCGTCTGGGGAGGCTGCTCGTCTCACACCCACCTCTCCCCCCTGCAGGCACTTTGCACCCCAACTGCCAGGACAGCAGCGGGCGGCCGCGGCGGGACATTGGCACCATCCTGCAGATCCTGAACGACCTCCTCAGCGCCACGCGACACTACCAGGGCATGCCCCAGTCCCTGACGCAGCTCCGCTGCCAGACGCAGTTCTCCTCCTCCTCCTCGCCCCCCGCCTCCCCGGACCTCGCTACCAAAACTACCTCAGAGCCGCTGCCGGCGGCCGCGGCCTCCCCGCCCCTGCACCCCGTCGTCCAGTGCCAAAGCCAGATCCGGATGTGCAAGCCCAGCGGTAAGCCCGGCTGCCTCCGCGCCTCGTGTGGGAGGGGGCCGCTGCTGGCCCCCGGGGTCTGCTGAGTGCCAAGGGTGCCTCGAGCAGCCGCGCTGCCTGCGCGCTGCCCGCACGTTGTGGCGGTGCCCGGTGCCAGGAGCCCACTGGGGTTTGGGTTTGGCGTCCGTGGTCTGTCCCGTCCCGCTTGGGTCTGTAGGTGTTTGCAGCCAGGATGGGCAGAGGGGCTGGGGAGCCCCTGCAGCCCGGCACCCTCCGCAGGGTGGCCCCCTTCTTGTGTGGGGTCACTCCCCACCACAGCCCCTGCTCCCGCAGAGCCCCGTGCTGCTGGTTTTCAGGTAAACTTTCCCCTGTAACGACTGGCCAGGCACCCCGAGGCTCTGCCCTGCTCCTGCCTGCAGCAGAGGGAGCAGGCAGGGGGCTGGCAGGCAGGATGGGGCAGGAGCCAGTGGCTGGGAGGGGGCTGGAATGATTGACAGGTGTCAGTCAGGGTGGGGGCCCTGGGGCTTTGCAGGGTCTCTGCAGGGGGGGAGAGGTTTGCTCTTGCCTGACCTTGACCCTGCAGAGGTGGGGGTCTGGGGGGATCCCCCCACCCCTGCCCTGGCCCTCCGCCGCCTGCAAAACCCTGTGGAGACAAAGGATCCCATGCAGGGGGCACCGGCGGGGCTGGCAGAGCTTGGCCGGGCGCAGGCGGCTGCGGTGTCCCCGTCTCTGTCCCTGCTCCCCCGGGAGCTCCGGCCCTGGCCCTGCCGCGTGGGCGGAGGTTTTGGGGGGGGGGGGGACGGACCCCAGGCTCCTCGCCCACCTCCCCGCTTGCAAACCTGCCGCTTTGGGGGCAAAGGTGGGTTTGGCCGGGGGGTGCAGACCCAGCAGGGCGCAGAGGGCGGCTCCCGCGCCCCCCGGGCAGTTGCGGGGTGCACACCTGCACGCCCCGAGGCCGGAAGGCGCCCGGAGGCGCCCGCCCCGGCCACCCCGCGATTTGCTTAAGAGCAAAGAAGTGAAACCGCCGGTGCCGGCCGGGGGGGCTCGCCCTCCCCGCGGGGTTTTCTCTTCCTTCTCTCCCGGCCGAGGGGGGTCCAGGCCCCCGCCGGGGGTGGTGGCGTGCTGGCTCCCAGCCCTCGGCGACATGGCCAGGGCCCTGGTGTGCCAACGCGGCCGACCCGACCCTGGGGCTTCCCGGGGCCACCTGCACCTTGCGGCGGGGTGTGTTGGTGGGGGGAAACCTGCCTGCCCCCCCGGCCGGGCTCACCCCGCCGGGCCTGGGCCCCCTCATCCCCTTTGCATGTTTTTGCGCCGCTGTGAAATTCCCAGCAAGGGAGAGACGCCCCAAACCTCCGCCAGCCCCACACTGCGGCTCGGGGACGGGGCAGCCAGCAGCCAGCCCTGGTGGCACTTGTGGCAGGGCCACACGGGTGGCTCTGCTCCGTGCCAGGACCCCTTCTCTCCTGCCTGCCCCTCGCTGGGCTTCGCAGGGGGCTTGTCCCCCCCTTTCTGGCGTGCATTGCCATCCGTGGTCTGGAGGGCGACGCTAGAGCAGCGTTTGGGGGCTCCTGGGGCTGTGCCAGGGGCCACAGCCGAGCGTGGAGCATGGGGCTGCCCCACCGCTTTGGGGGGGCCACGGTGGGCTCTGTCCCCACCCCCACAGCAGCTCAGGCCCCTGCTGTGCCAGCCGGGGAGCAGTGGGGACGGTCGGGCTGCGCTCTGCCCTGAGGTCAGAGCCACGTTGTGGACGTGGGGCCAGACCGGGGCTTTACCCACGGGGTTCACGTGGGGCTGTTGGACCAGCGGCACGCAGTGCTGATGGTGCAGCCACGTCCCTGTCCTGGGGTGACTGCATGGGGGAAACTGAGGCAGGAGGGAAGCAGAGCAGCTCCATCCCCTTTGTGTGGCTTTACTGTGTCCCCGCATGTCCCAAGACCCCCTCCCAGCCACTGTGCGTGGGGGTTCGGTGCTCCCGGCCCCCTGCCCGCTCCCGCCACAGCAGCTCTCCCGGCCAAGTTTGTTCTGGAGCGGGATCCCTTTTTTCCTCTTTCCCCAGCGCTGGAGCTTCAATTGTTCATCCTCCCACGCGCCGCAGCGAGGCCGGGCCCATGCCGGCTGCCGTGCCGCGGCGGAGGGGGCGGCTGGGCTGGCGCCTCTGCTCCCTCACTGGGGAAATGCCCCCCTTTGGCAAAGCACCGCAGAAAGGGGCTTCTCCCCCATGGGGACCAGCCCGGTGCTGGCCGTCCCGCGGGCTGGCGGGGACCCCGCTTTGGGGGTGTCTGTGCATCCCTGCCGGCGGCTGTGCCGTGGGATGCTGGGGGTGGTGGGGCTGCATCCCCCCCCGTGCGGGGAAGGTCAGCCCCCCGTGACCCCCCGCCACCTTTGTCGTTGCAGGGGACCGCTTGCGGCAGACGGAGAACCGGGCGACACGCTGCAAGGTGGAGCGGCTGCAGCTGCTGATGCAGCAGAAGCGGCTGCGCCGGAAGGCTCGCCGGGACGCCCGGGCCCCCTACCACTGGCTGCCGAACCGCAAGTCCAGCCGGACCAACAGCAACAGCAGCGTCTCCAGCGAGGGCAGCCTGGACCTGGACTTCGAGGACTCGGTGTGGAAGCCGGAGGTCAAGGCGGACATGAAATCGGAGTTTGTCGTAGCATAGAGCCGTGCCTGGGGGGGCCCCGGGGCCGCGGACTCTGCCGGGGGGGCCCCGCTCCCGCCGCCCCGGCTGGCGGTGGTGTCATTTCTGTTGTCATGGGCCAGATCTCCTCTAGATTTGCCATCTCCTGCGACCGGACGCCTTGGGGCTGACCCTGCCCGCGCCGGGGGAAGCGTATCACGGGGGGCGGCCGGGGCAGCCTCCCCCCCACCCCGGCTTGGCTGGGTTTGGGGAGATGGGGGGAGCAGGCAGGAGCCGCTGGCCCCCTCCCGCATCCTCTCTGGCTGGGAGCGGGGGGTCCTGGCACCCGGGGGGTCCCTGGGGGCTATCGAAGCTGCTGCTTTGCTGTGAAGAGGGGTGCAGGGGGGGGCCCTGGCCCCCCAGCGTCCCCCCGGCACGGGCAGGAGGAGATGAAGTCTCTTTCGGAGGTGCTGGGGCCCCCCCGGGTTTGGGGGCCGTTTGTTTTCCTTCCCTTCTATATGTAGCATTGCTCAGCTGCGGGGCTGGGACCCCCCCGGCGGCTGGGGGGACACGCGTGTGCCTGGGCGCCGCCGGCCCCGCTGCTGCAGCCGGGGGGGGCTTTATTTTGGGGTGGGTTTTCATTTTGTTTTCGGAGGGAAAAGAAATGGCACCTTCCCTCCGCAGCTGAGACCAACTTCCGAGTCGCTGGACTCCTTCCCACCCGCCTCTTGGTTGGTTGGATTTTCTTTTTTAACTTAAAAAAGGAGAAGAAAAAAAAAAAAAGAAAAAAATAATGAATAAACAAACCCAGTACTCGGTCATGGCTGTCTGCAAGCCGTGGGGCTAATATTTATAGACATTAATTACCCGACTGAGCCAATACTGACATAGTCTTGCATAGGCCGTAGAAATCCTTTTTCTTGTCCGACTTTGATTTTTTTTTCGTCAGGAGATCTGTGCAAATAGAGAACCCATGTGATGTGTTTTTTGTCTGTAAAAGTCTTTTTTGTGTGTTTCAGGGAGGGAGGGCGGGGGGGAGAGCGAGGCTTTCGGTCTTTAATATTTTATTTTTTATTTTTGAAATAAATTTGGGCAGTCTGGATGTGACCGTGCCTGCCGTTGCCGTCATGTCGGGGCGGGGGGGACGGGGCGGCGCGGGGCAGCCGTGTGCCGTCCTCCCGCCTGCGGCACCTTAACGTTGTGAGCCTCTGCTCCTGCACAGCCCTGCGCACCTCCAGCCCTGCACATATGTGTTTGCACACCCTGCGCACATGCGTGGCCACGCATACCCTACCTGTGCACGCGTGTGGCCACGCTCAGCTCTGCGCATCTGTGTGCGCGCAGCTGTGTGCATCCCCACGCCCAGCCATGCACGCACGGCCGTGCGTGTGTGTTCAGCCCTGTACACATGTGCCCACAGCCACGCACACGCATGCGCCCAGCTCTGCGCACACACTCCTGTACAGTCGTGCACCCCACACCGCAGGAGGAAGGGAAACCCGAAAGGGGAGGGGGAGGTGATGGAGCTGCCCCTTCTTCCCGGGACCGGGGAATGGGGCTGGGGTCCCCTCGCCCTGGCCACCCATCTCGGTGCCCGGCTGCAGGGACGGGACAGGGCCGGCGTTCCCACCCCTCGCTGGACCCCAGCCTGCGGGGCTGCGTGGCGCTTGCCCGACTGGGTGAATCGGGTCCTGTCCCACCGGCCGCGCTGATGTGCTCTGCCACTGCCCCAAGGAGCCGGGCCGGTTCCACCAGCTGGGCCAGCCATGGGTGCTGGCACCCTCTCTCTGCACTGGCCTCGCCAGCCCTCCTGTGTCACGGCGGGGTGGCCACAGGCCGGGGCGGAGGGGTTGGTGGCTGCAAACCCACTGTGGCCCCGATGCACCGGTTCGATTCCCAGGGCCCGGCACAACCGTGCCTCAGTTTCCCCACCTGCAGCTGCAGGTTTGTTTCCCCGTGGCTTTCCCCCGCCCCGGGGAAGGTGACGGGGTGGGGATGGCCCTGGGGACGTGCGTCAGCACCATCCCATCCGCGGGCGCCTGCTTCCCCCAGCCCCTTTCCCTCCTGGGGTTCCCGGGAGGAAACTGGTGGGGGCCGGTGGGGCTCAGGGCGCCAGTGGCCGCGTGGTGCCACGACGGGGGACGCTGTGGGCCGCAGCAGCCCCCGCGCTGTGCTCCTGTGCCCAGCGCAGGGACGCGGTGATGTGGTGGGCATCGGCACTCCCAGGGCCCTGGCGCTCCTGGGGTGGGGGAAGCCGGGCCCCAGGGGAACGGGGGGGCTGAGCTGCGGGGCTGTGGTCTGGGGGGAGAGCGGGAGTATCCCCCCACCCACGGCCCTCCGGGGCTGCCTATGTCCCCAGCCCTGACCCCAGCACCCTGTGCGTGTCCCATCTGCCACCTCCCCATCCAGCCCTGTCCCCGCGCCCCAGGGACCTGGAGGAGGAAGCTGGGGAGGGGGGACGAAACGGAGCCGCACGGGTGCCCCAGCACCCTGCGGACAGGACAGGATTGCCCAGCTGGGACCGGTGGCTCTTCCCGTGCAGGGACACCTGGGGGCCCAGCCACGGGGCTGGGGGGGCCGCGCCGGACCCCGAGCCCCCGCGGGCAGCCGAGCGCCGGAGGAAGCTGGGGCCGGGAGAGGAAGTGGCTCAGGTTCCTGCGGTGACATGTGCCGCACCGGGCGTCCCGCTGCCAGCGCCCCGCTTTGACGTCATTTCGGGTAGAGCGAGCCCCGGGCCGCCCCCCCGACACCCCCGGCCCGCGCCGCTCACGCCAAATTTGGCAACGGGAAGAGGAGCCGCTCGCCGCGCCGGAGCAAACGGCAGAGGCCTTTTAAGGCAATCGCTGCCCAGCCGGGCACACGCGGGGGACACACGCACGTGGGCACGCTCACGCCCGCCTGTTTGCACGCGGGCACGCTCCTGCCCGGCTGCTCACGTGCACACACCTGTGTGCAGAGGGAGACAGACAGGCAGCTGTGCACCGGGACACACGCAAACGGCCGCACTGCGGGTGGTCCCCGGGGACCCCGACCCCCGGCGCAGCCCCGCGGTCCCGACGTCTGCTACCGTCCCGCGGCCCCAGCGCAGGGTTTGGGACCCGAGGGAACGGGGGAGCAGTGGGGCCGGGGGGTGCTGCAGGGTCGGTGGCCGGGGGTGCGAGCTGTGCATGGGGCAGGCCTGGCCCCAAAGCACGGCATGGCACGGCACAGCACGGCACGGCATGGCACGGCACAGGCTGGCTCGGCACAGTGTGCTGTGGCGTGGGCACCCACAGGAGGTGTCTGCGGCACAGCAGGAGGCAAGCTGGGACACGGGGCGCCGCATCGTGCCGCGCCACCGGGGTGACATCACTGCGCCCGGGGCCGGCAGATGCTGGTGATAAAGTGGGGGGGTCGCGGGCGGCAGGGCGAGGCCGGGCAGAGCCGCGCTCACTGCCCAGCCCAGGCGTCCGGGCGCTTCGCACCTCCCCGCACCCCATCCTGCCTCCTCCTCCTCCTCGCTGCCCCCAGCCCTGCCCCGGCGCTGCTGCGGGGCCAGGCCCACGCCAGCGAAGCTGCACTCAGCCCAGTCCTCCCAGTATGGAGCAATCCGGCAGCGCCAGCGTCGCGCCTTTGGTGTGGTGCCCGCTGGGGGGGCAGCATGGGTGTCACCCTGCGGGCGGGCGTCCCTGCATGCGGGCGTGTGCTTGCACAGGGCGGGGGCTGCGCACGGGTGGGCGTTCGCAGACGGGCGCGCACGGGGCTGCGTGCACTGGGGGTGCTGGGGGGGTGCACGGGGAGCTGTGGTTGTGCACACACAGATGTGCGTGCTCCCAGCACGCCCCTGCCGTGTTTCAGCCCCTGGGGAGCGACCGTGCCCCGGCCTCGGACATGCGCGGCTGCAGCTCCCGGCAGAGGAGCGGGTGCCCCCCCAGTGCCCCGGGGTCGGGCCCAGGGTGCAGCCCACGGCCCGGTGAGCATGGAAACACCCAGCAAACGCCCAGCAAACAGCCCGGCGGGGCCTCGGCCGTGGGCCTGGGGCAAATATTTGCCTTCAGTGGTGCAGCCCTGCCGTGGCAGGGTGACCTGAGCTGCGGTGGCTGTGGGTGCCAGCAGGGGAGGGCTGGGGACGCCCAGGGCCCCCCACCCATGCGTGGCCAGCGGGTGCGGGCGGGTTGGAGCGGGTGCCCCCCCCAGCCCAGCCCCCGCAGCAGAGGGTGCGCCAGGAAACACCCAGGGCGGGCGAGCGCCTGGCGGCTCCCGTGGCCCTGCCGGCACACCCGTGGGCTCCGGCGCACACCCACAGCGCCGGCCACAGCTGCAGCCCCGCACTGCACGGGGTGCGTGCCCGGCCCAGGCACACGTGGGGGCTGCACATCAGCTCCTTGGACACGCGGACCCTTGCACATCCAGCCCCTTGCACACCCAGCCCCTTGCACACCCGCCCGCTGCACCCTCCACAGCCCCCACCCCTGCAAGCACAACCCAGCCTCGCCACGGCTTGTGTATGCATGCATGAAATCCCCTGCCTGCAAACACGCGTGCACACACCCATGTGCATGTCGGTGCCCCGCTGCCAAGCACAGCAGCACGTGCCCGGCTGCTCCGTGCCCAGCCCTGCGCCCCCGAGGCACTGGGACCCCCGCGGTCGCCTCCTGCTCGCCAGGCTGCTCCCAGGCTGCCGTGGGGTTGATCGCGGCTCGGGATGGAGCAGTGATCCATCACGGCTCGGGATGGAGCCCCAGCCCTGCAGACCCCCGGTGCTGCCCGCCACACGCTGGGGCACCCAGCGGCTGCACCCAGTGGTGGCTGCTGGCAAGAGACTGGCACGGCCCTGTGGGACGCCGGGTGGGCAGCGAGCTGCCGGCGTGCCCCTGGCAGGAGTCGGGACCACGGTGTCCGCCGGCAGCAGGTCCCATCGCGGGGTGAGCCCCGGCCCCCATGCAGGGGCTGCAGGCGGCCTCCCCTCCACCGCCGGGGGCTGGGGCACCCATGGGTGCACCCCGGGCATTGCCGTGGGGCGCAGAGGCCCCCCGAAGGGCTGAGCCCCCGCAGCAGCCCCGGGGCTGCCACAGGGCTGGGCTGCGGGCAGGCAGCCCTGGCGGAGGCGCGGGGGGGCCGGGGCGGGAGCTGCCGCGGGGCCGGATCCTGGAATTAAAAACATTCCAGGAACTGACTTTGAACCAGATAAAATAACGAGCGCCGCAAGGAATGTCTCACCCCACCCCCGGCCCCGCAGCCGCCCCGCAGCCGCCTCCGCCGGGCCCTTGCACACGCGTGTGCACAGGGAACGTGTGGCCAGCAGGCATGCAGGCGTGTGCAGGGCCTGCGGCCCGGCAGCGGTGCCCAGGCTGCGGTGCCGGCACTTGGGGGCCGGGGGTCCCCGGGGGCGCGGGCTGAGCCCCCGCCGTGCAGCAAGGGGCCAGGGCTCTGTGAGGGTGCACGCGTGCAGCCCGGGTGCAAGCGCACACGCCTGTGAACACGGCTGTGCACATGTGTGAACACGCTGTGCACACGTGGGTGTTGCGTGTCGGGGTGTGTGCGCACCAGCCCCCTCCCCCGCGGCCCCCTGCTCCCTCCCAGCCCAGCTGGGGTGCAGAGGGTCCCCCCGTGCGCCGACCCCCACAGCCACGGGGCCTCCCCGGCCCCCTCAGCCTGGCCCGCGGCCGCGGCCGGCGCAGGCAGCCCGGCGTGCCTGGGCGGTGATATCACGGGGGCCGCGGCGCCAGGGGCACGCCGCCCAGCCTGCTCCCCGGGGACCCCCGTGGTGCTGCGCCAGGGTCAGAGCGGGGACGGAGCAGCAGCAGGAGCCCGGGAACCAGCACTGGTCACACTGGGAGTCCCAGTCTGGCTGCCTGCCCTCGCCAGCTGCCTCTGCCAGCAGCAAAGACCCCAAATCTCCCTCCTCCACCCCATGGGGACCCCCCAAAAGCATCTCCCAGCTGGAGGTGTTGTGGGAGGGGGCCCAGGCTCAGTCCCCCCGAGCTGGGGTCCACAGGGGACGGTGCTTAAATGCCCCCAGCGGCACCGGCGTGGTGAGGGGTGTCTCCCCGCGGCACCCCAGCCCTGCAGCCTGCGCCATGGGGGTCCCGGCCGCGCACCGGGCGGGGGTGGGCTGCAGGGCCGGCACATTGTGGTCCCGGGCAGCGTGGCGGGGCCGGCGGGGACACAGGGCTCGGAGGGCAGCGCCGGTGCGTCACTGTGTTTACGAGGACCTCGAGGAGCCCTCGTGACGTCCACGCTGGCCCTGCCAGCCGGGGCCCTGCCAGGTGGCACGGTGCCACCACCGCCGCGCTCCCCCCTGGCTGCCGCTGAGCTTTTCAGGGCTGGCGTGGGGCCACCTGGGCCCTGGTGGCGCAGGGGGCACAGAGCCGGGTGTCCCCCCCGCCTCCAGCCGCCGCGCCGAGCGAGCAGATGGGGCGTGCACGGGGCTATATATAGCGGCGGGACCCACAGGTAGCGATGCGTCAGCGCGCGGGTGACGCAGCCCCGGCGAGCCGGCGACGCTCGGCCACACACCCCGCGCGTGCCCCCGCAGCCGGCTCCCCGGGGCTGCGGTGGCCCCCCCGGCCTCCGTGCACCCGAGAGCTGGGGACACACAGCCGGGTGGGGGTCTCCCCGTGGGCTGCCCACGCCTGGAGGACGCTCAGCCCTCGGCCGTGCTGCACGGTGGCATTCGCCGGGTGGCACGTGCCTGCGCCCCCCACATGCATGTGTGCATGTGTGCATGTATGTGCATGCCTGTGTGCACGTGGTCCCCGAGGGTGTGCGTTGTGTCACTGTGTGTGTGTCACCACGTGTGCCCACACGCGTGTCCCCGTGTGCACGGCTGCAGCTGTGCTGCCTCGGTCTCGGCGTGCGGTGCTGCATCTGCGCGTCCCCCCACGCGGCCACGGCCGTGCTCTGTGTGTGAGTCCCCGCACGCGTTGCTGCGTGTGTGCGTGCACTCCCGTGTGCGGAGCCGTGCCCGTGCTGCACGGCCCCGCGTGTGCGCGCTGCTGCCTGCGTGTGCCCGCATTGCGTGTGTCGCTACGCGTCCCCGGGTGCTTTGCTGCCTGCACACGCTCTGCGTGTGGCCGTGGCGTGGCTCTGCGTGTGCTGTGCGTGGCCGGGGTGACTCAGCCCCCGGCAGCCCGGGAATGCCCCCTCCCGCCTCTCGCAACGCGGCTTCCTCCGCGGCCGGTGCTGGGAACCGGCCCTTCTGGGGCCGGGGACAACCAGGGCTGACCCGGGCCCTGCTGGGAAGATAAGGCGGTGCCACCCTGCCTGCACCCTGCCTGCACCCTGCCTCCATCCTGCCTTCTGGGAACCGCGTTATCGGGGCGGGGGGGCGGGGGGGGGTCCGGGCGCCTCGGCCCTGCGGCTGGCGGGGAGGGGGCCCGGAGCGTCCAAGGCTCCCCCGGGGAGCCCCCCGCTCTGACCAGTGCACCCCCCCCGCCCACCGCCCCCCCCGCCGCCGCAGGCAGCGAGCCCCGGGGGTGCCCAGGCCGCGGGTGCACGGGGGGCTCCAGCTTTGGAGCGCGGGGGCTGCGGGCAGGGCGGGGGTCCGGCAGGGCTGCGGGCTCCGGCCCCGCTGCGGGTCCCTCGGAGGTGCCGGGCTGGGGCGGGAGGGGTCCCCTGAGGCTGCCCCCGGGCGCCGAGCGGAAAGTGGGGTGCTCCCCGCCGGGAGGCGCGGGGGCCGCAGGCCCTGACTGCCGCGGGGCCGGGGCTGGCCCGGGCCGGGGGGCGCAGCTCGGCCCCTGCCCCGGCCTCGCCCCGGCGCGTCCCCTCCGCCCGCGGGATCCAGGCCGGGTCTTCCCGCCCGCCGGCGAGCCGGACGACCCCTGCCCCGCTCCGGCGGAAAAGCCCGGCCCGGATCCGCGGGCGGCGGAGCGGGATGGCACCGGCACCCACCGCTCCCCCCGCTGCCCGGTGCCGCCGCGGGGGGGGGGACAGCGCGGGGGGCTCAGGGGCGGGCAGGCGGCTGCGCGGGGACACGCGGGACCGGCCGGGCCGTGCGGGGGGCGGCGTGGCGGGGCTGGGCTCCAGACTCCGCTCCGGGCTCCGTGTTCCGCTCCGGGTTCGGCTCCGCTCCGGGCTCCGCGCTCCGCTCCGGGCTTTCCGCGCCGCCTCGGCCCGGCGCGCTCATTCATTCATAGATCGCGCCGCGCGCTCCCGGCCCATTCATTCACGGCGGCGCGAGGGAGGTCCGTTACCCCGGCAACCGCCCCGGCTCGCGCCGCCCGGGCAGCGCCCCCCCCGCACCCACGCTGCGCCTGCAGCGCCGAGCACGGGGGGAGCCCCTGGGGCCGGGGGCTGCGGGGGCCGGGGCCCTCCCCGTGTGCCCGGCTGCAGCGCCCGGAGCGGGGGGGCTGTGCCGGGGGGGCTGTGCCGGGGGTCCCCTCGTTTGCACGGCCGGAGGGCCCGGGGGCTCCCCTGCGGCTCCTCCCGGCTCGGCCCCGCCGTGGCCGCGCAGCCCCGGCCCTCCTGCCCCCCCCGGGCGGGTGCCACGTCGGCGGGGCGGCCCCCACCCGGGGCTGCGGCCGGAGCCCTGCCCTGCGCTCGCCCGGCCCCGGCGGTTTCAGCCCCGGGCTGGGCTTGGCGCAGCCTTCGCCCCCCCCCCCCCGCTCCGTGGCTGGGGCGCTGAGCTCCAGCTCTGCGGGGCAGAGCCCCCGGCGCGGCGGGGAGCCCCCCCGGGCACCCTGCGGGCGCCAGGGTGGGCGCCAGGGGTGCGAAGCGGCTGCGCCTCCCCGCAGGAGGCAGAGGGTGTCCCAGCCGCCTGCAGAAGGGTTGGTGCAGGTCCTGCGTGTGCACCCACACGTGTGTGCACCCACGGCTGCGCGTGCAGGGGGGGCTTGTGCAGACCCCGCGTCTCCAGCTCTGCTGCAGCCGCCCGTGCATCCCAGTCCGTCCGCACGGGAAGGACAGACATTCGCTGGGGTGCTGTGGGTGCTGGTCGCGCAGGGGCCCGCGTGTGGTGGCAGAAAGCTCGGGGCTGCAGCATGGGCACGGGGGGAGCCGGGGCTGGACGGAGCCTCCTGAGCGCCTCGTCCGCCTCCCCAGGGCATCGGGAGCCACGGCCGCGGGGTGCGGGAGGAGCTGCCGCTCGTTTCTTGGCCGCTGTTCCAGCCCACGGGTGGGCTCCAGCCCCGGGGCCGAGGTAGGAGCGTGGCGGGCGAGTGCCACCGGGTCTGCGTGGGGCCGGGCGTGGTGCTCGCACGGCCGCACTCGGGTGCATCTTGCACAGACGGGTTCTGCTGCAGTTTGGGTTTGCACACGGCGAGGACGCGGGCAGATGAGAGCACGCGTGCGCATATGCACACACGTTCTGGTGCTTTACTTGTGTTCCCGGGCATGTCTGCACATGGGGCCACACGCGTGTCCCCACCGCCTGCCCGTGGTCGCGCGCCGACGTCAGCGGGTGCGTGCACGCGCAGGCCGGGCCGGGCGGCTGTGCTGGGCCGCGCACACGCATATGTCGGGGGTTGCCCTCACACGCAGCCGTGCGCACTTCGCCTCCCCGGCGGCCTCTGCACGCCGGCCCGCGTCTGACTCACGGGCTCGCAGAGGAAGCGGTGACTCAGGCCTGGATTCCTGCCTCTCCCCACCCCCCCGCCGGCCCGGCCATCGCAGCCACGTGGAGCCTGCAGGACCCGAGCCGCAGCCGGCCCAGTGGGACGCAGCTGGGTGCTGGGTGCCGGGGCTCCCCGTCGGGCTGCTGGGAGCCGTGCTGGGGGCACGCGCCCCTTCCCTGGGCTGCTGTGCGGCCGTGGGGACCTGGGTGCCTTTGGGCACGCAGGAGGAGGCAGCCGTGGGCACTCGGGGTGGCACCACGCACGCCCTGACTCCCACCCGAGCTGGGCACCGGGCTCAGGCTCGAGCAGGTTTCCCGGGGCGTTTCGGGTGGTGCCGGCTGCGCCCAGCCCTGGCCGAACCTGGTGAGCTGCGCCCAGGCAGCGGCACCAGGCACCCACCCGGGAGGGCTCCCCTCTGTGCGGGGGCACCTGCGGAGCCGTTACCGTCGGGTGCACACCGTGGGCCGGTCGTGGCAGCACGCCTGGCGCTGGGCATCTGCTGTCCTGCCGCCCAGGCTCCTGCCGCCGCCTCGGTGCCCCCAGCTGGCGGCTGCTCCCCCTCCCGTCCCAGCCCCACGGCAGGGGTCTGCCTGTCGCTGGCCGCTCCTTCCCTGGCCCGATGTGCCGGTGCCCCTGGGGGGTTGCAACCCCTGGTGCAGCACCAGCACCAAACGTGGCCGGGGCTGCTCCACCTGCCGTGGGTTTGCCGCGGGTCTGGGGTGTGGCAGTGGCTCCACCTGCCCCTGGCGCTGAGCCACCACTGGCACCGGGCTCTGCAGCTGCTCCGGCTGCTGGCCCTGCACCCACCAGGGCCCAGGGTGCCACAGCGTCCCGCAGGCAGCGCCAGGGACCTGGGCACGGGCAGGGGGCAGGTGCTGAGGGCTGCAGAGAGGAGAGGGGCTCGTGCCACGGGCGCAAGGCACCAGCACCCTTGGCCAGCACAGACGGGGTCCTGCCTGCGCCCTGGGCAGGTCTGCGCGTCTGCTGTCACAGCCGGGGCGGGATGGGGACCCAGGCAGGGGCTGGGTGCAGGGGCCCGGGGCGCTGTGCCGGCGGTCAGCGGTGCCGTGCGGTGCCCGGGGTGCTGTGCCATGGCACGGGCAGCCTCTGTGAGTCAGAGCGAGGTGGAGCTGCTGCCCCCTCCCCGCTCGCCAGCATGGCTTTCGCAATGACTGGGGCAGCCACCCCGGCCCTGCCCTCCAGCGCCCGGCTCTGCTGAGCTCGCCCTGGCCCCGTGCCCTGCAGATCGCCCCTGCCCATGGCCTCCTGCCGTGCATCGCTGCCCGTTCCCCGGCACGGCTGCTGCCGCCGGGTTCAGCCAAATCCCCTTAACTCTGCCCCTCGCCAGCTCCTGCCCCCGGCGCTGCTGAGCACCGCGGCGTTCGCCCTCCCAAGCAGACCCTGTGTGTCCCTGTGGGGCCATGGTCCCCTCTGCGGGGACGGGGTCTGGCAGGTGGCAGCGGGGGGTCACGGCGAGTGGCTGCCGGGGCCGGAGCTGGCAGCGAGCGCCTGCGGAGCCGGGGTGAGTCAGCGGCAGGCAGGTGGGGAGGCGCGAGGACGCGCAGCGATCCGGGAATGACTCATCTGTTAAACAAACAAACAGGCGAGTCCGTGTGAAGCTGCGCTTCCTCCGCGCCCCGGCAGTGCCAGGGGAGCCGCCGGTGCGCCACGGCCGCCGAGCCCCCTGGGGTGGCAGCGGCTTTGGGAGCTGCAGCCGCACATGTGGCCGTGCATGCACACGTGCATGGGGCGCCGATGTCCCCCGCCGCTCCCCGCGCCGCTGGCAGCGTTGCGGTGGGGGGCACCGGGGGCTGTGGGTGGGGGGCTGCGGGTGGGGGGCTGCAGCCCGAGCAGGGGCTGGAGCTGCTCCTGGTTCGGAGAGGGACGCATGGCGGCGCAGGGATGTTTCGGGTGCCTCGGCAGCAGCGCTCCAGAGGTGCGAGGCTCGGCTGCTGCCATTCGGGGAGGCGCTGGGGGTGCGAGAGCAAAGCAGCGAATCCGCCCCGGCCTGTGCAGGTAGCTCAGCCCTGAGGAAAAGCCTCGGGAGGCTCCGTGGCACCGCCAGCAGCGCTGAGCTGGCAGCTGGGACAGGCGTGGGGGGACCCCCGGGTTCCTGCCGTGCAGCCGGGACCCCCGGGGCTGGGGTCGACCCAGCGGGGATGCGTCCCTGCTTGCGCGGGAGCCGGTCGTGCGGCTGGGGGTCCCCAGGGGCTCTGCAGGGGCGATGCTCGGTGGGGACTGGGTGGGACGGTCCCGCTGCGGAGGCTGCTGGTAACCCCGACCTGGGGAGGAGCGGGGACGGAACCGGTGCTGGGCCGGGCATCGGCAGCAGCAGCGGCTGTTGCGTTTGAGGGCACACGCCTGGGAAAGGGGCAGCAGGGCTGGTGGCAGGCAGGTGGGGACGAGGGGGACCAAGGGCAGCGAGTGGTGGCCACCGGAGCCGGTCGGCCCTGAAGCAGCAGCCGCCGAGGGGCTCGGAGGGAGCCGGGGCAGAGCACCGCGTGCGGGCGGCCGGCCCAGCACCGGGGACTTCCAGGACAGGGGAAAAAGCTGCGCTCGGCCAGGGGTTGTGAAGGGTAAGGAGGCTGAGTCAGCTAATTACAGAGCTGCCAGCCCAGCATCGATCCCAGCAAAATCATGGAATAGCTGATCCAGGCCATGATTAATAAAGCGTTAGAGCACAACGGCACGGCTGCTGCTTGCGTCCGCCAGCTGCCCTCGCTCGGCACGGCCCTGCTGCCAGCCCGCTGTCCCCGGGACCTCGCATGAGGTTTTATTTCCAAGACGCGTTTTTCAGAAGTCAGCAAGTTTCCGGGCACAGCGGAGATCTTTCCTGGGCCGGCAGCCGGGCGTCCAGGCTCCTGCTGGGAGGGAAGCGCAGCCGGCGCCCGGCAGGCACCGCACCCTGCCCCGTGGCCGGCAGGACGGTGCCCGGGGGTCCCGGATGCGGGGTGGGGGTGACCGGACCATTTGGGGATCCCCAAACACCTGCTTTTCACCCCAGGGTGAAGGCACCTTTGCGGGAACCGCAGTGGCCGATGCCGGGAGGCACCTGGCTCCGGCTGCCGGGGATTTCCCGCGTCTGGGCTCACCTGGGCTGGGGCCGTGCAGCCTCTCCCTCGGCCGGCGGGTTGTAAAACCCAACTGCATGCAACCACCCCGCTCGCGCCGCGGCCGGCCTGCCCGGGCACCCTGCGGCTCGGCTGTGTGCCCCTGCCGGGCTGGGAGCGAGCTGGGGGGCGGCCAGGCTGTCCCGTGGGGCTGCCGACTGCCCAGCTCCGCCTGCACCCCCTGCGATGCAGCCCGAGCCCCTGACCTGCGGGTCCCATTTCTGCTCTGAGTTATGTCTGTTCTCAGCCCCTCAGGGCCCTGCTGCAGCCGGGGCAGAGCCAGCGTGTCAGCCAGCAGCGAGGGGGGCTGTGAGCGCTGCAGCGATGCTGTGCCCGGGCACTGGGTCCGGCACCCCAGCCCTCGGTGGGGCTGGGCCATCACCATCACCACCGGTGAGTCCCAAGCATGACTTGGGGCCCCGTGCATACACACGCCCTTGCCGGCATGGCCCAAAATGTCAGGAATGTTTTGTGGTGAGGCTGGAAAAAGGGTCATTCACTTACTGGATTTTTTCCCCCCTCCTTTTTGCTCTTTTCTCCGCTGTGTGTTGTGGGTTTGGCCAGGGGCCCGCAGCGGGCGGGGGTGCGTGTGTGTGTGAGCAGGCATGTGATGAGGCGGGTGTGACGGGGCTGGTGAGGTCTGTGAAAGTGCTGAGCTGGTGTGAACCCGAGATCCCCATCTCCTCCTCTACAGCCCTTCCTGGAAGCGGCTGCGGGGAACGTCCCCGCCGGGTGCAGTACGTGGGCAGCCGTGCCCATCCCCACGGCGTCAGGGCGCCTCGTACCGAGGGCGAGCCCCCTCCTGGTCGGGGCGGGAGGCTGACGGCAGGGGCGGGAGGTGCAGGGTGGGGGGCTCAGTGCCAGTGCCCTGGGTGCTCGTGCCTTGCTGGGGGGGACGGGGCAATTCCCGCCCGTGCTCCCCCCACGTGAGGTGCCACACCGATGGGCACCCACCTGCCATGCCACGGCAGCGACCGGCACACGCGTGGCTCCGGCAGAGGCACCGGTCTCTCGCGGCAGCTCGGGCTATGCCGATGTGATCCTGGCAGCGCCCAGCACGGCTGGCACATCCCCGCGAGGGTCCCCAGCCCGGCTCTGCCCCAGCGAGGGGCGGTGAGCGGGGCTGGGGCTGGCACCGAGGCGCGAGGGCTCCAGGTGGTGCTGGTTGGGAATCTTTTGCTCGATTTAATTTATTGCCAATTAACTCAATCTTCTCATCACCGATTTGGGTATTGAGGAAGAGGAAAACATAAACAATTCAACAACCACTTAAGTAAACGCCTTCCCCCCGCCCAGCCCCAGGCTTGGCTGGAGGCCCCCGTCCCGCCTCGTCTCAGCCGCACATGTTCTTGCCAGGGGCTGCGCTCGCCGGTCCTGGCTCCTTCGGTGGGTGACGGGGACGGGAGGTGGGCGCTGGGGACGGGAGGTGGGCACTGGCTGTGTGGCGGCTCCTGTCTGCCCCTGGCTTTGCTCTGTGGGCTGCGGTCTCACAGGTGGGTGTACCTGTTCCAGCATGGGTCACGTTAACCGGGTCCTGCAAGTACAAACCGGGTGCTCATGCATGAACAGTTGGGTGTCATGTGTGAGCTGATTGCATGTTCATGCAGGGGTTAATTGGGCGCTCGTCTGCGAATCAAGCGTACAACCATGCACGTGCCGAGCGCGCGCTCACATGTGAACTAATGGTGTGCTTGTGGGCACCCATGCGTGTGCGAGGAGCGAGCTCATGCGTGAACTGCTGGTGCCTTCGCGCAGGGATTGACTGGGTGCTCGTGCATGAATTAACGGTCGCTCTTGTGCGGAGTGACTGCGGCTCCTGCGGGAGGTGCCTGGGCTGATGCGGGAGGGATTTGGGCGCCCACGTGTGCCATCAGTGTCCTCTGGGGCTTGTGCCAGCGTGGCACGGCCCTGTGCCAGGAAACCCTTCGGTCCCAGAGAAGGGACAAGAGGGAAACTGGGGCAGAGAGGCATGGGGTCGCTGGTCAGGAGCTGCTCCCCAGGCAGGGAGGGACGGGCAGGGACCTGCCAGGGCCACCCGCCTGGGGCTGCTCGCCTGCCCTGCGCCCGGCCCCACCGCCGCCCCCGGCCCCAGCCAGCAGCTTGCGCCTCCCCGCTGCTTTGGGGCAAAACAGGGCGCGTTGGTGGGGGAGCAGCTTGCCCATCCTGCGCGTGGCAGCCGGACCCCGTGGCGGGTCCGGGACCCTCCTGACGCCCCAGCTCGGTGGTGCTGACCCCGCTGCCCCGTCTCCCTCCTGGGTTGTGTCCCCAGCCGCGTCCCGAGGCCAGCCCAGGAGCAGGGATGTGCCGCTGCCCCCGCTCTGCTCTGCCCCTTTCCAGCCTGCCCGGGCTGTGACCCGTCCTGCAGCCGCGTGATGCCAACGCGCCCATTGGCACCGGTCCCCATCCCGTCCCCCGAGGCCCTGCGGGAGCCTCCAAGTGGAGGCAGATGCCGGGTCAGCGCTGTGCCACAGCTCTGCCCGCGACGTTTCCCCTGGCCGGGTCCCTGGGGACCGTGCCGAGCCGTGGTGCTGGCAGCATGCACGGCGCCAGGCTGTGGCACCGAGCCCTGGGGCAGCGGGTGCTGTTTGAGGGCGCCCGGTCCTGTGGCACGGCTGGGGACGTCACCGCCCTGGGGGTCCCTGCGTCGCTTCCCCTTCCCCACGGTGGGAGCGTGGGGCTCAGCGTGTCCTGGCGGGACCACGCGCTGAGTCAGGGACAGACCGAGAATAGAGTCGGGCGCCCTGACTCACGGCCTGCGTGCGAAGCACCAGGCAGCGCTTCCCCAGGCAGGGGGGACCCCGCGGCCCTGGCCCCCCCACCCGTGACAGCCCCTTCCCACCCCCCAGAGCGAGGGAGAGGATCCGGGAGCGCTGGTCCCTGCTCTTGTGCATCGGCCCTGGCCCCCCCCAGCCCTGGGAGCTGCCACTACCCCCACCGCTGCCTCTGTCCCTCGCTGTTGTCACCAGCCAGAGCAGGGAAGGGAAATCCTGCCCGTCTGCAGGCAGGGAGTGGCTGCCTCTCACCGTGGGACCCTCTCCCGGCCCCCTGTGGCACGTCCCCTGCCCATGCAGGGCATGGAGCCCCCCGACAGCCCAGGGTGCCGTGCTGTGCTGAGGGGCTCGGAAAGCCTTGGGGAAAGCATGCAGGGAAGAGCCGGACTCCCCAGCATCCCCCGTTTGCAGCTCCCCTTGCACACACGTGTGCACACCGCAGCCCCGCCACACGCCTGTGCACCGGCACCACAAGCACGCACAGCTCCCTCCTGCACCCCTGCCTCCCGTGGTCCCCCACGGCCGTCCGTCTGTCTCCCACCAGCTCCTGGCCAACCTCCCCCTCTTCCTCCCGCCCCTCCGGGAGCATTTTCCCGCAGTGTCTCCATTGATAAATCCGGAGCGTTGCCACGGAGACGCTGCAGCGGGGCGCAGTGGGGCGCAGCGGGGGTGCGGAGCCGCGGAGGGGCCCAGGCACATGGCACCGGGCCGGGGGGGCTGACTGGGTGCACACGTGTGGTTGCACGTGTGTGGGTGCACACGGGTGTGCACGGCGGGTGCCAGCCAGGCAGCGTGCGTGCCTGCGTGTGCAACGGCTGAGGCGTGGGTGCGAGCTGTCTCTGTGCAGCGCGTGCACGTGTGCCCATGCATGTGGGAACGGGCGCGTGTGCACACGTGTGCAAAGCCGAGCGCATGGGCTGGTGTGCCCCGGGGGTGCGGGGCTGCGGGGGCTCGGGGACCCCAGCCGGGGGCAGAGCAGGCAGACGGGGCCCCTGGCGCTGTCTGGCTCCTCTCCTGCAAAACAGCCTGGGGCTGCCAGCCCCAGTGGGGAAACCGAGGCACGGGGACGGCGTGTGATTCATCCCGAAGCAGACAGTCACTCGGGGACAGGGAAGGGAGCTCACGCTGCCACCACCTCGGCCCGCTCGCTGCACGGCAGTGGGTCCAGCCGGCGCTGTTGCACACGTGCTTGCACACCCGTGTGCCGCTGGCGTGTCGGAGGCTGCGTGAGGCCGCTCTCGCCATCAGGTTGCAGCGTGGGTGCGTGCGCGTGTGGTTCTGCTGGTGGGCAACCCCGTCTGCCCTGCAGCAGCCTCCACACTGGGATGTGGCTGTGCTCTCACGCGTGTGTGCGTGTTCCTGTGCGTGTGTTCCCGTGCATGCATGTCCGTGTGTGTGCCTGCGTGTCTGTGTGGCCCCGTGCTGGGGCCCTCCCGGCTGCCGCAGGGCGCTCAGGGGCCTGGCGCTGTTTTGTGACTGGCACTGCACCGGGAATGGGGACCCGCTGGGTGGCTGCAGGGGGGTCTGGCAGCGTGGGGGGGCTCTGGTGTGTGAGGGGGGCACAGGGGGGCTGGAGCTGGGCCCTGCACCGGGGAAGCCCCAGGACCACCCACCGCCTCCAGCGCGGCTGGGCGGCTGCAGACCCCGAGCGAGCCCTGGTGCTGCGACCACCCCCTGTGCGGGGCCGCGGCAGGCGAGGGGAACGCGGGGGCTCGGGCAGGCGGTGCCTGTCCCCCGGCAGCTCCTGCTGTGGCGCTGGCACCCTCTGCCACGCCACCCACAGCTGCTGCGCTCGGGGCTCCGTGTGGGGAGCCCGGGTCTGCGCGCTGCTGTGGCCGCATGTGTTCAACCCTGCAGATGTGGGTGGGCAACAGCCCGATGGTGCCGGTGCCCAAAGCCCCGAGCCATCCTGTGGCAGGATTGTGAGGTGCTGGGCGCCAGGATTGGCCCCATCTGCAGCTGGGAGCTGGGGGTGCCCCTCGCCACGGAGCGGGGTCTCGCCCAGGAGCTGGGGGGGGTGCGGACAGGACCCCATGGCATGGGATGGCACAGGGGTGCTGCCGAGCACAGCGTGGCCATGGCACAGCGGGACACACGCGTGTGCCCCTGCAGCCCACGCGTGTGGTGCCAGGCAGGATCGGTGCCGTGCATGTAGCATGGCTGCCCTCTGCTGCCACCGCCACGGCAGTGCTCAGCACCCTCTGGCACCCACGGGCGCAGGGCCCAGAGGGACGGCGGGCGGCTGCCCCAAGGGACGGCGGTCAGGACGGGCCAGCTGGGGACAGGGACGGCCACCCGGGACGGGGGACATCCTCAGAGAGACGTGGCCAGGGCACCAGGGAGGCTGATGGAGCATTGCTCTCCTCCCCACCGCCTCTCTGGGGCCATGCGTGGGGGCGCGTGGGGAGCCGTGCTCAGGGGGCCACAGCGGTGGTGGAGCTGCAAGCTGGCACCGGCGAGCCGGGGCGTGCTGCACCCCTGCTCCCGTGAGCACCGGGTCCCGCTGGCCCAGCCACCCCCGCTGCAGCCTGTGGGGAGCCGGGTGCTGCTGGGGCGCGGGGAGGGTGTGCGGGGGCGTAGGAAAGCAGCCACAGGCCGCGTTCCCACCGCGCCGCGCAGCTCTCGTCAGGGCCGGACGGAGCTCAGCCCTGGCTCTGCCGAGCCCCCCGGCAGCTCCGTGGCAGCCTGCTGTGGGGCTCAGCACCATGCCCGGGCACCGCGCCCTGGCACAGCCTCACCCACCCGCAGCTCCACGCCGGACAGGGCAGGGGTCTGGGCTGCAAGAGCACCAGGGTGGGGCAGGTTCCCTCGGCCTGGAGCTCGCCCCGGGGCACCGAGGTGCTCTGTCCATGCTGCAGCTCCTGGGTGCCGTGGGGCGGGGCAGGGTGCAGGCGTGGGTGCCGTGGGGCAGGGCAGGGTGCAGGCGTGGGTGCCGTCCAGCAGCTGCATGGGGAGGCTGCAGCGGGCTGCGCACAGCACGGTGCATGCAAACACCCACTCCCACGCCCCCCCGCATGCCCACCCTGCGGGTGCCCTGGGGTGGGGGCTCGGCGGGTCCCCGGGAGCTCTGCAGAGCCCGGCCGCAGGCCTGAGCCCCCTGCTGCTGCCAGCCCCCCGGCAGCGCCCTGCCCGCAGCGGTCCCCGCGCGGCGCGGGGGGAGCCAAGTGCAAGAGCCGTGGGCGTTAAAACAGGAACCTCGGCCCCCGCTTCCCGGATCTCACTGCCTTTTTTTTTTTTTTTTTTTCCAAAACACGAACAGTGCGGGGGGGAGCGGAGGCTGGGCAGCGGCCCCGGGGGGCACAGCCAGGCTGCCCGCAGCGGGCAGGGGGCCCGGCCGCAGGCCCCACCGCCCACCTGAGCCCCACGGCCACAGGTCCCCCCGCCGCCGCCAGGCACAGGAGCCCGGGCTGGACCCCCCGGTGCCCGGGGCACGCGAGTGGGGCAGCGAGTCGGGGTGGCCCGCGTGTCCCAGAGATGCTCGTCCCACATTTGGGCAACCTGTGACCTCCCTGGGCAGGGTGGCTGGGCAGCGCCCAGCCCAAGGTGCCACTGGACATCTCCGGTGCCCACAGCGTCCTCCTCTGCCACCCTCGCCCCCAGCGCCCTGCCCTCGCCTGGCCCTGGTAAGGGGGTGCCCCAGAGCACCTTTGGGTGCACAAGCAAGCAGGAGAGGGGCAGAGCTCCGCTTGCAGCACCGGCTGCGTCAGCGTGTGCCGTGCCAGCGGCCGCTGGCGGTGGGGCTGTGCCAGGTGGCCCTGGGGCCAGCCCCACGCCAGCCCCACACTTGCTCAGGCAGAAGCGAGGACAAAGATGGGGCCGATGCCCCGGGCTCTGCCCCGCGGTGCTGAGGCCAGGCGTGACTCATCGCGCCGGTGCTTTCGCTGCCCTCTCTCCTGCCCGACCCATGTTTTTTCCACAACCTGCATGGCCCCGTGCCCGCTGCGGGCTGACACCCGGCGCGAGGGCTGGCCGGGACGGCGAGGGCAGAGCCTCCTTCGCCGGGGGCAGCGTGCGGGTCGGGGGGCAGTGGCAGGGAGCCCCGCTCTCGGCTCTGCCACGGGCTGGAATGGGGCAGAGGGGCACTGGGAGAGCAGCGAGGGAGAGGTGAGAACCCTGCGGGTGTTTGCACCCCTGCTCATGGCTGTGCCCCGCACGCCCACCCGTACCCCCCATCCCAGCCGTGCCCCCCATCCCAGCCCTTAGGCGGGATCTGGTTTGGATCTGCCCCATCCTGCGGAGGGTTGAATTCGGTGGGGCCAGCAGAGAACCCCCACGCGTCCCCCCCAGATGCCAGCTCCCTGCAGCCCGGCCCCCCCGCCAGCCCCCCGCTGCTGTGCCCCCTTTTGTCCGCGGAGCCGCCTGCGCCGAACAATAGAGACCCCCCCATCGCCAGCCCCGTCCCGCGCCAGCCCCCCGCGGGCTCCCTCCCAGCCGCGCAGGGATGAGGGGCTGCCAGGGGGTGGGCGAGAGCAGGGGAGGGGGCTGCAGAAATGCTGCTGGCAATGAAACGTCCCCCCGCCCCATGCACCCCCCGCGCAGCTGGGACCAGGTTACCCAGCAGCTGGGAGGGAATTAAGCAGCATCACTTGTGCTCATTTGCTGGGCTTTTAAAGGCACTGAGGAGGGGGCTGCAGCCCTGGGCAGGGCTGGCTTCTGTTCCTGGTGATTCCTGGTGGTCCCTGCTGCTCGCGGGGGCGTTGGGGCCAGGGCAGTGCCACGCGGTGCTGGCCCACGGCTCGGTCCCATCCTCCACCTCGCCGCGTTGGGAAGCAGGTCACGTCCAGCTCCCAGCGCGGCAGCGATGCCGGGGGAGAGCGCAGCTTTCTGGGGCAGCGCTGGGCTGTTTAATTAGCAGCCGGCTGCAGCTTTCCAGCGCTTTCGGGGCTCTGACAGCAGGGCTGGGCTCGTGGCAGCCTGGGGGGGGGAATTTCCAGTGCAGAGTGGGGCTCCGTGCTGGTGCTGTGCCCGGGACGTGGCAGTGGGGAGCTCAGCACGGGGGTGCTGCAGCCCCTCGCTCCCCTTCAAGTCACCTTGATGGAGGCTGATAGCGCCCGTCTGCTCCCCGGCTGCTCTTGGGGCAGCGATAGGGGGAGGGCTGGGGGGAGGAAGGCGCTCCTGTGCAGGTTTGCTGGAGGGAGCGGACTGGGGTGGCCCCGGGGGTGGTGGGATGTTGGGATGGCCATTGTGGCTCCTGCAGAAGTGCGAGGCCGGTGGGATGCTGGGCATCGGCTGCTCTGGCGAGGGCATCGCCGTGCCCCACGGAGGGCTGGGGGCGAGCTCAGACCCACACCGCGGCCCCGCAGCTGCACCCTGCCCTGCCGCGAGGCCCCAGCCCCGTTATCCGCCTGCGTGAGAAAGCCCCCACCTCGCCGGCGGGGAAGGCCGGGTGGGCAGGCCCCGGGATCGGCCCTCGGAAGAAGCCTGCCCTCCGGCCAGGCGCCAGCGGCGGGGAGCACGGCTGCACCAAGCGCTGGCTTTAGCACAAGGTAATGGCTCAGCGGGGTGAGGGGACGCAGGCAGGCGAGGGGTGCGCGGGGCTGGGCAGCAGCTTGCCCGTGGACCCCTCCGTTGTGCCTGGCGAGGGGCAGCCCCCTCCTGCTCCGGGGCTGGTGGGCAGCCCCCAGCGCTGGGGTAATCCGATGGCGTGAGTTCAGGGTGAGGCAGGATGGGGCGACAGCTGCAAAGACAAAGGATGCTGGGGGCTGCCGAGCTCCCCCAAAAAGCCGCTCGCTCCAGCAGTCGCTCCCCCAGCCCGGGGCGGCCGTGCTGGGCTGGCAGCAGCTTGTGCAATGCTAAAATTCCAGCCTTTCCCTGCAAATGCACAGCTCCCCGGGCAGGCGTGGTGCTGCTGGAGGCAGAGACGTTGCCTCTACCTGCCTTCGCTCGGATCAGCTCGTGGGGGAGAGCGGGGGAACTTTCCCGACTCGTTTCCCCGCCTTAAGGGGAAAAAAGAGAAGGAGCCGCATGACTTGGAGCTTCACGAGAGGCAGCGTGGGGAGAGAGTGACCCAGACAGCCAAGAATCTGCTCCGCTGTCGTTTCTCATTCCTCCTCTGCAGCGCGGCGGGCGCAGAGGGCTCGGGGAGAGGTTGGGTTACAGCCTGGCCGCTGTGGCTGGCAGAGCAGGGAGGCACCGAAGGGGGACGGCGCAGGATGAGCTCATGCGAGGGCGCGGGAACCTTCTGGGCAGGCAGAAACGTTGATGCTGCAGTTCAGGGGTTTCTGCAATCGTGGCTGTTCCCGCAGAATCCCGGCTCGCTCCGCTGCGCTGCTCCTTGTGTCAATAGCAATAAAGCCGCTCAGGAGGGGCTGCGCTTCTCTGCAGATCTCAAGGTGATTTACATTCACTCGCCCTCGCAGGCAGGGAAATGGCAGCAGACGGTGGCTTGCTGACGAGCAAAGAGGGAGGCAGGGGGGCACTGGGTGTCCTGGGGAGCCCTGGGGCAGGGAGCCGGACCAGAGGCCGCCCTGCGCAGGCCTGGGGGGCACAAGACCGCCAGCCCCGCTGCAAATCGCGGCAGCAACCACCGGTGTGCTGGCAGTGCCGCCCCGTCCCTGCAGCGTGGGTGAGTGCATGGAGGGGGCCGAGGGCTGTGGAAAGGCTCTGGTTCCCTCCGGCACCCAGGCTGGCTCACCCCGCTGCGTGTTTCGTCCCTTGTTGGGGAAGAGAGACCCTGTTCCTGGCAGTTTTTTCCCCTACGGACCGTGGATAAAAGCCTTCCTGCATCCCCAGCCCTCTGTCCTGCAAGGTCACTCGGTGTTTGCACAGTGGGAGTTTGTTTGTTGTGTCCTTGGGTAGCATCTCCTGACCTTAAGAACTCCTATGCTGCAAATACTCTTAGATGATGATTAATGAGGGCTTATATAACCGAGATGAGTCCTTAATACAGCTGGTAGGTTGACAGGAGCGAAGGTGGGAGAGAGAAACACACGTCTCTGTCTGCTGCTGCTTTCTCCGCACCAGAAGTAGCTGCCTTTTGCACGGGGGGGCCCTGGCAGACGCAGATGCGGGGGGGCCGGGGGAGAGCCCACCTACGGAGCCAGCGGTGCCCTGCTAGAAGGGGCAGCAGCCAGGGCAGACCCCGCCTGGGCGTTCTGGGCAGCCCGGGATCCCGCGGGTGCGAGCAGCCGGTGCTGCTGCACCAAACCGCGTCGCCCACGGTGCAGCCCGGCTCTGCAGCGCGGCAGAGCCGGGAGGGGAAAGGTTTTATGCCAGTAAAGCATCGCTACGTAACCGGCGGCTGTAACGTCAGCGCTGATGCCTGCAAGTGGTAACGCTCGAAGAAAAGGGTACAAATCCCACTGCAAGTGCCCAGGCGGGTTGACGAGGCTCTTGCCAGAGCCACCGCGTGCCACGGAGCAGCTGACCTTTGGTGACGGCAGCCTGCGGAGGGGAGCGGGGCACGGCTGCGGCGTGGAGAGGTGCGGGCTCTGCAGAAAGCCTGGCCTCTTCCAGGTGTTCCTGAGGGCCCTAAAGGGGAGGCGAAAACTGCAGCCACCGCAGAAGCAAAGGCCGAGAGCTGGTGCGCTGCAGCCCTCCGAAAGCCCGGGGACACAATTACAGGAGGCTGAGCTGTGCTTTTTGCAGGCCCCCGAGGTGATGGCTGACTGAGGCCGCTCTCACAGCGCGGAGCTGTTAGTGGCACGAGATTTGATCTGCCCTTGCCGCTAGGATGGCAAAACCAACTGCTCAGACCGATGTGCGAATCCCTGCCTCGACGCCGGTGTCGGACCCGGTTTGCCTTGCAAGCTGTGACGTGTCAGCCAAACGTCCCCAGCGTGGCTCTCGGGACGGAGGCAGGGCCGGGGCTATGCCGGCACCGCCTCGGCTGTGCGCGGTCAGGCTCCGGACGGGTCCTCGACACGGGTGACCAGCAGCACGCCTTGGGCAGGCTGGGCACAGCCCTTCCTATCGCGCACCCCAAAAGAGGTCTTGCCATTTTTCAGGAGTGATATGGCACCTGTGTTCAGGTGTTCCTGAATTTCGGCTCCGTTTGGGCAGGTATCGATGGTGCGGCGAGAGAGGATTTAGTTTTCCATAATCTGGCTGAGAAGCACAGCATCAGTCCCTGATAAAACTGCCTCTTGGAGCCAATCCATTTACATCGTTGCCTTGGTTACCACATGCTATTTTCACCATCCTCCTAACCTCAGCCTGGGTGCACCGGCATCCCCAGCCCCAAATCCCCTCCTGGAGGCGCGGAGCATCACGCAGGGCCTCCGTCCCAAGGCTGGGTTCCCGTGGGCCGGGGGTGCTGCCTCCTGGGCTTTGGTTCTCCCCATCCTTGCCAGGGGCGGGTCTCCCAGCCCTGCTCCCCGGAGCTGGTCGGGGTCCCGCTTGTGCCCCTTCCTCCTCCTGGGGTGCCTGGGCGCCCAGCGCAGCGGGAACGGGCTCTGCCCTTCGGGAGACCTTTCTGAAGGAGCTGCCTGGGGCTGATGGCTCCGAGCTGGGCTCTTCCTCCTCTCGACCCCGGCAGCTCGTGCGGACGTAGCCCCTCGGCATGGCGTCTGCGTTCCCAGTCACCGGCTCCAAACCGGTAAGCTGCCGAGGAGCAGCAGCCAGGGCTGCACCTCCCGCAGGCGATGCCTCCTGCATCTCCGCAGTGCTGCTGCCTCCCAGCTCGCAGATCCCCATCTGCAGCCTGGCCTCCTCCTGCCACGTGCGGGTCCCGACCCCCGTGTGAAGCGTGCTGCTCTAAAACGGGGCAAGACCGCTCCGTACCCAGCGCTGGGTCCCTTCTTTGCTGGTGCAAGCGACAGGGATGGCGTGATGGAGAACCGGGGCCCTGGGGACGAGGTGGTCACTCGTTGCAAGGGCATAGCCAGGGAAAATGCACGAGACGGAGATAAAGCCGGGAATGGCAGAGGCTGAGCTCTCGCCAGGGTGGATTGGGAACTGAACTCGTTTCCTAATATTCAGGTTTGGGTATCCCCACGCTGCTGTAACCCCCCACCGCCTTACGGCAATATGTGCCAACCCAGATTTCATGCAGCTTTTTGCAAGCCTTGCTCTGGACCTGATCGCTTCGCTCGCTGTGGCTTTGTCCTACAACTTGGTAAATCCTGGTCACGGTAACTCACAGGAAAATGCAGCAGCAACGCTTCCTGCCATGGCAACGGCATGCTTGCGTCAGGGCTTTTTTTTCAAACTGCAAAGCTGGATAAGCAACTCCCTCAGGGAAAGTAGTAAGAGAGAAGGGAATATTTTTTTCCTGTGGGCTTTGGGACTGCCAGTTCCCAAATTCAGAACTGGCTCAGTGTTTCTCTCCTTGCTTCTGGGTGCAAGGCTGGCGATGGGACCGTGCACGGTCACGCAGGGCGGACTCGCCGGGGAGAGACCCCCCCGTGCAGGGGAGGGCAGCCGGCCCTGGCAGCCGCTCTGCTTTGCGGCGTAGGCCGACCTTGCAGGGGAGACGAAGGAGCGGCAGGTTTGGGGAGGGGCGGGATGGAGGCCCGAGGGGACCCCTGCTTCGGTCCAGCCTCACGTTCCCTCTTTCCCTGCAATCCCAGCAAAAACAAAGAGAGAGGAGGCGGCTCTTCCGCCGGCGCGGTTCGTGCTGGCGCGCTCCGTGGCAGCAGCTGGGCAGCCGTGCTCGCCCCCGCTGGCCCCTCCAGCTGCGGCCATGCTTGCCCGAAGGGTGGTCCCGAGCGCTTTGCTTGGGCTTAGCGGGAGGAAGGCGATGCCGGAGCACGGAGCAAATGTGGGCTAGGTGGATGGTTTTGCTCCCTCTCCAGTCCTGCTGCCATGGAGCCTGCGCAAGCCGCAGCCTGAGAGCAGACCAGGAGGTGACCAGCGCTGTCGCGAGGCACTAGGGTGCCTGTCCACCCCTGCCCGTGCCCCCGTGCTCCCTCCCAGCCCACGCTTCCCCCGTCCCTCCGGGAGCGCCTCTCTCTCCCAGCCCTCGCCCGCGGCGCGGGGCTGCTCTGGGGCTTGGGAGCCTCATCAGAGCGGCGCCCGGGGCAGGTGCCTCTGCTCTGCCCTTGGCTCCCAGCTCAGCCTCCCCAGCAGGTGCCAGGGCTGCCGAGCAGGTTCCGACTCGAACTTCGGCTGCCGCGTGGCTCCGGGCAAACGCCAAACTGCTGCGTGGCATGGAAAAGGGCCGGGAGTGCAGGGGGCTGGAAAAAGGTCCCTCCAAACGCAGACGGTAAGCGCGGCTCAGCGGGGACCCCCAAGGAAAACCGCAGCGCGGCGGGAAGGGCTGCTCGGGCTGCACCCGGGGCACAGCTCCCGTGGGAGAGAGGCTCGCACGGCTCTGGGACCGCGACGCAGGCAGGGGCAGGGGGGCAGGCGTTCAGCACGGCTCGTCGTGTCGGCGCTCCCCGAGCGCGTTTCCATGTGGCACGAACGGCCGATGCGCTGCTGGAGGCGGCCTCTTTCAGGAAGGAGGTGTTTTCATTTATGTGATGTTTGGTGCTATATCTCTGTCACCGGAGGTTTTAAAAAATGGGTGAGACAAACATCTGTCAGGCGTGCGGTTGCTTGATTCTACAGACAAGATGATCCCCGAGATCCCTCCAGCCTCTCGCGATTTACAATTTAACGACGATTGCACGCTACGTGTATGAAGACACAGGCTCCGCGTCGAAGAGCGCGCGGTTCAAGACAGCTATTTGTGGTCCTTGACGAAGCGCCGGCCCTGTCACTGTATTCGGTCACCACAGCCGCAGTCCCTGCTCACAGACAGCTACAGGAGACTGGAAATGGGCTTCGGCCAGAGAAAACAAACGCAAACGATGATGCCCGGCTCTAAAATTCGCACAGGGGTATTCGGGCGCCCGGCCCGCCGGCGGGAACGGCGCAGAGTTAACTCTGCGTGCTCTTTCCTGGGCGCCGAGCGCTCTGGGAGCCTCCGGCCAGGGGCTCTCGGTGCCAGCCGCTGCCGCGGGAAGGTTCGCTCTCGTGGCATCCGTCACGCGCGTTACGTGTCATTGCTCAATTACGGGCCATAACAACCCCTGCAATCTGCCAGGCGCGGGACCTGCCGGGCCGCTCCCCAGCGCCGCTTCAGCCCTGCGGTGCGTGCTGAGGAACCCGGCCCGCGCCAGCCGGGGAAGCGGGGCTGCTGCAGCCGCCCGTTTGCAGGCTGAAGCGACGCGCGCGGCGTCTAACGCCCCGGATCAGGCGGGGAGGAATAAGCAGATCCGGAGCACGGGAAACCTCCGGAGAGCTGTGGGACGGGGACGGGAGCGGAGGCCGCCCGGGCGATCTCGATTCGGCCTGGCTCTCACCTTCTTTCACGGAGCGACTCCGTCAGCGCCAAAGGCAAGGCAGCAACGCGCACCCAAACAAGCCCGAAATCCCACTTTTGGGGACAAATGCAGGCAGAGCTGCAGTTGCCGTTCGCTGTCACAGGAGCCACGCGGGTCCTTTCGTCCGGCTGCGACTACAATTCCCCCGAAGCAGCACAGGAGGGTTAACGGTGCTGCTTTCAAAGCACCCGACCTGCGCTGGCTTTGCACGAGGAGTTAAAAAACCGATTAAAACCGGTGCTTGTCCCTTAACGTTTGCAGTACTGACGGGCTCGGGAACAGGCCGGCGGCGCGGCGCTGCTCCTCCCCTCCGGCATCCCAGGGCGGCCGTCCTCGCCATCGCTCCTGCCGCTCGGAAAACGGCTCCCTGCATCAAGGTCGCTTTATCCGCCCTCATCACGGACCAGAAATGCTCGCGTTAACGCGTCTGTCGTCGAGTCAAAACGCCGCGCCAGCGACGCGAGCTCGGGGCTGGGCTCCCTTTCTGCCCCGTGAGGGATCTGTGGTCTCTAACGGCAGAGGAGCCGCCTCGCTCCTCCGGGCCAGGGCCGGCGCGCTGATGGCCCGCGCAAAATTAGGTGGAATTGAAAACTTACTACTCACTAAGTCAAACACAGAGTTTTAAATCAAAATACCCTCCTCGAATCAGGAAAGAGTTTTTTAATTTGCGTAAAACACTGTACTGCTTTGTCCTACTATTCGCAGCTTTATCCTGGTTTTAACTGTTGCTCTAGCATTTCCCTGGTGTCGGACCGCCTCCTTGACTGCAAAGCTCATCAGAGACACTGGATGACCAGCGCGCTGCGTGTATGACGTCATTATTGTCATTATTCAATGTTCATTCGCTCTCAGGACTGCAAAGTTAAGTAGTTTTTCCATGGTTTTGCCAGTAAGGAACTACTGCTGCTAGACTGGTGCCTCATCGGTATCGGGTTTTTACGCGCTCCCGAGCCCTTCGGCGGCAGCGCGAGGCCGCGGCGTGCCGGCCCTGCCGGCCCCCGGCGCTTGGCAAAACCGCCGGTGCCGTGGCACCGTAACGCAGAACCCGCAGACGGCGTGCCACCGCGAGAGCCGTGCTGAGGAGGAACGGGACACCTCCTTGTGTGGGTACAACAGCCGAGATTCGGGCAGAGCGCAATACCGAGATTCCTCTGTATTTCGTAATTACTACGCGCGCTTGCGTACAAAACAACCCTTTTCCTGTAGGTCCCCAAAGGTACGATAAGAGAGGAAAAGCCCGGTCTCCTTGCTCTGCGAGGCAGAGAATGGGTACTCGCTGCTTTTACAGAACAACAGCGGGCAGAAGACTTCTTTGCATTTCATGGTGGTTTCTTTTTACTCCGTCTCAGCGCTCAGTTCGGAAATCAATCGCGTTATCCGCGAGCAAACAGCCCTGATTTAAACAACTCCAGCGTGACTACTCCGTGCAACCCTGCCCCGACCAGGAACGCTCCGAGGCGACGGGAGGAGGCCGGGGCGCGCGGCTGCGCGCTCCTGCTGCTGCGAACTGCAGAGGGAATTCCCGACGGCTGGCAGCGGGGCCTGCTCTCCGGGCAGCGCTGGCGTGGCCGGGTCCTGCCTGCAGGCCGGGGACAGCCGGGGCGGCCTCCAGGACCCCTCCTCGCCGCGTCTTCTTCCGCCCTTTCTGTCGGCTCCCGTCGGCACGCCGCTCTTTTCCTCCTGCGCCGTCTCTTCCTCGCAGACGTTTTAAAACGCTGTTCGGCGCTTTCTAGACAAGATTGTAGTTATTTTATGAAAAAATGGAAAATTTTATTTTTAGGGCTTTTTAAAGCAGCGTAGTCCCTTGCAGAAACACGTTTGTGAGTTTCGTCTTTCGATAAGGCAGTTTTTAATGCTGAAGACATACTTACCTTAGAAAAACCCCACGGTGGGCTTTTAAACATTTCAGTAAAACCAGGCTGAGCAAAGTGCTTTTATTATTATTTTTTAAACAAACCCATTTGTGCTTTGGAACCAGCGACGGGGCTGCACCGCGCCGTGCTCTCCCGAGCACGGGGGGGAGCGGAGGCAGCGGCACAAGGCCTCCCAGGAGGCGGCTGCCCGGCTGCAGGGGCTCCTCACCCTCCGCTGCCCGGCTGCAGGCCTGGCTGTGCCGCCCTGGGGGCCGCGGGAGGAGGGCGGCCTCCCCGGGAGGCGCTGCCGGCTCGGGGGCAGCGCTTGCTGCGGTGTGGGAAGGCCGTGGGCGCCTGGGGGCGGGGGTTAAGACCTGAGCCAGGGACGAGGGGACCTACGGCCACGGTAGCGAGGGGGACAGGGAGACGCGGGGACGGGCAGGGCCTCTGCAGGCTGCGGGGCTCCGGCCCCGGTGCGCCGGGGACAGGCCGTCCCCCGCTGCCGCCCTCAGAGGAGAGGGGAGCGGAGGCGGCACCGGGGGGGGGGGGGGGGGGGTCGGCCCACGGCGGGAGGACGGCCCGGGAGGAGGGGGGAGGCCGCGGCGAGGGCGAGGGCCAGGGCCAGGACCCGGGGCCGGCGGCGGCGGGCAGCGCTCGCCACCCAAGATGGCGGCGGCCCCCTCGGGCGGCCCCTTTGTCTGCAGCCGCCGCATTGCCGAGAAGGGCGCGAAACTGGGGCAGCGCGGACACGCCCCCCCGGGCGGGGCGGGGCCGGGGCCGCCCCCGGCCAATCAGCAGCCTCCACTTCCTTCCTTCTCACAGGGGCTCCCCCTGCCAACGCTCCCCGCGCTCCCAGCCAATCCGCGCCGCCGTCCGCGCCCCGCCCCCGGGGGGGGAATGCGGCCGTTTTGTTTTCGCTCCCTCCTCCCCCCGCCCCCCGCCGGGGCTCATGAATATTAACAAGATCCAGCCCAATCGGGTGGCGCGGCGGCGACCGGCGCTTTGGTGACGTCAGCCGCCCCGCCTTGCAGCGGGGGTTAATCTGCATATTCAGGAGGTGGGCGGGGCTCAGAGCGGGCCTTTATAAGCCGCCGCCCCGCCAGCCTCGGCGTACATCGCGCTGAGGCTTTGAAGCAGTGTGTGGATCCCGCACCTCCAGGGCACCGGTAAGGCACCCGCCGCGGCGGGCGGGCTGCGGCCGGGCCGGGCTGGGGAGGCTCGGAGCGCTGGAGCTGAAGGGAATGTGTCTTGGGGGCCGGCGGGCTTGTTACCCGGGGAGTCCGGAACGGGGCGGCCGTGCCACGGCACGGGCGTTCTCCGCGGCTGCGGGGAGCCCGGCGGAGCCGCCCCGGCTGGCTGCCGTGGGGGGGGAAGGGGCCGGGGCGGGAGGGAGGCAGGCGAAATGCGCTCTCGGAAACAAAATGGCGACGAACCTCGGCCGTGCAAAATGGCGGCGGGCGGGAGGAGGGGCGCGCGGTGCGCCTGCGCGCGGGGGGCGGGGCCGCGGCGGCTCGGTGGGGCGCGCATGCGCGGGGCCGCCCCCGGAGGAGCGGGGCCTGGGCGGCCGGCGGGGCCCGCGCCCTGCCCGCCCCGGCCTCCGGCTGCCGCCGCCTCCGCTGGGGCCCTGGCCCCCGCCGCGCCTCCGCTTCCCGGGGGAGGGCGCTTGGCCCGGAGCCGGCCGGCGGCGGGGCCCCTGTGATACAGAGCACCGCTCCACTGGAGCGTGAGCGTCCTGCAAGGGTGCGAGGTTACTGGCGCTGTTACAACCCAGTCAGTCTCCCAGACGCGGGAATATTTTTTTCTTTTAGATACTGACGAATGTATTGACTTCGCAGGTCAGAATGGCATCAGACGAGGGAAAACTCTTTGTCGGTGGACTGAGTTTTGACACCAATGAGCAGTCATTGGAACAAGTCTTCTCTAAATACGGACAGATTTCCGAAGGTGAGGTTGCAGTGCCAGGCTGCGATGATGCTCGTGAGTTTGTCAGATCGCACAGGTGCTGATGCTATTTTTCCCCCTCTTTTCATAGTTGTGGTGGTGAAAGACAGAGAGACTCAGAGATCCAGAGGTTTTGGCTTTGTTACTTTTGAAAACATAGATGATGCTAAAGATGCGATGATGGCCATGAACGGAAAGGTAAGGTGGCTCTGGAACAGCTTTCCTGGTTTCCTTAAAGTGTAGTAAAAGACGTTTGAAAGGTGCGTTTCTATTTAATACTATGGAGAAAAACAGATAAACATTAGTGTCTTAAAACAATGAAATGATACAAACAACAAAGAATATACATCGCTAAAGTTCCATGGCCTAACCCGTATGACTGAAAAATACTGACGCGTGATCGGAGTGCCTGTATGTGCTGTTTGAACATCAGTCTACTTCTGTAGTTGGCTTAGTTGCGACATTAAATAAAAGCTCTGTTTGCAAGAACAGCAAATTCCAGTACTGCTTAGCTGGCAACGAAGGCGTGCAACTCGTTGTGTGTGCGCTTTGCTATTTAAATGTTTAAATCAAGCTGGTTTATTTTTTTTTTTTCTGTTTGCTAGTCTGTAGACGGACGTCAGATCAGAGTCGATCAGGCTGGAAAATCATCAGAGAACAGATCTCGTGGATACAGAGGGGGGTCCTCTGGGGGCAGAGGCTTTTTCCGTGGCGGCAGAGGTCGGGGCCGCGGCTTCTCTAGAGGTGAGTGCGCGCGAATGGCTTGCAGTTCCCAGAGTGGTAACGGGATTTGTCGGAATGCTTAAAAAGCCCCCCATGATCCGGTGTCTGTTCCAGGAGGTGGAGAGAGAGGCTACGGCGGAAGCAGATTTGATTCCAGAAGCGGAGGATATAATGGCTCCAGAGACTACTATAATAGCAGGTAACGGCATCGCGGCCGCTGGCGGGTCGTCGCGCAGCTCTCGAAGCCCGTCGACGGGCTGCAGAAGCGGTTGAGCAAATACAAAGCACGTGCGTGTTTCTAACAGCAGGAGTCAAGGTGGCTATGGCGACAGGTCTTCAGGAGGGTCCTACAGAGACAGCTATGACAGTTACGGTAAGTCTTGGTTCAAATGGGAACGATGAGTACGTATGCTGTAGGAACTCTCTAAACCTTCTGACCCTGTACTTGAGTCTGGAGAGACTGTAAGGCTCGGTTGGACTGTACCGCTATTTCTGTTCTTGCCCGTAAGAACCAATCTGCCAGGCTTCGGACGTGGTTGTGCCGTTTAAATTTCTAATTTGTAATGCATGTGTAGGAGTTGCTTGGATCTAAGGCAAAGCAAGTTTTTAAAGTACGTTCCTCGAGCTTGAGACTAAGACAAAACTCGGATGCCCTAACAAACTTTAATCAAGGGTGGGGGAGTTCTCTTACGGTGTAGCGAACTAGCACTAGCTTCTGAAATAATGCAAGGGAGTAAAATGCTGGAACTTGTCTATGCTTCAGTGCCTTTACAATTGTGCCTGCTTCTTGTCCTCAGCTACACACAACGAGTAAAAATCCTTCCTGACTCAAGATCGTCCTTCCAATGGCTGTATTTATAAAGATTTTTGGAGCTTCGCTGAAATCGTTATTGTGTAGTACATCTACTTGTATTTTCACTTTTGTAGTATTATCAGTTCTAATCTTGTCAAACACAGCCTGACAGCTTCTGATATGAGATGGTCTAATTAGACTTTTCTTTAAGAAAGCTCTGCTTTCAAGTGTTTTTAATCTTTTTTGAAAGCACTTCAGATTTTATTTTATCCTTCATGATGAGCCAAGGTGTTTTTTTAAAGTTGTGAAGTTGGGGCCCCAATTCAGTTTCTTTTGAGATAGAAAGGACCTTTAATTCAATGTTCACTGGAAGCTGAACAAGCTGTGGACTTTTTTTTTTTAAGTGCATTACCTTCGTCTTTTGTAACATTCCTTTAGTGTAGCAAGGTAGGAATGCAGCCTGGGTACAAATTGGAAGGCAAACCACCTTGATATATCTAAAGAGAAACTCGCTTGTATGTTCAACCTGCATAACGGTATTTTTACTGTTGTAATGATGTAAATTACCCAGAAATAGACTTGCAAACTTACCATAAAAGAGGTTCTTGAAAATGTTTATTTATATTGTCCTTTTTTACTGGAAGAAATATGCATATTCCATTGATATTGTATTTGAAGTGGTAAAGGATTCTTGTATACAGTTTTCTTTGGCTTTACGAAGCCTATTAAAAGACCGTCTGAAATGAACTCTGCTCCTGACATTTACATTTCATTGCACAACACAACCCTTGAAGATGAAGAACAGTCTAAGTAAGAGAGGATGCCAGAGGAGAGAAGACTAGCGCTAGTGGAAGAGCGAGCCAGATTGATTGACCAGTCGCTAGAACTTAATCGGTCTTGACACGTGCGTTCCTCACCATATGCCACATAAGAATAGCAGAGTTGTCTAGAGGCAGAGGACAAAGGGCATGCCTCAGGATGTTCTAGCGCGCAAAGCCGAAGTCAGCAGGAGTCGAGGGAACGCGAGCGTTAGGTAGGATAATTGACGTTGCCTTAAAGTACCGCAGTAGCCTACACCGAAACGCTGTAGCGAAGAATCAGTCCTTTAGGAGCTGGCCTAGTTACTAGCTTGACAGGAGCGCTCGATGGTAGGTAAATTGCCGTGATTAGCTAGCTTTGTCATTGCCTTACAAGTTCTAAGAATTCTTTGCTAGCATATGGAAACTGCAGTGTCCTTGGAGAAAAGAAGTGTTGTGCCTCCAACAGAAACCTCTGAGACGAAAGCTGCTCTCTTGGCTAGTTCATATGTGGAAATAGTCCTGTAATTCGAGGTAACTCCTTTTGCTCATGTCCGCATCCTTCCTCTTGTTGAGAGCTCATTTGAAAGTCTAATGTACCTGTGAAATATTCCTTTGACAATTTTGGTCAACTGAGGGAAAAATTTTTAACCCATGCCGTATGCAACCTTTGGCTTGTGGCACAACTTCGGTTCCACAGATCAGAGTTGGGCATGCAGTCATGTCTTGCTAGTAGGTATGGAAGCAAGATGGGAAACGAATTCCCTGACTCGATATGTGTTCATCTATTGAGAATCTTCCTAGACTTCATTAAGTTGCTCACTTTAATTGTAGCTTTCTTTGCCATCCTACTTGTTGCCATTAACTTTTTCCCATAGCCCACACTTCCTAAGCAGCCATGTCAAAGTGGTTAACTCTCTGCTTAGGGATGAAATGATTCAGTGGCTGGCGTATCAAAGGCGTCAGCCAGCCCTGGAACAGTTTTCCCAGACTGTGCTTCTGTGGTGTGATGGGTTCCGCGAATGGCTTGTGAAACCCTCGTACATGGCGTGACTTGTGTTGGGGGGAGGGCGGCAACGCGACGGCTCCGCTCGATGTTTCTGTTAATGCGTCTTTGCTTTGGCAGGCTGAAGAGGGGACACGGAGCGGGGATCCCGAGGAAGGAGAGCGGTCGTTCCGAGGAAGCGGGAGCAAGACGCGCGCTTGCCAACCAGGTAACCTCTCTGTTGGGTCTGCCCCTCGTCCCGCAGCCGCTCCTGAGCCAAAAGGTCTGGCTCCGTTACTGATCCACAGCCCTGGACGTGGTAGAGGCTGACCAGTAGCGTTTGGGTGAAAACTTAGCCTTTCTCTGCCTTCAAATTCACTGTCTCCGTTCTCTTGCAGCAATGAAGTGCGTCAGAGAAGACCAAGGCCGGCCATTGGCGGGAGCGGTGGAGACGAAGAGCGTTGAGCAGTCTTGTTACCGATCTTTATATAGGTCACTTGAAGGAGGAAATAAGCCAATTAAGCTAGAATAAAATACTGGTATGTGGAAAAAGACGCATCTCTGTAGTACTTTTGTGGGGAAACGTAAGAGTATTGGGCCTGTGGCCAGGGCGTACAGCAGAAATGGCAATATATCGGGCGTATAACCCAGTTAAAAGTACAAAACAAAGCAGCGCTGTTGTGGCTGGGGCGGCGGACAGGGAGGGCAGCCTGTCCTCAAGGGCGAGTTTGAGGAAGAAATGTAATTGCGTCCTTGTAACCTTGAATTAAGTGGCCTAATTACTTTGAGTTTGTGCCTCTGCAAACCTGCAGCCGCGAAGCAGCTGCCTGTGAAGGGAGCTGCGGGCTGAGCGTTTCCGCGAGGGAGGAGCCGGCGTTTGTGCAGAACAGAAGCGGCTTCTGCCAGTGGAAACGGTAACAAATATGAAAGTAATTAGCACTTGAATGCTAAAGCTTTTTTTGAGCTTGGATGGCGAATGAATTCCTTCCATACGCATCAGAGAAATTAAACTTTTGCTGATGCGAGTTGAGATGTTTCTGCTGCTCAGTGGCTGCACGTTTCCTTGCAGCTTGCAGCTGGGAGGTGAGGTTCACCTCTCTGAGCTGAGGATTCGCAGCCTGGAAGGACCTGGCTTGAGATAAAGCTGCCCCAGGTTTCCCACCTCAATGAAGCCGTTATTTGTAACTCAAAGTTTACAGTTTGGGTTTTAGGATCACTTATGTTAAAAATTAATATTATCGACGTCCGAAAAGTAACAATTTGGGCATTAGCAAACGAACTCTGGTCTTCTTTTATATCCTGGAATTTTCCAGTAGAGGGACTTGATCAGGTGAAAGCTGCCAGGAGCTCGGCGACGAGAGGTGGAACAGGACAAGCGTTGAAGCGGTGCTGAGCTGCGCAGCTTTCGAGTCCTGCGACGAGGCGGCGGGCAGAGGGGAGCGTTAGGGGTCAGAAGGCTTCAGTCATGGTCGCCAGCAGGGTGGGAACGGGTTTCGCCCGTCTGGTCAGGGCCCCGCGCAGAGGGGCACTGCGCGCGGCCTCGCTCTGCTCCTAAGGAAGCACCGTCCCCACAGCTGCGATTTTTTTTTTTTTTTTAACTAAAAAAACATTTGCCCGTGAGGGAAGAGGAGCTGCCTAGAACAAATCCTCCCGGTGCGTGGGAATGGCAAATTCAGCCCGATGAAAGGCGAGCGAGCCGCCAGTCGCAGAGCCTGCGATGTTGTAGCGATTCCCTTGACTCTGGACAAGAACGGCTAATGAAAGTTGTAGTGCCATCTTCCCTCCGTAGCAGGTGTTGCCTTTTACTTGCAATGTCGGTTGCGTTCTGCAGAGACTCTTCTGTGCAGGAGTTAAAACGCTTGGGTTCTGTTGCTTAATTAAGGTTCTCGATGGCTGTTGTGTTAACTGCTGTAATTTTGGTTGCGCTGCCTCGCACCCGAACAAACACCGAGCCGGTGGCTCTTGCACTGGCCCGGCGGGGCTCTCGGCGGTGCGGTGCTCGACGCTGAAGACCGTGGGCTTTTACTCGCTCTGCGGAAGGGCAGGTGAGGCACGGCGCAAGGGAGTTCGGGTTTCCTTGCAGGAAGTTTGCGCTTGGGTATTGATGGAAGAGTTAACTTTTCGCTGGTCTGTGAACCTTTACCTGCTCTCCTGGCAACTGTAAAGTGACGGGGCGACTGTCAGCCTTGTGTTGGTTGGAGTTACGCCGCAGAGACCAAACTTTGTAAGCCCCACTCTGTTGGATTGGGGTTTTCTGCCCAGTTTTAAGTCCCATCTTCAAGAGGGACCACCAAAAAGTTAAACTAGTCAAACTGCCCTTTTCTTCCTCTTCTGGACATGTAGAATGTTCTTAATTTTTTCTCCCCTTGCTGCCTCGTCCCTGTCTCCCTGGCTCGTGATGATGAGCGCTGGTTGCTGAATTCCTCCAGCTGGCCCTTGGCTCCGTCTCCTGCGTGCCGCGGCTCGGAAGAGCTCTTCCCTGCGTGGTGGTGGATGTTTTCCGATGCGTCGCGCTGTAACTCAGACCCTCCCGAGAAGCCTGTGCCCCCCAGGCTGTCCTCTTCGATGCGTTCTGCCCGTGCCTTGCCGCGCTACGCCATCGAGCGGAAGCGGCTCAGATTATTTCCACTGTCCCCCGGTCTGACCGATCGCTGGCACGAGGCGCTCAAATCTCTTGCCAGACCCACCGTAACCGGGCTCATTTGGCTCAAACTGCATCGGTCCACGTGCCCGATGCTCATGAAAAATGAGTTCTGGTTCTTGGTTAAATCCTGAGAACGTGGCAGCTCGCTAACGAGGAGGATTTATACTGCTGGAGGCTGGCAGCTTCAGCGAGAAGGGGCAGTAAGAGGGTTGCGGATGCCTGCCCTGCCCTGCCCGCCCTTTTTGTGTTAAAAGAACACATTTGATTGCTTTATCCTGCTTCCCACCCCCTCTTTTTTTTTTTTTTTTTTTTAGTGACACTTCCCTGCCTTTTGGTGATGCTGCGCCCCACTCGAAGGACAGGCTTTTAAGAGCACATGCAAAAAAGCCTGCTCGTACAGCCTGAGCGCCTTTGAAGGAACTGCGTGAGCGTTGTGCCCGGTAACCATTACTGCTGCGGCGCGTTTGAAGGGCAGAATTGAGTGCCTGCTCTCTAGTCCGCGCTGTAAAGCCTGGTTATTACGGCCGGCTGCGGTGGTTTGCCAACCTGCCGAGGCGTAGCCGCCGCTCCTGCGCTTGTGTTCTCGTCGCTTGAATCGGCTCTCCGGAGCAGACGGGCGTGATGGAGGCCAGACACTTAGCTGGTATAAATGAGCTAAATCAATGGGTAAAGCCGGCTTTAAAAACTTGTGCTCTTATTAAATGTTGTCTCTTGCTGGGGAGTCCCAGGCACGAAGGAGTTCCTAAGGCGGCAAGCAGGGTGCTTGCTCACGAGCCCGTCCAGCAGACCCGGGGGCGTTCGGTGCACGCAGAACGGGAACGGTTATCAAGCTTACTTCCCGAAACCTACTTTTTCTTCCTTTTTTTAACCTTTTTCAAATTATCTAAGTGAGGAGGGTTTAAAAAAAGAAATCAGCTGACACACTTTTGGGGGCTGCATGTAGCAATTCACCAGGGAGGATTTTGCATATTAATGGCAGATGATATTAAATATAGGGGCAAGAGAGTGTGAGAAAGCCTTGCTGATAAAAATGCAGTCGGGTGACGTTTAAATGAATTCAAACTGTAAACACTTAGGAAGCATTATTTGAAAGACCTTCCTAAATAGGATGCCTAGATGCTTAAACGCAGGCAGAAATAATTAATAGGTGCAAAAACAGAGGCCTAGTTTGAGGTGCTGTTATTTCAGCAGTGCTAATCACGGCACTGCGTTAATGGTTTGTTGCTGGGATGGGTTGAGGGAATAGCTGGCTGGATGCAAAACCCAGTCGTATCCTCGGGAAGGTGCTCGGGTGCCGTGAGCCTGACGTCACAGCTGCTGGGGTGACCCATTTCCAGCCAAAATGCCCTTTTTTTTTTTTTTTTTTCAAGTTCCGCGTGTCCAGGCCCTTCTCCTAGAGGAAAGCTTGTAGGGGGCTGTGGGGCTGCGCTTCGGGGAGGCTGACAGACCCCCGGGTCAGCCCGGAGCTCCTGCGGAGAAACGAGGGGGTTGTCAGAAATACTCAACATGCTCGCGTTTCAAGCAATGCTCGCCTCTGGCTGCCCATCGTGGCGGGGGAATGGCAGCCCTGAGGGAGAAATGGTGGCCCTGAGGGGAAAATGGCGGCACCGAGGGAGGGAGTCGTGCTGCGAGGGGGAACGGCGGCCCTGAGGGGAAAATGGTGGTCGTGAGGGAGAAAGGGCGGCCCTGAGGGAGGGAGTCGTGCTGAGAGGGGGGGAATGGCGGCCCTGAGGGGAAAATGGCGGCCCTGAGGGAGGGAGTCGTGCTGTGAGGGGGAAATGAAGGCCGTGAGGGAGAAAGGGCGGCCCTGAGGAGGTTACGGCAGCTGTGAGGGGGAATGGCGGCCCTGGGGGAGGGGGAAGCCGCCGCCCCGAGAGGCGGACCGGGGGCGGTGGGCCGAGGCCGCCCCGGAACGGCGCTGCCCCGGAACGGCGCTGCCCCGGAACGGCGCTGCCCCGGAACGGCGCTGCCCCGGAACGGCGCTGCCCCGGAACGGCGCTGCCCCGGAACGGCGCTGCCCCGGAACGGCGCTGCCCCGGAACGGCGCTGCCCCGGAACGGCGCTGCCCCGGAACGGCGCATGCGGCTCCGCCGGGCCCGGCCGGGGCCTGTTCCACGCGGCACCGTCCCGCCGCCTTCCTGCGCCCGCCCCGCCGAGGTGCCGCTCCCCGCCCGGCCCGGCCATGCTGCGGCCGGAGCCCCTCTGCCTCCTCCTCCTTCTCCTCCTGCACGCCGGCCGGGCCGCCTCCCCCGCTCCTCCGACCACCCCGAGCCCGCTCAACGGCACGGAGGCGTCGCGGGCGACCGCGGGTAACGGGACGCGGCCGGACCCGCCGCCGGGATCGCGGCGGCTGCCGGGGTCGGGGCTGCCGGTGCTGAAGCGGGCGGTGTACGTGCTGAGCGCCCTCTCGGCGCTGGCCGCCCTCTATTTCCTCCTGCGGGCGTTCCGGTGAGTGCGGGCCGCCCGGTGCCCCCCGGCCCGGGGCCGTGCCCCCGCTTGCCCCGGTTCCCCCCCCCCCCGGGCCCTGGGGTTGTGCCGGCTTTGCCCTGGATCCCCCCTCCCTCCCTCCCTCCCTCCGCCAGGCCGGAGCTGTGCACCCCTCTGGCAGCGCCTGGGAAATGCCGCTGTAAATTCCTGCCGCTGTTAATTACCTAAGGTAATTAGCAGCGATAAAGCATCTCCCGCTCCCGCTGCTTCTGCCCTTTGCGTCCTAACGGCCCCGTCTCCGTGCAGGCCCGCCGCGTGACCGCACGCTCACTCTGCACTCTGTGTCCCTCAGCCCTAGGTCAGAGGAACCCAGAAACGAGCGCAAAACTCATTTCAGGTTGAAGAAACCTCAGCGGAAGAAATACGGCCTCCTGTCGAATTACGATGAGAACATAGAGATGGCCTCGTTTGACAGCGACGAGGACACGGTGTTTGAAACGAGAAATCTGAGGCGGTAAGCGGGTATTTTGCGTGTTTCTCTTTTCCTCGCGAGGGGCTAAGGCTCCTTTTCTAAAGAGGTGGGAGCTCTGGCACAGATCCTATAACCAGATCTGCATAAATTAAACTTCTGTGCGCGGTCTCTCTGTGTCGGCACAGACTTCATCTCGCCTTTCTTCGTTTTCTGACCGAGCGCAGAAAGGGAGGTGCCCCGGTTTGTTTGGAGCACCGCTCCGTGCCTTGTGTTTAGCAGGCCCGTAGGAGGGAGAGACGGCCCTCGTGTCCAGGCTGAGCCTCCCCGCATTAGGCAGGAAAACAAAAACTCCTGTGTTTTTCAGCTTAGGAATTGCTCCCAAGTCACATCGCAGCTAAAACTCACGATCCCACTGGGGCATCCGTTCCTGCTTTCACAGCGATGTGCTTTCATCCCGCGGACCACGCGAGTTTGAGTTCTCTGGAGGATGTTTTTTTAAAGCTGAGGAGGAATGTTCCCTCGGCATAGCCCGCTGTTTGGCCTCTCAGCTCCCCCAGCTGTTTTGAGGTTGGTAGTGATCTGTCGCGCTGTACGTGCTCACTCTGATGCTGGGCGTCTTCTTTTTTCCAGATGATTTGGGACCAGCGGCACCAACTGCACAGGCTGACCAAGGGGGTGCAAGTCCAGTGGAATCACCTTACCAGTGCTCGAGTTTTATTTTTATAATTGCTTACAATGATTATTAATTAATAGTACAAACACTTCCGTAGCTGGGGCAGGGGGAAGGGGACCAAACCTGTTTTTTTCACGCACATTTTTTGGGGAAAGGCGGAGCTGCAAGCTAAACGATGCTGCACTGGGTGCTGTTAACTGCACAGGGAGATGCTGAGGAAAACGTAACTCCTGGATGAATGCTTGGCATTGGAAGCCTTACCGCTCCGGACTCCAGTGCTGCAGCCGTGTCTGCTGGCCTATCCGTGTTTTATAGGTGCTCGTATCCCTCTCTCTACTGACTGTGGCAGTCAGCTCGAAGTATCAGGCAAGTGGATTCCTTTCGCAGGCTGATCCGCTTTCCTTCGTGCAGTACCAGGTTCCTTCTTTAGGAAGTGTCTCTGTAATCAGCTCTGATCTGGTGGGAGCTGGAAGAGCTCTGTCTGTTACACTGGTGGTGGGTGCGGATAGCCTTGTGTTAGTTCGGACGGAGAACAGCTTTGGGAACGAGTTAAATGAATCAGTTCTCTTGCAGTCGCAGGGTTAGCAGTTACAGTGATAATACAGGTCATTGCGTGGGTTTACAGAGCAAAGACATGTTTACAAAGGAAAGGTGTCACTTAGCCCGAAGGAGCATTCCTCCGAACGAGCGCGGTCTGGGGGGCTGCGAGTGCCCAGCCTGTTCTGCCCAGCGGCAGTGGTGCGCTCGGAGAAAGGCGCGACATCTGCCAGCCTTCTGGAATTTGAGCTGCTGGCTCTGAGATCACCTGAGGAAGAGCCAGAGCGCTGCGGTTTGAGTCGGAGAACCGTGACTGCTAGTGTGACCTGTCTCTGAGCATCGGATGCCTGGAAAAGGAGGACCCAAACCCCTATGAACTGTGATTCTTAAGCTGAGACAGCCCTGGCTCAGAAATAATCTCTTCTTGAAGGGTACTGGAGTTTCACTCTCTTGCTGGTACTCGAGCTACGTCCCACTGTCAGCCCAGCAAACTGGGGTGTTTCTGTGCAGCCCATTGCGTTGATATTTGGGTTCTTATTGTGTAGGACCAAATGTGAATGTGTTAGAAGGTCATTGGTGGGTGGATCTGCTGCTAAAACGCTGAAAACTGCTTGCAAAGTGCTCCTGTTTACGGCTGTTTCAGCCTTGAAGGGAGGGCTCTTCCTTGAAAACTGGGCGGTGCAGACCTGTGTCCTTCAGTCCCGCTTCCACCCCAAACTGGTAGTGCCTTTGTTAGGAGAACCACGGGAGTTACCCTGCAGGCCAGGGAGCTCCCTGCCTGACCTCACCTTAAGGTGAGGACTGAGAATGTCTTTGGAGTAACGGCTCCTTTCTTTTGGTTAGCCAATCCCCTGTAGATAAGGGGACAAAACGGACATTAATAAAAAAGAGCGGGGCAGAAGGGATATCCTTACGAAATAGCAAGGACGGATGGTTTTGCTGCAGGGTGCCTGGGCGCTGGGGTCTGGCTGCTGCTCTGAAGTCCCTGGGAGGCAGCTGAGGGAGCGGTGGGATCCCGGCGCTCGCCCGTGCGAGGGGCAGCGCTTCTCAGCGCAGAGCGGGTGAGGTTTCCTGGAGAAACGTCACCCCGGGTGCTGGCAGCTCTGCCTTGCACGTGTGCAAAAGATTTTTAAATATATATATATATTTTTAGTACTGCTGCCATGTGAACACAGCACTTGGATGTGCCCTAATTTCATATCGTTTGTATCCTTTCATGCCTCCTTCAGGTACTTTCTGCTTGTTTAGCTGATGCAGAGATGAAAGCGTTTGCTGCGTTCCTCTGTGAGGAGAGCAGTCATGGCTAAATCTGGCCGTTGCTGCCCCTTGGGTGATCAGAGAGCTGGTTTGCTTGATTCGCAGTGGTGTATCTTCCTTGATCCTGCGTGGGCTGGCGCGTCTACGCGCACGCTGATAACTTTCTCTGGCTCTTCAGCTCCCTCTGCAAAGTTGTTTCTTGCATCGTGCCGAAGCCGGGTGAGCCTGCCTGCCTTTCCGTCCACCGGCGTGCCCTGGTCGGCGTTTTGACTGACACGCTCGTCGGCCTTTCTTTATCTGAGGCGATCAACTCGGTCATTCTTTAGGCTCCGCTCTCCGTTGGACAGATGGGGTTTGCAAGTTTGAAGTTTCCTCGCCTTGCAGGAGTGGGTGTTTTATTGAATGTCAACAGTTGAATGGTTCTGACCAAAGAGGGGACCCCAAGCCGTAGGTCCTGCCATGAAAATAATTTTGATAGAATTTGATTTTGCTCTTAGAGGCATTTAGAATTTGAGCAGGGAAAGATGTGGAGGGATACAGCCGGAGCAGGTAACGAGGTCCCTGTTCCGGTACTGTGCAGGCAAATGGTAATTAAGGTGACGGCCCGGAGGGTGTGACGGCCCGGAGGGTGTGCCAGCCCGGTATCTATGCACCATGCAGATGTTTTCAGAGTCCTCCTTCTAGCCCTCTTTAAAGGAGTGGGTTTCATCACGTGGAGAATAAAAAGGTGATGGTGGAAGCGTAGCGTTGCCGTCACTTTTGTTCTGATCCCGTTTTGGCTAGGGACAGGCTAGAACTGTGATCAGTGACCCTGTGTGGTTATTTCCGTTTTCCCCTGAAGCATCCTGCGTCTTGGAAGCAGCCGGTAGTCTGGATTTGCTCTTCGGAGGCCGAGATGTTACATTCCTGCTCCATTCTAAATCATCGTTCAAGGCATCTTCTGCGAGGAGAAAACAAAGATGCTAATTACAGATCTGAGACTCCTTCGAGGACAAATCCCCTGCTCGGCACAGCTGTTACTGATCTCCATTCCTCCTGGAAGGATAAACTGGAGCTATTGCAGCGGCTTCTCCTCGCAGCAGTGGAACAGCACACCCATGGGCAATCGGCGCGAGGCCAGCGCAGGCTTTTGGGGGTGGATCTTGCTAACAATAGTGGCTTTTAAAGCCTTGCGTTACGTTTCCATAACAAGAGAGCGTTCCAGTAGTTACTTCAGTGATAGTTTTAGTTACTTTACGTGTATTGGATACCCCTGTTGATAGCCTGGTAGGTCTCTTTACAACAGGTAGAACTGGCCGTAGTTTTTTCAGAACAGATTTAAATACACGGATGCAAACAGACGCACGTGTGCTCTGAGCACGCGAGACAGCTCCAGCCCCGGAGCCGCGCGGCTGCGTCAGTGCAGTGCTGCGCTTGCGTGAGGAGCGTGCGCCTGTCCCTGGGCAGGCTGATGCCTCGCCAGCTACTGCTGCACTTTTCTTTCTCCAGAGGGGATCGGGGTGTTCGTGGGAGACGCCGTGGGCTCCGGCTGCCCTTTGCTGTTGGCCTGTGCGGGGCTCCTGCCGATCCGTGCCAAAAGGCTGCCGGAGCTGACGGGCACAGGGTGACAAGAGCGCAGTGCGCGGTTCCCTATGGTGCTGCGCCGTCACCGGCCTGTGTGTGTCACGAGCGACAGCTACATTCGCTTGAAACAATCGCTATTGTTTAAGCCAAAGCCTAATTTCAAAAGTTTACGTAATTGCCTCTCTGATCTTCTTGGAGGGCTGTATCGAATCCTCTGCTGTTGATATTGAACTGCTAGGCAAATCGACTGGACCGTCTGCTGAGGTTAATGAGATTGACTGCGAGCGCCACGAGCATCGGCTCTCTGTTGTTAATAACGTGCTTCTGTTCTCTTCCGTTTGTACCTGCGACTGGAATGGGATCTGCAGCGCTGAAGTGCTGGGAGAGGGACCTGCGGTCTGAGCAGATTGCCAAGAAGTCAATAAAACAGCACTCGAGTGCATTGTGTTGCCTGTGCTCTCAGGAATGGAGGAGCTAGTCTGTCACCCTCCTGCTTCAATCGTTGATTTATTTTTAAATAGCAACCAGTCCTGTATTGATTGATTGTTTTACTTTCGTTTACAGCATCCCTCCTCCATTGTATCTTCAAACAAATGAAATAAAGCATTCATTTCACCCCATTCCTCCGCGGCAGCGTGCTCGGCCGCCGGCATTCGGGGTCGTTCTGCGGGGCCGCCTCGCGTGGCCGGCTCGCTGCCGAGCCGATGGGCCGGCGCCTTTGTGGAGCCTCTCCCCGCTCAGCTGCCCTGGCCGAGCGTGGCCTCGTGCTCCGCTTGGCGATAGGTACACGATCAACCCTTCTCTGTCAGAGCCACGCTTCCCTCATTGCCTAGTGCTCACCTGCGCCCATCGTCGCAGGGTTCGTTGCAGTTTTCTGAAGTCTCCTCCCTTTCCTTTCTCCCCGTTCTCACATTAATCCCTTTTCTTGTACAGGAGACCACGTAAAACCCCTGCAAGGGTGATCCCAGCCTCTCCGTGACAGAAGATCCAAGTTACGTTTTGCTTATCTGGGAGTCTGGAAGGAGAGGCTGGTATCCTGGCTGGAGGGAGATCCCTGGGTGGGGATGTCCTGGCTCCTCAGCGCAAAGAATCAAAGCCTGAACAAAATTAAGGGCGTTCCCTGGTGCTCGCACCCGCTTTCACCCATCTTGCAAAGGAGGGTGGTTCTGTGGGTTTCGGGTGCGTGGATCAAAGGCACCGAAGAAAGGAGAAGCCGCGTTCCCCGCGTCCCGCTCTGCCGCCCCGCGCTCGGTCGCGTCCTGGGCGCGGGCGGCTGCGCGCTCGTCCTGCAGCGTGGCGCAGCTCGGAGGCTTTCATGGGCCGCCTGCTCCCGCCTCGTTCCTGGCAGGGGCTTCTGGGCGGCCGGTGCTGGGGCCCGGAGCTGGCGGGAGAGGGGCCGGCGAGCAGGGCAACCCTGTAGATGGCACTCACAGACCGAACATGCCGGCTGTTGGGGCACTGGCAACACCTGGCGAGGCTAGAAATAAACCCTGATGCCTTAAAGAGGGAAGCCTTCCCTCCGGGCGCTGCCTGGGGATGAGGCGGAGGTGCCCCCTCGGGGCTGCGCCTCTGGGCTTCGGGGTGGGCGCGCTGCAGGGTTTGGGGGCTCTTCGGGAGCCGAGGGTTCCCCCAGCTGCAGGTGGTGCTCTCGGCCCCGGCTTTACCTCAGCCGGATTTAACCTAGCCCTGTCGGTACTTGTTCGCAAAGGCTTTTTAGGATCGTGGGACAGACACAGTTTTAAGATGCCCTCATTTGATTGAATTAAGCTGTAGGCTCCCTGCTCGCACGGGAGCTCGTACCGCGAGGGAAAGGCTTGTCTGCGCAGAGCACAGAGTTGTCTTGGGCTGGTCCAAGGCTTGGCATAACCCCAGCTTGACTAAAGCCCGGCCCAGAGTTTGCTCCCTTCTCCTTCAAGTCGTGTTTCCCAGTCGGCGCGCGGCACAGTCAGCGCGGCGCAGCGTTGCGCAGACACGTGCGAACCCAACCCTGCCGCGGCGGCGCCCCTTGGCGCGCGCCTGCCTTTCTGCGGGGAGCGAGCTGGGCAAAATTAACTGCAGCGCTTAACGAACGGAGGGAGGGTGCTCGCCGGGGCGGCGGTACGGGCAGGACAGCGTCGTGCTTTCCAGCCCTGGTCTGTGCGAGGTGCTGGGAGCTGCGATGGGATGCAAACTGAGTGCTTGTTCGTTTTCAGGCTCCGGGAGCTGGTAGCCCCAATTAGCACTAATGGCCGCGGCCTGTGCGTGCTGGATTAGCTGCAGGTGTGTTGTCCTCCACACCATTTTCCTGGCCCTGTTCTCTGTCTGCTCTGTGCTGCCCGCTGGAGCTCGCGTCCCAGGTCTCCGGCTGGGGAGAGGCTCAGGCTGGCGCTGCCTGGGATTCCAGTCACAAACACAAGCTGGCGGCATGGATCCGCTCTGAATTTATTTTAAACTCAAGTTAAAGTGCTCTTGGTGCTTTGGATGCAAATTTCCTTCCTCAAAATGGGAACTGCAGGCCGTTTGCTGAGTGCTGGTAAGCGCTTTTGATTTCACTAGCCTGTTTGCTGCTGCAGCGTTGTCCCTCGCCGCCGTGCTCCGTGGAGTGCAAAATAACCTCTGCGGCAGGGCCCTGGGGGAGGAACCACCTCTCGGCTTTCTGCTGGCGTAGAAGAGCACTTTCCTTGCTCTCTGTACTCAGACCTGTTTTTGTAATGAGGGCTCATGTATAAGTTGGGAGTTTTGGGGATGTGTGTGGACAATCTGCAAGTTTTCCAGTTATGGTATAGAAGAAGAGATGGTCCAAGTCCCTCCGGTCACCCGGGGAGGAAAAAAGAGAGAAATACAGGATTTCACTACGGGTAAAGGCTGTTTTGTTCATGGATTTCAGAGCCCTTTGTCAGGGAGGTCGATTCCTCTGGCACTGCAAAGAAGGGAGCTGTAATAGGTGGCACTGTCTGCGCGGGCACGGCGCCGTCCCCCGGCTCGGGGACCCTCCGTGAACGCACCGGGCTCTCGGTCCCCTTCTGTGGGAGGGCAGCGTTGTGAGTTAAGCGCTGTATTCTGCTTTTTGCCGGTCACCTGGCTTCACGCAGGTCACCTGTGCTTTAGATTTCCTATTTGTAAAATCAGAAGATGGGGGGTCCTCCTCACGGCTGGCTTGCAAACCGCGCTTGAAACTACGACCTGGGGTGGGACTGGCTGGACGTGGGGTTGAGCAGTGAGGCGGCCCTCGGCGAGCGAGGAAATGGGGCTGGTTGCGGTCAAATGTTGCAGGTGTTTTGCTCGGTTTATGGCTAATACGCTTGCTAAGTGGCTTCGGGGGTGACCGTGTCTCTGGGAGGCGCGACCTCCGCGCACACGCGGTTTTAGCTGCCCTCACAATTTTGCTCCTGATCCCGACTGCGCTGTCGGCGTCCCTCCGGCTCCGGGGGCTTCGCAGGGAGCGAACGGGGGAGTTTTCCTCGCCCGGTGCTGCAAACAAGATGGCAGACTGAATCCTGCGGTGCTCTGTGGGCGCTGGAGCTGCTCCGCAATCGTGTCCGTGTTTATTGTGCAATGCAGGCTGCACGTTGGGAAGGTGGCTGGAAATATTTGAAAGCCTGCTGCAGAGTCTCCTCTGATGTCTTTTCTGTTCCACTCAACAAAGCTCTTCTGCACAACTAGCAGGATTCTTCTGTTTAAAAAATTAGCTTTACTTAGTTGGCTTTTTGTCTAAATCCTTCTTCTGATCTTTATTTTCTTCCCTTACGTGATGGAAAGGTGAATGGAAGTGGCACTTCAGCCACAAAAGCCTTTCCTTTAGAAACGTTGCTTGTTTTTGTTTTAAAAATTTTAAAGGGGGCTTTGCAGGGGAGAATGGAGAAGCATTTTCTTTTTAAGTTACGCTGGGGAATAGAAGTATAAAGGGAAGAAATGATCATAACTGTACTGGCGACGGAACAATATTTTTTTTCGAGTACCAGAGCTAATTGAAGAAGGAATTCACACAACAATTTTTGCAATCTAAGGACGAGTAAACATTAAAGGGGATGCTGTACTTCTGATGCATGCTAATGTGTGACTGCACGCGTGGAAGGGAGAAGATGTCCCTAAAATTAAATTTGAGATGAACGTCTCAGATGTTACACTTCAGTATTTTCTTCTTGACGTTGCCAGATCAAAGCCGTGAGCGAAAGCCCACGTCCAAGGATACCTGTTGAGAGGGTGAACCTTCGATGCGCCTCCGAGATGCAATCGCTAGAAAACGGGGCGGCAGGGTCCGATTCGGTGGAGGTGCTTCCAAGGCTGCGGGACTGCTGTGCCTCTCTGCGGGTCTTGTTTGCTTCAGCAGGGTTTCCTATGGGCTCGGAGGGCCCCTGCCCACGCAGAGGTGCTTGCAGGCCGCTACCAGCAGTTTTAATTAACATCGGTTTCTGGGACGTAGGCAAATGGGGGGCTGACATCACCCGATTCCCAGTAATCGTGGCTCCTGGGCGGGAAGAGGTTTGTGTTGTTGCTTCCAGTGCTGGCAAATCGCACAGAAATGGCATTGAACTTGCACCTGAACGTACGGCCGCATCAGCTGATGCCTCCTCACCCTCGCGTGTCGGAAGCTTCTCCCGATTTCGGTACGTTTCCATGCTGGCCATGCTGCAAACCGCAGCAGCCGCTGCTGTCGGCACTCGGGGCTCCTCTTGCTCTCTTTGCAATCAGAGTAACGCTCCCGTCTGCTGGTTAATAAGAGCTGGGAAATGGAAGTGGTGAGATTTGCAGGTTTTGCAGCTAGAAGAGACCATTATGTTCATCGTGCTCAGCCTCCTGCAGAGCACCGGCTGGTTTGTCCTTTTTGTGAAACTAGGTTTCTCTTGGAAAGGATGCCAGCCTTCGTCTGAAACAACTGAGCGATGGAACATTTTCTGCATCCCTGATATGCTGCTAATATGTTCTGGCGGTTAATTACTCTCGCTCTTTTAAAGAGAAAACCTCGCGTACTTAAAATAATCCTAATCGTTTCATTGTTCAACCTGAGCTGAGTGCGCGCTCCCCCCTCTCTGACGGGAGTGCTCTAAGTGCTCTTTCTGAGAGCGAAAACCCTGGTGGGCATTAATGCCGCGAACAAGCCGTTGGGGGGCGGGAGCCTTTGCGTGGGCACGGTGCTGCTTCACCTCCAAAACCCCAGGCAGGGCTGCGGCGAGGTTTTATTTGGTTCCTCCTGCCCGGCGTTAGCTCAGCCCGGGACGATCCCGCTCGTGCCCACCGTGGTCCTTTAAAGCAGCCGCTGCCTGTAGGCAGCACCCGCGGGCGCGTTGCGAAGCTGTCCCTGCAGGTCCTTGCCCGTGGCCACCGTCGGGCGCTGCTGGAGTCGTCACCCGGCTCTGGAGCATCAACGCACCCCCTGAAGGCCGCGTGGTCACAACTTGTTCGTTCAGCTTTCCCGCGCATCAAATCTAAACCTCCTGCCTCCGTCCAAAGCGGGCCAGAGGCATCGTGCCGACATCCCTGGCGGCAGGGCAGCCAGCCCCCCTCCGCCCGGCTCCTGCGGCCCGGGGCGGCCCCGCCGAGCGGCTCCCGAGGCCGTGTTCTCCTGGAGGGATGGAGGGTTTGCTGCGGTGCCGGGCTGGGGACCCTCCTCGTCTAATGGGGAATCTCCAAAAAGCCGAGCAGAGCCGTGGCGGCGTGGGGGTCGTTGTGTGCCGCTGAAGGCACAGCAGGACCTGGGGACGCGTTGGTTCAAATTCTCTGGTACCAGGCTATGTTCTGATCTCTTTTTTTGCCGGTGTTATTTTAATCTGCTTTTCTCTCACATCAAACTGCCTCTTTCTAAAGAATGCAGAGAGGTATTAGGTTTGTGCCCTTTGTGATATATAGCAAAGGTTTGAGATACTGCTTTTTTCTTTTAGAAGTGGAGGTTTTTATCCATGTTATAACTTTAGCTTCTCCACAGTCATCGTTTTGGCTTCTCGACTGGCTTGGACGAGTGCACTGAAAACGTTTTCTGTGTTTAGTAGAGGAAGGGAGGACTGCGTGTCCTTAATGAAGGTTCCCGTGCCTTTCGCGCATGCGCGTGCGGCATTAATGGGTGGCTCAGGCCATTTTAGTGAACGCGGTGTTCAAACCAAAATAACTTTCTTCCTCCATCCGAAGCGGCAGGAACGTCCCCGCTGCCTCAGCAGACTTCGGGTTGAGGTGTTCGTTCAGCACCGCTTCCGCCCAGGGCGGCTTCGCTGGGGGCCGTGCAGGCACGCGCGGGGAGCCCCTTCCCTCCAAAGCGTGTGTTTTTCCACAGAGGGAACCCTTTTTTTAAATGAAGGAAGGGTTAAGGCACAGTGAGAACTGGTTTGCCAAAGGGTTTCCAGGGAAGCAGTGGCAGATCGGAGAACCGAAGCGAGAGCCCCGGGTCTCAGCCTGCGCCTGCCCTGCCATTTTTCTTCCCTGCTCTTTGGCTGCCTGCAGCGTCGTACGGGATAACCGGGACTTGAATTTCCATCCTCTTAAAAGCGGCAATTTAAGGAGATTTCCAGGGGAGCAAAGCTGCCAGCACGCTCCTCGGCCGCCTCCCCTTCCCCTCCGTTTCTGCAGGTCACCTCTTGGGCGGCTGAAGACGGTTTTCTCCCCCTTTCTCCATCCACGCACGCTCCTTTTGGGGGCTCTCTGCTCTCCTCACTTTCCCACAGCTCAGAGCCATTCTCCCAGCTTCAAAAGGTTTACTAATTACCCTAATGAGGTCAGGAGAGACCAAACGCTTCTGCGACTTCAAGCAGGGGTGGGAGGGGTTTGGAAGGGGGGAAATATCTTGGCTTGTGCCGCCACCGAGGCGTCTGCGGGAAGGTAGCGTCTCTACCTCCGCTCCTGCTCCCCCACCTTCCCATCTTGAGCGGAAAAAACGAAAATGTGGACAGAAGGTCTCAAATGTATCAAACAGCTTTTAAAAAGAAATTCCTTTTGCCTGTCAAAAGAACAAACAGATACACCAAAAACTGTCAGAATTAGTGTTGGAGTAATTGCAGAAGCTCTCCAAGGTTAATGCTCCATTAGCGAACAGCTCTCACGCAGCTAAAAGCCAGGACGAGACAGGTTGTCAAAGGCTTGCTGGAGATTAAAGAGCTGCGTTCCCAGCCTAAACTCTCTGGTGGATGTTGTGGGGAAGGGGGGTGTTTGTGGGATGGAGGAAACGCCAGCGTGGCTTGCGCTGCCGTGGCGTCGCTGGGGAAGTGTGACCCAGAGCTGGAGGAACGGCTTTCAGACCTCGGTGAGGCCCCTGCTCCCTGGGGCGTGGGGTTTTGCAGGGTTTCCTCTCGTTTAAACACTCCGCAAATTCTTTCGCCCGTTTAGGCCAAGTTTAAAAGCCAGTCCCGGGGGCAGCGCCAGCCCCGAGGCTGCAGGCAGCCCGAACCTGGGGAGCCGTCCTGGCTTCGGAGCAGGAGCCGCGCTCGTCCCGGAGGGGAGCGGGGTGCGGGAGGCCCCGGCGGTTCGGAAATCAATGCTGCCTGGGCATCAGCCAGCCCGGCGGGATTTGTAGTGAGCAGGGCACCGCTTTTAAATTGAATTGGGGCCTGATTTCATCTCCTAGGTCGGTGTAAGGCTCGTTTAAACAGAACTGACCTTGATTTTTTTTCTTTTGTGGAAGAAAGGAAAACCATTCCCAACTTCCAGTGAGGCAGCACCCTCTGTGCCCCAAGCGCTGCGCCGGGGGGTGCTTTACCAGCGCCTGGGAGGACACAATGGCAGCCGCGGGATCACCTTTTCACGGGGACCTGGGGTTTCAGCATCTTCCAGCAAGGGAGTGACCTTTCTTAATGCGTGCGGGTCTGAGCTCAGGTCTTTATTTCCCATAAAGCAGAGCTTTGTCTACCAGCGTTTCACCTGTGGCGAAGGTGCATTTAGAGAGCCGAAAGAGGCAGTTAAACTCGCGCCGCCTTGGAAATGCCACGCCGAGGACCAGCCCCAGCCATTTCCATCGCAACTTCCCTGCGTGTAAACAAATACCCACTCAAAAGAAGCCAGCGGGTTCCCGCTGCCGCTCTTGATCTGAATGCGGACACGGCTGGCGTGACTGTGTTCTTTGTCAGGGCTGTCGCTGCTTTAAAGCTATTATGATGGTGTTATGATAGTGCCCGAGATCCCTGCCAGGATCAGGGCTTTGTTATGCTGGATGCTCTGCGCACAGATGCTGAGAGCCGGTCCCCGTGCCGTAGCATGGCAGCCTCGGCTGAAAAGGCTGATGAGAGGATGGAAAAGGGAGGAAAAAAATGAATGCGCATGAGGTAGAGCCTCGCCGAAGGGGCCGGCGGGAGAGCAGGGTGCTCCCGTGGCTCCCGGACCCGGCCTGGGTGATGGCGTTCTGCCGGAGCCTTGGCCGTGGAGGCGGCAGGGCTCCGAGCCGCGCGGACGCCGTGTTCCCTTGCGCTCCCCTAACGTGGGACCGGGGTCCCGAGCCTGGGATCCGGCTCCGGCACAGCAGGAGCGGTGTGGCGATGGGCCGATGCCCGATAGCAACCGGCTGGAAGTTAACTTGAGGGAGGTGAGTTTTGAGCTACTTGCGAAGGGCCGTGTGAGAGGCCTCTCGAAACGAAGAGCCGTGAGCAGGGGAGATGAACAATGTCATAATTAGAGAATTAAACCTTTCCTGTTCTTTTCTTTTCCTATCCTGATATAATTTGTAATGATTAGACCTGGGGTGCAGCGCAACCAGACAATGCAAGTAGTCTATAAAAGAGCAAAACAAGACTCCTGCACAGACCCTGTCTCTTTATTAAGTTGATTTGCATTCATAATCTTCATTTGCCGTTATTATTTTTCCCCCTTGTGCTTAGTGAGTGATATTAGCATAAAGTCCCTTTTTTCTTGTTTTCTATTCACGCTCAAGGTCAGAGACTTAGTGAGACACCGACGAAAACAATCTCTTCCTCACCCTCTTTTAATTCTTTGCAGAAACATGTCCTGGGGATTTTAACATAACAATTGCTGGAAGAGGAGGGGGGAGACCTGAACAGAGCCTTTCTGTGCTGGAAACGGGAGCTGCCCAAAAGAGAGATGCAGATCCACGAGAAGAAGGGAGGGGGGAAATGGATCTCGGAGCAGCACCAGCGCTGCCTCGTTTCTCCCAAACCGGAGAGCGAACCACGCCATCGCGCCAGCAGGTTTCCTAGAGCGGGGCTGGGAGCGGGCTGCGCCGGCAGAGGGGCTGCCAGGCTCCACCGACGCGGCTCCGCCGACGCAGCTCCGCCCTGCCACGTCCCTCGCGCTGCTCAGGCCTGGGGTCCCCAGGGGCACAGCCCTGCCCCGAGCACCCCCGGTCACCTCGCCGGCACCTCGCTGAGCTGGGAGCACCAGGCGGCACGCGCGGGTTGTGCCGGCGCACGCTCCCGCCTGGCTCGGTGCGCCTCGGCCGGGGCACGCGCGCTCGGCTCTGCGCGGTGCACAGTGCCAGGCTGCTCCCAGCTGTGCTCACGGGGGAATGGTGCTTCCCTGGGGGTCTCCCCCCGCTTCTCCAGTTTCAAAGCCCTGCGGTGGTAGGGGTGCCCCGTTTGGGGACAGCATAGGGACGTCCTGGGCCATCGCCAGGTCTGCACCCTCCGCAGCAGAAACGGGCAATGCTCTGTAGTGGGGAGCGGGGGCTCCTGGGGCCAACCTCCGAGCTTGGGCAGGGGTCTGCCAGAGCAAGCCCCCAATCCTCTCGTTGCGCTGTGCCGCTTTGCTGGGTGACACCCACCCACCCTCTCTGCCTCCTCACCCGCCGAGCCAGGAGCCGAGCTCTGGGGCTGGGGCGCAGGCATCGACCCCAGGCTGAGCTGCTGGGACAAGGGGGAGAACGGCCGAGCCTGGTTTCACCGCGGTTAGGAGATTAGAGGAGGGAAAACATCCTAGCAGACTGCTGGGGGGCTCGTATGGAGCAGCCCCCCGGGCAGCCCCTCTCCCCGGCCGCGGAGCAATTGGGCACTGGCCGGTTTTCGGGCTGGTTCCCAGCTCCTCGGTGGCTGCCAACGGGGCTGGCGCTGCATTCGTGGCCCCATGGCTCGCGCGCGTGGGACGGGACCAGAGGGGCACCCGCACTCTGCCTGCGTGAGCCGGCTTCTTCTGAACCCTTCATCGGACCCCACGGCATTGGTGAAACTGGGCATGGAGGGAAAATCCCCTTTTAGGGCCGGGGTGTTTGCAGGTTACCGTCAGTTTTGGTAGGGACCGGCAGTGAGGAATTGGTTCTTTTTTGTGTGCACGAGCTGTGATGATTTTAACGCGTATAAAACCACGTGAATCTCCGGCCTTGGGCACGTGCTCTTCGAGGCAGGCCGTGTCCTCGGAGGCCTGGCGCGGGGGCTGGATCGTGGCAGATGGCGGCGGCTGCCGCTAACGGCCCAAACGCTCCCGCGTGACCCGGCCGGGAGCGGGGAGGGATCGGCTCCGGGAGCCGTGAAATGTCTGATGGCCGGGCTGGAGATGGGGCTGGAAAGGCTGGCGATAGCTGAGACAGGGATGTTGTCTGGCACTGCAAGCGGGTTCGCTGTGCACAGAAATATGTCTTATTTTACAGAATTGGTAGGCTGCTTTTTTCCTGAGGATGCTTCAGGGCTTTCAGCGCTCAGATGCAATGTGAGTGTTTTCATGGCCCTTTAATGCTTCACTAAACAGTTTGAGATGCTGCCTCTTAATGCCCCGGTAAAGCACAGAATGCTCTAGAGCGGAAAGAGCATGCGAGGGAAGGGAGGGTGGTGGAAAAAGAGAAGAAAAGAGGCTGTGAGGAGAGACAAAACCAGGGAGAAGTCATCTTTTCCCTTTCTCTGCACATACCCAGCCCTCGCTGTTGCGAAGGCAGCTGGATGCCGAGGGTCCCCCTGGCTGCTGCTGCTCCTCCAGGGAATTGCTGTGCCCCACGCGCCCTCCCCAGCCCCTCTGGGCTCTGTCCCACAACCGGCGGGTGCGTTGCGAGGTCCTCAGGCCGCTGGAGCGAGCGTGGGCCGTGGCTCCGCTTTGGGCCCTGGAGGGGATGCCGGGAGTCGGGCGCCCGGGTTTCGTCAGCCCTTTCCCGACCTCCGTCCTGGTCTCCGGTGCGCACGATGGGGCCAGCATCCATTGGATCAGCGCCTCGCAGCCCGCGCCGTGGGTCCTGGCTCGCTGTCCCCGGTGTGCATGCGTTTCCCAAACAGACGCTAAACCGAGGGAGAGGCCAAGGGCAGGAGGGAAAAGAGAGAGTCAAAGTTTTAACCCAGCAAGGCAAAGTTTGTGTCTCCTCCCGACCAGCGCCGAGGGGAGTCGCCGGCTCTCCTGTTGTTAATTCAAGTCATTAAATTTCCTGCACTCTGTGTATTCCTCCCCGGCACCGCTTGCCCTGCCTGTTTGATCTGTAAGTACCAAAAGTACCGCCTCGGGCTGCGACATCGGCATCCTCGGTCGCCATAGGAACGGGAGCCGGGGCTCCCCCGCGCCCCGCTCCCCCGGGGCCCAGCTCCTGGGGCTGCGCTCTAATGAGCCTCTGAAGCCGGGCTTATCAAGGCCGGGCTACACGGCCCCCAAGGCCGGCGCGCTCCGCGGCAGGCTGCTGCGAACCTGAAAGGTAGAGTTTTTGTCTGAGCCGGGAAGCGCAAAGGCAGAGGTTATTGGTGTCAAAGAACTTGCAGATTGAGAGGCTAAACTGCTATTACATTTTTCTTAGCAGAGGGGAGTTCAAAACCCGGAGGAGGGAAGGGGAGAGCTTCGGTGGGGAAGGCTCAGGCTTGGAGCTGGAGCCAATTATTGCCGGGCGGGGTGGGAGGAAGAGGAGGAAGAGGATGGGGATGCGGGGGAGGAGGACGGGGGGGCTGAGGCTCAGGCCGCGATTCGTCACGCTGCCACCGATGCGCGGCAGGACCCCGGCTGCTGGCGGGGGTGGGCTGCAGCCCTCGGCTTCCCACCGGTAAAACGGGGTCGTTGGTTGGTGCGTTCCCCCGAAACCCCTCCGCCAGCGCTGTTTCAGCTGTCAGCTCTCGGTGGGGAATGCATCCGTGTATCTCTATACACTTGCCTTGTGGCTGGTTTCCCCCAGGTGCCCCAGGCAGATAAGGGCCCACAGCCGGACAAATCTTTGTCTGACTCCTGTTGAGAGCCTTCCCCAGCGCCAGCCGGCTCTGCCTGCGGGGCCGGGGGCAGCGCTCGGGGCTCCAGCCCCGCTGGACCGGAGCAGGAGGGCTGCGCACGTGCCGCAGCTTGCTGCGGGTCTGACAGCTTGAGGACCCGGGCTTACAGGTGTTCAGCCCAGCACCGAACGGGCGCTTTCCGAGAGCAGTGCGGTGGGCAGCGTGCAGGCAGCTGGCCGGGCTCCGGGACCCGCCGGTGCAGCCCTGTGCCCGCGCTCGGGATCCGGATGGCGTCACTGCCCGTGCGGGAGGTGATCGTCCCGGCACCGGAGCAGCAAGGTGCTGCTTGAGGGGCTTCCCACCCGCGTCCCGCAGAACATCCCAGCCCTGGCAGCCGTGCGCCGGCATCGTCCTGGCACGGGGCTGTGATGAGCAGTGGGGGACAGTGACCTTTCCCAAAAAAAGGACGTTTGCAATACAGCCTCTGGGTGCAGCTTTCTACCCCGTCCCTCCGCAGCCCCCGCCCCGCGGTGGCCCCGGGCACTGCTGCGGTAGCCGCGGTCCCCAGTGTCAGCAGCGGGGGGTGGCATGGCCTACTGGGTATTCAAGCAGCCCTGGGGACTTCGAAGCCTCGATGGCGGGCTGGGCCCCAGGCAAGCCGCGGTCCAAAGGCAGCTCTGCCCCTGCGGACACGGCCCCAGAGCCGCTGCTGGTGGCCTCACTCCCCGCCACCCCCAGGCTGATGTGCCAGAGCCGCCTGACTCCCCTCCACGACACCTACGCTTCCTAATTGCTGACAGTTATTTACCGTAAAGACCACCGACTCTGACAACTCGTGTCAAAACCCTACGAGAAACTGTATCTTTATGTCTTTCTTTATTTCTCCTCTTTTCCTAAACAGATCTATTTCCTCTCCCCTCTGGCTGCCGCGTTCCTGCCGGCAGCCGCGGCGCCGCAGGGCTCCCCTGCCCCAAACGCTGTCCCGGGAGCCGCGGGGGAGAGCCGCCCTCCGCCCCGGTCCATGCCTGGCTGGCCGCTGACGGACGGGTGCAAGCCTACGTGCAGTGGATCCCACCGCACGCCTGCTTGTTTAGTTGCTGTCTCTCAGCCTCTTGATGTTCAAACATAATTGGTTCTGCTCGGAGCAGTAAACAATGATGTGCGATGCATCAGTGAGCCCTAAACGGCACCTACACGCAATTAAAATAATTGGGCGCATACCTAGCTCTGATTTCAACACCCCCCCATTGCTTTTCTCCCTTCATCTGCTTTTTCTTCCTCTTTTGTTCCATCTCGGCAGCCCATCGCGTGCCTCCCCGCCTGGCTCCTCCCGGAGCGGGCGCCGGAGCCCCTTCTCCGGCCGGCGCGGGGCGAGGCGGTGCCCCATGGAGCAGGGGGTCCGGCGCCGCTCGCCTCGGCCTCGGCCCCGGCGCAGGACGAGTTCTCCGGTGTGCGAGTGAGATGATATTCCAGCCCAGGCCCATGAAATATAATGAAGGCCCAAGGGACTCTACCAGCTCCTTGGTTAAAAATGATGCTGTTATATTTAGACAAGGTAACTAGAGGCCCCTCTGGACAGCGCGGAGTACAATTTTTTTGTTTAATGATTCCATAATCTGATATAATATCGGGCCTGTAAGACATAATGAAGACCTGGGGGAGTTTACATCTTTGCAGCATTAAAGGGCCTCTGCTTGGGGACACAGACAGGTGGAGGTTTGAACTTTGATGCAGTCAAACATGTTTTTCTCTGGATTTGTTTGACATGATTGAGAGGGAATCCAGCAGCCACAGGGAGAGGGGAAAATGGTTGCGAACGCAGCGGTGCTTACACCAAACGCAGGCAGCTGGTTTGCTTGCGCTGAGGGCGGGTGTCGGGAGAGCTCGGGGGGCCCCGTCTGGGCTCCGCGGGGCTGCGGCGTGCCGGGAGCTGCGTGGACGTGGTCACGGTCCCGGTGCTCCTCAGGCGGCAGCGATGCCTCCGGAGCGGGGGCAGAGGGGAGGGAAGGGCACAGCCTTGTCTGCAGAGCGAGGACGCGCCTACCGCAAGCCAACGCGTGTTTTTGCAAACGCCTTCCACGGAGTTTGAAGTGGTTTAAGCAGTTCCAGCCCTGCCCGGGCATGGCCGTGCCCCAGCCGCTGCTGGTGGATCGGCTGGGAACAGATCAGCGGGCCCAGGGGTGCCAGGGCTGGGCAGAGCCGCGCTGACCTGCCGAAGGCACGGCCCGGCAGAGCGGGGCTTCGTCCGGCTGCACCCCGCCTCTCCCGGGGGCGAAGCCCGGGCTGGCCCCTCGTGCCCCGCCGGCGCGGGGAGACCCTGAACCCAGCGCGGGAGCGCAGCACCAAGGTGCGTTGCTGATGGGACCGATGCTGCTGAGGAACGTGCGTGTGGCAGCACCTGCACCCCGCTTTTCCTAACGGGGCGGGGGTGCTCTGGGGACTGCCAGACAACGGGGGTGACGTTTGCCCAAAGTGCACAGCAACACTGAACGTGTCCAGGACCAGCGGCACCCTTAAATCTCTCCCCGTGTCCATTTTGGAGCGGATCCTTGTCTGGAGGGCTTGTCCCCCATCCCGAGGGACCAGTGGCAATGGCTCCACGGGTGCCATCGTGTCTCGGTGAGGAGGAAACCCTCCGGTGAGAACCCGCCAGTGTGGAGCTGGATGTGCCGGGACCTTCCCCGGTCTGCGCATGTCTCGGTTTCAGTGCCGGGAGATAACCTAATCCCATTTAGGCTTGGAGAGAGCTGGCGGATTCCTCCCCTGGGAGCCAGCACGCGGCGGGGGGTGGTCTGTAATGAATTCCTATCATTCCAGCACAAAGGTAGCTTACAGGAGTGCTCGCTGCAGAAAATATTAGGGTCGCTGCCCTATCGTCCCTCGGAGACATCCGTTGTAGATCAGTGATTCCTGCCTGCTGACAGGCCCGCGGCCCTGGGAGGGCAGAGCCGGCCTCACGTTCCCTGGCTCTTTCCTTCCTGGAAAATGCCTTTTCTGCCAAAGCGAGGGTTTTAACACCCTTCTCGAGGCTGCGTTCGCCTGCGTTACCCGCCCGAACGGGCGTGCGGCCCCGCGCGGGGCATCGCTCCGTGGCCCCGGTTCCCCTTGCGCCCTGGTTTGTTATTTATCTGCATTTCAGCAGCTCCTCGGGGGTCCCGGCAAGGGCGGGAAGACCCCGCGCCGAGTCCTGCCGGGGGCTGGGGGAGCCGTGGCCCTCGGGGGCAGCTCGGCCAGGGCCTGGGGGCAATGCGGTGGTCGTCCCAGGGTCCGGGCTGTGCGGGGGGCGCGGGGGAGCCCTGCCAGCCCTGGGCAGGTTTGGGGAGGGAGCGCTGGGGCGTCAGCCGGGGGGTCCCTGCGGCAGGGGTCCCCGGGAGCCGTGCCCCCCGCCGCGGCCCGTTCCAGCTCCCTGCTCTCCCGCCCCTCTCACCTTCATTTATTTAATTTATTTTTCCCCTGTGGAACGCGACATAATGAAACCTGCCCCCTTCGAGACGGGCTTTAATGCGGCTCCATGGCTCGGGCCGGGATGTTTCACCTCGGGAGCTGCCAATCCGTCTCCGTCAAGCTGTCAGCCCTGATGTGTTTGCGTGTTGGCTGGAGCCACGCTGCAATTCAAAGTGGATTAACTCTTTGGGCTGCCCTCCCCTCCTCCCCTTCCCATTCCACTTGGGTGGGTTCAGGCCAAACAGAAAACGCTTTTCCCCTGCGCTTTCCATATTCAAAAGCTCCCGGAGCGCGGTTGGGTGTCCGCGGGGCGGCTCTGCTCGCCGGGATGGCGGCGTGGGCTGTGCGATGCTCGCCATGCCGGGGGGGCTCGGGACCCGGTGCGGGGTCACTGGTGATGCCGGGAGAGGGACCACGCGCCCGGGCTGCGTGGCTGTGGCACCGTGCCGTGTCCTCGCAGCGGCCGCTAACGGGGCGCTTTTGGGAAGGGCTGGTGCTGTGCTGGGCAGCGATGGAGGGTCCCCCGCACCCCGAACGGGGCGAAGGGCTGCAGACCCCCGGCAGGGCCCCGGCTGCTCAGCTGAGCCGCTGTTGCTTGGGGCTGGGGGAGCTGGGGAGCTGCAGAGCTGGGGCCAGGGGAGCTGGGGGGCTGCGGGGCTGGGGGAGCTGCGGAGCTGGGGCTGGGGGAGCTGGGGGGCTGCGGGCCTGGGGGGCTGCGGGGCTGGGGGTCTTTGCGTGTTTCCCCCGGTGACAAACTCTCCCCCAAACAAACGGGCGGCACCGGGAGAGGCTGGGGCTGCGCCGAGCGCTTGCTTGGGGCGAGCCGAGCCCGCGGTGGGGGCCGCTGCCCCCGGCCCCCGCAGGACGCGGCCCCGGGCCCGGCCGCCCGCCGAGGGCACCGGCGCTAGGGGGGGGTGTTGGCTAAGCCACGGCCGCCGCTCGGCTCCGCGCCGCCGCCGCGCCCCGGCCCCGGCCGCGGGTGAAGCCCGGGGGTTGCGGCTCCATCGGCCTGGGCGGGGGGCAGCGCCGGCTCCGGGGCCCACGGCCGCCCCCCGGCTCCGGGGCCCGCGGCCGCCCCCCGGCCCCGGCCCCCTCCCGCCGGCGCTGCGCAGCCCCAGCCCCGCTCAGGGGCGACAGGGCTGTTGTTATCATGGGAAAATCACGCTTGGGCTGCTGGAAACCTCTGCCAGCAACCTCTGTGCTGGCCTGCGCTGGGTGGACTGGGCTGGAGCTCGTGTCCCACGGCATCGCGGTGCTGGCAGGGCCACGCGGGAGCCACGGTCGGTGCCGGAGCCGGCGGCGTTACCGCCGTACGCACCCGTGCAGGGGCCCTCCGCGGCTTGGCGGTGGCGGATCGGCAGCTGGGAGGTGCAGCTATTCCTGAGGACGGACCGTATTGCTGGCTAACAGGGCGCAGTCATTACGCCTACAGATATGATCCGCACAAGCTGTTCCTCGCTTCGCAGCGTGCCGCGGGGTCGTCCGTCTGTCTGCGTGCTGTTTGCCTGCCGGAGGGGGTGGCCGGGTGTCTGTCCATCCCCTGCCGAGCCCTTGGCAGGCTGCGGTGGCTGCCCGGCGCCGGGGTCTGTGCTGGCCCCAAGGCCTGTGGCAGTGCTGGGTTTGTTCGCCGAGGCGGAGGCGCCGGGGCTGTGGCCAGTGTTCCCAGGTAGAGGCAGGAGGAAGGCTTCGCTGCCAGGCCACACGTGGGGAGCTGGAGGCTTTCCACAAAGAGCCGTTGCCTTTCCTGCATTTAGCCACTTTGGGTGTTTCGGGAAGCTCGGCTCGGCTCCTCCGGAAACCTAAACAAGCTCCTGGGCTCCCGGAGGAGCGAGGGCTGTGCCTGGCCGTCCCCTGGTCCTCCCCTCTGGTCCCCATTCCCCCCGTCCCCCGACCGGGGGTGAGGTTTGTCCCGGAGGTGGCTGCCCCAGCCCTGCCCGCGGGCTGAATTCGTGAGCAGACCGACCTGCCCCGGTCAGGAGGACCTGAGCCTGGGCAGCCGGGGCAATCGCTGCGGGCAGGAGCAGACACAGACCTGCCTGGGCTCTGGGGACCTCCAGAGCCCCGGGGAGGGCAGGCGAGCCTCCTTGCAAAAATAAACAAAATCCACGCTACCCCCGTTCCCGGGGTGCTGCCGGCAGGACGGCAGAGGTGACTGCGGGAGGAGGGGATGGGACAGCGCTCGGAGCAGAGCTCCAGGGCCCCGCTCCCCCCTGGGCAGAGCCGGGAGGGTGCTGCTGCCGCCCTGCAAAGGGAGCGTGTGCCTGCTCTGAGCGACGCTGGGCTGCGAGTCGGGGCTCCGCTCCCTCCCCCTGCGAGGGCCACCTCCGTCTGACCTTGAGAGACATCCCCGCCTGCCTCAGTTTCCCGTGCTGCAGCGGGTGGTTATTTACTGGGCTGCTTTTAGAGGTGTCAGCTGCATCCGCATCCAGGTGACGTTCTGCATCGTTTCCCACCCCCCTTCGCGAAGGGGCTGTGGTTTAATTAATGTTTGCAAATTGCTTTGAGGACGGCTGCTGCGAGAGGTGCGCGGATGCTCGCGGTGCCCGCATCTCCGACAGCCGAGTGCTCGTATCTCACAGGGGGCCACAGCCACGGCGGGCGCAAATTGCCACCGCGCTCCCCGAGAGAAGGGGAGCCGCGCTCACCCGTGCCGGCACGGCTCCGGCGTGGCACAGCTCTGGCGTGGCACAGCTCAGCAGCCAGGGGAAGGCTTTATCTGCAGCTGGATTTCAGGGCTGGGTGTTTCAACAAGCGTCGGATGAGGCAGCAAAACGTGCCTGGTGCTGCTGGGGGAAAGGTGTGCGCCTGCTCTGGGGGAGGCCGTGCCCGGGACGGCCCCGGGCAAAGCGTGTCTGTGCGTGGAGCCTGCATGAGAGGTTTGGGTGTTTCCCTCCTCTGGGTTTCCACCCTGAGCTGCGGTTTGGGGCTGTCTCACCCTTCCCGCTGGAGAGGAGACAGTCCCTGGGGTCCTGGGGGGTCCAAGCAGGAGCTCTGGGCTCCGGGGCGCAGCCGGGTTCGGGTTATGGCTGCAGTGTTTTGCACCACTGCGCCTGCTTATTTGGAAGGGATTTCCTAAATAAACTGGGGGCTCGGGGAGCCTGGGGGGGCTCCAGAGGCCTCTCCTGGCTGACGAAACCCGGGTGCTCGAGCCGCGTGGATGGAGAGCCCACCATGCTGCACCACCAGCCTCCTGAACCCGGGGTCCATCCCTTCCCATCGGGGACCCCGAGGGATGGGCCCCCCCATGCAGACGCGCCTGGGCCCTGCTGCTGGCCCCGTGCCCGCCCTGGAGAGCGGCCGCGTGCCTGGAGCCGTCATCCCGCGCTCCTCCTGGTGAGCTCGACCCGAAGCGACCCTGGGCACGGCCAGTGTCAGTCGCTTGTGACCAGCTCCGCTGCGGCTCTCGCGGCCTGTCGGGATGGTTTCTGGGCTGGGGGGCTCGCGCGAGGCTGCCCGGCTGCGAGCAGCCCGACGGATGGAGATGGAGCAGGCAGCAACTCTCGGCAGCCTCGTACGAGCTCCCCCAGCCCGGGGCTGGGGCAGAGCCAGGCCTGTCTCCCAGCCAGGCATCGCGGCGCTTGGCTCCAGCCACCCTGGGAGATGGAGGAGCCACCGCCGGCAGCTCGCTGCAGCAGCTCATCACCCTCGCCGTGCGGCTGCCCGCTCGCCAGCCCGGTGCCAGCCCATCCCTCCCGGCCGGGGGAGCAGCAGGGCTGCCCGCGGTCAGGAGCTTTGCCATCAGCGCCGGCATGGCTCGGGGGAGCGGAGAGGCCCAAGCTGACAGCGGCCGCTAACGAGCCGGCAGTAATGCGCTCGTGGCTGTTCATTACTTTGGGGTTTCTGACATTTGGGTCAGTTAATGGATTTGTCTTTTCCCCCCTCTGCCTCCTCCCCCTCTCCTGCCGGTGGCTGCCCAGGACCAGCTGTAAATTAGCCCGTAATTTCTCACATGTGTCTTTACTTAAACAGCAAACGCGCTAAACAGCAAGCTCCCCCCTGCCCGCCCCCTCCCCGGCCTCTCGGGCGCTCGGGGGGTCGGTGCCGGTGGATGCCGCAGGCTGCCGCACCGGCTCCCTGCCAGAGATGCCAGGGCATCGGCACGACCCTGCCGCCGCCGTACCGCGGGGACGGAGCCCGCTGCCGGCCGGGATCCCCCCGCGCGCGGGCCCTGCGTCTGCGCGAGGGTTTGCGTTCGGGCCGGGAAGGCGCGGAGGGAGCCGCCTGGGCCCCTTTTTTTCCTGTTGCAGCTAAATTATAACCAGCCTTTGTAAGGAGGCGGCAGGCTCGCCTCTGCGCCGGCTCTTCCCAGGCGTTTCTGCTGCCGCTCTTCACCTTTTAAGTGGAAAGTTTTTTTCTTTCGGTAGCAAATATTTTCCATAATTTCTAGGCTGATACAATTAAAGTTAAAGAAGACGGGTGTAAATTATACCTCCCTGCAACCAGCCTCGCCCCCCTAGAGTAGCTAGGGGCTGGAAATACGAGGATTTGCAATAATTAAGGCAAATAGTTGTTTCTGTTTGGTAAGAAAAACAACCTGGTGCTGTTAGAAAGAAGGCAAGAAAAACCAAATAAAATGTTTTCCTTCCAATTACCGAGAAGGGGGGAAGAAAAAGTCGTTACATGCAAAGCTGGTGCTGGGCTCTGCGCTGGGCGCAGACGTGTAGAAACTGAACCGGGAGCGGGCCGGGGAGCACGCACCCGCCGGGGAGCTCGATGCCAAGGATGAGCCGGGCCCTTTCCTTCTGCTCGCCCCTCGCCGGCCATTTTCCAGAGAATTTGATCCCTGACTTCCCGCAGCGCCAGTGGAGCATGGGCGGCTGGACTGGACTGGGCTGGGCTGGGCTGAGCTGAGTTGGGCTGGGCTGGCCTGAGCTGGGCTGGGCTGGGCTGGGCTGAGCTGGGCTGGGTTGAGCTGGGCTGGGCTGGGCTGGGCTGGGCAAGGCTGAGCTGAGCTGAGCTGGGTTGAGCTGGGCTGGGCTGGGCTGGGCTGGGCTGAGCTGGGTTTGCTGCCTGAGCGTGACCCAGCAGCTTCCCGCGCGTTGCCTGCGCAGGCAGAGGAAAGCCGTGCGGCGCAGCAGGACTCGCCGGCGCTGCCCGGTGCCCGCCGTGGCCTCTCCACGTGGCTCCGGGCACGTCGCGCTTTGCCGAACGGCTGCAGATTTGCCAGCCGGCGAGTGCCTTGGCGGGAACTGGTACCCCACACCGCGGCCGACCAAAGTCGATAGCTGCCACCGAAGGCAGCGCGACGGTCTTTTTATTGTTTCCGTTTCTTGACCCACAAAGTACCTATGGAATTGATTAATCTCGAGGGACACGGTGAAGCTTGATTAATTTAGTAATTATTACTTCAAGGCGTTGCCCTCCACAAGGGCCCAATCCTGAGCCAAAGCCCTTCGGAGACCCTCGGCAGCATCTGGGCAGCTCTGACCCGGCGCCGGCCGTCTCCCCCGCAGCGGGGTGTCGGGGGCCGGGGGGCACGGAGCGCCGGGGGCGGGATGGCCCCTCGCTCTTCGGGGGGGTCCCCGCGTGCCCCCCGCCCCGCTGCCCCTGCGGGCAGAAACGCCGATCCCTGGAGCGGGGACCTGGGAGACGTCTCCCGTGCTTGGAAGCTTATCTGCTTGCTGCAGCTCTGTCGGGCCGTCTAACAAGAGGCGCTGCCTCTCCCGGCAAGCCCTGCCGGAGGGGTTTTGGGCAGGGCTGGAGCAGACCCTGCTGTTGAGTAGCTGGTGTTTTACCTGCTTGTGACTTTCCTGTTTGGGCTGAGTTCCTCAGTCGAGGCATCTTTTTCTGTAATTTCAGCCAAGTTTGTTTAGCTATTTCCAAGAACAAGGCTTGAGAAAAAGACTTTTTTTTTTTAAATTGTGTTATTCTAGTGACCTTTCCTTTGAAAAGCTCGAGTGCCCGGTGCCTGGGAGAAGGGACACGGAGCCTGGCATGGAGAGGCGGCAGCTCCGTGCCAGCTGCCATCCCATGGTCCAGCTGGAGCCCAGACCGAGTTTGCAGGGGCTCAGCGGAGGAGCTGGGGGGCAATGGGGTGTCCTGCAGGCTGCATCCCCGCTGTCCGGACGGAGCTGGGGGGAGCCGGTGTCCCCAGTATCACTGCTGCCAGCGCTCCCAGTTCGGCAGCCTAAATGAGGCAGAATGGCCAAAAACTGGAGGCTGGGAGTGCCGGGAGAGCCCAGCCCTGAGCTCGCCTTGCGTCTCTGGGGGGAAAAGCAATCGCCTGTCTCCAATCCAGACCTTGGAGCGATCGAGCCTGGCGGTGATGGAAATCCGGCATAGCTCCTCGATGCCGCGGCCTGAGCCGGGCAGGGGCTCGCGAGCCCTCGTGTGGCTCCTCCTGCCCTCGGCCCCGGGTTTCCTGCTTTTCCTGCTGCTGCTGCTGCTCCCATTTTTCAAACGCCCAGCGAGGAGCGGGGTGGCCGGCCGGGAGCCTCGGGGCTCTCGCAGCCTCCGCTCTCCTGTGCGGGGGGGCCGTGCTCCCTTCCCGCTTTTTGGCTTTCTTGATTGTTTGAAATTTAAGTTTTTTTGATCTTAATTGGCATTTGCGAGTCTCCTGCCAGCAGCCACCATCCCGCTGAGCAGTGGTTTAGCGTTAGGGAGTGGGAACCAGTTCCCCAGCAGCTCCCGCACTGGTTTGGCAGTGGGGGATGCGTGCTTTGCCTCCGCTGGTGGTCCTGCTTGGGCTGGGCGGCGGGCGCCTTCGCCTCCCGGTGCCCCGAGGAGAACCGTCCTCCGCCTGCCTCCGCTGTCAGACCTCCGCGGGCGGCCGGCAGCTCGGGGGTCGAGGCGCATCTCGGGCGGCGATTGGGAAGCTTCTGCGGGGCGGCTCGTCTGGGGATGTTTGCCTTGGGCTTCCGAGGGCAGGTGAAGCCCCTGGGGCGGCTCTGCCCCAGCACAACCCTCGCCGCGAGCAAACCGAACGCAGTCACAACGCGCACAAACCCCAGCGTGGATGGGCTGGGTCGAGATCCTCCTCTGCCAGCTGGATCCGCCCCAGAAAAGCTGCTTCCAGCACCCGTGAGAAGGCTTTTCCGTCGGCTGCAGCAGTCTCCTGGTGGTCCAGCTTCAGGGGCTTCAAATCCTGAAGCATCCCCGTTGTGGGTGGCGTCGGCTCCGGTTTTTGCCGAGCTGCAGGTCCCCCCCGGGGCCGCGGCGCTTGGGCAGGCTCTGCCGGGGCTCCCTTCGCCGTCCCCCGCGCCGGCCGCAGCCACGTGCCGGGGAGGGACCAGCGCTGGCCCCGTCGGCGTGCCCGGAGAGGCTTTTAGTGGCTTGGCTTGATAAATGAAAACAAATAAACTTGATAGACAAGTGGACAGCTTTATGATAGCTTCCCACTGACAGGGAGAAAGATTGGTTGTCGGTGCCTTGATAGAGAAATATCTTGATGGGAGTCAGCTAGAGAGACGTATAACCTTGGTGGCGGAGGATGAGGAGTTGGCTGCGCAGGAGGACGCGCCGGCAGCGGTATTCAAAAATAATTCTGCTTTTATTTGTTTTACTTTTTGGTGGGGGGAGGGATGCAGAGCCCCACAGTTCATTGAGTTTTTCAAAATAGATTTGCTAAATAAATAATGATGACGATCCATATTTTATTTATATCCCACCTATCTACATGCAGCACTGGAGGTGTTTTACAATGGACCTCTTTCTCCCTTTTAAAGCTAACAAACTCAAAACTAAAAGCACGTTAGATGGAGACAGATTTACAAGGATATTTAGATGCTGAAGCGTAAAGACAGGCGGCGAGCGGGGCTTGCGGAAGCGCCTCGGCTGCTCGCTCCCGTTGATTTTAATGGGCACCTTGTTGCTCTTGTGAATCCAGCTGGATGCGGATTTGCATCTGGAGGCACCTGAGGAGCCCCAGGGAGCGGCTCCAGCTCCGGCGAGCTCCGAGGACGCCTCGGTGGCCGAAACCCCCGGGGGGACTCGCCGGGGTCGCTGGGGAGGAGGGGTCAGCGTCCCCCGCATCTGCTCGTCCTTCCGAGTTTTAAGTCTTTAAGTCTTCGTCTTAAGTTTTCTGAGCTCGGGGGGACCTGGAGGGGTCTGGGAGCGGAGCGGGTCCTGCCCCGGTGAGCGCCGGCCCGAGAAGGGTGTCCTCGCTCGGGGACGTGGCCTCCGGTGCCGGGGCCAGGCAGCTCGCCTGCGACCGAAAATCCCGCCTGCGACCGAAAATCCCGCCGGCTTTTCCCACGCGGCCGTTTGCTGCGGTCGAGCTCTGTCCCCTTGGTGCCGGACAGGGCCCCAGAGCCACGCGGGTGCCCTGGCGGACCGCGGTGCCTGCCGTGCGGGGCGAGGGCCGTGGCCCGCGCTGGCCCTGGCCGGCAGGCCGCGAGGCCGGGGGCTCGGCGCGGCAGGCTCTGCCCGAGGTGCCGCCTGTGCCGCGTTACTCGCGTCAGCATTTTCCAAGAGCTCGGCGAAGGAGAGCGATAACGTTAATGCAAATTATCGCTTAATTTTATCCCTGGATCGGAGGTGAAGAAATGTATATGCATGCTGGGGGGGGGCTCTGCTCGCCCGCCTGCCTGGCCCCAGGACGGGGTGTCCGTCCGTCCGTCCGCTGCGGCCCGGCCCTTGCCGGGTGGGTTGCAGGATGTGTCCCCGTCCCCTCTGGCGCCAGCCCCTGGCTGCCCCTCCCGCGCGTGCCCCCGCCTTTGCAGCCCCCCCAACGCAACCCCAGCCCCCCCGCGCACCCTGACCCCCCGTGGGGCAAAGCACCCCCAACCCCCCCCCCGCTGCGCGCTGCACCCCACAGTGCAGACCCTCCCCCCTTTGCAAAGGGACCCCAAGACCTACCGGTGTGACCCCCGCCCTTTCCAAAGCCCCCCTGGCCCTGCCGGTGTGACCTCCCCCCTCCAAGGACCCCCAGCTCTACCGATGTGTCCCCCCCATGGCAAAGGGACCCCCGGCCCCGCCGGTGTCACCCCCCTTCCCGAAGGGGCCCTAAGCCCCGCCGGTGTGACCCCCCCCCTTTCCAATGCCCCCCCGGCCTTGGCAGTGTCACCCCCGGGCCCCTGCCGCTGCGACCTCCCCCCGCCGGTGTCACCCCCCCCTTTCCAGTGCCCCCCCCCGCCCCGCCGGTGTCACCCCCCCGTTTGCCGAGGCTCCCCCGGTCTCCCCGTCCCCCCCCGGTGCCCGGTTCCCCCCCACCCCCGCAGAGGTGGGGCCGCGGCGGCGCGCGGGGGCCCCGCCCTGGGCCTGGGCCCGGGCGCGCGCGGCGGCGGCCGGTGGCAACAATGTGTCAGAGGCGGCGGCGGCGGCGGCGGCGGCGCGGGCCCCGCGCGGGGCGGGGCGGGGCGGGGCGGGGCGGCGCGAGGCGGGGCGGCGCGGCGCGGGGCGGGCGGGGGCGCGGGCGGCGGGCGCAGCATGGCGCGGCGGCACTGAGGGAGCGGCGGCCTCCCCGGCCCGGCCTTTGTCTCTCCGGTGTCCCCCGGAGCGGAGGAACCGGCGCGGGGGCCTGGGGGGCTGAGCCCGCACCGTCCCGCTCCCATCCCGCAGGTGCGGGGGCGGGGGGGGGGCCGCAGCGCCGCGTCCTCGGTACCGGGCGGCGGCGGGGCTCGGAGGAACTTGGCCGAAGTTCGGCGGGGGAAGGTTCCCGGGGCGCCGCGGGAACCGGCCGGTCCCCGCCGCCCGGGCGCGGGATGCGGCTGCCCCGGCTCCGCCGCACCGCGGCCGCCCCCAACTTTCCCCGCTGACGGCGCCCGGGGCCGCGGGCGATGGTGAGGGCTGGCCGCCCGCCCGCCGCCGCCCGCCGCCCTCCGCCCGCCGCCCCCGGCCGGCCCCAGGGCTCCGCCGCCGGCCGCCGCCCCGCCGCCCCCTGAAGCGGCCGGAGCCGCGCCCGCCGCCGGCCGGGACGATGGTGCGCTGGGAGGCGGCCGCGCTGCTCGCCGCGCTCGTCGGCGTCTGCGTCTGGACCGACGAGACCGGGAAAGTTATCTCGGATCGGTACGCTGTCTACTGGAACCGGAGCAACCCCAGGTGAGGCCGGGGGCGGCGGGGGCCGGGGCCGGGGCGGCGGGGGCAGCGCAGCCCGAGTTGCGGTCTCCATCCCCGCGGTGAGCCCGCAGCCGCCCGCCCGGTGGGTGACAGGCGGCCGCCGCCCGCTGCGGATCGGGTCCCGCTCCAGCCCCCGCTTTGCTCCGGTGAAAGGGGCTGGGCGGCCCCGGGGGCTCGGCGCGGGTCCGCGGCGGTGCCTCTCGGCCGGGGCTGCCTCCCCCGGCGCCCCCCGAAGTTGCCCCGGGGGACACGGACCCGTCCCCGGGGGCTGCGGCAGCCCCGGGGCATCGCCCGCGCCGGGGGGAGCGGGGCCGCGGGGCCCCCAGCGCCTCTGCGCCCAACTTCGGGGAAGTTGGAGTTCCTGCTCCCCGCCGGCCCCGGCCCCGCTCCCGGCGGCGGCGGGGCCCAGGTCCCGCGGAAAAAAACCCGAAATCTGCCCGAAGGCGCCGGGCGCTGCCGGTGGCGGCACCGGGGGGGTCGGAATAACGATCCGGGGGCGAAACGGCGGAAGGGGCTGGGGGGGGGGGCCGGGGTGCGGGGGCTGGTGAAGGCGGGGGGTGCGGGGGGCCGGGGGCTCGGGGCGGCCCGGCCCCGCTGCCGCCCCTTTGGTTTTCATCGTGGAAAAGAAATCGCTGCGTAGTTGGTTTAGTTTCCCTGGTCTCTCTTTGAATTTAGATTTTTTTTTTTTCCCTCAAGCATCCTTTTTTTTTTTTTTTTTGGTAAGAGTTTAATTTCTGTTGTATTTCTTTGTTCGTAATTTTGAGGAACCACAAGCTGTCGGAGAGTTTGAAGTGAGGATGAATTCTGCTCCTGGCTCAGGTGGCTGCGACCACCGCGACCCCCCACCCCCTTCCCCTCGGATGCAAACCGCGGGGTTTTGAAGGGGCCGGTTTGTGGGGACTCTTCTGAAAGACAGAACGATAAAAAACCTGCCACCAAACCCACGTTTTCCCCCCAGTCAATCAAAGTTGAACTGGCCCCGGCAGTGGCCCCCGCTGAGCCGAGCAGAGGGTCGCGCGGCGATGCCGGGCTCGCTTCTGTGGTGGGTGCCGCTGCGCCCGCTGCCTTCAGGTTTGGGCCGTTCCGTTCTCCGGGTACAACGGGTGCTGCTTTGTCCCCCGTGGGTCCCTGCGGGGCGAGGGCCGGGTGGGTGCGCGGCGTGGCCTGGCCCTCGTGCCCCCGGCAGGGCCCTGGCCACGGCAGGAGCTGGGGCTGCCGGCGAGGCGGCTCCTCCGGCGCTCCCGGCTGGGAGGGGACCCTCGGTGGCTCCTTCTCCTCTCCCGGCCGCATCCTGGCAGCGTCCTGGGGACACCATCCCAGTTCATTAAAGTTCCCGGCTGTGTTTCGGCGAGTGGCTGCCGGCACCCAGCGCCGGCGGGATGCGTGCGGGGCCAAGGACCCTCGCGAGCGTCGGCGGCCGGCCGCCGCGTGCCCCCTCGGGGGGACCGGTCGGGCGCCGTCGCCCCCAGCCTCGCGCCCTCGCCCCTTGCGCTGCCCTGAATTGGGGCGAGCCCGTCCCTTTGTGCGCGGCGGTGCCTTCGCCGCGGGCCGCCTGCCGTGCATATGGATTTTATTATCTCCCTCACATTTTTGTGGGGGATTGTAAGAGGCAGGGATTTTTTTTTTTTTTGCCCACTGCAAAGTTTTTGGTTACAGTTCCTGGTCCTCCCCAGCTCCCACACTTCGGGCTCTTTTCTTTTGTTCTCCCAAATGCCAAACATGTGCGAGGGCCCCCTGGTCAAACTCCGGCATCCCGGCCGCCGGAGACGAGGGCGGCATCGCTGAGCGGTCAGGGCCGCGGCTGAGATTTAGCACCCAAGGGTTCCTGCGGCGGGGCCGACAGCCAGACGCGGTCCCTGGTCCTTGGGTGACGGGTGCCCCGGGAGCCGGCGCGGGACCTGGCGTCGGTGGTGGCTTTGGCTCGGCCCCGCGAGCTGCCCGCGGCCCCGTCGCTCCCTTGTGCGCGCCGGGATGGGTGCGGCGGAGAAGGCAGTGGGGAACTTATCCTGGAAAATAGGTGGTGGTTTATTATTACATATATATATATATATATATATATATATATATATATTTTAAATCTGACGTTGGCAAGGAAAATATTTTTGAGGGGGGAAAATAAAACAGGGCAGAGGAAGGGCGACGGGATGGGAGGGCAGAGCAGACAATGGCTGGTGCGTTTCGCAGGCACGTCCGCAGCGCCGGGCTCCGGGATCTGACCCAAATTTCCCCAACGGGGGAGCGCCCCGTGTCGCGATCGGCCGAGGCGCTCCCTGCGTGTGCGGCCAGCTCTCGGAATTCGAGGCGGTTTATTAGACGCTGCAAATATAGAAATTGCCATTGAGTTTTCTGCTTATTTTCCTTTTTGAGCCCAGCGGTGCTTTTATATTTTGTCTGTCTCTGGAGTTACTCGAAGACTGTCTCATCCTTAAAAATGAAGAACAGCACAACATATACATGCTTTTTCTGGTCCCTTGTTTTCCTTCTTTTTTTCCACCCACCATCTCCTTTAAGAAGGGGGAAATCAAAAGGGGTTAAAAAAAAAAAAAAAAAGGTTAAAATGCCCGGTGCTTGTTTGAACCCGCAGACCTGATCTGGCGATAAATATTTTTCTTCAGGTTTATATTGCAATCCATATTTTATAAAAGACAGTAATAAATCTCATGGTCAATATGATTTGCCCAGATTAGAATAATTCTATATTTCATAATTGGTTCTAAATTAAAAATAAGTGGTACCTCGGGATGCTGCAATTTGCCTGTTCTGTGGGGCTATTTAGCCACTCGCTGTGGATTTACAGGTTGTTGGTTGTTTGGGTTTTTTTAAATGATTTTGTAAGCCTGCATTTGGAGAAGGTTGCATGGGTTTTGCGGGATGTAACTCCGGGGTTGGCCTGGAAATAGCCGAAGGAGGAAGAACGCATCTTTATGTAATAGTGCGTCGTTTCGGTGCCCGCGTCTGACCGCGGATGTTTGCTCTGCAGCAGGTAGAGCCGCGCTAACGCTGCTTCGTCTGCCGGGGCGGGGGGTGCGCGGGCCGTGCCCGGGCCGCAGCGGGGCCAGGGCCGGCCGTGGGCGCGGGGTGCAGGTGGCCAGGGCGATGCGCCCGCGGACGGGACCGCAGGGCGCAAGAGCTTAGCAGGGCTCTTGCCGTGACCGGCGTCGCGGGCAGGGGTCCGGCCGGGGCAGGACTCTTCCCTCCATGGGGTCTTGGGGGGCCGCGTGGCCACTGTGCTTTCCAGGTGGCGTGGAAGCCACTTGCCCGTAGAGTTCTTGGGCGGATTTGCAGCCTTGGGACCCGACGCAAGGCGCAGCGGGTCGAGCCGGGCGTCCTGGAGCATCTGCCGGTGGGACGGCATCGCCCGGGCGGGTCAGGGTCTCCAGCTTGGGCCCCCTTGCTCGCACGCCCCCCGTGCTGCAGACGGATTTAGGATGAACATCTCGGATGCGCTACAGTGCATCGTACGGCGAAAACTCGGGGTCTGGGAAACCTCCGCACTACGGGGGAAAGGTCTGTGGGAGGGAGCGACCTGTCCTCCGAGGGTCCCCGATCCCGGGACCCCTCGACCTGCGGCCTCGGGGCTGCCACTGGAAACCTCTCGAAGGCCAAGGAAGGATGGAGGATTTAAGATTTGTTTTCATCCCCCGCTCTACCTACGGCTACGTAATGGGCAGGTTATAGTAATTCCAGAATGACAGCGTTCCTGCGGCCAAATGCAGTTCCCGTGTACGCTGCCGTGCCTTTCTGTATCCACAGAGAGGGAAATGTGCGAAGTGTTAGGTATTTTCCTCTCTCTGTTTACAGTACAGATACAAATGCTGTAAATGGTCTAGATTTTACCCGTGGCCTATATTTAACTGTGAAGTCATTTCGCTGCCTTGAAAGGCTTATTTTCTGATTTTTTTTTTGTCTTTTTGGTTTTGTGAGCACAGCTGGGATTTCTGTTCTGCTTCTCTGCACTCCCCAATCCCAGGATCGGGAAGCCAGAGAAATGGTTTCTAGCAGGGGGATTTACCGCGGCTGGCGGGAGCCCGGGTGATGCTCAGGCACAGCGCTGACGGCAGAGCAGGACTTCTGGGGGTTCCTGTTGTGCGCCCTGTCCTTTGGGCACGGGCGAGGGGTCCGTGCTGCAGGGATGGTGGAGCTGGGGCGAAGGGGGAACATCGTGGGGGGTCTGGATCGTGCTCCCCAGCCCGTCGGCTTTTGTGCCCCTGTTCTCCTGCGCTGCCGTCTCCCAGAGCCGCAGCCCGGCGCCCGCCGGTGCTGCTGGCTGGTGCTTTGTCCGAGAGCTCGGTGCGTGGCAGCCGGGGCGAGGAGAGCCGTGGCGAAGCCCTGACCGGCCGGGGCTGTGCCCCGTTGACTGCCCGAGCCTGAGCAAACTTGCCTGCCTGTGGGTCACGAGGGGTCGTGGCCAGGACGATGGCAGCCTGCCTGTGCCGGCTCTCCTTCGAGGCAGCCAAGACGACACACGTTTTCCAGGGGGGATTCGGTGCTGGAGAGGGGTGGCCGAGCGGGAGGGCTCGGCTCCAGGGGAGCGTGCATGGCACTGGATGTGCCCACCCATGCCTCCGTGCTGGGGCGGGTTTGGTGCCAGCCCTGCCATGGGGCTGGTTCCCAAAACCTCCGCAGCCCGGCTCCGTCCGGGGCTGGGACCTTTGGGGTCGGTTCCCAACCCTGCGTGACCGCTCTCCCCGCTCCCGTGGGCATCGCACCGGGAGCTGCACCAGCGTCTGCAAGAAACACGTCCTGTTCCCCGCTTGGAGTGATTTTAACGTGAATTTGAACTCTGGCACCTGGGTGGTTCCCAATGTCACCGGCGGGCCGAGTCCCCTCGCTGGGCGCACCGGGCTCGGGGTGCCGGCAGCGGTGCCGGGGCGGTTGGGGGTGCCGGCGCTCGGCCACGTCCTGCGTCCTGCGCAATTACTGCTCTTTTAGTTTTCATCTGTTCCTTTTTCCCTTTGTGCCGAGATCATTTGCAGCCCTTCCCACCCCTCTTTTCCAGCCCGTTAAGCCGTGTTAGCTATTCTTCACCAGCCCAGGTCTGCGGCGAGCGCGGTTAATGGAGAGCAGCTACAAACAGGTCCAGCGTCCCTGACAAGATTTTCTCTCTCTGCCCGTCTCTGTCTCTCTGCCTGTCCCTTTCGAGGGACCGCAATTACATTCCCTGCTGGTCGCACATTTGGTATCCAAATGCTGGCCATGCGCCGCATCCTAATGCGAAGACGGGCTGGGGGTGCGCGGCGCTGCCGGTGGGTCAGCCGCTCCCCGGCACCCGCGGCGTCCCCCGGCGCGTCCTGGCGCTCCCGGGGAGGCACACAGAGAACGGGGAGTGAGAGCGGTGCAGAGGGTGAGAGAGATGCCTTCACTTACCCCTGGAAAGCTTTAAAAGTACTCTTTCACATGTGTGTGTACGTACGTACGTGTGTGCGGGTATGGATATACGCACGTATGTACGCTTCACACACAAACCAATGCAGCTGCCCAACCACCCCTGCGCCCCAGCCTGCCCCGGTGCGTGGCGAGGAGCGGGTGCCTGGAGCCACCCCCGTGCTGTACGGACGCGTAACGCCCGCTGGGGCGGGGGGACACAGGCAGGCTCGGCTGTACATGCCTGCAAACACAGATCTTGGCACCCGGGTCTGATCTCACCCCGCTGTCTGTCTGTCTCGCTGCGTACGCACGGATGCCCCACGTGCCCGTGGCTGGGGCTATCTCTGCCCGTACCTGCGCACGTCTGACGAGGTTCATCTGTCGGGTTGTCTGTAAAATTGCAGCAATTGTTCTTTAAATAGCTCCTCGTTCCTGATGGTGAAAATTTTGGTTCTTTTGTGTTAGATACTAATCATGATTTTAGAGGCTTCATTTTTATCCTAGATGTTTTTCCCCAGTCGGGGCAGAGATCTTGCCCTGCTTCATTGGATTTAATGGGATTTACGGAAGGCAAGCAGATCTTGGCGTTGTTACCTTCGGCCCCTAAGAGGAGTTCAAATTTTTTTTCCCCTCCGCCGTGACCGCTGGGCCTGATGCGCTCCAGCCAAAGTCGGGCCGTTTTCCTGCGCTTTGGGCGTCAGTACGCAGCCAAACCCACCCCTTTTTGCCTCTCTGAGCACGGGGTAAGCGGTGCTTCCAGCAGCGCCGACGCCGGGGTCCGAGCCGCCGCGGTCCGAGCCGCCGCGGTGAACGGGTCTGAAGCCTGAGACGCGCCGGTGCGAGCAGGCGGCCGCCGCTGACGCTTTGGTCTTTGCCAAATGAATTCAGGAGGTGTCTCTGAAGCCAGGGGCACCCCAAAACCAGGACTTGTGTTTCACTGGCGTGTAGGGGATGTTGGTGTGGGTGCAAACTCTGCCAGCAGCCCGGCCAGCCCTTCTCCCCCGGCCTTGGGGTCCCCATTGCCGTCCCTACCGCGCCGCTGGGCTGGGTGGGAGCCGCATCGGGGTGGCAGCGCCCGTGGGGCCATTCGGGCTCGTCCAGCCGGCGCGATGCGCCGGGGCTGATTTGCCCCAGCAGGAAAGCTGGGAAGGGACGAGGCTGTGAGAGCGGGGTGGCCAGGAGGGAGCCCGTTGCGCTAGCACCGTGCCGTGCCACGCTGTGCCGTGCCGTGCCGCTGGCTGGGCAGGGTGCTGTGGCCCTGCGCAGTCCCAGCTTGTTCCTGGGCGGTCAGAGTGTTGTTATTTATTTATTTCTCCTCCCTCCTCTCCCCTTTTGCTTGTTGATGCTGCTGTGGCTGGGTTGCTAAATAGCTTCCCATTGTTCGAGAGCTAATTACCTCTTAATGAGGCTCCTTACTCAAAAGCCAAGCGAGAGTGGAGGCTGTGGGGTGGGCGGCTTTTCAGGCGGTGAAGGCAGGCTGCCTGGCGGGGCGCTGGGGAAGGAGCGGGCAGCGGGGTCACCGGGCCCTCCCGGGGCAGCGGGTGGCTTTGGCTCTGCGGCACCAACAGTGGGGATCTGGGGCTTCCTCGGCCGGCTGTGGTGAGAGCTGCAGCGGTGGAGCTGCCGCCCGGGGCTTCGTCCTGAAGGGTGGTGGGGACCAGAGGGCTCTGCAGAAAGTCCCCTATTGACCCTCAAACCCGGCAGCTGCCGGGGAGGAACGACAACCCCGCGGGGTCTGCCGAGGCGGGTCCGGCGTGGGGCCGTGCCGGTGCTGGGCACAGGGCCCGGGAGCGCGGTCCCAACGTCCCCTCCGCTGTGAGACCCCTCCGCCAGCCCTGTCCACAGGAGGTGCGTAACCTGTGGGGCACGTCTCTCCTTTTGGCAATGGGTGCTTAAACCAGGGTTCCTCTAAGCTTATCCCTTGCGCGTGTGCGCCTTTGGTGGGACAAATCCTGCTCCGCTTTGCCTGTCTCCTCCTGGCCTTATCCCATCCCTTGGTGAGAGGCTGGCGCGAGCCCTCGCCCCGATGGGGTTCAGGAGCTTTGGCTGGGAGGAGCTGGGCAGCGTGGATGGAGGGTCCTGGGCCGCCCCGGGGTGGGGAGCAGAGTTTTGGCCTTCGCTTGCCGGATCCTGGCTCTGCCCCCGGAGTCGTGCGTGTCCCTTGGGCCGGAGCGGCACCGTGGGCATGCACGAGGCTGCGGCGGCTCATGCGGCTCCTCCATGTGCCGGATGGCGATGCCACAGATGTGATGGGGGGAAAAAAGGATCCTTCTCCAAAGGGACTGGGAAAGCACCCGCCTCCGCCCTCCCCGGCCGCCCCGCTCTGATTGAAGCTGGGCTTTGTGCCCCCGCACCAGGGGTGGGAGGATCCCAAACTTCAGAGGGGGACGAGGCGGTCAAAGCAACAACAGCGGGGAAAAATAACACAAAGGAGGAAAATTTACTCCCTAGAATAATAACGAAGACAGGGAACGACTTCCCCTTCCCTTGTGCCCTTGGGGAGCGCCCGGGGCAGCGAGGGGTCTGACCCCGCAGCGCTCGCAGCCCCGCCGGAGGGGAGTGAGCCCGTCGAGCTGATGGAAGAGCAAAGGCACAGGAGATGCTGGGCTCGAGCTGCAGCCTGGGCTGGTGGGAGCCTTGGGGTGCCCCCGCCCTGGGCTGCTGGGGCAGAGGGGCTGGCTTTGCGGGGTGGCAGGGGGACCAGTGGGTCTCACCCATGTGGTGCCTTGGTGGGGACCGGCCTGGGGCAGGACCGGGCTGGCAGCCGGCACTGGACGTGGGGGTCCAGGGGCAGAGCGGGTTCGGGGGGAGGCCGGGGCTCCCCAGTGCCCCCAGCTGCCCGGCTCGCCCATGGCTCACCCGCCCGGTGAGGCTGGTGGTGGCGGCGGGGGCCTGCGGTGCTCTGCTGTATCGATCCCCAGCAGTGATTTAAATGCCACAAAGCATGGCTATCGACGTCTCGCGGCCTCCGGTGAAGCCAATCAGCGCTGGGGCCAGCGAGCCCCTGCTCCTGTTTCCGAGCCCTGCTTGGAGCCATTTGACGTTTTCCTCCGGGTCATTAATGGAGGGAGAGGGATGCAGGCAGAAACAGGGATTAAGACTTTTTTTTTTTTCCCTCCCCCTTTTAGATTTTTCCCCTCGTCCCACGTTTGCTTCCCAAGACCCATCTGTGAGAGCAGAGGAGCAGTGAGCGACGCCAGTGCTGGGCGAGGGACGGCCACGGAGCCGAGCCACGTCCCGGTGGGGCCGTGCCAGAGGGGCAGCCGTGGTGGGGCCCCGTGGGCTGCAGCCGTGGGCTCCCTCAGCACAGGAGCTCTTCCCGACCTGCCAATTTTCTGCTTTTCTTGGCATTTTTTCCCCCCTCCGGCCTTGCTTTGCGTTTGTGGGGTTTTCCATATTTTCCTGCAGCCGCGGCCTCCGTGCGTGCACGCGTGTCGGTGCAAACGCCGCCTGCCCGGGGGCTGCCCGTGCCGTCGGCCCCGCCGAACGCCGGCCTGGTGCTGGACCCAGTGCCGCTGGTCCCCCGAGATGCGGCACTGAGGCTGCAGGCCTCCGCGCGGACACCGCCGCTGTTCCCACCGCACACTGCAGGAGCGTTACCAGGATCCGTGGAGTTTAAAACCATCACTCAATGCTTTTTATTTGAATAGAGGAACATGCTTTTATTTCAGCTCCTTCCCCACGCAACCCTGAAATCCCCCCAAGAATTAAACTTTGTATTTCAGATCTTTTGTACAAAACGTAAATCTCCCCTGGCTCCGTTCCCCGGGGCCGCCGGCTTTGGCAAAAAGGCGAATAAATTGCAAAGCGGGTTTGTGAGGACTGGCGATGGGAAGGAGCCGCTGGGTGCCCCAGCCTGGTCCTCCTCCCCATGCACCCCAACGTCCCCTCCATCGATTTGATCAGCGCGGTGTTCAGCCTCATTTCGGTGGAAATATTTGCCGTTTCCCCTGGTGCGTCTGCAACCGAGTTTTGTAGGATTTTTTTTCTGCAGAAGAGGAGAAATTATTTGTATCGGTTTATTTTTTCTTCAACATTACACGGAGAGCAAAACTCTCCCATGTGCTAGGAAACAGATAAAGTGTTTAGACAGCAAATACAAATATTTCTGAGCACTCAGCCTGGCTACAGATATTTCTGCCTGTCCTCCAGCAGGATTTCTTACTGTGTCTTTTAGTGGGTTTTTATTCAGACTGGCTTGATTTTTTTTTTTTTTTAATATTTTTAAAAAGCCCTATTTATATTTGCAGTAAAATAAAGTCGGCCAAGCCTGACCCTGGAGAGAACTCGAAAAATCCCAATTCTTCCTTTTTCCAATCCCGTTTCCACTGAGAAAAAAAGCCCCTGGACCTCGCGCCCCGCACAAAATCCAACCGCGACGGGATTATTTCGGTGGCTGAGCTCTCTGCAGCCGCGGGGGCTGGGACGGCGGCGGCACCCTCGGCTCCGGGGTGCGGGGATGCGCTTGGGGAGGGGCTGGGGGCCCCGGGGGGCGCGGGGCCCTCGGGCTGCGGGTACTGGCCGTGCGTGGTGCATCCAAAAAGGGCTTTATTGGTTTGCTTGCTTTTCTAAAATTATAAATTAGCTGATGGAATTATAAATTAGTGTCCAGCAGCTGTCCTGGCCCTGCCGGTGGCCGCGTGGGGGTCGTTGCCGCCCGGTGCAGGGTGCCGGTGCCGGGCGGTCAGGAGCAGCCCAAGCGGCTGCCAGGGGCCATCAGGAGACGGGGAAGCTCTTTCCCAGCCGGCTCGATAATCCCAATTATTACCTGGTTTCTCGATCAGGGTTGCTTATTAAACTTGGCACCGCCGGCTTTGCCGTTCCGGCCTCCTGCCTCGGCAGAGGGATTTATCTCCTGCCGACTCGGGAAGGAAATTGAGTGGAAAAACGCGGGGCAGAGCCCCCCGGGATGGCGAGGGCGGGCGGGGGCCGGGGGCGCCGGTGGGTGCCGGCCCAGCCCCAGCCGGCTTTAGGACGCGGGAGCGATGCCGCGGTGCGTCTGCCCCATCGCTGCGCGCCGGCGGAGGGTCGGGTTGGTGGTGCGGGCGGCTGTGCCGCCTGGGCCGTGTCCGTCTGTCCGTCCCCCCGTGGCTGTGCCGCCTGGGCCGTGTCCGTCTGTCTGTCCCCCCACAGCCGTGCCGCCTGGGCCGTGTCCGTCTGTCCGTCCCCCCGTCCGTGCTGGGTGGCTGTTATGGCTGCATCCGGGGCTTCGCGGGGTGGAACGACGCCAGTGCTGGGAGGGGCGCCTTTATTGAGTGTTGTTATGAAATTGTATGTTTTTTTTAAAAGAATACATAAATGTTTGCCGAATTGTCGGTACTTTGTTGCCGAATAATCGTTACTTTGTTGCCGAATTGTTGTTACTTTGTTGCAAAATAATGGTTACTTTGTTGCTGAATTGTTGTTACTTTGTTGCCGAATGATCGTTACTTTGTTGCTGGACGGCTGTTACTTTGTTGCCAAATCGTCGTTACTTTGTTGCAAAATAATTGTTACTTTGTTGCCAGATGGCTGTTACTTTGTTGCTGAATCGTCGTTACTTTGTTGCCGAATCATCGTTACTTTCCCTTGCCCTGAAACCGAAGGGCACCGTCATCAGCCTCCGCTCCCCCTTCGCACCAGGAACATCAGCGGTTTCCATGCTGGGGCCTTCCAGCTTGAATTCCCCTGCCTCCCATCACACAAACGTTCTTCGGTGCTGCGCTAACCGACGCTTCTGCGTGCATTTCTTCTGCAAATTTTGTTTTATTTTTACCAAGACAATTTGCCAGACCCGGAGCTGCCCGTGCCTGAGCCGATGTGCCGGCCCTTGGCAAGGGGATTTCGCAAACCTCGGACCGATGCTCGGCACAGCTGCGGTGCCGCTGAGCGGGGCTGGAGGTGGGAGAGATGCTGCCAGAGGGGATGCTCTCCCGAAGGGTTTCCCTCCTGCTGTTTGGTCCTTGGTGGTCACCGAGATTTCCCTTTTGCTCTGCTGGGAGGCTCAGAGCCGGGTGGTTGAGCGGTGCCGGGCCCAGCTGGGCGCTGAGCGCTGGGGCATCAAATCCCGCTGGAGCCTCTTGGGCTGCAGCCGCCCCTCGCTGCCCTCCCGGGGTCACCTAAAGCGGGACCTGCCGCCTTTCGGGCCTGGATTTATTTGTCCCCCCTGGAAGCCTGGGAACGTGGGGCTGGTGGGAGGGGAGAGGGGCTCTGTGCTTGGGGGAGCAGCCCGGCCGCGGCTGCTGGGGGGGGAATCGCCCCACTGGGCTTTTTGCTGGGGGCAGAAAGGTCCCGGGGTCCCTCGAGTGGCTGCGTGCCCTGTGCGGCACCGGTCCCGCGCCGGGAGAGGGGAATCGCCTCCTCTCCCCGCAGCTTCTGCCTTTGGTTTTTATCCCAGCTTCTCTCTCTCGTACCCGTCCACCATTTTCCTTCATTTAAAAAACCTGCGCAAAGCCAGTAACTCTGCGTTTCCTTCTCCCCATGGCTTCTGTTTGCCCGGCCGCTCTCCTGCCGGTGGGTGAGCTCCCTGCTCCCGGGGTCCCCGATTGGGGTGGGGGCTGTCCCCCGTCCCCTCCCCGTGCGGGGTGCCGGGGCGCTGGGGAGAGCGGTGAGGACAGGGCAGGTTCCAAAATCCTTTATTCGGGGAAATTATTGTTATCCTGAACCCTGCAAGGTTCTTATCTCCGGGCAGCCTCGTGCTTCAGGGCATGGTGTCCGTCCTGGAAATCCTCCCAACTCTCTCCTTGGGTTCCCCGAGATCCCTCCTGCAGGGTGGTCGGGAGGACCCGCTGCCCGCCTGCCTCCCCGGCTCCGGCAGCGCTGTGGGACTCGGGACGGAGCCGTGGCCCTGCCAGGCTGTGCCGTGCCACGGCCCCGGCGCTGCAAGAGGGCTGTCCTGCTGCCCCCGGCACCGTGCTGCGGTTGTACAGCCGCTGTCGGATACGGCACCAGCATGCAGCAATTCTGGCACCAGCTCCAGCTGCAAATGCCGGTCAAAATGGTGCTCCCGGTTTGGTTTTTCAACAGAGAATCCAAACCACCATCCAGACTAGAAATGGCTTTTGACTCCAGTCCCCGTCCAACGTCATCTCCGTTGGATTGCCTGGGGTTCCCAGGTCTTGGTTTGGCTGGAGCCGGGCGGGCACGCGGGTGCCGAGTCCTGTGGAACACCAGGGATCCCCTGCGCCGCGGCCCTGGTGTCGCTCCCGCGCTGCCCGGCCCCGCGCGGTGGAATTAAAGGCTAAAAGGAGGGATGGAATGGGGCTCACCCTCTGCTGCGGGACCTGTGCTCCAGAGGCGGCATCGTGCCTGATGTTCATTGCCACGAATTGCCTTCGCCTCTGGCCGGGGCTGGGCTCCCGGCTTTCCCTGCCCGCAGTTCCTGTCTTTCCCTGCCTGTGGTTTTCTTTCCCTGCCTGCAGCCCCGTCCATGCCGCTTCTCGGGGCTGGTGGCTCTGAGGTCTGATTGCCCAACCGCCGCCTCTCCGGCTGGGCCGGCCGGCCTTGTCCCCGCCGCCATCCGCAGTTCAGTGCTGCCTTGGCTCCTTCCCGGGGCTCTCTCCGGCTCTGGGATGTGAAGCGCTGGCAGGGCTGGGCGGCAGCGGGGGGGTGTCGGGGGCCCGGCGTGGGCGTACGGCAGCAGGAATCTGGACTCCAGAAAACATTTCAAAGCTGATTAATAATAATAAATCATAATGCTGTCTTTTAAAATAGAAAGCTTTTGGATAAGGTGGAGGAATCCTCTCATCATTAAGACAGCGAGCTGGGGTGTGAGTTCTGGATCCGGTTTCTAGCTCGTTACACCGAGACAAATGGCTTCCCCCCTCCCAGCCTCAGTTTCTCCCCTGTTAAGGTGAGGATCGCTGCCAGAGGCTAAATTAAGCAATTAATATTTGTAGCGTGCATGGAGAGATTGAGGAGGACATCGCTCTCGCAGCCCTGTGCCCCGCTGCACAGCGTGTCCTCCTGCTCCGTGGCAGGCCCGGGAATTTCGGCTGGGAGCCGGAGCGTTCCCCTGGCAGCTCTGTGAACGCCGCAGGCGGTGCCGAAGGCGTCAGCTGCAAAGCGCCGTCTCCTCCGTGTCCGCAGAGCCCGGGGCACAAGGACGGGCTGCGGCCCCCGGCCCCTTCCGGGCTGGTTTGGGGCCGCGGTGGGGTCGCGGTTCCCCCATGCCGGGGACGCGGTGGCTCAGAGCCGCGGCTGGCTCCTGCGTGCATCCCACGGCCGAGCGCGTTTGGCAGCGCCGGAGCCCAACTTCGTTACGGCATCCCGCGGACACAGCCCTTCACTGGCTCTTCGCCCTCGCTGCCCTGTGAGCGGGCAAAAACCTGGTGTCACCAAGGGTCCCCGGTTCACGCCGGGAGTCCCGGCCCCGGCGGGAGGGGAGCCCAGCTGGATGGGTTTTTGGGTTTTTTTTTCTTCAACGTTGTAATATTTGTTTCACCTTATAAATCACCCCACCCTGGCTGCCTTGTAGCGGGAGGATTTATGGGCGCAGGTGTAGCTGCAGCGAGAGGAACGCTGTTCCTGGGGACCGACCTGCTTTAATGTTTTTATAATGATGGCATTGCAGCAGCGATCTCGCTGAGGGGAGAGGTCTCGCCTGGCTGTAAATCCTGCCTGGGCGGCGCTGCCGGGGCTGTGGTGGGAGCGGGGTCGGTCCCCAGGGTGGGACAGACCCAGCCGGGATGGCGCGAGGTCCGGCACACGTCTGCGGTGCTGCTCGGGGTTTTCTCCATGCTGGAAGGGGTTGCAATGCCGGCACCGTAGCAGGTCAGACCCCAAACCATCTTCTGTTGGTGTAAATCAGCAGAGTGAAACCCCCGAGGAGCCGCAAAGGGGGTTTCCGAAGGCAGGGTGGTGGGTGCGAGTCCAGCAGCCCCGCTGGGCTGCTCCTGGTGTCGCTGCAGCGTGATGGAGCCGTACGAGGCCCCGGTGGGTTCCAGGGCTGGTTCGGACTTGGTCCTGCTCTCACTCCCTGTACTGGGGCTGCCGGGGCCAGATCCTGCTCTGGTGCTTGGGAAGCATCAGCACCCCTGGTGCAAGTGGCCCTGCCAGCCTCCGAGGGGCAAAACTGGCGTCGTGGCGTGTTTAATTGCGCTTTGCTTTCACACCGCAGCCTGGGCCGGCGGCTGGAACCGGGGGTCTCTGCCCTTCGGGGCTCCCTCCCAGTGGGGTGGCGGCGGCCCCGGCCCCGAGGACATTTGTAACTCGGCGTGGGGACGCTCAAGGAGCCCGACCGGGGCCGAGCCGGGTCTTGCAGCCGGTGCAAACCAGGGGACTTCACCAAGTCCCTCGAAGGCCGGTTTAAATCCTGGGCAGGTCTCGCTTTCCCGCCGCAGCTGCATCAGTGTCACGCTGGGGACACGGGAAAGCCGTTAGCTGGCTGCTAACGAACGCGGCTCTGCGGGCAAGGGGAGTGGGGGGGCGTTGGGGGTGCACGGTGAGGATGGGGATGCTCAGCCCTGGAAGGGCTGGGGGGACCCTGCCGGGGCTCCCCACGCTCCCCAGGGGACAGGGCAGCTCCAGGGGGATTTTCCCTGCGCCAGCGCTGCCCGCAGCAGCACAAACGAACCAAGTAATTGGCAACATGGAAATATTTTGTGCTCATTAAGCAGTGGGAAGCAGCGGGTGAGGGAGCGGCGTTCTCCAGCGCGGGCAGGGGCTGCCGGCGGCATCCCCAGGGGCTGCCGGCAACCAAAACCCCACTGACCTCCGGCTGGAAAGTGGAGCCGGTGATTGCCGGCTGAGCGCCAGGGCAGGGACCGTGGCCGCCCTGGGGACACAGAAACGCCCTGGCGCTGGGGGGCCGGTGGTGGGAAGCCCCGCACCCCGGTGTTCTGTGGGGAGCAGAGGAGCTGGTCCCGGTGCCGCGCGGTCGGGAGCCCCATCTTTGTTGGAGGCGGGAGCAAACCTGGGGAGCGGGGGGGTTCACAGCCGCCGTTTGGGGGGGCTGGGGCTGTCACCGCACGTTTTCTCCTAACTACCATAAATCCCACGGATTAAAACTTGAAACAGCGAATCTCAGCAGCTGCCTTTGAGCTCCCCTCACCCCGGCGCCATGTGCCGCGGGCTCCCAGGAGGGATGTTGAGGGGAGCCCTGGGGGGCTCGGCGTCCCCTCCGCTCCCAGCGCAGCAAGGGAGAGCAGCGGAAGCGGGAGCAGTCCCTGGGGATGCCGCGGGGTGGGAACCCCGCCGGGTGGCCTCGGCCCTGCCAAGGTCGGTGGCCTGGGGATGGCTGCTCCCTTGCACCCCGGCGTGGAGCTGCAGGCTGGCAATGGCCCTGGTAGCATCCTCCGCCGCGCTCGGACCCGAGCACGTGCTTACGGCACTTGGTGGGGACGAGCCTTTGCCACCTGCGCCCCCCGTCCTGAGAGAGCCTCCGGGGCGGTGCGTGCCCCGGCGCGGCGTGGGGAGCGCCCGGCGGTGCTGCAGGCAGGGGAAGCTTTATGGCTGTAGTTAAAGTGACTTTATGATATTGTATCTGAACAATTGCCGGCTATTATCTGGATCGATGTTGCGTGATTGAGACACCGGTTGATAACCCAGCCGGGGCCTCTAATCGCTTTTAAACTGCGCAGGGTCGTTTGTGCTTTCGATAAAACCCCTCAGCATTTTCTACGTTAACTCTCTGCCCCAGGCTGCGGCGGGTTTTCCCCCAGGGCTGCGTGCGGGGCTCTGCCCGCCGCGACGGGCGCGGGCTGGCGGGGATGCAGCAGGTCCCGGCTCGTGCGTTGCGCCACGGCCCTGTCGCCGGCCCCTCTGACTCACCCTTTGCCCTGGGTGGGACCGGGATGCTGGGATCGCTCGGGGCGGCGGGATGCACGCCGGCTGCGGGGGCCGGCGGGGTGCTGCGTGGTGCCCAGCACTGCCGGGTCCCGTCCTGCTCAGGGACGGGAGGAGAGGGCAAGGGGTGCGCAGGGGAGATTTCGGGGTCCCCGTCCCACCTTCGCCCAGCTCGCAGCGACCTTGGGCGAGTCACGTCACCTCTGCGCGCTTCATTTTCCACAGCTGTAAAACGAGGACAATGATACCTTTCCCACCTTGCAGAGGGGTTGGGAGGCTTAATTAGTTAATGTTCGTAAAGTGCTTTGAGGATTAATTAATATTGCGACTCTAATTTTTTCCAATGGTAAAATGCCGCTTAAATATCTCCGTGCTGGTCCCTTCTTCCATGACCCTATAAAGCAAATCTACCCAGGGACGTCACTGGTCTCCGCAGGAGCCCTGCCCTGGCAGGCATCATCTCCCCAGTGCTGAACTGGGAGGCCACTGGTATCGGGAGGAGAACGAGGCTGAGCAGGTGGCCCTGGGGCCGGTGCCCTCCGCGGCGGCCGTCCCAGCAGGGCTGTCCCAGAGCTTGGGGTGCAGCCCTGCACCCCACTCCCCAGTGTGTCCGTCGGGGCCTGATCCTTCTCCTTTGCCAGGCTTTCCCTGCTGGAAGCAGTTCATATGTTGGGATTATGCCACTGTCACCTCCCTGTGATGCTGCTCGTCCCTCCCCAGCCTGCTCGGGCACCTCTGGCATCCCCCATCCCCGGCGGGCTCAGCCTGCTCGGAGGCTCCTGTCCCCACCTGCGCTGTGGGAAACTGCCCCCAGCGAACGCCCCGTCCCAGGTCTGATCCCTTCCAGCATCTCGGGGGCTGCTGGGCTGGGAGGGGGGCCGCAGGGGCCGGCTGGGAGGGTGGCTCGGTCCCGGGAGGGTGGCTCGGTCCCAGGAGGGTGGCTCGGGGATGCCGTGCTGGGAGAGCTGCGAGCCAGAGCGCTGGGCACACGCCGTCAGTGCTGCGCAGGCACGGACCTGGCTTTCCCTGTGAAAACAAGTTGTTGCGAACACACCTGCCTGGGAAGCTGCTGGCAGGCGCGGGAGGGCATTTTCTGGTATCTTAATTCCCGTATGCCATTAGTCAGATCGCTGACTGGCAGGTTTTGTTTCCTCCGAGATGATTTCTCAGCAGCGGCTCTGCTCTGCCGTGCGCTCCTGCCTCCCTCCTGCTCCGCCGCTGTGGGCTGCGGGGACAGGGGTGGCGGAGGGGCCCCTACGATGGCAGGGCCACCCCCGGGGGCCCTTTGAGGTGTCGGGTGTGAAACAGGGATTAGCTCGGCTCCAGCGCTGGGAGGCTATCGGGCATCCCTGGGCTGTCGCTGGTGGGAGGTTTCCTGCGTGGGAGCAGCCCAGGCAAGAGCCGAGGGTGTTTCCCAGGCGCCGATGGCCCGAGGGAGCCCAGCCGCGGGCGCTGGCAGAAACCGGGGGCTTTTTGCCGTGTTGGAGACGTGCGGTTTCCAAGAGGGGCTGGTGGGAGGGAGGCTGCGGGAGGGCGGTGCGGGCACGGGCGGGACGGGTCGATGGGGTGCGATAGAGCCCTGGGGATGGAGAACCGGTGATGGCAGAGCATCTCCAGTTGCAGAGCGCTGGAGGGGACTGGGACCTGCAGTGGAGTGAGGAGGAGGAGGAGGGATGACTGGGGGGAAGCCGCCATCCTGCTCCCCGGTGCTGCTGAATGGAGCCGGAGGAGCGGGAGCGTCCGGGCCGGAGGAGGTGGGAGAGGATGGGCCGGGAGGCTCCGGCGCGGGTTGAGTGCTCCCGTCCCTGGTTGTCACCAAACGCAGCGCGGAGCTGCAGCCGTGCGGAGGAGAGGCACGCAGCGAGCGCGCTGGGTCTCAAACCCCGCTCCGCCGAGGGCGTCCGGGGAGGTTTGAGGCAGGACAGACTGACAGCAGCATCCCCGCTGCTCGGACCCTGCTCTGTGCAGTTAATAACATCCCGGCAATTAAACTGGAACTAATGTAACGATAAAAATAACACGCTGTCCTTCTGCAGCGTGCTGCCTCCCACAAGCTCAGAGGTGTTTAAAAACCCATTTAAAGCCAGATCCTGCCGTCAGCCCGGCGCGGGGTGCGGAGCGGGTGGCACCGGGTGGCACCGGGCTCTGTGTGGCCACGGGGCTGGGATCGCAGTTTCCAGCCCTGATCGTCTCCCTGCCTTCCGCAAGGTGTGAATGGCCCCAGTTTCCTCCAGTCGAGAGACTGGTTTACCAGATGCCAGGCTTTAAATAATATAAATTACATGAATTTTTTATTTTTCTTCTTTCTAGAGTTGTTTAATCCCCAGGGGCTGGTTTTCAGGCTTTTCTCCATAATGCAAAGAGCAGAAACGCATTCTTTTAATGGTAATTGAGATTCTCGCATCATTGCAGGACTTGGAAGCTGCGACGGGCTTTAAATAACATGAGAGTGAGTGAATTTGGGTCTGGCTCTTCAGGCGGGTTTCTGAGGTTTTCCTGTGGTTTTCCTCGCTCTGCTCTGAGGTCGGAGGGGCCAGAAAGCCGCGTCCGTCCCGCGCGGGGACGCGCTGCCCTGGGCACCCTCCCCAAAGCAGGATGCGACTTGGGGGGCAGAGAGGGACCCGTGGGTCGTGGTGTCCTTCAGGAGACCTCGGGAAGGGCTTTGGCGGTGACCTGCATCCAGCATTGCCTGGAGCCGCCTGCCAGCCCTTTCCCAAGCCGCTTGCACCTGGACGCTGGCGCTGGGTCCTCTCAGACTGAGGTTTGGGGGTTTTGTCAGCGTCGCTACCATCTGCCTGGCACGGTGGGCACCCGGCCTGGTGGGCGCCCGGCCCTGCTTCTGCCGCGGGGCAGAGGATGCCCATGCTGGCAGACTGGGGGAAACCTCCCGCCTGTGGGGTGACGCCGCGTCTGCTGAGGAGGCGACTCTGGGGCAGCGCAGTGGCTCTCCTCAGCTCGCAGCGGCTTCGTCCCGGCCCCCGCGCCAGCCGTCGGCAGGCTCCTGCCCCTTCGAAGAGCCCTCGGGAGCCCTGGCTGCCCGTCTCCCCTTTTCCTTTTGCTGCAAAGGAGCAGGCGGTGTTGGAGGGGACGGTGTCCTCGCCGCCTGCCACAGCAGCTCCCTCCTTCGCCGCGCACAAGACCGGGGTGGGTTTGGAAGGGAGGTGCGCGCGGATGAGCAGGGGGTGAAGCGCGGCAGCTGGCTGGGCACCCGTGTGCCAGCCTGGCTCAGGGTGCAGCCTGAGCAGGGGTCCCATCTCTGCGAGTCCCAAAGCCTCGGGTGCAGGAGTGCCGCGGCAGAGCTGGCGTTGCCGTGCCTGTGCCCTGCCGAGCTGCCCCGTCCCTCTGCCCGGCCTCGCTGCGCCGGGGTAAATCCCTGCCCTGGCACCGGCGGCACACAGCCGTGCCGGCAGGGCTTGCCCGTGCTGCCCGTCTCCGCCAAAGCCGGCGCAGGGCGGTGGAAGGGGCTGCTGAGCACTTTCCGGATGGGGGGAAGCTGTTTCCGGCTGCTGGGGGAAACATCTGGATCCAATTGCTGCTCCATGTGCAGCCGGCCGGGCCGGACCCGCTCCTGCGCGGCGTGAGGGGAGTCGCTTTGCCACGGAGGGGCTCGCCGGGTCCCCGTCCCATGACTGGGAGCTCCCTGCCATGTCCCTAACCCACCAGGAGCCTCACCGTGTCCCCATCCCACCCGGAGCCCCGCCATCCTGCCCTGGACATCCCCTCGGCCCAGTGGCATCACTCGGGGCTGCCAGTGCCCATCCCCAGTGTCCTGCTGCCCATCCCGGGCCACGGCGGGGGGAGCCGCTGCCCGCCCGCGCCTTTTGTCAGCCTCAGAAAAATTGACCTTGAAGCGCGCTGGAAGAGCCCTGCAGCTAATCGTGTTAGGAGGTGTCTGACTGCGGCTCCGCGCGGCTCTACCTGAGCGGCATTAGCAAGGGGGACGCGTCGGGCTCGCGGCGCCCCGGCTCAATAATTGATGCGTTTTTCTCAGCTCCCCCTTCCGTGAAAGGAAACCCAAGTGCCGGGAGGATGGCAGCTCCGGCGGGGTGGGGGTGGGAGAGCGGCGAGGGGCTGGGGTGCCACGCGTGATGCTCGGGGACGGCATCGTGGGGCCACCACGCTCCTCGCCGGGGCCGGGGGTGGATGGGGACGTGCCGAGGGTGCTCTGCAGCCCGGGGAGACCCGCGGAGGTCGGAGCAGCCCCACGCACGCCCTCCCGCTCTGCCCAGCCTCGTCCCTGCCAGGGAGGCCCCGGGCACCACGTCTCCACCCGCTCTCTTTGGGAATCCCTGCAGAGAAACCCTCAAAACCTGCGTTCCCGCAGGAGCACCAGGCATCCTCGTGCTGAGTATCCTCGCACTGAGCATCTCCCTCTTTCCCGCGAGCCTCTCCTGCTCCGGAGCCCGGCACAGCCCCCTCGGTGCCCCCGGCACAGCCCCCTCGGCTGCCCCTGCCCTCGCCAGGGATCCCGTGGCCGCCCGCACCCCGCAGGGGGACGTTGGCCGCAGCTGCCCCCCGGCTCGGCCGCCCCACGCCGGGCAGAGCTGCCTTGCCTTGGTACAAACCCTCCTCCCTGCCTCCTCCTCTCTGCCTCTCTTTTTTTTTTTTCTTTCCCCCCTTTCCCCTCTTAGAAAAGCGTGCAGGGAAGGGGAGAGATTTTAACCTTCTGCCTGGAACCAATTAAAAAGGTCTTTCCACAGAGACGAAAGTGCTCATGCACCTTTGTGTGCTGCTAACGGGGGGAAGAAAGCAGAGGCGGCCTTTGAAGGGGGAGATGGAGGTCTCTCCGCTGGGACCCCTCCAGGCTTTCAAAGCCTGTGTTATTTCTTTATTTTTAAATAGCCAAATTAAAGTGACTCCCGCTTCCTTCCCTCCCCGTTAGCACATCGTGCGGCCAGCACGTGGCACCTGCCAGCCGGGGAGGGGATGCGGCCGATGGGCGCAGCTGGTCCCGCAGCGGGCGCTGGGCTGGGCGCTCTGGGCACGGTGGGGGTGCGGGCACCCCAAAACCCAGCCTGGCCCTGCGGGATCCGTCCGGGACGGGGCAGAGGCTCCCTCCTTCTCCCTGGGCTTGCAGAGGCCGAGGTGGCCGCGGCAGGGTGATGCTGGGGGGGGATCCTGGCTGAGCCGGGGTGGGGAACGCGGCCCCCCGCCGGCCCCGTGGCCGGGACAGCCCCCGCTCGCCCCCGCACACTGCCCCTTGAACTCAACCAGCCGAACGGATGAGTGGGTTTCTTCAAAGGGACCCCCCCAAGACCTCTCTGCCCCCCTCCCCGCCGCCCTCTCCCCATCTCGGCACGACTCGGGTGAAAAGGCAGCAGAACAAAGCACAGGAAGGATTTTAGGTGGTTTCCGTGCAGACCTGAATGTCGAGTTGCTCAATGGAAGAGGAGATGCCGACGCGCCGACACTTTCATCCCTGCGCCTGAGTTTGGCCGAGGGGGCGAAGGGGCGAGAGCTGCCTCCCCGTGCCCCCCAGCCTCTTTTTTCTTTCTCTTTTTTTTTTTTTTTTTATATAGTCTCAGATTTATTTTTCCACAGTATAATTCTGAAAGACAGCGGAATATGAATTATTCATTGACCCCTAACTGCCTTTGCATACAATCCTGGCCTGGGGAGAGTGCCCGTGTCGAATGCATTTGTGTGCAGAGCTGGGCCAAAGTGAATTGAAATCAATTTTAAAGTTTAGGGGGGGACATTTGGTGATTACGGGGCTGGGAGGGCCGGAGCACGCGGGGAGGCGAGTGGGATGGGGCCAGAAAGTTTCTAGTGGGGAAATGCTGCTGAGGTGTGGGGCTGTGGGGTGCTGCTGGTGGAGCAGGGGGCTGGCTCCCGGGGGTGCTGGGTGGCCCTGGTGGGTCCAGGTCTCGTGGGTGTCTGAGGGGCTCTGGGCCAGAGCCGGAGTCCCGGCGTCGTTGGTCGCTGCCCGCAGGCAGGCACCCATCGTCCTCCCTGGACGTTGGTGAAGGGCAGCTGGCACGGAGCAGCGCCGGTGGCATGCAGCTCCTGGGCGAAAAGAGGGGAAAAAATAAAAAAAATACTCTTTTTACTAAATTTCTTCTGTTCTTAGATGCTCCTTTAGCCTGACTTGAAATGTGAGGCATGGCTGAGGAGGGGGAGGGATTCCCCAAAGAGCGCAATTGCTGCTGCCGCTGCCCCGCTGCCTTTATCCCCGTCCTCCTGCCCCGGTCACTCGCCCGGTGCCGCTGCCGGCCCCTGGCACGGCGGTGCCCGGACCTCGAAGTTGGCTGCCAAAACCCGCCAGGGGCTGAGGGGGTGAAGCGGGGCGAGGGGGGGAGGCGGGGAGCGCCCTGGGCAAGGCTTTAATCTGATTAGTCTTGGAGTGAATGGACAAAGCGAAAAGGCTTAAACCCCAGTGAAAGGAGCGGGGCGGGGCGGGGGGCTGCTGTGCCCTGAGAAGTGGAGACCCCGGCCGATCTCGCCAAATTAGGTCAAATTTGGCCGGGGGAACACGAGGGGAAGGAATAAGGCGGGGAAGAGCCAGGCGAAGAAATAAGTGTGGTTCTCTTGGCCCTGTGACCTCCCTGGGGCTTGTGAAGGCAACCGCTGCCCCCCCTGCCATGGGTGCTTGCCCCCTCCCCTGGCCGGGGCCACCCGCTCCCCTCCAGCCCTGCACGGTGGTGGAGGTGCCGGGGAGGAGCCCCCCACGCTGTGGCCTGCGGTCACCCGGCTCCTTGGATGGGGACAAGGGGCTTCCCGATGCCCCCCGCCCAGGACCCGCCGGGGTGCCACCCAGCTGGGTGCAGGGGGAGCTCCTGGTGCTGGGGTGCTGGTGGCAGCCCCTCGCCCCGTGAGTGCGGCTCAGGCACCACCATGCAGGTGAGTCAGTAAAACCTGCCATATCTCCAGTCACCGCGTATCGATCGCTTCTGCTCCCCGGGGAGCTGCGCTGCCCAGGCACAGCCCGTGGTGCTCACTGGCAGAGCTGGGCTGTGCCAGCGAGGAGCCGGAGGTGTGAGCCGAGCCCTGCAGGGTGGAGGTGCCAGGCTGCAGCCAGGCACGGCCGTCGGCGTGGGCAGAGCTGTGCCGGACTGGGCTCTGCCTTCCCATCCGCCCGGCTCCCGGCGCGTGCGGCGGTGGGACGTGGCACCCTGTGCCTCTTCCGCAGCCCGCGCCAGCGGCACCTCCGGAGGGGGTGTGGTGTGAACGCAATGCGCAGGGGTTGCAGCGGGGATTTGGGGGAGGCGGCGGAGCCGTGATGGGCAAACCTCGCGAAGCGCGGTGTGCTGCAGGACGGGCGGTTGCGGCTGTTACTGTGCGCGTGTGCCGTGGGCTCGCACAGACGGCGCTGGCCGTGCTGGTTGCCATCCACAGTGGCACAAGCACATCCTTGTGCAGGAGGAGCCTGGCAGCTGCTTGCTGCTGGGAGGAGGCTTGGGAAGACGGGAGGCCCCGTCGGCGTGGCTGGGAGGGTCGCCCCAGCCCCAAGCGTGGTCGCTGACTTCGCCCGCGGTGCGTCGGGGTTGGACCAAGTGGGAGCAAAGGCCGCCCGGGGGCTGCTCCCCCCAGTCCCCTCCGCGGGGGTGCCTGCCCTCCCCTCCATCCTCTTCTCCACCCGATCGATCCTTGCCCCGATCGATGGGCGCTTCCCTGCGGGCGAGGGGCGGTGCTGCCCGGCTGGGCAGGCAGGCAGGGAGAAATGGCTTTTCGCAGAGCCTTGAGCGGGTTCCAGCATCGATCTCCCGGCGAGGAGCAGAGCCTCGTCAGAGATCAATCAGGCCAGTCATTAGCCATGCCCCAGAGCGAAGCGTGAGTCTGGGTGGTGAGCTGGAAGGGTGTGGGGGAAATGCCGGGCTGGGAGGAGGTGCCCGCCCAGCACCACCACTGCCCTGAGCGGCCGAGCGGGGCTGGAGCCACCGGAGAGGGTCCCTCGGGTCACCGCCTTCCTCGGCAGCGGGGACGTCCCGGCAGCTTGCCAGCAGCCCGATGCTTCGGGAGCTGCCAGGCACGCGCATCTCTCCCCGAGCACCCACAGCCTCCTCTGTACCCCAGTTTCCCAGATCAGCAGCCGGGACAGAGGCTCTTTACAGCAGGACCAAGGGGCTGGTGATGGTCCCGGGGACCATCAGAGCCTTGCGGCAGCCCCGTGGCCAGGGCTGGCCCTGGCTGCGCAGCAGCAGCATCCTCCTGACGGGGAATGTTTGTTTATAAAGCGCTTTGGAGGCCACTGGCGCGGCCGGAGCTGCCCCGAGGAGTGGGAAGGGGACAGGGAGGAGCGCGGCCGGAGGCACCACGCAGCTGTCCCGGGAGCTGACAAGTGACGCGCGGTGTTTGCGAACGCTCAGACGTGCGTCCGTCCCGGCTTAGGGAAAACAGCCATGGGAGGCCCCGCGGGGACGGCGTGCGGAGGAGCAGGACGTTGGCGAAGTCATTGTCCTTCTGGCGGGAGGCACGCGAGGCAGAGCGGCGCGGCTGAGGCCACCCCGGCAGCCGTGGGGGGCTGGATGGGACCCCCGGCTCGACCCGGGGACGGGAGAGCACAGGGAGCCCCAGCTGGGAGGCGGCTGTGGGTGCCCCAGGGTGCGGGAGCGTGGGGAAACAGGAGGAATGGTGCCCCGGGGCCTTGTGGAGGGGAGCAGGGTGAACGTGCCTCTCAGGGCTTGAACCTTTAAGCCCGTGAAGGACCCGCAGGTCCTTGTCATCCGTGCAGGGACGTGTCGGCAGGGCTGCCTGCGGTTCCTCCGTCTTTAAGCAACCTCAGCAACCCCCCGGAGACAGCGAGTGCCCCCGCATCAGCATGTGTGCCTCCTGCCGCCCTGCGCTGTCTCATCCCGGTGCCCATGGGCTGCCCGGTGGCTGGTGGCCCGGTGGCCGGTCCCCCGAGGGCAGCGCTGGCACAGCACAGTGCCCGTCCCTTCTCCGGCAGCTCGCCAAGGAGTGAGCCCGGGGACCAGAGGGGACCTGGGGCTTGTCTGGACCAAGACCCTCTGCCCCCAGCATCCCCCAGACCCAGCACCCCCCGCCCGTGCCCCGGCCTCATCCTGTGCCTCTTTTTCCCCCCGGCTCATGGGTTTGTGCCCGGCCAGGAGCACTCGCAGGCAGGAGAGGATGGCGGGAGCAGCGTGGCACGGTGTTTGACATCCACCCTCCGTGCCGCTGCCCCGCATCCTCCCCACTTTCTTCGACCAAACGCAGCTGGAGAGCGAAGCCGAACAAAGCAAGCCCTTGGGTTAGGGGAGGAATGACCTGGAGCAGGAACCGCCTGCGACAGTCGCCTCTGCCCGGGAGCTCTGCAGCTTCTAAGAAAGAGAAAATAAGGAGGGTTTCAAAAAAAAAAAAAAAAAAAAGGAGAAAAGTTCCCCGATTACATCTGGTGAAGTGACAAATCTGCCAGGCAGGTGATTATTCTGTGTACGGACGTGCTGAACACAGATGCCGGTAGGATTAAAGGGGAAGGGGGGGAGCTCACCCTGCTAAACCAACACCTGATAAAAGAATAAAGCAGCCGGAGGAATAAATTGCCTGCGCTGCCAAGGTCGCGCGCTGCCGGTCCCACTGCTGCTGCGCGGGGAGGGGGCAGCGTCCGAGCTCCTCGGTGAGCAGCCGGCAAAGAGCCCCCCGCGCCCGGGCACCCGGCGGCACCGCCGCAGCCCCCGCTCCCCGGCGCGCCCGTACCCGGCATGCCCTCGCCTGCCTGGTTGCTTTCCAGGCACGTCCCGGGCATCCCCTTGGGATGGCGCAGAAAATTAACAGCAGTTCAGATCTGAGGAACTTTATGACACGTGTATGATAGGACTGAACCAGGGCGTAATTGAATGACGGATGAGCTTCCAAGAGCCACATTTCCAGGGAGTAATGAAAAATAGAAGTGCTATTGACTAAAGGAGCTTTCGGCGGCCGGGCGGCGCGGCGCGGGATGAGCAGGCTGCCGGCAGGGGGAATGCATCAATACGGCAAGTAATAGCTCAGTTATTATAACTCTGGAAATGTCATTCAGGCCTAACCAGAGAACACTAGCTATTAACTAGCCTTAAACAGAAAGCACCAGGCAGGGAGGCCGAGCTGGGAGCTCCCGATAATTATTTTACTTCTTTTCACGGCTCTGTCGCTTTTTCTGTTGCGGGGGGCCGGCCCGAGCATGCCTCCCCGCCGCCGGCAGCTCTGGGGGTCCCCGTGCCTGCCCGCGCCTGCCTGCGCCTGCTGCCCTGCCCGCGCTGCCTGTGGCGCAGCGCCGAGCCAGGCTGGGCTCCCTGGGAGCTGCTCCAGGGCAGGGTCCCCATTGCACCCCGGGGTTCGCCCTGCCTGCTGCTGCCCGTCCCTCGCAGGGCTGTGGGCAGCGGGATGCTGGTGTTGCTCTCGCCACCTGCGGCCACACGGTCGGGGCTGAAGCCCTTGAGCACGCATCCCTCCCTGCGCGCACATCCCTCCCCGTGCGCGCATCCCTCCCTCCATCCCACCGGAGCCTCTGCCGAGAGACAGATAACCGGCAGAGATGTGATCTGGGCTTGCAGCTTGGCCGTATCAGGGCCCCGTGCACCGCGGACCCCTGAGGTGTAATGAAAGCCTGTGGGAGAGTATCGAGTGAACCTAAATGGATTTTCTCCATTAACGCAGACCCATCATCCAGTTATCAGCTCCTCGGCGCAGCGCGCTCTGGGGCTGCGGTCGCAGCGGCTGGCACTTAAAGTGCTCTCCGCCGGCGCAGCCAACATCTGCTGCCGCAGCGCAGCACCCACCCGCCGTCCCCGCCGAAGCGGGCTCCGTCCCGCTGGCCCAGCTCTGCCGATGCCCTCTTCCCAGCACGCTCCCTGTGCGCCTTTGAACTGGCACCTTCCTTCTTGCTTGCGGGGCCACCTGGTTTCGGGGTGCCCTTCTTGGGGGACAGCGTGCCTGTGGGAAGGATGGTGGGATGCAGGGGGTTCCACGGCCCAGCCTTAGCCCCAGGTACCCCGGCATCCCCCTGCCCCAGCCCGCCATGGGGGCGATGGTGGGCGTCCTGTGGTGGGGAGGGGGCACGGCAGGGTGAGGGAGAGGAGGGAAGGGAACGGCTCTCATTCCTGCACACTGCTGCTACCTGCTTTGCAAGTCGGAGTTCATCATTAGCCAGGAAATAATTAATTGTTGGGCAGACAAAAGGCATCGCTTGGCCCCCCCGGGGACCCCGTCAAAGGGAGCTGTCAGGGGCTGGCGTGATAAATTACGGCTCCGCCGGCTCCGCAGCCTGTCACCGTCAGGGCTGGGGGGAAAAGGCCCACGTTGTCCTTTTGATTGGGGGTCACCGCGGGTCTGGCTCCCGCCTGGCGTCCCCCAGGGACGCTGGGGTGGTGCAGGACAGGCAGGGGCTGCGGGGCCGGGCAGAGGGGCTGGGGGCAAGCAGGCAGGTCCCTGCCCCGTGCCGCGGCTGTGCCCGCTGTGTCCGTCCTTCTGAGCCGTGTCCCTCTGTCCACCTCCAAACACCCGCCTGTCCCCGCCGTGGCGTCCCGCTGGGCTGCCAGTGGCGCGTCGGGCGGCCGATTTCTACCTCGTCGGCGTTTTTGCAGTGATTACGGGGCTGGCGCTCTCCCTGGCTCCTGCCGATCAAATTACCGCGGCCGCGCTTGCCGACAAACGCGCTCAGAAATCGCTCCCGCCGCTCGCGTGAAATTTCCTGCGAATTAAAGTGTTGCAAGGTTAAAGAGTCACCCGTGAGCCCCGCCGCCCCCCCGCCCCTGCGACCGCCTGGGACCGAGACGCCGGCGGAAAGTAAAGTGGCCGACGACTGAAATAATGAAATAATACCTCTTCATCCGTATTCGTTTACGTGTCTTAAACAAAGCGGGGTGGGGAAGCCTCTCCTGCTTGTGCTGCTGGACCCGCGCCATGCAGGATGGTCCAGCCCTGGGGCAGGGAAACTGAGGCATGGAGGCAGCGGCTGCTGCACTGGTGTCACGGCAGGTCGGTTCCAAGTCCCAGTTGCGGCTCTGGGATGAGACCAGCGGCAGCTCCCACTGCTGCAAGCGGCTCTGGGGGGCACCAGGGCAGTGGCTGGTTTGGCTCAGACACCCAAGGGTGACGCTGATCTCCCCGGTGTCCTTCGCAGCCAGCTGGCTCGGGGCGCTGCCGCCACCCGTCCCCATGCCCAGCCCTCAACGGCACCCGGCCGTGCCCTGGCCACTGGTCCGTGAGCCACTCGGCACGAGCACCAACGCCGCAGCTGGGCTGGGGTGTGCGCTGCGTACTGCGTACGAGCTAAAGGCTCTGCGGATCAGGGCGGTGGTGGCTGTTGGGGAAAGGCGAGGTGGTGGCTGTCACCTGGTGGGGGCTGACAGGCTGCTCCGGCCCGGCAGCGGTGGGGCTGGCAGGGCGGGCACCGAGGAGGGGCTGTCCCTCACCCCTGCGATGGCGCTGCGGGGTGGCGGGGCGGTGACGGCAGATGGGACAAGAGGCTGGCACGGTGCCGCTGCCCGTGCTGTGGGGCCGAGTGCTGATGGCCATGGGGCTGGCGACTCTGCAGCCTGAGGCTCTGCCCGCAGCGTGCCACGGCCAGCCTTAATGAGTGCCGGGGCTCGGCAGTGCTAACGAGGTCAGCCCCGGGGGCTGTTTACCCCGTCCCCCTGCAGGAGACCCCCAAACGGGCGCCTTGATCTGGCTCTCCCGGCGGGCTGTGGCGCGGAGCTGGCGCGGGTGGTGGGGGGCCCAGCTGCCGCCGGCAGATAACCCCCAGCGGCTCCCGTCCCGTGCCCGTTATCAGCGCCCATCCGCTTCACCAGACGTGTTAATTAGGACGCTCAGCATGAGCAGCCGGAGCACGTATGAGCACGCGTGGCCTTGTGCACGGGCTGGCACGTGTCTGGTGTCCGGCTGGGAGCGACGTGCAGGGCCCGACAGCTGCCGGAGCTCCTGTACGGCTCCGGGGGACGTGAGCGGGGCACAGGCATGGGTGTGCACGGGGCAGGGTGTGCGTGGCTGCACGCATGCTGGACTGGGGGTAGGTGGGTGCACATGTGCTAGGCTGGGTGCGCATGGGTGCACACATGGTGGACCGTGGCAGGCTGCGATCTGGAGAGCGCGGGCGGCCTCTTCTCCGCTCGCCTCCCCGCTGGAGCCCGGTGCCCCTCTCACCTTTGCTGTCAGCCGCCACCGTAAACACCTTCTGCTGTGGTGACTCTGCCCTCTCCGGAGCCATCTGGCTGCCTGCTTTTGCAGAGCTCCGCTTGCCCTCCCCAGCCCTCTCCCCGCTCCCTCCCTCCCTCCAGGACCCTCCGTCCTCTCTGCCTGCTCCCCGCCAGGACCGGGGACTTTGGGCCCCCAGCGAGCCCCCTGCCCTGGCATTGCTGTGCCCATCCCGCTGTGCCCCCGCGGCTCTCCAGGAACAGCGTGGCGAGCCGGGGCCGCAGGACTGCCGGCACTAACACAATTACCGTTACACTTTCCAGCCGCCGTCTCTCCGACAATGAATTTCTGATCTGATTAAATTTGCGCGGACCCTGGCTGCATGTATGGCTGTCTGCCGCCATCCATGGAGCCGGGCGGACGCGGGTGCTCCCCGGGGAGGGCAAGGGGCAGCCGCGGCCAGAGACCCCCCAGTGCCGTCCCGCCGGAGAGGAGCAGAGCGGGCACTGCTTCACCTCTGTGCCGAGGGCTGGCAGCAAGAGGTGTGGTTGCATTCACGATTCAAGAGGCGAGCGGCTCCTTGCGCCTCGTTAGCCGGGAATTGCTGCTGCAGCGATGCTCGGTGGTGCCGCTGGTGGAGCCGTGCCAGGGCGCGAGGGCAATGGTCAGCCCCGCTCACGGCCGCAGCCCTGCAGGCACGCACGGTGCTCCCAAAAGCACGCGGGAAGGGATGTGGGGCAGCGTGCCCCGGTCTGGCTGGGATGCCGAGCGGAGAAGATGGAGGTGGTGCTGGGCTGCAGGCCCGGCGGCGCCTGGGGGTGCTGCAGGCGAGCAGAGAGGGGGCGCAGAGAAGCGTCGGGGCGGGGAGGGCAGGGCGATGGTCTCGCGGTGCCAGGGCATGGTGCAGCAAAGGGCATCGGGGCCATTCACCCACGTCTTGCCCCTCAGGATCTCCGCGCCTTGCCGGTCCCTGGCCCGTGGACTTGTGGCCAGCACCGCTCGGTGGCCGCAGAGTCCGGCCGGGAGCAGGCGGGGCTGGGCTGCAGGAGAGGGAGCTGGAGTGGGGACCTCTGCACCGCCTCGCTTTATTATTGAGTTTAACCTACAGTCTTCCTTACATGCCACAGTGCCCGTAACTAGTGCAGAGGCTGCTTTTATGTGCAAATGAGCCTTTTTTTTTTTTAATCTTTGACAGAGAATGTGCTGTGTTTACATAACAGAGGGCCCTGGTACTCTGGAGAGGGCCACTGACAGTGCTGGCAGGAGATGTTAAGAAAGATCTAACATTTCTGATCTCTGTTTAGCCAGAGGCACTGCGAGGCAGGCGGGAGCAGCAGGCGAGGGTGGCTCTGGGGTGCCTGGGGGAAAACAGCTCGGCTGCTGCTGCCCCGGGGTCTGGGGCGGGCGCGGGGCCGGGGCCCTGTGGCGGCAGGGATGGACCAGCCTGCGCAGGCTGCGGGGATGCGGCGGCACCGTGGCGTCGAGGACCCGGGGGTCCCCGTGCTGGGGTGGAGGCCACAGAGCCCTCTCGGGGGTCCCCATGCTGGGGCAGGGGCCACAGAGCCCTCTCGGGGGTCCCCAGCCCCACAGCCATGGGCCAGAGGCTGCCCTTCCCTTGCGCTGATGATGCTCCCTGAGCTTGAGGAGCATCTGGCAGCCATGGGCTGACCAAAAGCTGGTGACAAAGCCGAAAGCTGGCAGCAAAGCGCTGCCTTCAGCGGCAGCCCCGGGGCAGAAGGACTCCAGTGCGGTGGCCTCCAGCCCTGCCAAGCAGCCGTCCCCTCCAGGGCTCCAGGCCAGGGGTCCTGCGCCCCTTTGGCAGCATCTCGGGGGGACGGGTCTGGTTGGGATAAACTGTCCCCGCATCCCTCTGCCACGCTCACCGGGCACCGGCAAAGGAAAAACTCCTCCTGCCAGGTTAAGTGGAAAAATGACCGATATCCTAAGGCCTGCCAGGTTAAAATGCATTAATTCAGAATAGTCCGTTAATGGCAGTATTGATTAGTCTCAGCTCTGGGCTAACGAGCATCCATGTTAATGAGGGGCGAGTGGTGTAAATTGCAGCAGCTCCTGCGGTCCCGGGGGCTTTGGGTGGGGGGTGACGGTAGAGCACCCCAAAAAGGAGCTGCCGCTGCGAGGACTGGCTTCGCCGGCCTGGGGAGCGGCTTCATCCCCCTGGAGAGGTGGGGGCCGGGGCTCTGGCACACGGAAAATGGAGTATTCGTGTGCCAAAAATACGTATTTCCAATTGACGCCGCTGTTTTTTTCTGGGCAAGTGAGTAACCTCGTGAGCCCAAGGAAAACCTGTCTGGTCCGCGCCTGCATCACGGGAGCAGCGTGCAGGATCCGTCCACCCGGCTCGTTCACGCTGTACCTGGGCACCGCGGAGCAGCCAGCTCCCATCTAACCGGCGCTCGTGTTAGGAGCGCTGCCGTGTCTGGCCAGATTTGGTCCCAAACACGTGTGCTGCTGACAGCTCCGGCTTCCCTTGCAACGAGACGCTCGGATGGGAAGGGATCTCGGGAGGGAGAAAGCAAAATCCGAGGCAGGTTCCCAGTCCTGTGCATGGCGAAACGCAGCCTGCAGCCCGGCACGGGGCCGGGGAGACGAAGCAGCCCTGGCTCTTCCCTGAAAAGCTTCTCATTTTTTGAACTCCTTTGCTTTTTTCTTCTTTTTTTTTCCTTGAGAATACTTGAAAGACCACGTTTCTTCCCCCTCCACTTTTTCTAGCAGCTCTGCCTTACTCTACCCCCCCGGCCCTGTTACGCCGCCGTCCCCGTGCAATGCGGGAGGAGGAACGATGCCCAAGTTTGGCTTTTCTATTTCTTTGTGCAACTTTGCCAAAAGCAGGGGGGAGAATAAACTTGGTCTTTCAAGTATCAGGAGCGGTTTTGCTTTCGGGTGCCCGTGAGTACCCTTGGGAGTGGCCCCGCAGCAGGGCAGCAGCCCCAGCCCGGTGCCGGCTGCCCACGAGCGCCGGCGAGGACCGGTTCGTACAGGAAAGCCCATGAGAAGTTATTCCATCCAAGTCACTCTGTCGCTCGCCTCGTGCGCCCAGAGCCAGCCGGCGTGATTCTGCCTCCAAATTAATCTGTATGGTTGAGGGCACATCTTGTGAGATAAGTGTGTCATCTCGAGAGTATCTGAGAGGCGAGAGTGGCGGAGTGCTCCCTCGCCGAACGGCGATAGGACGCGCCGGCACCGCGTAGGCGCTGCCGCAGGGCTGCTCGCCGCAGCGGGAGGGAGGCTGGGGCTGCTTCGGCTGCGTTTTGGGCACCGGTTTGGTGGGAAACGTCTCCGATGTGCCATGTGTCCGGGCAGCAGCCGCGGGATGTGGTGCCAGCACTTTGCCACCGAGCGCTGCCGGTTCGGCAGGCTGGCGCTTGCATTTAAACAAATTTTGTTTTCTTCTCTGTTATAAAGCCTACCCTTAGCCCGGGGGAGTGGGGATTGCTGCTCTTTTTCTAGATCTGCAAACAGGCTGAAATAATAGCTCCGGGTGTACCCATTTATCTCGGTGTCTGGCTCGTCGTGCATCCCATCTCATCCCACTCTGTCACCCGGTCCTGTAATATCTCAGCATCTCCCTAAAGCAAAAGATGACAATAAAGTGTAAGTGGGGAGTGTTGGCTCTGGAGCATAATGATGGCAATTTAGATGCCAGCCATAATTTCCCCGCTGTTGCCCCAGGTAACAGGAGCCGTTGTCTCCTGTGGGAGCGCGGCCGAGCCGGGACGCAGTTACCTCCGCTCTCCCGGGTCTGATCACCGCCGTGGGTTTCTTTATCATTTATATTAAAAGGAAGGAAAGGGAAATATCCATAAATGAAGGAGTGAGCCCCAGGAGGGCCGGGCTGAGCCAGCTGGCACGGCTGCTGCTGCCTGGTCGCGACTGGGCCGGCACCGGTCCTTGACCAGCGGCATCGCTGGTGCCAGCCTGCACCGGCTCAAGGGGTGCGGGGGCTGGGGAAAGCGAGTGGTGGTTCTGCATGGGAATTTGCATACATTACCCACAATGCCTTGCCCTCCCCGGTCTGCCCGGCAGGCTGCGTGTGCCGGCTCGTCCTCCTGCCGCGTGCTCCGGCTCGCTGTAACCGTGTGGTGCCAGCGGCCTTTGCGGCACCCCCAGAAAGCCAGAAAAAAGCAGTTTTGAGAAGGAGCGAGTGTGGGGTTCGCAGCAGAGCTGGCCCTGCGCCGCGGGCACGGTGCCTGCCGGGGAACCGCCTGTGCCATGAAACCGCCGCTCGGTGAAACCCCTGCTCAGTGCTGCAAACCAGTGCCCGGTGCGGAGGCTCACAGCCCGTAGTTGCCAGGTTTTTAAGGATGAAAAAATAACGGAGACCCGGTCCTCAGGGTCCTTCCCCACCAGGGAAAAACATACTAATGATGAATCCATTAATGATTTACCGATGCCGGCGCGCGCTGTCCCTGCGGGCTGCACGGGACGCGGCTGGGGGTGACTCAGGGAGGCTGATGCCGAAGCCAAGCCGGGGCATGCCGGGCCGGCCCCGGTGACTAAGGAGGCAAAGGTGTGTCGGGAGAGGTTCGCGGGGGCATGTCGGAGCAGGCAGGGTCGGGCAGCCCGTGCACGCTGCCCTGTGCCGGCTGCTGCCGGGGAGGACGGGTGCCAAGGGGGCTCAGGGCTGCCGGGGGCCCTTGGTGCACACGCTGTGCTGAGCCGGTTGCATGTCCCACCACTGGCCCGGCAGCTCTCGGCTTGGTTCGGTCTCTCTGGTTCAGGTGGTGGGGACAGGTGGTGCTGCCTGTCCCCATTGCTGTCCCTGTCCCTGTCCCCATCCCTGCCATGCGGCTGCCGGCCACGGCTTCACCGGGGCTGTCAAACGGCATTAAGCCCAAACTAACCTCCCGTCTGTGGGAGCCGTCACCGTCATTCCAGATAACTGTAATCGAGCTGCTGAATATGTAGCTGGGCTCGGAGTTTTGTAGTTGAGATAAATATTGATATTAAAACTGTCAGGGCTGGCGAAGTGATGCTGACACCCGCTCCGCCGGTATCTCACCGCCTGACCCGTCAGCTCCCGCCGGCTGCGGCTCTGCCGGTGCTGGCTCCCACTGGCAGCCCCGGGGGGGCTCACCCTGTCCCACTGCTCCCCAAAGAGGGGGACTGTCCCAGAGCACCGGCCGGCTTGGTGGCTCACCGCTGCTGGCCAAAGCAAAGGGACGACCCCGCGCTCTCAGCCTCCAGGATGGGACCCACGGTCTCCAACCGAAAGAGCGCCCACGTCCCTCTCTCGCGTTTTGGCCAGCACCGGCATTGCCAGGTGATGCAGTTGCAGCCGGCACCGGTGCGCTCCTGGGGCTCCCTGGCTGGAAAACTCCCCGAGAGCTCGTGCTTGGTTGCTTGGGAAAAAAAGGGTCCCTGGGTGGGGGGCAGCGGGCGAGGGGTGCTGCAGCCCACGGGGTGGCACCCGCAGCCCGGCTGGCCCAGCGGAGCAGCGCCCGGCAGGCACGGGGCTCAGACATTTGGGAAATTCAAAAGGAAATATAATTCCACCGCCACCATCCCTGCCTTTTGGTTTGCTCCTGATGGATTTCGCTTGGTGCTGCGTTTCCCGCCCTGCCAGGCTGGCTGCTCAGCCGCTGGGGCGCGCAGCGAGGTGAGGACGGGCGGTGAGGGCTGGGCACGGACTTTCCCATCCCCAGGGAAAAGAAAAGGGGAAAAACATTATGGGCATCCCTAAACCACCTCTGTCCCCCCATCACTGCCCAGCCGGGCCGGGGGAGCCCTCGTGCCGGGAGCCCTGGCACCCACCGCCCTGTGCCGGGGCCCATCCCTCCTCTCGCCCCGCCGTGCTCCTGCTCGCTCCTTCTTTATTTTTTTAATTAGCTGATTCGCTATCTGGCGCCAAAGTGTGTTTCCAACCACCGCACTCAGGAAACCTCATTAACACAGATCAAAAGGAGCTTTTAATGATTTATAAAGGTGCAGCAGTTTGGAGAAATTAAATAATTTAGGTGGTGTGTGTACGATGGGTCCCTCAGGACCACATTACAGGCGTACCATGAGCCGCAGCCCAAGACGCGCTTCCCCGCTCTGCCCTGCCGTGGCGGCGCTGGGGATGCTGCCGGAGCGTGCACGGCGCTGCACGGCCCCACCGGGACCAGAGGCTCATCGCTGCCTCCGTTCTGTGGGGCTGGGAGAGACGAGACCGAGGATGGGGCGGCTCCTGCCGTAACCCCGAGCATCATCCCATTCCTGCAAGTGCCGGGGCTCGGCCAGGTTGGGATGCTGGGATGCTCCGGCACAGCCCGGCGGAGTTTTGGGAGGTGGCGGGTGCTGGTGCCACTGCTGGGGTGGCTGCGCTCGCTCTCCAGCCATGCAAAACATTTTACCAACATGGTGAAAATAAACCTCGGCACTGGCGGGGCGGTGGGATGGGGCGGGGGGACAGCCGACCCCGCTGGACCGATGCCGGATGGACCCAGGTGTCCAGGCGCATCCGGCTCCGGCGCCGTCCCCTCCCAGACCCCGCAAGTGGCTTTTGCTGCTTTTGCCCCAAGCACCGCGATGGCTTTTGAGCAGAGAAAATGAATCTGCCTCCAGGACACCGTGACCAACACGTGGCCAAAATCCCCCGACGGCCCCATCCGGCTCCCGCCGCTCGTGCCCAGTGCTGCCTTCAGCATCCCGCAGGACGGCGCTCCGCTCCGCAGCACGGCGGTGCCGGCTGTCCAAGGAGAAAGAGAAACAGATGGGAAAACCAGCTTAAACGTTCCCGGCGTGAAGTCCGTCGCTGGCTACGGACATGCCAGGAGCCAGCCGAGCAACAGGATTAATGGAGAAAAGAGCCGTAGCGCTGCTGAAAGGAGCGGGGCGGGCGCCTGCTCCCGCGGGGGCCATTCCCCGCCGCCCCCCAGCGCCGAGGAGCCGCTTTGTGCCCATTTCCCGCAGGGGGGGACGGGGACGGAGGCTGGCGGGGGGCTGGCGTTGGCCGCTCCGCGGCTGAATTTTCATCAGGTTGCGTTTAAAAGACAGCGAGAGGGCGGCGGGCGAGGTTGGGGGCTGGTTTCGGCGGGGGGAGGCTGCTGTGTTTTATTTTGCTCTGTAATAGGCTTATTACTCCTGATCACGCTGTGACTATTTGAATGAAGGAGATTTCAGGAGATGAAAGTGTAAGGGAAATTTTAAGTATCTCAGCGCCTGGCCCCGCAAAGACGGGTGCCCTTGGAGGTGGGTGACCCCCGCGCCCGGGACCCCGGCACCGGCAGCACCCTGCCCCAGTCCTCGCCTCGCTGCCCCCGCCGCCGCAAGCCCCTTCCTGCCCCTCGCTCCTCCGATGGTTACAAACCTCCTAATTTCCAGCCTCAATTTATTCATGGCCAGTTTATACCCATTTGTTTATGTGCCAGCACTGTTCTTCAGCTTAAATAGCTCTTTTCCATCCATAATATCTCCCCCCCCAGTATTTCAGCAACCGCAATCATATCTCTTTTCAAGCTGTTCAGGAAAGAAAAATCTGAATTATTTAACCCTTGGGACACTGGCTGGTCTTGCAGGGTGTAGCAAGACAGAGAGACAAATACGCTTTGTTCCCGCACCGGGTCGCTGCCCTTGTTTGGGAGTTTTGGAGGGAGCCACTGCTACCCAGAGGGGAAACTGAGGCACCGGCGGCAGTGGGGGGGACCGGGACCAGGGTTGGGGTGTCATGCCACCCAGAGCCGGGGCTGGGGGAGCCGCAGGGGTCTGGGCGCGGGCAGGGTTTGCTCTCCTGGTCGGCTCTGCCCTGCGGAGGCCAGGCTCTCGGGCTGAGGATGCCTCCGGCGCGGGTTTGCAACACGGGCTCTCGGAAGGGTTTTTCCCCTCCACGCTGAACATCCGAGAGGTGAAAACTTTGGAAGCCACCGGGCTCGTGGCACGGAGATGCCGCCCTGCGCGGCGCCGCACGAGGGTATGGGCAGGGTTTGGGTGCTGCCGCGGTGCAGGAGGAGGGGAGGGCGGCGGAGCCGCTTCATGAGCTCTGATATTTTATTCCAGGCAATTTCACTCCAATGGATTCCCGCTCTTGTCATGGAAAGGGGCAGGCACGTGACGGCACCGGGAATATTATCAATTAAATGCAAACCAAGATGGAGCCGGGGAGAGCGGGGCGGCTGCCAGCAGTGCTGGGCTTGGAGGCTGGCGGGTCCTGGTGCCAGGACCCGAGGGTGCTGGCGGGTGGGAGCGCGGCACAGCCGCCCGTGGCTCTGCGGTGCTGCCGTCTGGCGGGAGCCGTGGCCTCCCCGGGGAGGGTGTGCTGGCGAGGCCATGGGCTGTCCCCGGGGGGTTTCCTCCGCATGGCCACCAGAGCCCCCATGCGTGGGGGGCAGCGGAGCGGCCACGGGGCGAGCGAGCCCATTGAGCAGCCCGCCTGTCCCCTGCCCTGCCGGCAGAGCAGGCCCGGCTGTCAGGCAGCGCTAACAGTAACGAATGCCCCTAATGAAGCACCCAATTAGCCAGGATCCCAGCCTTAATGGTAGCTGACAGAGCTGAAAGCTGCGAGTAGTCAATTGTCAAGTGTAACATCCCGCCGGGGTGAGGCGGGGAGGCTGCTCCATCCGTCTCTGTCAGGGAAAAACAAAGCTCCCGCGTTAACCCCTTTGGGGGTGGGCGAGCTCTGTGCTCACCGGCGGGGCTCCGGCGGCCGTGGTGGACCATGGCATCAGCCCCAGCAATGGCATCAGCCCCGATCCATGGTATCGGCCCCAGTGATGGCATCAGCCCTGTCCCATGGCATCATCCCTGGTGACGGCATCGGCCCCGTCCCATGGCATCATCCTCGGTGACGGCAGCAGCCCCGTCCCATGGCATTGGCCCTGTTGCTGGTACAGGCTCCCCCGGGAGGCAGTCACGGCGCCGAGCCTGACAACATGCAAGAAGCATTTGGACAACGCCCTCAGACACATGGGGTGAATTTTGGGGCTGTCCTGTGCCGGGACAGGAGTTGGACTCAATGATCCTTGTGGGTCCCGTCCAGCTCAGGACATTCTGTGATTCTGTGATCCCATGGTGTGCGTCACCCTGGCCATGGCATCCGCCCGGCGTCTGTCCTAGAGGGGTGGAGGCTGCCCTGCACCCAGGACTGGGGTGACCCCCAGGCACCCCACCAGCCCCGTGCACCCCAACACCCTCTTTCATTTTTCCATGCGTTGCAGGGCATGAAGACAAGGCAGCCGAAGGCGCTGCCAGCCCTGCACATGGGGTGGGCTCCCACCCCCACGGGCAAAGCCCCCCGTCCCTGCTGAGCTCTCCGGCGCCGGGGCGGGGGCTGGCCGGCGAGCAGGGGGAGCCCCCAGCCTCTCCTGGCAAAGCCGTCCCGTGGCGAGGCATCGCTCCGTGCCGGACGCGTGCAGCTTGCGGCGGCGCAGCACGGAGGACGCCACTGTCGGCCGCCAGTCGGCTGCGGTGAGCCCCGGGGTGCAGCCCTGCCACCGGCACGTCCTCCGGAGCACACCCATGGTTTCTATTTTCCTGAGCGTTTAAGCACAAGCTGCTGAGGGGACGGTAATTACCCCGCAGCGGCTGGATGGAGAATCACCCGGCTGCCTCCCGCAGCCCCGGCACCACGGCGGGGGGATCTGCTCCGGCTCCGCAGCCGGGGGGACCTGGGGTCCCTGCTGCTGAGCGGGGCTGGTGCTGTGCATTCCCAGTTGGAGTAACAGCAACCTGGACTTGCTCAAAGCTGAGCTTTTCATTTGGCGTGAAAATGCTGTGAGTTGGCATCTGCTGGTGTGCCACAGCGGGGTCTCTCCTCTGGCTTACTGCAGTTCCCAGCGGACCCGGGGATTTGCCTTGTCCTTGCCCTGAGCCGGTGTCCCCATGTCTCAGGGACTCGAGGGCTCAGTGGAGGTGGGGACAGTGTTCCATGTCCCACCCGCCCTGGGCTGGCACCGGTAGGGAAGGGGAAGCCCCGAGACATGGGCGCAGGTCCGTGGGCATGGGGACTGCAAGCGTGCGCTGGCCGAAGCGGCGCATGCCCTGCGTGGAGCAAGGTGTGCCAGGCTGCGGCACGGCGTGCCGGGCACAGGGCTCTGCCCGGGCGCCGGCTGCAGCTCCCCGCGGCTCCTGGCTGTGGTTTGCAAAGCTGCAGCTCCTGCAAGCGCGCCGCTGCTCATCGGGAGCGCGCCGAATGCAGGGAGCAGGAGAGGGGCGGTGGCACCCAGCTCGGCCCCGGCCGCTCGCCCTTCCCTGCCCCGCTGAAAGGCGTATTTTATTTTTCCTATTTTGAAGCAGACGAATTAGCGATGTGCCTCATTTAGACAGTTCAAATCCCACTCATTTTAATTAGTGCGGCCTGGCAGCCCTGCTGCGGGTATTACACGGGGCGACAGCGCGCTTTCCAGGTGGCGGGTTTTTAAAATGCTGTTGACATTTTGCGAACTGAATGACTTAAACGATAACAAATTAACAGACGGCTCCGTGCGTGCGCGCAGGGCTGGCTCGGCGTGAGCCTCCACCACGCGCCTCTGTGAGCAAATTCGGTTATCTGAGTGTGTCCGAGCGCCGGTGCCGCTGCCTCTCCCCGTGCGCTTGGCTGCCCTGCGCCGAGGTGTGCCCCGCACCTCCGACGGGTGCTCGGGTCTCTGCGTGGCGCCGCTGCTTGGAGGTGGCTGTCGGAGTGGTGTGTGCTGGATCCATCCCTGCTGCTCTGGTGCTGGGGTCCTGGCGGCACCGCGGTGCCGGCTGCTCTGCCGGAGCTGGCTGCAGGTGGTTACTGCCGGAGGGACGGGGGCTCGGTGTGAGCGCTGGAGCACCTTGTTAGGCGGGCACGTCCTGCTGACCCCAGCTCCGGGCTGTCGGTGTGGTTATCAGCCTGAGGCTGCTGGAGGGACGTGAAGCCAAAGCCAGCCCGGATCAGGTGGTGGCAGCTCCGGTCCTTGCTGAGCGGAGGTCGGTAGCGGCTCCGGATGGCCGGTGCCTGGGATGGCACAGGATGAGGACAGAGCGGCTCCATGAGCCGCCATCCCTGCACCGGTCACTCTGCCCAGCCGTGGGGTGCCCCCTGCCTGGCACAGTGGCACGGACCCCGTCCCTGCAGCCCCCTCCCCGCATCCCCCTCCCGAGGGCATCCCCAGGGTGCCTCCCAGTAAGCCCCTTCCCTCCTCGATGGAGCCGCCTGTGCTGGGCTTTGCCCGCTGTGCCGGGGCAGCGGTGCCCGGTGCCGGGGCACAGCCACGCTCTTGCAGCGCTCGGCAGAGCTTCCGGGAGGGAATATTTGATCAGGCAGAAATGTAATATTTATAGGAGGGGGTGAATCAGCAGGGGGAAATGGAGACATAAATAAAGATTCGCCAGCAACAAAAAGCCGGGACAGAACTGAGACAAAGTCACCCTGTGCCTGGGGACGCGTGGCCCTGGGAGTGGCAGCGCCCCAGCCCCTGCCCGCTCGCCAAACGTGGGGTCCAGGCAGCCCTGGTGCCCCCCTGTGCTCGAGGGGACACGGGAGGGTCTGGGCTGCGGTGCGGGTGTCCCGCGATGGCAGACAGGGACATCCCCTGCCTGTCCCATCCCCCCGGGGGCTGTCTGTGCCGCGGTGGCTGCGCGGTGTGATGGCAGGGACGCCTGGTCCAGCCCTGTCCTGGACTCCGGCACAGCGTCCCCCGGGGCCAATTAATGCCTTGCGCCGTCCCCGACCCCGGCTCATCTATTTGAAGCCACCTGGGCACCATCTGCCACTCCCGGCCCCAGCACGGGGTCTGCGGGGAGGGGGACAGGGACAGGGATGGGGACGGGGCACCGACCATGCGGCCTGGTGTGGCGGGTGCCACCGTCCCCCAGCCAGCCCTGCTGGGGGCGGCCGGCCGGGGAGGCTGCACACACCTCCAAGGCTGGAGCCCCCCGCCCCACATCCAGCCCCCCAAAAGCTGATCTTAGCTTTAAACCCGACTTTGTGCCGTGTGACCCTGGAAGCGCTGGGCTGGGCTCACGGGTGGCGGGGACGGGGACGCCGAGGGGCATGGGGCGGGGGTGCCGGCTGGGCACGGGGGTCTCTCCCGTGCTCGGTGGGGCCGGGGGGAGCCCAGGACCCGCCGCAGGCTGGGGTGCACCATGCTGGGGGTCCCCAGCACCCGCCACCCCCCTGCAGAGCATGACCTGCCCCCGCCAGTGCCCGCCAGCGCCCGTCTCCGTCTGTGCCATTTAGCACAGCTAATCAGCTTTAATTCAGCAATTTGTCAGTCTGGAGAAGGCCCTCGGAGTTAGCTGATTTTTTTTTCCAAAAATATAATTATTATTATTATTCCCCTGATAAGCGTGAGCCCTCCTGTTACAATCGCCTTTGCTTGGGCTTTAATAACGATCATTAAAATAAATAATTTTTTAAAATAAAAGGCAGAGAGGAGAGTTTTGGGGTTTTTGTAAAAAATTTTTTATTGTTTTGTATGCGTTTGAAAATTGTTTCCCAGTAAATCCTGGCCCTTTGTATTAATTTTACATTTTAAAATGTTACCTTGCCAGGGGCAGGGTTGGCACAAGTGACTCGGGAAAGGAGAGAGAAGGAGAGAGAGAAAAACCCTTCTCCTTAATTGGTGCATTTCCCTGTGTGATCCGAGTGCTTATGAAGCAGGTAATGAGCTGGATGGGGCTGGATGCTGCCGCTCGGCTGCTCCGGCGGGGCTGGAGGACCAGCCCCCCCGCCTCCTGTCTTCGGTCCCCCCTTCCCTTTTTGGGGTGCCGGGTGCCTTTTGGGTCACCCTCCGCCACTGCTGGCGGTTCGCCGCCATCCCCGCCTGCCCTGTCGGCGCTCGGCCGCCCCAGGGATGCATGGGTGCATGCTCGTGGCGTCCCGTGTGATGAGTTTGAGCCAGCCTCAGCCCTGCTTGCAGCTGCTGGAGATTCAGGCGGGCGCAGGGGGTGTCGGGGAGCCCCGAGACGCTGCTTTGGGGGGCCGTGGCCACGATCCCCATCCCACCCAGGGCCACGCTGACCCCTCTGGCCACTGACCACCCCGGGGCCGAGCTGCAGGGATGCATGCGGAGCTGCTCCTCGGGGTCTGGGAGCTGTGGGGCGGCCCCCATCCCTGGCCATGCCGTGGCGCGGGGGTTTCTGCTGGCGGGAGGGCTGCGCCGCAGGAGCCTCAAATTAATTAGCAAAGAAAACGTGCTCAACATGCAAGGGGAAAAAAGCCAAGCTGCCAGGATGGCTCCTGGGGGAGCCGGTGAGTTTGGCCAGTGAGCTTCATCGGTCGCGGTGCCGGTAGTGCCGGGGGTCTGCAACATCCCCCCATGGGATGCAGTTTGGGGATGGGAGGTCACAGGGGTCGCCCCAAGGAGCCGGGGGGGGGCGGCTGCCAGGCGGGAGCTGCCGGTGTGCACCGCGGCGTTCTCCAGCACCGCTAATCCCTTAATCTCTCAGATAATCAGTGCCAGAAACGCAAATTACGCTGGGATTGCAGCGCACAGCTGCAGCGATGCCAACGCTTCGACGGCATCGCCGTGAATAATGATTTTTTTGTGACTTACTGCCAAATGGTGCCGGTTTATCGGGCGTAAAACAAAGAGGGTCTGGGTTAATCTTGCAGGTTAATGGGGTTGTGGGGTGGGCAGGGGGCTGGGGTGCCTGGGAGGGGGCGATGGGAGAGGAGAGCGGTGCGAGGCTGGGCTGGGCTGGATCAGGCCCTGGGTCACGGTCAAACCAGGGTTACGGCGTGCCCAGGGTCTCTGGCATCCTCACAGCAGGATCCGGTGAAACACGGTTCCCGGTGACACCGGCTTCTCCCGCAGGTTTCACCGCGGGGACTACACGGTGGAGGTGAGCATCAATGACTACCTGGACATCTACTGCCCGCACTACGAGGAGCCGCTGCCCGAGCGGATGGAGCACTACATCCTCTACATGGTCAACTACGAGGGGCACGCGTCCTGCGACCACCGGCAGAGGGGCTTCAAGCGCTGGGAGTGCAACCGGCCCGACTCCCCCAACGGGCCCCTCAAGTTCTCGGAGAAGTTCCAGCTCTTCACCCCCTTCTCGCTGGGCTTCGAGTTCAGACCCGGCCACGAGTACTACTACATCTGTGAGTAGGGGCCGCCGCGGGGACGGAGGGGAGGGGGTCTGGGGGGACCGGTGAGCGCAGCCCAGGGACGTCCCCCGCATCGCCCGGACCGGACCCGGACACTGAGCCATGGCTCCGTTTGCATTGGTGACCCAAAACGCCTCAAAGCCCCCAAACCCAGCCATGTCCTTGTGCCGGCAGCGCCGGCATGCCCGGCTCAAGGCAGAGATCCTGGCCAGCACACGCTTGGTGCTGAAAGCCCTCGCCGGGGCTCAGTCACAGCCGTGGGCATGGGGTGGCCACAAGAGCGACTGGGACTTTCCAGGGACGGCGGGATGATGGGGACACTGGTCTCAACCCCACGGGACCACCACCGGGCACCGGTAAAGGTGCTGCATGGAGCAGTGGCACAGCCCTGCCGGCCCCAGGCAGCGGCCCCGGGTGCTCCCACGCTCTCCCACGTATTCCCGCAGGCTGCCATGTGTTCCTGCGCTCTCCCGCACTCTCCCCTGTACTCCCCGGCTTTCCCAGGCCACGCTCCCCTTTCTCGCCCTAGGGATGAAGCCCACGCTGCCCGACCCGCGTCGGGGGAAACTTCTGCGGGCGCCTGGGTGCGGGTGGCAGGATCAGGGCCCCGGGACGGTGCGGATCGGGCCCCTCGTTGAATTTCTGCCTCCGGAGCGACCTGGCGCGGGGGCCAGGGCAGAGGAGGGGGAGAGGAGCCGGACCGGCTTCCTTGGGAGCCCACTGGAGCCATGGGAAAATAAGCTAATGGGGCTCGGATCAGGCGCTGGGAGTCTGGCAATCAAGAAAGAGTAAAAAAAAAGAAAAAAAAAAGAAACCGTGACCCCCAAGCACTCGACGGTGTCACAGGGAGACAGGGACGCCTCTCTTCTCGCGCAGGAGCCAGCCGGCATGCTTATCTTCCTTATTATTTCTCCCCCTTTTTCCTAAAGCATCTGTTTTCAGCCCACTTAATTTGTTCCTTTTATCTATATTAAATTACAGTTTTTTCCCCCCTCTCCCTCTCCCCTGTAAAATGTCACTCGTGAAATAACTGCATCTACAACTCTCTCTTCCCCCCCTCCCCGTTTTATTTTATTTTTTTTATTTTTAATGTCGTTAGGGAGAGATTACACAGAAGTAAATGGTGAAGCTGATCATTGCTAAACCGGTTAGAATTCATGTCATGCGGAACATTAGAAATTATGCCTCTTTGAGGAACCGTATTTAGCAGACATGAAAGAAAAGAAATTGCCTCCTCCTCGAGCTCGCAAATTGGAATGCCATTAACCTCGCAGGCACGGGGACGCGCTCGTGCTCCCCGCGCCGGGCCAAGGGCACCGGCTGGCCCTGGGGACGGAGCCGGCCGACGGAGCTGCTGCGGGATGCCCGCGCTGCGGCTCAGCTCGGCACGGCTCGGCACGGCTCGGCACGGCACGGCAGGTGCTGGCCACAGCTCGCGTGGCCTTCTCCTTCCCTGCGTGGGGTGAGCGCCAGGGAGGAAAAGAAAAGGGAAAGGGGGGAAAAAAAAAACCATGGAGGCTCTGCAGCATCGCCGGCGTCTCCCCAACATGGCGGTGCCCAGGGGCGCCGGGGCTGCGCCCGTTCCCGTGGGAGCGCCGGTGGCGTGGGCGAGATGCTGACCCGGGTGCAGGGGCTGGATGCGGCCGCCGAGGGGTCCGGGGCGCACGGCCGCCATCGCGGGGGGTGCTGGGGTGCACGCGGTGGGTGCTCAGCTCTGGGGTGCGGAGAGGGGCCGGGTGGGGGCCGGGAACCCGACCGAGCCAGCGGCCCCTTTGCAGCTGCTCCGTGGTTTTATTTGGTAAAAATAAATCAAGTGGGTCCTGGGGAGCAGCGGGGGTGGCCCCGTGTCACCATCCGCACCGGGGACCCGCCGTGTCCCTCCTTAAGCGCCGAGGGAGAGGGATGGTGGTGGCCCGGTGCCGCTGGAGGGGACTGCGCGTGCCTGGGCAGGGCTGGCCCCTTGCTGCTGCCTCTCCTGCGAGCAGCATCCCAATTCCCCTTCTTCCAGCTGAAATTAAACTTTATTGCGAATAATGCTCTCTCTCCTTCTTTAATTAAAAAAAAAAAGAGAAAATTAAATTCCTTTAAAAACATATATATAAAAATCACATTTTCTCATATTGAGAGGGGACTTTCACCAAGATAATTATTGCAATTACTCCCTTTCTCGCTCCCAATGAGTATTATTTTTATTCTGTGCCTTTATCCTCGTTTTGCCTGCTCAGGGAGAGCCGTGCAGCCCTGCCTGTGCGCTCGCAGCCCCCTGCATCACGGGCGACGGGACAAAAGCCACGCGAGCCATTGGCCCCCGTCCCCAAAGGGAAGCTGCAGCTGTGCTGGGACCATCAGGGGCCCGTTACTGGGCTCACCTGGGCGGGGGCTGCCAGCCCTCCCTCCCTCCCACTATAAATTTGGGCGGGGGGGTGGGCGAGGGCTCTGCTGTGCTGGGGATGCTGCAGGGCAGCTTGGCACCGTCCCGCTCCTCGGGGCTCCCCGCAGGATGTGGCCCCCCGGCTCTGGGGGGGGCTCTCCCTGGAGCAGGTGGGTGCTGGGCCCCCCAGTTTCCCTCTGCCCGAGGCGATGCCCCGGGAGCCTCCGCGGTGCAGCCTGCTGATCCACGTTTCAAGTTGCTTCGGGGTTTGTTTGAGGTGACCCCGGGAGGGGACGGGGACCCGGACCCCGCTCCTCCCTGTGGGCTGTTCCCCCGCCACGTCCCAGCGGGGCGCGGGCAGCCACAGCAGCCCCGGCACGGGCTCGGGGTTTGCCGTTGGAGCCAGGCCAGGCCAGGGCAGCCTCCGCGGTGGCTTCTAAGGTTTGGTGACGCCGTGTGGGGCTGCGCCCCTCCCGGCTCGGACCCCCCATCACTGGTCCTGTGCGGCAGGGTTGGATGCGGCTGCCCATCTCCCCACCGCGCCCCGGGCATCTTGGTGGTGCCGCAGGGGGTCACGGTGTGCGCGGACCCTCGAGGGGTCCCTGGGGCGGGTCCCTGCCCCGAGCCGGGCTCTGCTCCGTCCCCATGGTGGGGGCCGAGCCGGGCCCCCCCTCACTCGCCCCCTTCTCTCCCCTTTGCCTCTCCGCAGCCGCGTCCCCCCCGAACGCGGTGGACAGGCCCTGCCTGAAGCTGAAGGTGTACGTTCGGCCAACAAGTAAGTGAGCTGGGCTGGGGGGAGCGGCCCTGCCCCGCGGGGCGAGGGCGATGCTCTCGGTGGTCCCGGGCAAGTGGGGACCGTGGAGGGGGACAGGGTGCCCTGGGTCCCAGCTGGTGGCACCCGATGGGGCCGGTGCCTGCAGCCCCGCCAGAGCCGTCCCGGCAGCGGCTGCACCACGGCGGGCGCATCGCCTGCTTGATGGACGTTTGCCACTGAGTTTCGGATAGGGGAAAAAAAAATAATAATCATCTCTGCACAGTGGCTACTTTTCAGAATCAAATAACTCAGCCATTTAAAAAAACAAATTAATAATTTTCTTCTCCTGTTAACGTGTAATTAGCAAATGGCAGCAGCTCTCCCTGGGGAAGGGCTGAGTGCCTGCAAAATGTCACCATTTAAAAGGATGTCTTTCTTTTTTTTTATTTGCATGGCTTTAAAATAAAACCCAATATAATGAAACCATCTGTAAAAAATCATTCTGTTTTGCTCAGGACTAGGGCATAATAGGGGGGGAAAATCTCTCCCGATATTATTTTTCAGTATTTTAATAATACTGGGATTTTATTGCACTGATGCCTCGTGGAGAGGAAGGGCTGCCTTTGTGCTGCGAGGGGCAAGGGGCTTTGCCCCGGGGGCTGCGGGGGCTCCCCGAGCGCCGTCCTGGGCCGGGCACCCCGGGGCGAGTCCCCGAAACCTTCTCATTTCCAAGTGCCTGGCGTGGGGGGACCCCGCACAGGGCCCCTCCAGGAGCAGGGGCGAGGGGGCCGGGTGCGTTGGGGGACAGAGCATCCCCGGACAGCACCAGGCTCTGCTTTTCCTGGCTCCAGGTCCCTGAAAATCCTTAATCCTGTAACAAACATGAGCGAGCCGAGCCTGGGGAGCGCGTTAGCAGCTTCAGCCATCATTTAACTGCTCCTCGGCGCGCTCTGGGCTGCTGCCGGCCGGGATTTGGCTGCGGGTGCCCCTGCCCTGCGTGGGCTGGTCCAGCCCCAGCCCTGGCACCCGCCTCTGGCACAGGGGGCTGTCGGGGGGCTTGGGAGGGGCCGGGGTGAAACGCTGCCTAATCCCCTTTAGAGGGCAGGAGCCGGGGCACCCTGTGCCCTCGCCCACCCCCCAGCCCCGGAGGGCACCCACAGCGTCCCCATGCTGCCCACCCCCGTGGCACAGGGCTGCCGGAGCTGCACGTCGGTGTCGCTGCTTCAGGTCTGGCAGCGGCGCTTTCGGGGAAGCCAGGAGTCCCTGAGTCCTTTATTTTTTTTAAATCCCATTAATCTTGAGATGGTGCCAGGGTTTGGGGGGGGATCCTCGCCGCAGGGCTGCTGCTGCATCAGCAGCACCTGGACCCCAGCCCCCGGGGTGCTGAGCATCACCCCCCTTCTGCCAGGGCAGGATCTGCCCCGGAGCGCGGCCATCCCGCACGGCTCTGCTGCCGGCTGACGCTTCCCTCTCTTCCTCCCCTTCCGCAGACGATTCCCTCTACGAGTCTCCGGAGCCCATTTTCACCAGCAACAACTCCTGCTGCAGCCTCAGGGTCCCGCACGCCATGCTCGTGGTGGTGCCGGTCGTCTGGACGCTCCTGGCCTCGTAGCTCCAACGCCGACGTGCCGGGGAGCGGCTCCGTGGGGAAGGCGCAGCCCAGGGACGGATCCTGGCCACCCCGAATCACCTTCAAGCTGCGGCTCCTGCGGCAGCGGGACGGTGCCTGGAGAGGTCGTTGGCGCGGTGGGTTGGTGCTGCCGGCAAGAAGCTCGCCCGGATCCAAGTCCCCGGCCTTGCAGGGCCACCCGTGCCGGGGCATCGCGCCGGGAATGGTGAAGGGCTGCCCTGCGGGACGGATCCTGGCTGCGCACGCCGAAAGCTCCCGTCCCTGCGTTGCGGCTCACTTGGCGCCAGCCCTCCTGTCGGATGTTGCTTTTTACATTTCTAGACCAAATAGAGAGTCCTCGTTTGTTCGGTTCTTTTTTTTGTTTTTTTGGTTTTTTTTAAAGAAAAAAGATTTTTATTTTTATTTGTCAGGTTGTTTCAGCCCGGGCTTCCCCGTGTCAGACTGTCCCGCACGGGGCCAGGCTCAGCCCCCTACCGCAGAGCCCCTCGCCGGGGCGGCTGCAGCACCCTGCCTTCACCCGGCCGCAGGCAGAGCCACAGGCAGCACCGGGACGCCAGGAGAGACGGACACCAGCGATGGTGCCGATGGCTCCGTTGTCGCAGACTCCTTCCCAGCTGGGCTCTCGCTCCAGCAGCAGGACGTCGCGCTTCCCCTGCCACCCCCCTGCCACGGAGGTGCGGGGACGGGGGGCCTGGTCGGACCCGAGCCCCTGCTGAGCACCCGCTGGGGTGACCCTGTCCCCACCACTCGAGCCATGGATGTCACCGCTGTCCCCATGGGACCCCGGCGTGGCTCTGCAGGCAGCAGAGCAAACTGGACGCAGCTGAGGGGAGCCCCAGGGATGCCCGGCCGGCACGTGGAGCTCCAGGGATGCCCGGCCGGCACGTGGAGCTCCAGGGATGCCCGGCTGGCACGTGGAGCTCCGGGGATGCCTGGCAGGCACGTGGAGCACCGCCGGGCGCTGGGAGCCGGCGGGCCGGGCTCGCCCAGCAGCTGGGATCGCTCCACAGGCGTTCGGCTGGAGCTGGGGCTGGAGTCCCCGCCGGTGGCAGGGCTGATCTCACCGGGGCAGTAGGAGCGTGCCGGCCCTGGCGCTGCCCGCGGGGCAGGTTTTCCTCCTCCGCAGCCTTCTGCTCCACACTGCGTCCCCCCCCGATGCCTTGGGGGTGCGAGAGCCCCCCCCGGGGGGACCGGTGGCCGCGTGCGGGACCATCGCGGCGCTCCCCATGGTCGCCCCTTCATCCGTCCCCCAGCTGCTGCCGGTGTCCCCGGGGCTCCGGCGCTGGGCTTGGGGGACTTTTTCCTTATCCTTCTTTGCATTAATAAGAGAAACCCACCCAAAGCCCCGGTCCGAGGTGGGCCCTGATGCCAGGGGTGGCAGGTCCCCAAGGAGGGGTCCCCCCACAGCCCCGGGGCCCGACCCCTCCTCGCCTTAAATCTGGGGCTGTCCCACCCGGGGGGGTCCCGTGCCCATCCCGTGGAGCCCCCCCACCCCGGGGACTCGGTGGTGCCGGGGATGACGGCGATGGGCTCGGACCCGGCCGAAGCCCCTCCTGCGGGCGCCTTTCCGAGCGCACCCCAGAGCCTTCCCGTGGCGGGGGGCTGGCGGGGGCTCCCTCCCTGTACATACAGCGCTATACTGTGAGCGGTTTTTTTTATGTATTGTTGAGAATGAATTTTATGGAAGGGTTTATTTTATTTTTATTTTATTTTTATTTTTTAGACTAGGAAGCTGAAATCTCGCAATAAGCTCATCTCGACCATCCAAAAAATACAAAAAAAAGAAAAAAAACACAATAAAAAAATCGCATTCCCTGCCGTCCCGTCCCCGTGTGTCCAGACCAGGTCGTGGTTCTCAAAGGCGAGCGAAAGCACCGTGGTTACCCAGGGGATGAGGGAGGGCACCCACCCCGCCGGGCGCTGAGCACCCACCGGGCTCCGGCGAGGAGCCGGCAGCACCCGCCTGCCATCGCAGTGCCGGCTTGTGGGGGAGCAGCGATGGCAAAACCTGGCCTTCGGTCTGTGTTTTATATATATAGATTATATATATAAATATCTATATTGTGTACAGCGACTGTGGGAGAGTGGGAAAGCGAGTGCGGCAGCAAGGCTGGCAGGGGCCGGCGGCCGAGGCGAGGGGGTGGTGAGGGCTGGGGGTGCTTCGCTGTGGCCGGGCTGTCCCTCGGGGGCAGCCCTTCGTGGGCGCTGGTTCTGCGTGTTGGTCTCCGTTCCGCCTAGCTTCGTCCTTAGACACGCCGCTTTCGTCCTCGACGTCGTGCTGATGGTAACCGGATCACCGCCCCGTTTGGATTCTGTATTTTTTTATAATAAAATAAAAATAAATGTCGTGTGAGGCCCTTGCTTTCGAGAAATGGCTTTCCCTCCCACTGCCGCGGCGCTTCGGGCTGAGCCGTGCCGTGTCCCCGGGGTTTCCAGCCCCCCACGGGCACTGGGAGCCACCGGCCGGCGCGAGCCAGGGGCCAATGCCGGCACCGGGGTGGCCGCGCTGGGCTCCGTCCCCGCTCCCCATGCAGCCCTCTCCCCCGGTGCCACGGGGCTGAGACGCCAGACCGCTCTGCTGGGTGGTGTGTTAATTACGGGAAGGATTTAATTACCGCGTTAATGAATAATAATGGATATTAAATTAATTAATATGCAATTGTTGATAGTACTTAATTATTGGAGGCGATGCAGCCTGGCGGGTGGGTGCTTGGGGCTGGGATGCTCCGGTGTCTCCCCGGGCGCTGCCGCAGCCCTGGCTGCTCGCCCGCCTCTGCCTCAGTTTCCCCTGTGCTGGGGCGGCGTCGGGCCGCCAAGAGGTGACGTCCTGGGAGGCCACCACAGCCGGGACGGGCGGCTCGTAGGCGGCATCGTGGGCATCCTTTGCGAACCCTATCGCAACTCCGGCCCGGGAGGGGAGGGGAGGGGAGGGGAGGGGAGGGGAGGGCACCCCCACCTGCTCCTCTCTTCCTTAAGTGCTAAATAACTTTTTGTGCGGCCCATGTTCATTTCCCGGCATTTAACGCGTATTTCAGCATAATTAGCAGAATAAGAACAATCCGTTGTTAATTAATTCAGGCTCGTACAGCTGATCCGAGGCTCTGAAGTTTGCCACGAGAGGGTGAAAGACTAATTTTGCTTTTTAATAAGGGCCATCTGTGTGCCAGGAGCAGGAGAAATACCGGCACCGACGGCCGGGGAGGCGGGTGCCACGTTGAGCTCCGTGGTCGCTGCCGGCTCTGCCAGCTCCTGCCAATGGGCTCCGGCAGTGAAAAGTGCCGGGGAAAGAGCCCGGCGGGGACTTACCGAAAAAAAGGCAATTTTTTAGACCCACTCAGTAGGTTTTTTTGAGGCCTGACTCATTACTTTTTTAACGCTGGGGGTTGGAAATACGGAGTTAAAAATAGCAAACTGGCAGGCGCAAGGCTGAGACGGATCATCGTTAGTAATTAATTAATAGAGTCATGGATTTTTAAGGCCTGAAAGGGATCATTGTGATCAGGCAGCCCGTCTCTCTCACAGAGGCGGCGAGGTTTGATTTAAGGACTCGTGGGGATGGAGAGCTGGGCCAGCCCCGCACGCTCTTCCCGCTGCGTCCCGCCGGGGCCCCGCTCCGGGCACTGCCAGGTATCGCCTGCCGGCGCGGTTCAATCCTTTATTATATTTCAGTCCTTCGTTGTATTTAACCCGGGGCTGGATTGGGGCTGCTGGTGAGGCCGGGGCACGGCTGGGGTCCCCGCAGCTCCCGCCTGCCTCGTGCCCGGGGGCCCCTGCGGCTCTGGGGTCTCGCCAGCGGGGACGTGCCGCAGCGCCCACCTGCTGCAGGCACCGGTGCACCCGTGAGCGGGGCCCGGTCGTTAATGCAGCGGATAATTGGGGCTGAAACAGCCGCTGCGGAGTCGAGCCCTGAGCTGAGGGAAGCTCAAGGTCCCGGTGCCAGGTCCCCTCCCAGCAAGCGGGGCCGGGGTCATTCCCTTCCCGAGCCCTGCTGCTTCTCACCGATGATCCCATCGGCAGCATCCCCGTTCCCGCACAGGGGAACCGCAGCTCCCTGCCCGGCTGGAGGCCGTGGCGACGCTGGAGGGGATAACCCGCCGCAGCAGACAGGCTGTTGGGGAATGGGTTTCCCATTTCTTTCTTTATTTGAAGTGTCTGGCGCTGCTGGAAAAGAAAGAATTCCTCTGCATGCTGACCCAGAGAAATGAAACACATCTTAAATCTCTTCTTCTCTTTAAACGTGGTGGCGTGTGCGAAGGAAGGAAATGGCCCCCAGCCCCGGGGGTTCCCCAGCCCGCAATGGGAGCTTCTCCCCAGCCCATGACCCCTGAGTCGCAGCTGGGATCGGGATTCCGCTGGCGGGTGAGGGGGCGAGGGGGCAGGATGGGGCGCAGGGAGGAGTAGGGGGTCCAGGCACCCCTGGGGCAGCGGCTGGAGCAGGGGAGCCAGGGCGGAGGGATGGGCATCCCCAGGACCCCTCACCCCGGGTGCTGTCGGGCGGCAGGGCCACCACCGCAGGCAGAGCAGCTGCCGGGGCGATGCCCCCGCGCACAGCCGGCACCGCGGGCAGGCGGGAGGCAGCGGGGGCGTCACGTATGGCTGGCGGTGTCTGAAATGGGTTTTTACAGGCCTGAGTCTCGTCTAACACCAATTTTACGTTGTGGCTGGCAGGGCTTTCCAGCCGCGTGGGTGCTGGCAGCCCCCGAGGTCGGCAGCCCCGTTACGCCGGCAGTCAGGGTTTCGGGGCTGAGGGAGACAGAGCTTCACCTCCCGCGCTGCACTGAGGGCGGATTTACTCTGGGGTTTGGCTGTGCCGATTAATCAGGACGCCAGGGCCGGGGGGGGCTGTGGCCGTGGGGGGGTGGGATGGGATGTCCCACCTGTGCATGGGGTGGGACGAGGGCGGCTCGTGGACCCCGGTTTTCCCACGTGCCGTAATTCCTCCGCTGAGCGGTGAAGGGGAGCTCTCCCGGCACGGCCCTGCTCCAGCACACACTCTCCCTTCTGCTCCATCCTTCTTCTCTTCCTCCCAGTCCAGGACATGCTCAGCTCCATCTCTCTCCAACCAACTGCCGGACCCGTGTCCCAAGGGGACGAAGCCCGTGTCTACGCGGGGCGGCTGCTGGGGTGCTGGCAGCCACGGGCACAGTTGGGTCGCCACAGCTGCACCTCCGAGGGCACCTTTGGGAGGTGGCAGCCCCGTGGCTGTGACGCTGAGGCATCCTGCGTTGGTGCTCCCAGTCCGCTCCAGTGCAAAGGCACCGGGGCTGGATCCGGGGCAGCTCAGGGGTGCTGAGCCCCCATGACGGTCGCTCATGGCGTGCACCTCTCCGAGGAGAGCAGCTACCGTACATCTCCACCAGCACGCTGCTCCTTGCTCCGTTTCAGCATTTCGGCGTTGATAGTTTTTTCTTTTAATCCCATGAAGGCAGCGGGCGCACCGTGCTCCACTGGCCCGTGGAATATCCTGCCTGGTGCGAGGTTACGGCTGCAGACAGCGCAGGAGCCCGATCCGCAGCTTGCTCAGGAGGGTGAGCCTCCCCAGCCCCGGTGATAGCGTCCAGGTTTACACCTCGGCGAGGCTCAGGATCTGGCCAGCAGCTCACCGATTCCCCTGGCACCTCTCTGGCTTCCCTCCCCTTCTTCTTGCTCCAGATCCAGAAGCCTGCAGGTGAAACACAGCCAGAGGAGGGATGCTCAGCTGGGCAGGTCCGAGCCCTGCCGTGCTTTGCAGCGGGGTTTTCTTGATTTGTGCCGCGGCGGGGTGAGCCCGGTGCCTGCTCGTGCAGGGATGCCGCCTCAGCTCCTCCGGCAGCGCTGGGTGCAGCTCCAGCCACCGTGTGCCGAGGGAAACGTTCACCGTGAGGACGGGCCGAGCCGAGCTCTCCCCGGAGCTGCTCGAGGCAGAGCAGGGGGCTGGGAGCACCCGGTGCTAAAAATGATCCTTTCTGCAAAGCCCGCTTGATTCCCCAAACTTGCTGGCACCCTGACCCCCCGCTCCGGCCAGCCCACCCACTGAAACGTTGCCCCCCTCCCCACCACATGCTCTGGGCTCCCTCCCTGCGAGCCGCCCCACGTCCCCTCCCCAGCATCTGCCTTCAATTTGCTCCGTTTAAATGAATTCCCAGCGGCCGGGCTGCCCCCTCGCCTCCCTGCGTCCCCATGGCGTTGGGCCTTTGCACGTGGCTTGTGGGTGCTGCAGAGCTCGGGCTCCTGGATGCACCAGCTTGCACGGTGGCCACCAAGTCTGCACAGTGGCCACCGAGGCTGCACAGCGCCATCCGGCTGCTCTGCCACCACGGTCCCCCAGCAGCTGTGCAGAGCAGAGACCTGGCTGCAGCAGGGCTGGGGGGCTCATCCCTGCGCCCCCTGGTCCCGTCCCATGCAGGGGACCCCAGCACCCTGCAGCACCCTGTGCTCACCGTGGGCTCACCGGCACCTCCCAGGCTCCATCGCTTCTCTCTGGCAGCTCCCGGCACAGGCTCCTGCCCCGTTTCGGCATGGCTCCGATAAGAGCGTGCATCCACCACTGTGCGAGGTGGCCGGGCTCGCAGGGGGAAGCACTGATGCAGCGGCACGGGGGCACCCGCCGCCCTTGCTGCTTGTTTTCTGCTCCCTGGCTGTCACATCTGCACTTCATTCCCTGCCTTCCCTCCCACCATCCCTCTCCCCAGCCTTATCTCCTGATAGGTACAAGCGATACAACCCGAAACATTTATGTAACGAGCTGCCGGCTGCTGAGCACCCAGGAAACCACCAGATCGGGGGCATGATTTATGAAAATAGCGCGAGAGGAGAGCGGGGAGTTTGCTGAGCCGCGGCAGAGACGAGGCACACGTGGTGAGGGACGCCGGCTCCCATCGCCGCTCCCCAAGCATCGCCAGCACCTTTGCTCCCGGCTGATCTGGATGCGGGGCCATGCCTGGTGCCGGCGGCGGCTGGACCGGGTGGCGCGGCGGGGAGGCGAGTGCGCGGAGCCCCCGCGCTGTCCCTTTGCGGCCATTGATTTCCATGAAATAAGCCAGCCGGGTGTGTAATTGCGCACAGCGATGGCAGCCTCCTTTACGTGCTGTTTGGCGGGGCTCTGCTCGCAGGAAATGAAACTTTCAGGCCAGCAGACATTTAGTTTCCCTCAGCTGTTAATTCCCTGCCCTGGGGAGAGGAGGGGGTGAGGGCGGCCTCCAGGGAGGGCGATGGAGGGGTGGGCTGGGGGCTGCCGCAGCCCCCGGGCCTGGGAGCGTCCATGGGAAGCGATGGGGAGAGCAACCCGGGAGGTCAGTGCAGCTCGCCTGCACCCGGGGCACCTTCCCTGCGCCTTTGCCCCCATCCTGAGCCCAGCTGGGCTGGCGGGAGAGGCGAAGCAGGCGCGAGCGCCCGCGTCCCTGCCCCTGCCGGCCCCGAGAGCTTTGCCGGGGCGCGGTTTCTCCCCCAGGCACGGAGTGAGCATCCATTCCCCTCGGCGAGCTCCTCTCTCGCAAGGTAACCGGCATTATATTCGGACCAATTGCTCCAGCATGATCCTCCTGAATGTTGCACAGCATGTACACGGCGTCTTATGTAAAATACATGCCCCTGGGTGAGCCTTTTAATAGCAATGGCTCCTGCCCGGGGGGCGGGGGGCCGCTCTCTGCCACGGCGGTGCCAAGAAATGATTGAAAAGTTGGGGCTCGCCGTAGGAAACACCCTGCTGGGGGGAACAACTTGTTTTCATTCTCCTGCCAGGTAACAAATGAAAAGAATTGCAATGAATGCTAATGGGGCGGGGAGCGGGATGCTGCGGAGGCTGCCGGGGCTGGAGCGGGGCTGGGCAGGTGCCGGGGCGAGCTGGGATGGGGGGTCCGGCCCTGGGAACGCGGGAGCTGCCGGGGGACCCCGGTTTTGCAGGCTGGAGCCGGCCAGGGGAAGGACAGCATGCCCTGGCATGGGGCTGCTGGGCGCGACGGGGAGGATGCGCTGGGATGCTGTACCAAAATTGTTTCTTTTTGCAGAAAACCAGAGCTGGGGGAATGCGCCAGCCCCCAAAATGCCCCTTGGCAGGAGCTCCCGTCCCCAGGGAGCCCGGCCCGGCCATCGGCCTCCCTGTGCCACGGCCGCGCCGCCGTTGAACCGGCTCCCCGGCGAAGGGCTGCGCCGGGCTGAGCTGTTTGTAAATGCAGCCGGTCTGGCAAGCGGGAGGGTAAACACGGATGAATAGCCTTCATCCACTCCAGTAAATATTTTATATCACACACCAAGAAAAGACACTCCTATTTAAATGATTTATAAAAGAAGATCATGTAGAGGTTTCTATAAAATATGTAGGGCTCCTAATCCCGACATCATCAAGCAAAGAGGACTGAAATCATATATTACCTTTTCAACAGCATCGCCGGCTGCAGGGATACAACTGACAAATAAAAGTGTGTTTACAGCTTTTGGGCTCCTCTGGGGAGAGGTAAATCACGGCGGGGGTGGGAAGGGGAAAGGAAGCCGGAAATTAAGGGGCAATTTCTGTCCGTCAGGGCAGCGTGGGGCAGGGGGTGCGGGGCTCGGGGGCCCCGGTGGCCCCGTCCCGGGCAGCCGTGCTCTGGGCGCAGCGATGCTGGTCCCCGAGTCCTGCCCGGTGGCGCAGGGCATAAACCAGCCCCCCTGGGCCGCCCCAAGCCACGCTGATGTGCGACGGGTTGGCGCGCATCGAGGCCGTGCCCTGCTCTGCTCCGCAGAAGGGCTGGACCAAGAGCAGCCACCAGGGCTGGGTTTTCCATGGGCACTGGTGCAGTCAGGATCAGGCCGCAGGGATACGGCCCTTTTCACCTTGGGGCCGGCATCCTCCCCCTCCTCGTTGCCACTCAACGCTCCCATTGCCCCATCCTCTCGCCACATCCTTTTGGCTCCATTTATTGAGGTTTTTTTCCCCCACAGACCCTTCCACTGCCTCCATCTCCCCACCGGGAGCTGGGGACCCCCAGCCCCGGCAGACGGCACGCACCGCGCGCCCACGCCGGCGAGGGGCACGGCCAGCCTCTGGCAGCGGCGGCGGCGATTTGGCATGCGGCGGCGGGAGCCACCAGCCGATGGGGCCCCAGCCGCCACGTTATTAAGGGATTAGCAAGTTGTCTTGGCGCTCAATTGTAGATAAGTGCCGCATTTTGTATTATCTTTTCACGCTGCACCGCGAAGGATGACAAAGAGACAACATGGGTGTCATGGCCTTCAGCATATCATTAAGGGTAATTTGTCTTGCGGGGAGGGGGAGGGCGAAGGGAGAGAGGGAAGGAGAGGAGGCGAGGGAGGAGAGGGAAAAGCAGCCCGGGAGGAGAGAGGGGATTAAAAACTAAGGAGAGGAGATTAGGAGTGAAATGCGAACTGTATTCAGAGGCAGCCAGGCAGGGAGAAGCAAATAGCCAAGGAGGGGATGCCGTGCCGCGGGGGCTCAGCCCGGCAGCCGGGGCCAAGCCAGCAGGAGAGAGCCCTGGGGCTGGCGTAGGGGAGGCGGGAGGGTGGGCAAGGGGTGGGGGGCTTCGGAGACCCCCCCTTTTCCTGCACAGAAGAGCCCCGAATCCATCCCCAGCCTCCATCATATGCATTAATCTATACTAATAAGCAGCCATCCAGGCCGGTGTCACAGGCAATCAGCCGCACACCGGGGGACTCGCGGGAATCCATTTCCCCGTTTCATGACCAGCTAACCATCGCCCTCGGCCCGGGGGTCGGGGCACGGTGGTGGGGGCCAGGGCACGGCGGCAGCTCCTTGGTGCAACCTGCTCCCAGTGCAACCAGAGCCTCGGTGCAACCTGCTCCCGGTGCAACCCCATTGCTCCCAGGCTCTGCAGCCCCCCAGCCCCATCCTCACCCAGCACCTGGCAGCCAACCCCATTAGGAGCCGGCAGCGTGGGGCAGGGTCTGCTCCCCCCCTCGCCGGGCAGCAAAGGGTAAAAGAAAGAGTAATAGCAAGAGGAAAATGTAGCAGAAATCCAGCAAAGCCCCCCAGGCCTGGGAAAGCGGGGGCTGAGCTGGCAGTGGTTTGCTCTATCGGTCAATCAATCAATCAGGAATAAAGGCGCGGGTATTGATCGGGGAAGATGGCTTTTCAGGGGCCGGGTAATGGAAATATGCATCTGGAGACAGTCAAATGGAACCGCTAATGCCAGGTCACCGCTACGAGGAGACGCCGCCTTGATTTGCAGGAGGAGAAACCCTGTGACGACAGCTCACCCTCACCCAAATGCCGCTTCGGCCCCTGCCCGCAGAGCCCGGGGTGGCTGAACCCCCGCGGGGCGACGAGGGGCTGGTGCCGGCCCCGGGGGGATGCAGCCAACTCGGGGCAAGCGGCATCCAGGTACCACCGTGGTCCCCCAGCCCCTTCCTCCTCCGCAGGGACTGGGGCTGCTGGGGACGGGGACGGGGCATCCTCCTGCGCCCCCTCCCTCCCCTTCTGATAATCCTATTTTTGAACCAGGGGATTAGGATCAATACTTCACTCCTAATGCTGTGGTAATACAGTGTTACACCGCCAGCGCCAGTTCCCTGCTGAAACACTTAAGGTAGTTTAAACCCATTTGTGCCAGGGAGTGCCGTGAATCCACAACGAGCTCCTTGCACGGCTGAGGCAGAGCCGCGGCGGGGCGGCACGGTGGCTGCCCGCCTGGCAGCTGCCCGCACGGCTGCTGGCCAAACCCAGCCCTGGGTGGCCACAGCCAGCGAGGGGATGGTGGCCCTTTGAGCCCAGGGGGACTTCTGGACCCCGAAAGGGCCATGCTGGGCCGGGGCTTGTGTGCACCAAGGCTGCTGCTGGGTCCCCTGCAGCCGGGCGGGCGAGAGCCGTGAGGGATGTGCAGGCAGCGGCTGCCCGTGCTGCCTGCCTTGGCACCTCTGCTGGGCCTGCTCTGGGCAGCCGAGCCCTCGTGCAAGCACCCCTCGTGCAAGCATCCCTCATGAAAGCATCCCTTGTGCAAGCACCCCTCGTGCAATCGAGCCCTTGTGCAAACGGTTGTGGCACCTGGCTTTTGGGTGCCCCCAGCTCTGCCCCGGGTTTTGGGTGCCCCCGGCTCTGCCCCGCGCCCAAGCAGCCCCTCGCCGGCCGGCGGGACGGCCCCAGCGCGGGGCCAGGGAAACCCGGCCATCTTTCACTCCAAATTGGCCGAGGGGTTTGGAGGCGAACTCCCAGGGAATAGAAACACAAATATTTCCATCCAGTGCTATAATTATGAATTAGAGCAAAGCTCTGTCTTTATTAGGTGCTAATAGAGATAAAGGGGGTTTTGAAATGCAAGGCACAGCTATATAAATGCTAATTCACCCGGAGACCGTCCTCTCTCCCCAGACCGCAGAGAACCGAGGTTTCAGGGCAACTTCTCTCCAAAAAAAAAAAATCCCGGCCGAGCAAACTCCAAGAAACCATCTCAGCAACTTAATTAAGTTTGTTCAGCGATGCAGCAGCTCCCCTCCGCCGGGCCGCCCTGGCGATGCCCCAGCAAACCCCGTCTGCGGGGTCCAGGGCCGGAGCTGCCCGCGGGGGCCGGGGCGGCAGCGAGGGGCTGGCGGGGGACCTGCGGCGTGTGGGCCCCAAGGCCCGGAGAGGGCCGCGTCCCCTGCGCGCACGGGCGTTGCAGCGTGCGCTGATGCACGTGCGCGCACATACGCACGTGTTGCAGCATGCGCTGGTGCACGCACACATGTTGCAGCGTGCATGCGCACACGTTGCAGCACGCACACATGTGCATGCACGGTGGCGTTGCTGTGGCACCCCTAGGCACGTGTGCTGCCTTTCCTCGAGGCACCGAAGGCGAACCGCTGCCCGCAGGCAAGGCCGGGCAGGCTCTTGGCGATGGCGGCACAGCCACAGCCCCCATTTACCGCAGCTTTTGGGTCCGTAACGCTGCAGGGCACGGCCTCGCCTCCCCTCGCCCGCCTCGCTCCCCGCCTGGGGACAGCAGCCCCAAGCCGGCCGGCGGGGACCAGGGAAAGCGGCAGAGCCTCCAGCCCAGCTCCTGCCTTCAGCAGGGCTCTGAGTGCTTAAAAGCTTCCAAGGCGGGTTATTAGGGAAATGAGCGGCGTGGATCCTGATGAAGGGAAAGTGGCTCGCAAGCGCTCATCCTGCCTTCCGCAACCAGCTGATCGATCCCCGCTCCCCTCTGCTCCCGGCTCCTCTTTTCCAGGGAACTCCTTCTGCCGCCCGGCGCAGACCAGGCGACGATTTACCCACCCGCCGGCTGTGCCAAGCCCCGGCTTTACCTGGTGCCCCTGGCCCTCTCCCTGTCACCCCAAATGCGGATTTTTCCATTTTCTCCTGTATCGATCTTCAATCTGGTGCAGAGAAACAAGACAATCCCGGCTAAGCCAGCCCGGCTCTCGCTGCCGCTCGGCCAAAAAGTCGTCCCTGCAATTAAGGGCTGTCCTCGGGGGGGCCGACGGAGTGCGGGCGGAGAGCGGGGTGCCTTTGCAGGGGTGCTCCCCTCCATCTGCGGGCATCCCTGGCCGCTCCGTTCCCACCCCGCGGGCACGGGGCTGGGTGGTGCGAGGGGCACGGTGGGTGCGAGGCTGCAAACCCCCCGGGGCGTTTCACCGGGGCGGGGGGACGCTGGGGGTCCCTGGCCAGGCCGGTCCTGCCGCGGTCCCGCCGCGGTCCCTCATTTCCCCGGCCGTGCTTGATGTGGGTCTCGGGGATGCCGAGCTCCCTGGTCGGGCTGAAGGATGCTCCTGCCAGGGGCCTGGCTGGGGTCCGGCAGGGCGGGCCAGATCCTGCACCGACACAAAGGGGTCTCGTCCCTCCAAGTGGTGCTGACTGTGCTGGGTTACACTGGCAAGGATCCGGCCCTCCGTGCTCGGAGCAGTTTTCAATTAAACCAAAAATATCCTGTAATAACCCACAGAGGGGTTTTTATTTCCTTCCCTTTTTTAATTTTTTTTAAATAAATCTATTATGAGGAGCTTAGAGATGTATGTAAAACCGGCGAGGGACGATTTGAGGATTAGGGATCGGCGCTGTCCTGGTGTGACGAGCAAAGAAAAGAAAATCCCGCCGGGGCCGGGAAAGGGGCGCTGCGTCCAGCTGGGGCGGCGGAGCAGGAGGGGTCACCGTGCCGGCAATGGCTCCGGAAGCAGCAGAGACCCCGGTGCCGGCGAAGGGGGGTCCCGGAGCGGACCCCTGCGGCCGCCCGTGCTCCTGCCGCGCTCCCAGCCCGCTCCCTGCCTGCTCGCATCCAGTTTAGCATAAAAGTCATTTTGGTTCGGGCCCCCCGTCTGCTGCTCCCTCATTTCCCGGCAGCTGATAACTGTCCTGAGCATCAGGGAAACCCGCGGCTGGGGACGGATAGCTGTGCGGGGTGAGGAGCGTTTAACCCCCTCCGCCAAGGATAATTGGCTTGTTTACCATTTTCCTGACCCCAAAAAGACAATGAAATCGTGCACAAAACCAATAGATTTTAGCCACATGCCTGCAGAGAGAGAGGCGATATAAATAAAGCACAGATCGGGATTCGTGCGGCGGGGATGGGTAATGGATTCATAGCGTGAGTGGGGACGTGCCGGGGTTGGCGGGGGGCCGGGCCGACCCCCCGGCCCCGCACGCACCTCGTGGCGATGCTCGGGGTGGCTTTTTGGGGACCAGTTCTGGCTTTCCTGGAAATGGCCCCGTGGGGCTGGCCAGCCTGATTTGCAGAGCTGCTTTGGGTGAAAAACCCCCGGGCTGAGCAAAACCTGCTGCTGGGGGAGAGCGGCCGTGGCTCCGCGGGCACCCAGAGCGCCCCGGGAGGGCTCGGCCCGCGCCCCTGCGGCAGGCGCCGAGCTGGCACCCTCGCAGCCCCTGCTCATCCTCTTGCTTTAATGCACCACCTCTACTTATTCTGCTCCTGTAACTGTAAAATTGATTTTCTTGCAACAAGACGCTTGTCTTTCACTACTGAACACACCCAAATGCTCCAACATAAGACACTGGCAATTTTTAATTAGTTTCCTTTATACCTCTTGCCTCCTCGAGCAGGCATGTGGAACCGGAACAGGGGAGCCCAACAAGGAGCAGGATCCAGAGGTGACAAAAGCACTTTTTATTCTTGATATGATCATTAATAATACACGGCGTTTACCTAAGGAGGCAGGAGCGCAGGAGGGCAGGGGCAAGCGGCACCAGGCGCAGGGAGGTGATTAGCGCATCTTTCCGCTGCAGGGCTGGAGAAGCATCTTTAACCACCGTAACCATTAAATATGATCTCAGAGCAGCTCCTTGCCACCTGCCCCCCTCCCCACCAACGCCCACCGGCACCCAAACCAGCCCAGCGCTGCCGATCGCTTCCTCGGCACGGCGTGGCGGCGAGCTGCCGGCCCCTGCCCTGCTCGGCCACGTCCTGGTCCCTCATGGCCAGGAGCCCGGCTGAGGCGGTGGCCCCCGGGCGGGGGGAGGCGTCGGGAGCCCCTCGAAGGCCAGCTGCGAACACAGGTGGGCCATACCAGCAAAGGCGTAATTGAAAGAGCCACGCTGCCATCACGCCCCCCGATAACGAGCCCAGGGTTATTAAAGCCTTAATGGCTGGTTTGCAGGAGGCCCTGCTGCTCTGCTGGGCTCCCACCCTGCCTGCGCCAGCCCCTGCCCTGCCTGCGCCAGCCCCTGCCCTGCCCGCGCCAGCCCCTGCCCTGCCAGCCCCCTGCCCGCACACCCACGGCCTCGCAGGGGATGCTGTGAGCCCCCTGCTCTGGGGGGGGTCCTGCACCTGCCCTGTGCCCCTGGAGAGGCTGCACCAAAGCCACAGAAAGCCTTGGCCGGCGCACCGGGGAAGCGTGCAGGTAGGTGCCAGCGCCACGTGTCCTTCTTCACCGTAGCCCCGGATGGAGGTCGCTGCCAGCGCTCCTGCGGGCTCCCGGCCGGAGGAGCTCCCTGGCACCCCCAGCCCCCCATGCTCTTGCTGCTGTTCCCCTGTGACTTCTTGCGGGCAGCGAGAGGGCAGGAGAACCAGCAGGATCCCCGGGCATCCCCGGGGCCGGGCAGGGCAGGGGGTCCCCAGCAGCGGGGCAAGGTCAGAGGGGTGCTTGCGGCTGCAAGGGGAGCGCAAAGCCCCTCCGCCCCCGCCGGCGGCACCGCGAGCTCGCACGCGGGAGCACACATGTGCACGGACGCGTGCGTGCCCAAACGAGCTGCCCAAAAAAAAGTTACTGGGGGGGAAAAGGGGAGGGAAAAAAAAGGCAAAGGAAAGTCCTGCAGTCTTTTGCCTTGTCAGTTCTCCGTCTGCTGTCACTCAGCCGCCGAATTCTCCTTCAAGTTGTCATAGCGAGGCTGGCGGGGATTATGCCGAGGCTCTGTCCAGAATTGATTCATGTGGAACGCGTGCTTGACGAGCGGAACCGCTGGTGTGAGCGGGAGCCGCTGAGACCCCCTATTTTCCCACCTTCCTCAGACAATCTGGTATTGTTTGGCCGCAGCCTTAGTGATCCCTGCGCCGGGGCTGTGACTGACACAGCTTTGAGGCTCTAAGGCGTATTTTGAATTTCTAAAACCTCTCAGGAAGTCCCCGGGGTGCCTTCTGCCATTGTCTTGTTTCTCCTTTCGCCTTTTTCCCTTTCCACCCCGAACCCCTCCTGCCTCCCCCGTCGCCTCCTCCCCCTTTTTGCCCCTTCCTCCCCCTAATTCCAGGCCCTACAATCTCTAACACAACCCGTTTTTTTCTCCCCCCCATGTTTACGCTCTGACTTTCTCTGGAGCTGCTCAGCTGGTTCGCAAACATGATTTTAAAAAAAAAGGAAAGAAAAACTAAATAAAGCTCTAAAAGTTCCTAAATCCTTGATCCACCGTGGAGAAGAAGGGCTTTACTTGTTTGCTTTTAATCAGCTGACACAAACCCTGGGATGTGTTGAAAAATAATAATAGAAATAAATCTTTCACCAAATCTATCGCCCGCTTGCGTCCGTCCCGCTGCCCGCTCCGCTCCCGCCGTCCGTCCCGCAGCCAGCCCCGGCGGGGCCGCGCGGAGGGACCGTCCCGCAGGACCAGGCCGAGGGGTTTCCATCCTGGAGAAGCATCTCCGCCAGGAGCCCCAAAGGGGCGCGGAGCCCCCGTCCCCGGCGCAGGACCGGGCCGTCCCTGGCGCGGGCCCAGGCTCTGCCGCCCCCGCCTTGGGCTTCCGTGCACCGGGACCACCGAGCCGGCACGGCCCCGGCCCCTCCTGGGCTCGGCACTATATAACCATTTCCCATTTCCAGTCTTAATCTTATAAGAATGAATTGAGAATGACCAGCGTAAATACACAGGTGCCACTGGGAGCAGAAACCACTCTTTAATCTCAGATATGAAAACAATTCCCTGCTCCGCTCGCTAGCAATCAGCAAGTGCTATCAGTGCCGTGCTCTCCCCGGGAACAGGAGAGCTTATAAATATGAATTAGTGCAGAGAAAATCTACTCTCTTACCTAAAGCTAAATGTTATCTGGGTCCCTTTCCAGCAGTGGCTGACATTTCCAGAGTGCTTTTAGTCACATCTGCGGAAGACAACTCATTTCTTGTTTTTTAAAAAAAAAAAAAAAAGGAAGAGAGGGAGAAAGGAGAGAAAGAGGAAGCGGAGGAGGAGCGGGAGGAGGACGAGGGCAGCGCAGGGAGACGCGGCCTTTGTTTAAAGAGGGAAACGCTGGATGCCTGAGCCTGCTCCGGGAGATGCCGGGTGGGAGGCTCTGCCCTGGCACCCGGCGCTCGCCGGGGAAAGGACGGGGCGGCCAGGGCAGCTGAAGCCCCGAGGCAGCAGCACAACGCGCTCCTGCCTGAGCGAGGCCTCGAAAGGCGGGTGCTCATGGCTGGGGCGTCGAGCAGCCCTGGGGTGGCTCTGGGTGCCGCCTCACGCCTGCCCCAGGGTCCTGCTGGGGGACGTGGGGAGCGGGGACCTCACCCCAGCACCCCGGTGTGCAACACCGAGCGCAGCCCGGGGCGGTGACGGCAGCCAGGGCCAGAGGGACGGTGCGTCCCGTGGGGATGGATGCCCACAGCCCCGGCACAGAGCCCGTCGGGTTCGCCCAGGAGAAGCCTTGCAGGAGGGGAGCCCAGGAAGGGCCGGGTCCCGCAGGGATTTGCGGGACAGCAGGTCCCTGCACACCACCTCTGCCCAGAGGCTTGGTGAGCCGTGGCTCCTGCTGTCGGTGGAGCAGCACGTGTGGACCACCAAAAGCAGCAGGGTCTGGCCCGAGAGCAGGAGTCGGTGCCCAAGAGAGCTGGGAGCGTCCCCAGGGACGCTCCAAAAATTAGGAGGTTCAGTGCCTATGGCCCTGTGCAAGGGTGGGCTGTGCTGCCCTGCCAGAGCTGGGGAAACTGAGGCACGGCGTGGGAAACACTCCCGCAACCGTGGCCGAGGGGATCTCTTTGGGGAGAGGGGAGAGGGAGAGGAAGGTGATGGGGCAGGGGGGTCCTGGGCACCACCAGCAGCAGGAGCTCAGCTCCGGCAGCATGTCCCAGGCACGGAGCGTGCCCTGCTCTGATGGCATCCTGGCCGGCCACGTCTCTCCCTGCCTCTCCTACCCTCCTGCTCGGGGTGCCCGAGGGACCCCACATGCTGCTGCTGCACCCCAAGGGGCCTGCGCCTCCACGGGCCCGTGCTGCTGACGATGGGGAAGGATGCGGCCCCGCGGCAGGCGTGCAGACCCATCCCTCCTCCCTCCCACCGCCCGGCTCTGATCCCCGCTACCTGCGCGCGCCGGCCTCTCACCGCGGCCATACCTGCGAGGGAAGGAACTACAGACCGCGAGAGTCTCTAATGGGATGCTTAAGCCGTCTTTTAGGTTTTTAATGAGCGGTTCCTGGCAGGAATGCTAAACATCGCTAGGTAGACAGACCTGTCTCACTGTCAGGCGGCGCGATGTGTTTCTGTGTCCTTGTCTGGCTCAAGTGAGCTCTGACCTCATTTGCTTCGTGCCATTCAATTAGCAAGGCGAGCGGCGCTGGGGAGGGGCGGGGATGCCGGGGGGAGTTTAACCGTATGTATTAATTTCCATTTTATGTTCCAAACAATTGAGCATCACTCGGTGGCGGGAGGCAGCAGCCGGCCCCTCTCGCGGGTACCGTTCCCAGCCGCTGCTCTGCCCAGGCTGGGCTTTGCCGGTGACCCCCAGCCCAGCGCTGGTGGCCTGTGGGGCTTGGGGGGGCTGGGGGGGCCCTGCTCCAGCCTCGCCTTCCCGTCCCCCGCCCAGGGACGGACCCGCGCCCCGTGCAGCCCCTTCGCTGTACTTCGGTTAATGCCCCTCCATCTTGTGCTTCATCTGGAACGTCGATGGCTGCGCGAGAAAGAAATGATTTGGAAAAGGGCGAGAGAGGGAGAGAAATGTTTCCCGGGGTGTTAAAAAAAGCGACTTCAGGCACCTAAATTTATGCTTCTCTAAAATGGATTTTATTCCAGTGTAATGAGAGAAGAAAATAATTAATTCCTCTCCCGGAGACAAAAGGCTAGAGGCTTTCCTCCAGCCCCATCTTCCCACCGAGCCGTCGGGAGGACGGGCCGGTTCCCGGGGCAGCTCGCCCGGTGCCAGGGCCGGATCCGGGGGGTGCAGGGCAGCCCCCTCCCGCAGGCTGGGGACGGGGTGCTGTGCAGGGCAGCCCCCTCCCGCGGGGCGCTGGGCTGTGCAGGGGTGCGGGGCTGCCCGCCCGCCGTCGCAGCCCCATCCCGTCCTCTCCCGCTGCCCAGGCTGGCTCCAGCCCCACGCTCCGTCCAGCGCCCACCCATGGGTGGCAGAGCGGGCGCCTGCGGGCACGGCGGGCGGGATTGCAGCCCCCTCGCCGAGAGGCCTGTTACCGGCTTTCTGAAGGGAAGGGGCTGCCTCCGCTCTTCAAATGCAGCCCCCCACTCTTTTTGGGGCTGGGGATGAACAGGGGGATTGTGCTTGCTCTAGACGAAGCGATAAATATTAATTATGCAAACCAGGCTCTTCCAGCCCACCCTTGTCTGCACAACATACCAGGACGGGGAGAAATGGAGGCAGAGTCAATTTATTCACTTAGCAGGTCACTCCCTTTAAGAAAATCCCTTTCAAAAGAGAGTTGCAACTACACTAGATCAAGCAGGGCTGAGTTTGCCTCCCTCAGATATGATAAAATATTCTAATAAATACTTGGGAAGCCTATTACAAGGAGAACGTCTCGTGCCGGCGAGACCTTCACAGCGGGTCCTTTCATGCGGTCTCCCATCCGAGCCGCGGCGGTGGGGGGGCCGCGCAGCGTCCCCGGGCCCCCGCCGGCATCGGCACCCGTCGGTCCCACGTGGAAGGTCGCTGTCCCGCAGGACGCTCTCCGTTTCCAATTTTTAATAGCAAACCATAATATTCTGCTCCTGGCTCGCAGCTCTGTGGAAGAGGGCTTGGAAAGGAGCCCCCTCGCCCGGGCAGGCCCCGTGGTGAGGGCAGCCCCGGTTCCCGGCCGCTGCTGATGAGGAGGGGGATGGATGCGTCGTTGAACCCCCCACTCGCCTCCTGCGCGCCGGTATCAGAGCTGACGCTGCTGGCATGGTGGGACCCGCGGCCGTGGTGGGACCTGCGGCCATGGTGGGACCTGCGGCTGTGGTGGGACCCGCGGCCGTGGTGGGACCTGCGGCTGTGGTGGGACCCGCGGCCGTGGGCTCGGCCGGGATTCGTTTTCTCTCTCGTACGTACAGGGGAAACCTCTGCTCCGGCCCCGTTGCTGCGGGAAACACAAACCCCACGGGGCTCCCCAACAGCATAGACGCCCCCAGCCACGGGGCCAGCTGCACCCCAGCCCTGTCCCTGCTCCCGGCCCATCCCTGGCCCCATCCCAACCCCATTCCCATCCCCAGTCCCACCCCAGTCCTGTCCCCGTTCCCATCCCATCCCTGGCCCCATCCCAACCCCATTCCCATCCCCAGTCCCACCCCAGTCCTGTCCCCGTTCCCATCCTTCCCCGGCCCCGCCCCACCCAAACCCTACCCCTCAAACCGAACCCAAATCCCACTCTCAGCCCCGCCCTGCCCCTCCCCCCCGCCCCTATTTCACCCCCCCCGCCCCCCCCCCCCCTCCCCTCCCGCGGGCGACGGCGTCACCGTGCGGCCGCGCCCGGCAGCGCCCGCGCCCCCCCGGGGCAGGGCAGGATCGGGCCCCCGGGGCGGGGGGATGCTGGGCTCTGGGCGCTCCCCGGGGCAGGGCAGGATGGGGCCCCTGGGGTGGGCGCAGGGCTGTGGGTGCTCCCCGGGATGCGGGGCCCAATCCGGCGCGGTCCCACCCAGCCTGGCCCCGCCGCGGGGCCGGAGCCCGGCGCTGGGCTTCGAGCGCTGGGGAGCGGCTGCAGCCTGGGGCGGGGGCCCGGGGCCGCCCTGCGCCCCCCCGGCCGCCCAGCGCAGCCCGGAGCCGCGGGGCCGGCGCGCGCGGCGCGGTGCGGTGCAGTGGCGGCGGCGGGCCGTGGGGTGGCACGGCCGAGCCAGCCGGGAGCCGGTGATGCTGCCTGGGAGGGTCCCGGTGCACCGCAGCCCCGGCCCCGCGTCCCCACCTTCCTTCTCCCTGCATCCTTGCGTCCCTCCGTCCCCTGCATCCCCCCGCCCCCGCACCCCAGCGCTGCTCAGCACCCTGCCAAGCACCGCCAAGGAGCGGAGCCTTGCCGCCCCTGCCCCGGCGGGGAGCAGCGCGGGGGCCCTGCCCGCCGCTTGGCAGCACGGGCCCGGGGGGCTGCGGCCGGGCGCAGCGCCAGCACCCGGGCGTGCGGGGGCTGAGCGGCCCCCGCGCCCCGCGCCCACCCTCCGCACAGCCCCCCCGCGCCGGGGATGAGGCAGCGCCGAGGGGGACACGGCTCCGCCGCGCAGCGACGCCGCAGCTAACGGTACGTGCCGGCTCCCCACGGCCCACCCGAATATTGCCGGGGCTGCAAAGAGCAAGGGGCTGCGAGGCCCCGCGGCGGGAGGCGTGCGCCCCGGGCCCGCGGGCGTGCTCCGTCTCAGGGTGGGTTTGGGGGTGGCTACAGGAACTGGGGTGCAAATACCCCGACGTGCCAGCCCGTGGGGCACAGCCTGGGCTCTGGGTGCAGGGTCCGGCCTGCCGGGCTCTGAAAAGCCGAGGCAGCCCCAGAAGGGTGGGGATGGGGTGGGAAATGGGGGGAGCGCGGGAGCCCGGTGGGAAAAGCTGGGGGGGGACACGCCGTAGGCGGGGGGGGGGGGGTGTTATCTCCAAAAAGCGGCGTACGTGCCTGGGGGAAAGGAGATTTGTGGCAGCGACTTCATGGCGCGTGATAATCCCGAGCGCTGCTTTTTGCTGGGCCATCTGGGCGCTCGCAGGCGTGGGGGCCGCGAGGCGGGGGGGCCTCGGCCATGTCTGAGTCTCTTCTCCCAAGCAGCTGGCGGGAGCTGGCCGCCCCCGGCCCACCATGCCCTCCTCCAAGACCGGCAGCGAGTACTGGATCGACGGGTCCCACCGCGAGACGGCCCTGGAAGATTTCTATGTCGTGGGCCCCGAGCTGGGACGGTACCGGCTGCCGGGGGGGCGGCGGGGGCTGTTGGGCACAGGAGCCCACCTTGCACGGGCGTGTGTCCCCATCGGGGCAGGGACTGGCCTGGAGGGGAATGGAGGGATGGGGAGGGGGGGTGGAGGGATGGCTAAGGCGGGGAATGGAGGGAGACCCTGCCCTCACGTGTAAGCTGGGGCTTGGGATCTGTCGTGACGCTGCAGCGGTGGTTTGGGGAGCGCTCGCTGAGGGTTTGGGGCCCAGGTTCCCTGTGTGCGTGGAGCTGTACGTTTCTCACCCCCGCGGTGGGGAGCGGGCTCGTGCTGAGCCCCGTCTCCCCTCTGAGCAGCCCGAGGCTTTGGGGAGGTGGAGATGAGCCTGGCACGGCACGGGGGTCCCTCCTGCCGCAGCCCCTGCAGGGGACGGGTGGTGTGAGCCCCAGCAAAGGGACGCGGCCCCGGGGGGGATTTATTCCCAGATCTGGGTTTGTCCCCCGGGTCGGAAAGCCCCGCTGAGGTACCGGCTGTGTCCCCGTGGCCGTGGGGCGTGCGGTGGCGCCGACGGGAGCCGCCTTGGCAGACACCGGCTGCTTGGTGGAGGCTCTCATGATGTATTTATTAGAGGGCCTACTGTAAATGCCCATGGGCAGGGAACATCAGGGCTGGCTTGCCAGGTCCCGCAGGTGCCGTGTGCCGCTTCCCGGGGCTGCCAGGAGATGCGCGTTTTAAACCGAAGGCAGCGCCCATCTCTCCTTCCCCGGCGGGTTTGCCCTCGCCGCTGGCACACACCGCTCCGGCACTGCCATCCTCCGCGGCAGCTCGGCCCTTTCCCATCCCCCGTGGGGCTCTCAGGATGCGGCGTCCGGGGGACCCCAGGGCCGGTGCCAAGTGCCCGCGGGCCCGGGAAGCTGCCGGTGCCCCAGGGGCCACGACGCGTCCCGGAGATGCCCAGGCCCGGCTCCCATCTCCTGCGGGGGAGAGCGGCAGCGCTGGCACCAAGGAGCTCCCGTGCTGGGAGCGCTCCCAACCAGAGGGCAGGTGACAAGGGGCAGCCGGTGTCCCAGTGCCCCCGGGGCAGGGGGGTGCAAGGGGGTGCTGGGAGCCTGTGGTGGAAAGCCTGACCGTCCCGTTTGAGGGGGGCTCTGGGCAGTGCCCCCGCCAAGCCCTGCCTCTGAAGCAGATGTTTTCGGTGGTGGTGGCGGCGGCTCAGGCTGGGCCAGCCCCAGCCATCCGCAGGTTTTCCATCGGCAGAGGAGGCTTTGAGCCTGAAAAACAGCAGCTTTGGTAAAAGCAGGTATTTAGGGCTTCTTAACGAGGTGTGGCCAGTGTCAGCTCAGGGCTTGGCAGCACGCAGCCCTGCACAGACAGATGTAGGACAGAGGGACAGGCTCTGAGCTCCCAGACCCCCTTTCAACCATCTGTCCGTCCATCCATCCATCCAGTTTCAGCATCCAGGTTTAAATCAAACTGGTCTTGGTCTCGGAGCCAGCCGCTCACGGCTGCACGCCCAGCACGTTGGGCACATGGCGTGATCCGGGGCGGTGGGAGCCCGCTCGCCATACGTGGCTTTTGCTTAGTGCCTCTCCGCCGGGGTGTGCCGAAGCCGCCTGAGCCGCCGCGCCAGACTGCGAGGTCGGATCCTGCTCTGGCCTTAGGAGCCACAAGGAGCAGGGGATGGCTGGAGGGAGCACAGGCTGGCCGTCCCACCGGCCGTGCTGCCACGCCAGCGGGGAGGACCCAGCCTGATGTGTGCCGGGGGTGACTCGAGGCAGCCTGGGGGCTGCTCTCGGCCGTCGCGGCGTGGCCGTGGGCAGCAGCGTCCAGCCAGGGTGCCGGCTCGGCCGCGGGTTCGCACCATCCTCCCCGCGGGCTGGCCCCGGCACTTGGCAGGCCACACGTGCCTCCGCCACCGGTCCAGGCTCTCTCGGCAAATCCCATTGTTCGACATTTTCCAGTTCATCTGTAAAGCAAATGCAATTATCTCCTGTCGCAGTCAAGGTTGATTGCGGATATTTATTTGAGGCCTTAAGCAGCAGCAAGCGGCGGCTGCTGGGGCTGGCGGGGCGAGGGGCTGGGGTGTAGCGAATGCCGGCACGAATCCAGCTGCTGCCGTAATTGGGAACGCGGGAGGGGCAGCCGGTGCCGTGCCACGGGCACAGCAGGCTGTGCTGCATCCGAGGAGCAACCCCAGCTCCTCCTAAATGCCAAGCCGAGGGCTTCTAAACAATCCTGTCAGCAGCAGGAATCAGGCTGCAAATTGTCCGTGCGGAAAATTCTTGCCGGATGGCAGGAGGGCGAGAGGCGCCGGGTCCGGGTGGGGATTCAGCCATGGCAAAGGGGTGTAAGCAGGAGGGGGGGAGCTGCTGGGTCCCGTCCCCGCGCCCAGGCCGGCTGGGAAATCGGGATAATAACCAGGCGCCCGCCGCGCAGAGGATGGTGGCGGCAGGGCCGAGTGCTGCTGGTTTGCTGCAAACCACCCGGCGCATTTGGGAACCGTGCCTGCCGTGAGCTGAGCCCCGGCTGCGGGAGGGCTGCTGGGGCCAGGGGAGATGCTCGCGGCTTTTTCTCCCACTGGAACCATGTTATTGTTGTGGTTGCAGCAGCAGCGATGCCATTTTGGGTTCAAATTGAAGCCGCCTGCCCGTTTTCCCGAGCTGGAGAAGAGGAGGGCGACGGCCACCTCCCCGCTCCGAGCCTGAGGAATTTGTTTGCAAATTGCTTTTTATTTGCAAAATAAAATTTCATAGAAAACGTGGAGCAAAACGAAGAAAATGTCTAAAATGGCCAAGGTCTAGAACCGCTGGGTGTTGCTCGCCTCGCAGCATCCCCAGGCCCCGCAGCATCCCCAGGCTCCGTGGTACCCGGCTCTGCCGTTGCCATGGGAACGTGATTCCCAAGTTCAGCCGGATGAGTTGCAAAATCCGCTCTCGTTTTTAAAGCAAATCTCTCTCTTTCACGAGAGCGCCCTGGGGAGCGCCGGCAGCGCCGGGGCATTCGCCATGTGGTGCTGCAGCAAAAGGTCGCCCGCAGCCAGGCTGTGGGTTGGTCTCAGGGGAGATTTTGGCAGAAGAAACGGCCCCGTGGTGCACGGCGCTGGCCCGTCGGGGTCGGGGCTTGCCTGGGCCGAGGGAGCGGGCGGACGGAGATGCCGTGTGCCTCAAGGCAGAGCCTGAACTCGGCCCCAGAAGATGGTGAAGCCAAAGAGCAATAAAATGTGGGCGATTACTTGGGGGCAAGAATTAATCTGCTCCGAGGAGCCAGGCAGCGAACATGAAATTGCAAACGAGCCCCATAATGGCCTGAAGCAATGGGTTGATTTCACTGTCCAGTGGTTAGAAAATGTTATTAACTATGTCTAAAAATCACCGGCAGCTGAGGGGCACTGCTGGGGGTTCAACGGGAACAATCCCTCCTGTAACTTGGAGCGGTTTAACCTGGCGGGGAGGTTTCGTGGCAGTGCGGGATCGCCCCGTGTGCCGTGGCCTCACGGGCGCCGCAGGGACGCCGCCGGGGTGGGGACCCTCGCCATGTCCCTGCGGTCCCTGCTGACGTTGTCCTCCTGGCCACGAGTGGGCAGAGGGAGGCTCTGTCCTGTCATGAAAGCTGCTTAAGGATTTAAACCCCCTGTAGGACTCGCTTTTAATTAAAATGGCTTTACCCGGGAAAGCTGGAAATGATGCGGGGAGCGGGATGCGCAGGGGAAGATGCACACTGGGCTCCCGGGGTCTGGTGCTGGCAAAGGTCACGGTGGGGGGCGTGGGGTGAGCGGGACCCCTCTGTCCCGGCTGCGTCCAGGCCACCTCACACACCTCCACCCTCCGCAGGGGAGCCACCTCGGTGGTGTACAGCTGCAAGGAGAAGGGCACGGACACCCCGTACGCCGCCAAGATACTGAAGAAGACGGTGAGTGTCGGTGGGCAGGGGGCTGCAGGGTGGGCGGGGGTCTCTGCCCTGCTCCCAAAGCACCTTGGCACCGGTGGGGCACCGGGACAGGCACGGGGCTGTTGGCTGGGCATCGCTCCCGTGGTCCAGGGGTCCTGGATGGAGAAAAGTGCTGGGGTTTGGGCTGGGGGCGCAGCAGGCTGCAGGGGGGATGCAGGGTTCATGAGAGGGGTCTCTGCATGGCGGGGGCCGGACCCTGACCTGGCAGCAGAGGTAACGCCACTTCCATGTGGGCTCTGCTTTCCAGATTGACAAAAAGATCGTGAGGACAGAGATCGGGGTCCTGCTGCGGCTCTCGCACCCCAATATCGTGAGTACGACCCCACGGGCAATCCTGCCGGCACCCCATGTCCCCTCCCTGCCTCGCAGACGGGCTCGCCGGTGCCTGTTCCTCACTATGGCGTGGTGACTCCCCGCTTGCTGCCGCATGAATCTCCTGGTCCTTGCGGTGCCTTTGAGCTTCCCAGCTCTGATATCGAGGGCCAGGGCCCCCCCATCCTCCCCCCCGTCCCCTGGCCTGAGATTTCCATTTGGTAAGCAATTTCCATCGAGGAGATCAAATGAATGCCACAGAAAATTGCCCATCTGTAATGAATCCTGCAAGGGGAGATAAAAGGCGAGGATGGGGCCGCGGGTGCTGGGTGCTGTGTCCCGGCATGGCTGGCCGCCGTTTCTCGTGCTCAGCGCTCGGGGGATAACGGCAGCTCGGCTGGAATGATTTGCAACGCCCGTGAGCGGATCTAATCACCGCCGGCGTCAGCAGAGCCAGGGCCGCCGTGTCGGCCTCCTGCAATGGCAGGGGGCTCGGGGGCTCTGCACCCCCCGTCCCTCCACCTGCCAAAAGGCTTATTCCCGGCTGCTTAGCTCCACCGGCAAATTGCAAAAGCATCTCGGAGGCGACCTGAGTTAAAGAAATAACACAAAAAGCCACCTGGCAGCTGCTGCTGCCACAGGGCAGGGGGCTGGCTCTGCGGGGGTGCGACAGACCCTGCGCCGACTGATTTTGTGGCCGGGACATCACCGGGACTTTGCCTCGCTGCTGGCTGCTGCTGCCCAAGCTGCCGTTTTTTGGCAGTATGGCTCAAAACCCCGGGCACGGCTGCTTCCAGCCCAGCCCACGTCAACCGTCCTTGGAGCAGTAAGGCTTTGCTCTCTGGAGGAGCCCCAGCGGGGACGTCCTGCCCACCCACTGCCGTCCCAAACCTTGATGCAAGAGACAAAGCCAAAAGCAGTCCAAAAATGAGGATGATGAGGGCAAATGGGATGGAGCCGGGCGTCCCTAAGCCCCTGGGCCAGCTCGGCGCGGGCCTGCCTTGGCTATTGGGGTGTTTCAGCATTTTGGGTCAATCAGGCGCTTCAGCCTTTTCCACGGAGACGCTTCCTCCGTCCCAGGACGTTTGGGCAAATGCAGGGACATCAGCCGGGATGGGGATCACCCGCCCGGAGCAGCCCAGGAAGATGCTGAGCTGATATCAGCCATGGATGGGGAGAGGCTCCTCTCTGATGTGTTATCAGACAGGCAACAAAATTCAATTTCTGCCCTCCCTCCTCCTTCGCTTGCCAGGCAGCGGCACCACGGAGGCGTGGAGGAGGAACCAGCTGGACAGCTTTAATACTTAAATCCCGGAGTTTTCCGTAGGGTTCTGCTCACTCCCAAGTTCAAGTGATTTTCGAGGAAGAGATGCTCCGTTTCATTATTTACGCTGGTGCCGTCTATGCGCTCGCTATCGTTCAGCACCAACCTCAACAGCGGATGATAATAGGATTGTAAACTTTTGAAGTTAATAGGAAAATTATAGTGCTTCCGTGTATTATTATAATGCAATAAGCTGCCACATAGTGTCTCTCACCCTGCGGGGTATCACGGCTTGTCACCCAGCCTATGAAGGTAATGATTAAAGCCCCATGAAATTCGCAGTGTCACAAAAGTCTTAAGAAGCATGAAATTCTCTGTTTTCCATTAAAAAATAAAAAAATTGCATTTTGACGTAGTTTTAAGAGAGACCTGTTAATTCCAGATTTGCTGCAGTGGCACAAAGGTCTCGCGCAGACAAGCTCACCTCGTGTGGGAGTTAAAAAACAAAAATCAGGAGAAAACCAGTTTCTTTAGCGCCTCTTCTGCTGCAAAATGGTCCCAGGGACGTTTCCAGAAGTGCCCACAGTGTCCCAGGGCCCCGGTCCCCGAGGTGGCTCTGGTCCCCTGGGGCTCCGTGCGTCTCTCCTGCGTCCCTGCAAGTGCAGGATCCGTCCCGGCAGGGCCGAGGGCAGGGCTTTGCTGCAGGGCTGGGCGGAGGTGCCGGCACGGCCGACAAAGCTGCAAAATTAAAAAGCTTTCGGTGAGCTCTTCTTCCAGCTAACACGCTGGGAGACGTGAAGAGGATAACGGCGCTGCGTGCCCATCTCCTCCGTTCCCAGAATCATCTTTAATGCACAACTAAGTGAGCAGGGCTGTTCCAAACAGTTAAAAAAAAAAATCCTGTTCAAAAAAATAAAAAGGCAAGGAGGGAAATGTGCCGGCTGCCCCAATAAACCCCTTACAGCCCGGCAGCGCGGCGGTCGCCTGCTGCTCCCGGCACAGCCAGCCTCCGCGTCCCGCATCCCGCATCCGCATCCCTCCTGTTGCCCCTTTCAGATCAAGCTGAAGGAGATCTTCGAGACGCCCTCCGAGATCGCGCTGGTGCTGGAGCTGGTGACGGGAGGAGAGCTCTTCGACAGGTACGCCCGGCCCGCGGTCCCCATCCCGGGCCTAAGGAGGAGGGACAAATCCCACCCTGACGGTGGGGGGAGGATGAGGATGGAGGGGGCTGATGCACACCATGGCTGGGGGGATGAGGGGTGAGGGGGGTCCGTGAGGGGCAGGGAGCTGCTGTGCTGACCCCCTGTGCCCGCAGGATCGTGGAGAGGGGTTTCTACAGCGAGCGGGATGCAGCCCACGTCGTCAAGCAGATCCTAGAAGCCGTTTCGGTAACGTGCCCCCGGCGTGTCCCCCCCAGCCCCTGGGGATGGCCCGGGGAGGGGGGCCCTGCCTGGTTCAGGGGCGTCGGGGTGGGGGCTGCACCCTCCCAAAGATCCCTGGGGAGAGGCATTTGCCCCCTCGCCCTTGGCCCTCCGAAGGCATTGCTGGCAGAGGCGCCTCTTCTGATCCGCGTTTGGAGGATGAAGGAGAGGAGGGAGGAAGGTCAGCGCTGCTCTGCATCACAGGTTGGCTGGAGACGGGGTTTCTATGGCAACGGGAGGGTTTGAAAATGGAAATTCATAATGGGAAATGTCCTTCCCGTGCCCCGGCAGCCCCGGCACCGCAGGTGCTGAGTGTGTCCAGAGAAATAGTCGGGCAAGTTGGTCCTGTGCTTGTGCCGGGTCCTGGATCGCTGCTGCCTCCTCCCGAATTCTGCCCGAGGCAGAAGGGGCTTCCCTGCCCCTTCCCGCATCCCTGCTTTCCCTGTCTCTGCAGTACTTGCATGAAAACGGAGTCGTCCACCGTGACCTGAAGCCGGAGAACCTGCTCTACGCAGACCTGTCCCCCGACGCTCCCCTTAAAATCGGTGGGTTTGCCGGGGGCGCCCCGGGGGGTTCGTGGCACGAGGGGGGTCGATGGCACCTCTCCCTGATGGCAGCACCGCTCCCCTCTGTGTCCTTCTAAGGTGATTTCGGGCTCTCCAAGATCGTGGATGAACAGGACACCATGAAAACTGTCTGCGGGACGCCGGGGTACTGTGGTGAGCGGGAAGGGAAGAGCTGGGGGGCGGGAGGGAGACCCGGGGAGGCTGCTCCCTGCCTGAGGCCATGCACAGCTCGGTGCAGGAATGGCAGACGGCTGCACTGGGCTCGGGAGACGCTGCTGGTATCCAGGAGGTGTTTCCTCCACCGTGAGGTTCCCGCCGTGGCCACGCCACCGGGAGCTCCCCACACCCGTGCATTTGAACCCCAAACTCTGCTTCCAGCCCCTGAAATCCTCCACGGGTGCCCATACGGCCCCGAAGTGGATATGTGGTCCGTGGGCGTCATCACCTACATCCTGTGAGTAACGCTGCCGGCGCCCCGCGGGCGGTGAAACCACGGCGGCGAAACGGTTTGCTCCACCTCAGCCCAGCGCGAGCAGCCGGCAAACGCCGGCACGGCTGTGCCGTGGGGCCTGGGCAGCGGCGTGTAGCTCCTCTCTCCTGTGCTCGCAGGCTCTGTGGCTTCGAGCCTTTCTTCGACCCGCGAGGGGACCAGTACATGTACAGCCGCATCCTCACCTGCGACTACGAGTTCGTGTCCCCGTGGTGGGACGAGGTTTCCCTCAACGCCAAGGACTTGGTGAGCGAGCCGGCATGGGCGCTCGGGGCTGCCCAGTGTGAAGCCTTCAGATCAATGCTTGTAAAGATAAAACTAGGGGCATTTAACAAATGAAGCCTTTTCGTGTGTCTGAAATTGGTTACAGGTCAGAAAATTGATCGTCCTGGACCCCCAGAAGAGACTGACCGTCTACCAGGCTCTGGAGCATCCCTGGGTCACCGGGAAAGCCGCCAAATTTGCTCACATGGACAGCACGCAGAAGAAACTGCAGGAATTTAACGCCAGGCGGAAACTGAAGGTAAGGCGAAAAAGCCCCGTTAACCCCTGGGGTGGCTCACGTTCGCGTCCCCTCGCACAAACGGCTGGGGCTGCTGAGAGCCGCTGTCGCTGGGCTTTAAGGATCCCCTGCCCCGAGCGGATAAATGTTCAGCGACACGCGGCAGCTCGGGGGGCTGGCTCGGGGAGGGGGGTGAAGGACGATGGAGCGGCTCGTGGCATCCCCGGGGAGCAGCAGCTGGGCTGCCCGTGAAGGCGGCTGCTGCCGGGAAAAGCCTTGCCCGAGGCGAAGGGCTGCGCTTCCCAGCTCAGCATGGCTGAAGGAGCAGGCGCAATCTCCCCTTCCGCACGCTCCGGGGGCTCGAGCGCCTCGGGGACGGCATCGAAGGGGAGAAACACACGCGAATAACTGCTCGTGCCGCTGTGCCTTTGCGACAGGCTGCCATGAAAGCCGTGGTGGCTTCCAGCCGCTTGGGCAACCACGGGCACCACGACTGCTCCCGCAGCGGGCGCAGCCAGGGGGGTCCCCAGGGCACCTGCCTGCCCCAGGGGACAGGGACCACCCGCCCCGAAGCCACCGCCACCGAGGACCTTGACGCTTTCCGGAGCGACTGCCCCGCCGTGTCCAAGGTTCCCGTGAATGGTGCCGGCTGCAAGAGCTAACGCGCTCGGCGCCGCTGCCGGCTCGCCACGGCTTCGACAAGCAATACCCCACTGACGCGTGGACGCTGGCACCAGGAGAGGCGGGGGAAGCCGGGGGGACAGGAGCGCCCCGAGCGTAGGTGTGCGTCGGGAGCCCGTGGTCTGTCGTGTGGAGCGTCCTTGTTTCGTGTCCTGTTGCCAGTGCAGTCGTGCCCGGTCGCTGTGAGTGTGTGTCTGTATGGACCCGACTGAGGAAACGAGGCTGGTGACTCGGTCTGCCGACAAATTAACGGTTTTGGCCACTATGGCTTGAAAAGATCCCAAGTGGCTTAAAAATGAGGAGCAAACAGCAGAAAAAGGATTTCTCTCACCTTCCCTACAAGGGCAGTAAGTTGTCTTTACGGCAGAGCTTTGTAAGTTCCTGTAAATAGTCCCGAAGCGTTTCTTTGCTTGCGCCCCGATTATCGCTGACCATCGACGTTACATCTACAGTCGCCGTCACAAGACCCAGCTGCGGGCTCGCTGCTCTGTTGGACAAGGTTCGCAGGAGCCTTTTTGAACCCTGTTTGATCCCATCCGGAGAAAAAGCATTTGCCAGTGGTTCCTTTATTATCTCTAGACCGTAGACGACCTCTGCTTGATTTGTGCTTTTGTTCCACTCCAGTTCCGTTCCTTCCCGCGTTCAGGCTTGCTGTGGGTGCGTGTTGGCGGTAGGATTGTCACGCACCCGAACGCTGGCTCGTCTGGCCTCTGCGCCGGCGTGCCAGGTTACGATTTACACGACCAGTTTTCACAAAGAACAACGCAACTCTTTCTACGCCGCGTTGTAAGACTTTGTAACGTGTAATGATGCTGTTGTTTCCTGCGTGAGGACAATGAGTTTATACGTATTTTGTTTGGGATTTTTAAGGTAAATGAAATCAGTCGACACATTTCTTGATAAGACATTTTTTAGGCAGTTATTTACCAAGCCACAGGATAAGCATTTGCAGATTTTAACACAGAACAAGGAATCCGACAGGAAAAGCCATATTGCGCGGGGGGATTACAGAGAGCCGGGCGGCTGCTCCGCAGTGCCGGCGCGAGGTTTGCTAGCCCGAGGCGGTGACCGCGACCTGCGCCCCTCGCGGTTTGGGCCGTACGCGTATAACAACGTCTTGGGGCAAAAAAAACCTCCACCGGAGAAGAACGAAATTTGTACATGCGGTTCATTTTTCCAGGATGGGGACGTACAAGCCAGGAGTTGATAAAGGAGGGGCTGCAAACAAAAATTAAAGTTTTGCTGAAGCTGGAAGGCGCCGTTAGCGACAGCCGGCTGGCGCAGAGCGTGGGTCAGCGGGTCAGAGCTGTAACCGGAGCGGCGGGAAGGCAAATGTAACACAGCGGCTCTCGTATTTATTTACAGCACAAGCGGAAATCATAAAGACTGTGCGTAAGGGCTGATCCGTACCGCGTGAAGCTCGTTTATGTTTAGGGTGCTTGTAAAGCCGAGTGCAGAGGAGAGATCTGACGTTCAGGAGGGTTTTAAAGTGGAAAAATATTAGGTCTTGACCAGAAATGTGCTTTTTTTTAACTAACGGTCACACCTCCAACGGGGACGCAGATGCACAGCAAGATTTCACTTTGGAGAAAGCAAACGCTGACACCAGGGGAGACCGCTGGGGCAAGGGGAATGCTATTTCTTTAGCTTTGCGTTTTGCAGGCGGGGCAGTTGTTGTCTCTCCTTGCTTTAGCACAGAGGCTGAACCTGGCAGCGTGCTGAGCTCCGGTCTTTACCCCCCGCTTAGGGTGACGCTTTCTGTCCATCAAACTCCGTGATGCGTCCCCGGCCACTCCAGCGGGGCCAGAACCCCACCTTTAACCACGCTGTTTACTAACCCGGGTCTAAAAACACTATTTTGTATCCTCTGACATGAAGTAGTTATGTAAAGGCCTTGCAGGAGCAGGCCAGAGGCTCAGCACAGCCGGAGCCTGTGAAAGAGATCGGTGCTGGGAAACGCTGGGAAACGTTGCCCTGCCCGCAGACGGCTCCCGCTCCCGCAGAGTGACGGGAAATAAGGGAGCCATTAGGTAACAGCGAGTAACAAAGCGTCATCAGCCATGGAAGGCACCCGAGGGAACGCTGTAAGCAAAAAAAGGAGTTTGCCTCTTATGTTACGTCAACAAAGTATTATTTCAGAAATATCAGTACTTAAAAGGTAGGAAAAAATGCACTCCCGGGAGTCGAGCTAACGGAGGTGCCATTTTGCTCTGTACACCGTTTTCAGAATGTGTTTTAATAACTTACTACTTCGGTATAGTGGTGACATTTCCGATATTGCAGGTATTTATAAAGAAGTGTAGACAGCTAATAAAGTATCAAACACCGTAATACGGCTCTGGTTTTACTGTTAGTCTCGGAATACGAGGGCTAAAAACTGTCAGAGCCACATAGCAGCGTGCTGAAGGCCATTTTTCTTCTGATTTTTCAACCCATTTTCAGGACAGTTTATTTTCAGGCTCTGGGCAGCTCAACACGCCGTCTGTCTGTCTGTCGATCTCCCAGGGTCACAGGGATCTGTCTGAGCGCTGCGGGACCGACAGATCTTCCGCTCGTTTTGCCTTGGCGTAAACACGAACCAGCCTTTCCGAGCGGGGCCGGTGTTACGCAAGGACAGCCGGCTCTGCAAAGCAATTTAACCTAAAAAACCAGACGAACGCGTTGTAACGTTGCATTAGAAAAAGCACCTTTGACGGGAGCGCTGGGCTGGGGGTGCGGGGCCGCTGCGGCGGGGGCCGGGCCGCTGTAGGGAGGGCACCGAGGGGGGAGCGGTGAAGGGAACCGTGTCCCGCCCCGGCGGCTCGGCGGGGCCCCGGGGGGGTCGGGGCCCGGGGGGGTCGGCGGGGCCCGGGGCGGCTCGGCGGGGCCTCGGGGGGTCGGGGCCCAGGGGGGTCGGCGGGGCCCGGGGCGGCTCGGCGGGGCCTCGGGGGGGTCGGCGCCCAGGGGGGGTCGGGGCCCGGAGCGGGTCGGGGCCTGCCAGGCCGCGGGGCCTGCGGGGGCGACCGGGGCCTCTCAGGGCGGGAGGCCGGGGGAGGGGGGGGGGCGGCAGCTGCCGCACCCTGATGTCACGGTGCAGCCCTCCGCCGTGACGTCACCACCACGGCCCCGTTGCCATGGCGCCGGCAGCCCCCGTCGCCCTGGACACGCAGGGCAAGCGCAGATGCCCTCAGGCCTGACGCCACCGCCGCAGCGGGAGGGGGAAGTGACGCCACCGGCACGGACGCTCCAATAGAAAGAGCAATGGGAGGCGGAGCAATCGGCGGAGCGGGCGCTCCGATTGGCTGGAGCCTGTGTGTTTTGGCGGCGGAAAGGAGGGCGTCCTGCGCGCGCGCGGGGCGCGCTGATTGGCCGCCGCGTTGCCGGGGGAGGGCGGCGCATGCGCAGAGGCGGGCGGGGCGGGCGGCCTGATATGGCGGGAGGAGGCGCGGCGCTGCCGTCCGCCCGGCCCCCGCGCACGGTAACTGCCCCGGGCCGCAGGGGAGGGCAGGGCGGCCTCGCACCGGCACCGGGGAGCGGTTGCCCCGTCCCCTCACGGTGGGGCTTGGGGGGGAGCGGGAAGGGACGGCCCGACCCCTCAGCGCGGCGGGAGCCCCCCCGGGGGCTCGGCTGTTACCTCACGGCGGGGCCCGGTGGGCGGCGGGAGGAAGCCAGGGCAGGGGGAGGCGGCCGAGGTGGAGCTGTGGGAGCCTCGTAGCTGCCCTAAACCGCGCGGCAGCGGCGGGTTTTGTGTCCCTGCCCCGGGCCGGCCGGGTTGGTGCTTCAGTGCGGTGGTAACGTCCGCTTCTGACTCTCTTTCGGCGGCAGGACCGCGTTCCAGCGTGCCGAGGAGGCTTAGGTCTTCGGCTTTGTAAGTACGGGAAGGTTTTTCTTGTTCTTAATGGGTCTTTCTTAAACCCTTTCAAGTTTTTAAGAAACGGGGGAACTCTGTAGCTGGTTCACTCAGATTATAATTGTAAACCGCCTATAAAAATTGGCCCAGCGTGGCGTAATTTGTAGGATGTGAGTGGCCTCCGTTATCAGGGTTTGGCAGTAGGGAGCCGCAGAACGTGCAGGCCCACAGCAGCATTTTCATTATTTGTTTGTGACAGTGTTTTCTGCACTTACACGTTCGGTAAGACCTTGTGTTGCAGAGCTATAGAAAGATACGCTGTTGGAGCTTAATTTTGGGGAACGCATGCAAAGTAATATTACTCCAGTGATTTCAAAGGTAAAATGATACATAACTGTAGTAATATGTGTTCTATTTAAGTCTTATGTTGCTTTAAGAAAAAAAAAAAGGAAGATAAAAATGGGACAAGTGTTGGGTAACTCTTTTATTCCCTTTTTTTTCAGAGCACACTGGAATTTTCCTTTTCTACGTAAAACACAGTCATGACGGATCACGAGTATGTTCTTTGCATGTGGAAGAAGCGTTTATGGCCAGCAAAGGTAAAGCTGATGTACAAACGAGGAAACATTTGTGGCTATAACTTAGAAATGGATGAAGTGGAGCAGTAAGTGAGAGCTCCAAGTAAACACATATAGACTTCAAAAAAGAGCTCATCTGTAGAGATCCTGATATCGCAACCAGGCGCCTTGGAATATCGGTCCGTTCTGTGCTGCTCATATTAAAAATGTTTTGATGTCAGATCTGTCCTACAGTCTCGCAGACTTGGTCAAGGATTTTAAACGCATGATTTTTCTCTCGAATATAGGTTTTGTGCAAAACTGGAGTGGCTGGGAAAACATCTGTTACTGGTGCAAAGGAGACTTCTTTTAAAGTTGAAATACTTGGCTTGAAAGAACAGTTAAGTATCCTTGTTACTGTCATATGTTTGCGCTCTTAGACATTAAAAAAGGAGTAATCCCTTTATCTGAAGATATCTGTGAAATGAGATCACTGATTTACAGAAGGATTCGATGGCTAACCCGAAACCCGTGGCCTTTTCAGAGCTCGCCATATACGTCATAAACAGCACACTGTTAGCTCAGGCTTTCTTCATGTGGTTTTTTTTTTTTCCTTAACTGCTGCGAACAAGTACGGGTTTGGGGGGAAAAAAGTATTGCAAGTTTATTGCCAGATGAAAGCAGTGTCATGCTGTCAGCAGTGCTTCATGCTGTGATGTTGTCAGTCAGCTTTGTTGTATTTTCAGGGTTCGTGTGAGCTGTGCAGATGCTGTGCCACTGAAGGAAGAATGTATAGAGAACATCGCCTCTAACTTAGGTGAGGAGATGTCAAAACGTTTGCTGCTTTGTGTATATTCTGAATGTAAAATATACACAAAAACTCAACCTGGTGGACAGTAGTTGTACATTTTGCTTGTGTATGTATTGAGACGAGTTTTTGCGTTTCTTTTCCCCTCTTTCCATTCCATCCGTAAGGTTTGAAAATAGAGTAAACATGGTCACAGCTACTTTTGCTCTTCCCTCGTGTAGCGCATCGGAAGGAATGGTGAAGAAACTTGTGTACTTGCATCAAACTGAGGCGTTGGAAGCTTGCGCTTTGTGTGTCCCTATGTGCTTTGCCTTAAGAATCACAGATGATTTAAGTGTTAAGTTGCATCTTAAACAAAAGATATACTATAAATAAAATTTCTCATTTCTTATATACAAAGAAAGCTTATTGCATTTATTGCATGTTCTTCTTCATCAGATCAAGGGAGTAATTCGAGCGAGGCTGTGGAAGAACTGAAATATCGCCGTTCTCTTAAAATTGCCCTGGATATTTTGAATCAAAATGTCTCACCCAGAGAGGTACCACCTGCAGAAGGACCAAATACTCAGCTAGCACAGAACAATGCAGGATCTCTCTCATCTCCCCCCTTACGCAGATGTCGATCGCTCCGTAAAGAAAAGTTGGAGCCTGAGACTTCTAAGAAGAAAATAGAACAAAAAAATAACCCCAGCCTGAAGACCGATACAAAAAACCAAAACCAGAAAGCTTCCTCCATTTCGGAGGAGAGCGCTAAAGCACGTGAAAGTGGAACAAGCCCTTCCAAATGCGGCACTGCGGACTTGTATAATACATCAAACTCGGATAGTCAAAATTGCGAAATACCAGAATCAAAATCACTACCAAGGCAGAAAAAAATCAAGCCCGGATTGCTGACAGAGTCCCAACCAGGAAATAAAGTCTGCCTTAAGCCAACAGAGGAAAAAAGTAAGCAAGCAAGCAGAAGACGAAGAGGTGCAGGATCACCTGTGTCGTGTAGGAATGATTCCCCCAAGGATCAAGTGCAGCCCCCTGCTGAGGAAGGGTCTCCTCCCTCTGCCCCCCGCATGTCTGACGCAGCGGTACCTGGCAGAAGGGCAAACACCAGGAGCCAACCTAGAAGGACGTTACTGGGTTCCTCTTGCAAAAGTGCCTCGGATGACTTGGAAAAAAGCATCAGCAGTGAGAGCGAAAGTCTAGCGAAGCAATTAGGTGGAAGAAAAAAGCCAGAGAGTTTAAAACGGATTAATGGAGAAGAAGGGATGGGTGCAACCGTGTCCTCGTACAGAAAAAGGAAATGCAGGAATTGCCCTGAATCTTCGTCTGGGCCTTCTGACCATGGGACGCTTTCTGATAGCTTCCCCTCTCAGCGTGAAGAGGAAGAAAACAAGAATGCTTCACAAGCGGTTCTGAATAAAGTAAAGCAGTTTCAGCTGCCTGACTTTGAGGAAGATGAAGGTGGGCATATCGCTTGGGGAAGGGGAAACTTCGTCCCGTTTGATTGTCAAGCGCTATTACTCATCGTGGAATGTTGCAGTGCTTTTGTGAATATGGTTCTTGAATTGCTGAGTTTAATTCCTTTTGTTTTAAGCTTTGGAGCAGCAAAAGATGCACTCACTTTAGTACTGGCTAACCGCTAGTGTGGCATTTAGGTTGTCTGGAGTTGCTTAGGGTTTTGCATTGAAAAACTGTACTTGGCAGGAATTCTTACCCTTCACTAGAGGCTAATTTCACACTTAGTTTCTCTTCTTTACTGCTGTCTAGTTAGCGTTGAGATGAAAAGATGTTCTGGAAAGGAACAGGCCGGTACAGAGTCCCGAAACCGGCCTGTTCTTGTTCCTTCCCCCTTTTCATCTTTTCAGATTATTAGACCCTTCCCTAGGCAGAGAATTGAGCGTGTATGGCGTGACAGCCCCGTGTGTTACGGTGACTTGCGCTGCTGTGGGGTCGCTTACGCAGTTCCGTGCTTCACCTGGTCTGAAGCTGATCCCTTTTTAATCACTGTTCACGCTCATGAACACTGGTGCTTGCTGCTCTTGGCAGGGCTGGAACCGTCTGACCTGTCTTCAAAGATAGTTTCCTCAGAGAGTCTCTCTCGCCTCTCAGCTCTGGTAGATGAAGAGGAGGAGGATGAAGAACTTCCTAGTATTTTATCACATCAAGGTGAGACATTAGTGTACCCGTATGAGACTCCTTCACCCGAGATCGGTGTGCTCTCGGAGGGTATGTGTGCTTCTAGTTTGCTGACAAGCTGCGATAATGAAACCTCGCCTTTCTAGAAGGTGAATCCAGCTTTGTTCAAGCTCGGAATAAAATCGGTTTCTTGGATGCCCCAGAAAGGCTTTTTGAAACGGAATGAAATGCAAATCAGTGTGAAATTGGGCAAGGGCCTCGGATTGAAATGTCCGAGTTCTTGTGTTCCGAACTCCCTGTGCTGCGTTCTGGGGGGCGGCGGGGGGTGCCCTGTCAGCTTAGCTGAAACCTGTAAAAGCACTGAAGTGAAACTCCTGAAAGGAGGCTGATAAGAGAGGGCGAGCAACTGTCTTTTCTTGTTTTTTTTAAAGAAAAATGACTTTATTTTTTATCATAGAACCACAATCAATTGAAGAAGGGATTTTGGTCTGGTGCAAATTGCGAAGGTATCCTTATTGGCCAGCAGTGGTAAGAACAGCTCGCTGCCTTCCTAGAGTGGTACTGCAGGGGTCTGATAAGGAGCAGCCTACCAAGTTCTCGAGTGTCTTTTGCCCTTCTTGACTTGTGTAGAGCTGGAAAGGTTAAAGATCTTCCACTAGAAGCATTCCAAAGATAATAGAAGTAAATTTACATAGGACAAAAGCACATAAAAAAATAAATGTGGTCAATTCACGTATGTTTCTGCTGGGGCAGAGGATTACTACCGAGCCTTTGTATCTCGTGTCGTGACTCAGGGCGGCTGTACCCAACTAACAAAAGAAAGAGGATGGGTCCTTGTGCACTAACACAAACGCTCCATTGGGGTAACTTGCTATTCTTGCCACTTTCAACTCCATTTTTCATATTTGTGTAACTTCCTTTAAGTGTGGGGTGTGCTGTATAATGTCAGTGGAAAATGTTCCTGCTTTGTGAGGGTACTGGGATTTTAGGATGCTAATGAGACTTTATCCTTTCAACAGGTAAAAAATGTGAAGCGGAAGCACAGGAAGGCGTGTGTGCTGTTAATCGAAGGGAACACAAATGATAAGAAAAAAGGGTAAACGTTGTGGATTCCGATCACGTTCTGAACTTTCGGTTTCTTTTACGCAGCGTCCTGTGCTCTTCCTGGTGCAGGGCAATGACTGCGCTGTCAGTGAAAGCAGAGGTTGATCTCGGAGGAAGGGGAGGATTTGCAGGCGTGGGCTACGCGCTTTGTTGCGGCAGGCTGGCATCTGTGCTAATAGCTGGCGCTTCTGTGGGGGATAAAAAAGGGCTGGGGACCCCGCTAGTGGCTTTCGCATGTTGTGCCTGAACCTTCTGGAAACATGGGGCCTGCCTTCAGTTTTGTTTTAAAACCAGGTGCTTCTCATTGGTTAGGATTCTGTAGTTTTAACTTCTTATGAGAACCCAAACTAGTAAAACCTGCATTCCTGAATTCCTTATGAAACCTAGTTTTCAGGGAGGTGTAGAATTGCAGTAAATAAATAGAGGTGCACCTCGACTGCCTCTTTTCCCTAACTGTTTCTTTGTTTCGTCCAGTTTCTCAGTACCTCTTAAGAACCTGAAGCACTTTGATTGTGAAGAAAAGCAGGACCTCATAGTAAGTACTGCCAGTAACAAGCGTATACACGTGCTGGAGAAAGTAAAGTTGTGTACACAATGGGGGAGGAGTGCGGTGCAGCTGACTGGTCAGGGTTTGTTCGCGGGTCTCTGTTCTCCCTCACTCTATCCAACAAAGTAATTAAACATAATTTGTGCTCCACAAAATGGAGAATAATACGGGAATGGGATCCCCCGACACCTTTTTCCGTCTCGGTGAGGCTGCTGCTAGGAACACCTGTGTGTGTGGAAGGCAGGCGGTTGCTTAGGGCTCTTACTGGGTTCCCACTTGTGGGTTTTCTGCGTGCACCAAAGCCGCTCTCACGCTGCGTGGCAAAGCGACGGCAGAAGTGGAATTCCAGGAGAACGCAGGAAACTGCGAGTAACCTTTGATTCGTTATCGTTAGCCCTTTCTGTTCCTGGTTAGTGTCCTAGACCTACAACCTTCGATAGGCCGCTCTTAGGACTGTAAATGGCTCCTGTTTTGTAGGAACGAGCCAAAGAAGATTATCGCCAAGAAATTGAGTGGTGCATTCGATTGATTTCTGACTATCGAATCAGAGTAGGTAAGCAGAAGGGTCGGATGATGTCATCCACTCTGATATACGTCAGAAAAATAACACCAAAACCGTCAGCTTTGTTTCACAGGCTTAACTGAACTGATAAATTACCTGTGTTGGGCTTTTTAGGTTGTCATTCTTTTACGGGATCCTTCTTGGAATATTTTGCTGCCGATATCAGTAAGTGGATTCATCATCGTTTGTGTTCTGCTCTGAGTGGGTGAGTTGGGCTCTGGGGTTTACACGCACGCGTGTGAGTTAGGCATCAGACCCAGCGAGGGGGTGCCGTTCGAACTACTGCAGGCCGTTATTGCGCTCTAAGGCTTTTCGGTCCCACAACAAAAGTTAAATATTGATTGTCAGAGAGGATCAGGTAAACCGGTTCCTTCCCCTTGGGGAGGGGTTGTTCCGGAGCTCCTGTCAGGTTCAACTTCCTGATGGGTTGGGTTTTTTTTAAGACAAAATTAAGATTTTGTTGTTGGGTTTTTTTACCCTCATTGGTAGGAAAGGAAGAAAAATTTCTCTCTTATCAAGAAAGTCCCTTGTTTTATATTTGTATAGACAAGTATGTATGCGAGGAAGCCCCGTGTTTTGTATATTTCAGTATGAATGATTGTGGCTTTTCTTTCAGGCTACCCAGTTAGAAAGGAAGGCTATCAAGGTTCAGTCCAAATGACCTTTCCCAATGCGGCGGAGGAAGATGTCGAAGAGTCTTCATCAGAAACTTCACCTCAGAAGCCCTGCAAGAAACTTCTCCCTGACAGAACGAGAGCCGCTAGAGACAGAGCGAATAAGAAGATAGTGGAGTTTATAGTGAAGACGAAGGGGGCTGAAGAGCATCTCTTGGCTATCTTGAAAAGCAGAAAACAGTCCCGCTGGCTGAAGGAGTTCCTGAATTCAAGTCAGTACGTGACCTGCGTTGAAACGTATTTAGAGGATGAAGAGCAATTAGACCTTGTAGTCAACTACCTGAAGGAAGTGTACCGTGAGATAGACACTAAAAACCTGCAGCAAATAAACGGAGATGGAATCAAATTTATTTCAGATGTCCTTCTGCCTGAAGTAAGTAAACATGAAACACGGAGAAAAGTAAACGTTGACGTAAATGACGCTGCTGGTAGGTGGTTGGAGTTCGCTGGCTTGCGGAACGTTCCCGGGCAGCTGGGTGGCGTTTGAGCTGGGCGGAGGGGTCCCCGCCTGCCTGCCAGCTTGGGTCACCGTCCCTTCAGCTCAAAGGGCATAACACCGCGCTTGCTTTCTACGTGTATCTTGAGTGAAGAACATTAAAATCGGGGCAGGAGGCTCTTAAGCAACGTTTGTGGGCTGGTACTCAGAGAACAAACGTATTTACGTTGCACGTTGGAGAGGATAAAGCAAGCCCCGGTATGAACTGCTGCGCGCTTCCTGCGGGCGCTGCGGAGGCTGGCGGGGTAAGGGTGGGGTGTGGACCAGTGTAACTCTAAACGCTGATTTTTAAGCCGTTAGCACAGAATGGAGAAGCTTTAGGTAGCGCGACGTTTTTAAGGGCAGAGCGATCACTTTCTGGTGCGTTTTGATTACTTCTGAAACTCTTCAGAGCTTTGGGGTTTTTTAATTTGGCGAGTTACCTCTGGGTTTTCTGGGGTTCTTTGTGTGTGTCGGGGGGGTGGTTTGCTTTCACAGTTAAACTTTTAGATACTTATTGTTCCTCCTAGGAACTTCCCTGGGAGAACATCAGTAACTTCTGTAGAAACAAAATTGCTACGAAGAATATCTTGTCTGTTTATAAAAACACTCTCCCGGGAATGTTAAAGGACAAGTTTGTATTATTTATTTAAGAACTTGAGGAACACACCAAGCAGTTTCCTCCAAGTTTCCTAAGGGATTGAGGAACCTTATTCCAATAATGTGCTCAGCTGCTGAGACAGCTTCAAAGCACTGGTTGTAATTTGGTTTTTGTTTCACGAGTATCAATGAACTAAATACTTTTCTAGGCCATCATTTATGCGATTTCTGCTGTGGATGACATAGATTACAAGAAGGCAGAGGAGAAATACATAAAAGGACCATCTGTGAGCAAAAGGTATCTTTTTATTTTTAGTTTTCTCTGAATTTTCCTTACTAGTTTACTGTTTGTACGGAAAAATGTGAGCATAAGGGCAGGATTGTTCAGTACCCTCCCTTCTGCAAGGCAAGCGTCCTCGTTGTCTGAGTAACAAACTGATTAAACGTGGGAAACGTTCTTGCTGAGTTACTGTAACACAGTGCAAGCTGTTTAATATGTTAAGATCGTTTTTACTACAGACCTTCAATGTATTTCTTTTCAGGGAGAGAGAAATATTTGATGAAGAAATTCTAGAAAGAAAAAGGTGGAAGAGCAAACTGCCATCTGCAGACAGCGTCTGAACAGTGGTACAGACTTTCCCGTTATCCTGGCACTGAGCGAGTATCATGAAGTGGTTATTTGTATAAAATGTGTAATTCTCACTTTTTAAAAGCTGTGTGTATATCGCCAAGAGATGTAGTCATTATAATGCTGTGCTGCTGTCGGATACAGTTGCATCTTCGGTCCTTGCTCTCGATTCTGCGTACTGGAGCTGCACGCTGCTTCCCCGGCTCTTGCCACCTTCAGCCGCCTGTAAGAGGCGATGGAAACCGTGTCGGAACGCTGCGGGCGTGCGGCCGCCTCGGTCCTCACCCCTGCAGCCCACTTAACCCAGAACCTGCAAAGACCGCAAGTGTTTTGCAGAACTTGAGATAACACTAACTTTTGTATGAATTATTTTGGCCGGGTGCCTGGCGAAGGGCGGGCTGTCGTCCTCAGAAAGCCACGCGCTGGTGAATTATGTAGCCGCGTGTTGCCCGATGGCCGTGCTGCCGCTGGGCGCGCGCCGGTGCCCCGCCTGGAACCCTTTCCAGCGGGTTGGCTCTTCTTGCTTTACGTGTCTCTCGAAGCATGGGAAATAAAGTTGGTACCTGGTGATGCAATCTGAATGGCAAAGGCGTTGGTTTTGTTGGTGGGACAGCTGTCAGCCGCAGCGGGAAAGGAATCCAGTGTTTGCTTAAGAAGCAAAACACGTTCACTTTTTCCATTTGAAAGTGAAACCATTTTGAATGCTGTTTTAATGGGTTTTTTTGAGGCCGTGATTTTAGGAATGCTTTTAGTTGTCTTTCTCTGATTTAAATATCAAATTTAATCACGCGCAGTTCCCTCCCCCAGTGTTCGCTAAGGGTGCAGCGTCTTGCAAATCGCCTTTGACAGGCTCGCGGTCTTACCGACAGCTATTCCGTGGGAAAAGCCCAACGATGGTATTTTTCTATATTGTAATGAGAATGCGATCTACTCCCCTGTCCAGTAGAAACCAAGATGACTTGAAATTAAGGAAGAAGTTCAAATGTAAGTGGGGATGCAGCTGTGTATTCTGGCTGTGGTAATTACCCCAGTGTGTTTTATTGCGCTTGTGATGACTCTCTACTCCACCGGGAGTTTCAACCTGTGTTTGGAGTCCTTGTTCACGTTACGAAGGGCCGTTCGCAAGCACCTCGAGCGCAGGCACACGATGGCTATATACTGGCCTAGTCTTTATTTTTCATTAAAAACCCATACTGCGTTGTCTGGGATGGTGCTGTTAGGATCCTTCCTCAAACCGCCGCACGGGAGCGGAACTCCCCCCTCGCCTTGCCTTTATCTCGGCCCTTACTTTTCATGCCTTTCGGCTGACGCTGCCTTCGTTTGATTCAGCACGGACAAGTTATTGTAAAAACCGAACTGCATCCTCCTGCCCCAGGACGGCTGGGAGGGTGCGTGGGGCTGGAGCACCCTCCGCTCTCTGGGCCTCTCGCAACCCCTTTCCGCTTTGGAAGCGGGTGTTGGTTACGCAGCGCTGTTCCTACCCCCAGAGCCAGTTCAGTCTTGCGCTGTACGGAATCGTGGTCTCACATCAGTTAAAGCCGGGCGAGGGGAATCAGCAGAGGCTTGAACGCGCTCATTTATTTCAAACACCGGTTGTAAGCTGCGGTCTTTGCTGCGCACTTCCACGCCAATTGGATATCGGGCAAAGCTTAGTTTTGTGTATCAGATAAAACCGCAGTGGTGGTGGCACCTCCTTTCGCCTGACGCCTCCCGTCCGTACCCCTGCTGCTGTTGATTTTAGGATATGAAAAGGCAAAGGGGTGCGGAGCGGGGCTCGGGGAGGGGGCGACGCGTTCGCCGGTGGCTGCGGCGCCGGGAAAAGAAGCGGCTGCCGAAACCCGGGATCGAACCAGGGACCTTTAGATCTTCAGTCTAACGCTCTCCCAGCTGAGCTATTTCGGCTGCGCGGCAATGCCCGCCCCCCCCCTCCCGTGACCCCCGGGGGGGGCCGAGCAGCGGCGGGGGCGACGCGGCGGGATGCAGCGGGACACAGCGGGACACGCCGGGATACAGCGGGACACGCGGCGGGACGCGGGGCGGCCGGTACCGGCTCGGTCCCGCTGCCCACAGCAGCGGGCGCGGCGGCGGCGCTGCCAAGGCGGTCTCTGTGGCGCAATCGGTTAGCGCGTTCGGCTGTTAACCGAAAGGTTGGTGGTTCGAGCCCACCCAGGGACGGCGGCTTCATTTTTCTGCGCCGCTACCCCCCCCGGGGCCCCGCGGCACCGGGACGCGCCCGCCGCCGCCCCCCGTCACCCGTTTTACCGCGGGCCGGGGCCGGGCCCTGCGGGCGGCCCCGGAACCCCCCGCGCCGCCCCGCGTTCCCCGCCGGAGCGCTGAGGCCGCGCACCGGGCCCGCGCCGGGCCGCTTAGCGGGTGCACCGCGCCCAGAGGTTGCCTGAAGGGCTGCGGGCGAGATGGCGGCGCTGGGCTGTGAGCGGGGCCGGGGGGAGGCCTCCGCCCTCTGCCGAGGGACTGAGCCGGGAGCGGGGACGGGGGGCTCCGGGGCCCTGAGAGGGAACCCAGCCGAGGGTTCAGGGGCCCTGAGGGGGGGCCGGGCCGGGCCGGGGGCTCTGAGAGGGAACCGGGCCGGGGGCTCCGGGACGAGGCAGGACCGCAGCTCTCCTCGGGGCTGGCTCTCATCCGTGGGGCTGAGGGCCCCGGGGAGCGGACGGGGGCCGTGGGGCGTCCCTGTCCCCTCCGGGGCAGCCCAGGGCTCGTCTCCGGGGCGGGGGCCCATGCTGAGCTCTCTGCCGAGTTCGGGCCGTTCCCTTTCCCCGCGGTGACGGTCCCCGGCCGCAGCTGAGCTCTCCCGTCCTCTCGTTGCAGGTCTTCGCCTCCCTGGGCGCGGCGTGCTGGCCTGGCGGTGAGGGCTGGGGCCGGAGGGCGCGGGGGGAGCCGGGGCGATGGCAGCCCTGGGCCGGGGAGCCCCGAGGGGGCTGTGCCGGGGGCGGGTGGGAGGGCGGCTGTTCCGTGGGGTTCTCTGCTCCGGCTGGGTTTGACCAGAGCGCTTGATTTCTCCGTGTCTGGGGCCGCTCTGCCTCCCGCGGGGAGGGCAGCGGTGCGAGCTCCTGCGGGCCGAGGCCGGGGAGCAGCAGCACGGGCGGGGGGGGCGTGCGGCCGCGTCAGACGGAGGTGCAGTGGCTTTTCTTTTCTCCCAGGCCGGGTGCGGTGACATCTGTTCACACTCAGCTGCTCCATCAGACGCCAGCAGCCGACCGTGCCGACAGGTAACGCCGGCGCTTCGGGGCAGGTTCCTCGGCTGTGCCCTCCCTCCCGCGGGTGGGCGTCCCGGGGTACAGGGGAAGAAGCTTTCTGTTTGCCGTAGCTCAGTCTGCGCACGCGTGACAATCTTTTCCTCACTTCGCTTCTTAAAAACTGGGATTAACTGGCAGGCTGCACCAGTCTGTGAGCCCTGGAGATGAGCCCGCCAGGCACCCTCCGTAATTTGGGTCCAGCGAAGAGAGGGGCTCTGCCTGAGCAACAAACTCCGCAGATCTCCCCGCAGCAGGGAGAAAAATCCCTGTGACAGACACAGCCTGCAGCAGTAGCGGAGGGTGTGAGGTTGTCCCTAAGCAATGGATAAGGGGCTGGAGCACGAGGCTGGGGAGGAGCGGCTGGGGGAGCTGGGGGGGCTCAGCCTGGAGAAGAGGAGGCTGAGGGGAGCCCTCATCGCTCTCTGCAACTGCCTGAAAGGAGGCTGGAGCCGGGGGGGTCGGTCTCTTCTCCCCAGGAACAAGCGATGGGACGAGAGGGAACGGCCTCAAGCGGCGCCAGGGCAGCTTTGGGTTGGATATTGGGAAAATTCCTTCCCGGAAAGGGCTGCCGGGCCCTGGCCCAGGCTGCCCGGGGCAGGGGCTGAGTCCCCATCCCTGGGGGGGTTTAAAAGCTGGGGAGATGTGGTGCTGAGGGACGTGGGTGAGTGGTGGCCTTGGCAGCGCTGGGTTAGCGGCTGGACGCGATGACCTTAAAGGGCTTTTCCAACCCAAATGATTCTGTGATTCTATGCACGCACCACAGATTCTTTACGGGATCACAGCTCCTTGAGGCTAATGATTGTGTTCTGCAGTTCTGCTTAATAATTGGAGACTGATACTACTGCGCCGTTTGTCTTCAGCTCTGTCCAAGTCCAGCAAAAGAGCTCAGCTGTTGTCCAGAAAAAATCCTACGTCCCCGCTAGCAAGGGCGAATACATCGTCACCAAACTCGATGACCTGGTCAACTGGGCGCGAAGGGTGAGTGGCTGACGCGGCCGTGCTCGCTAGGGAGAAATGGTATCAATTGCTTCGAGGTGCTGGCGGGAAATGGATTTGAGCCATCTCCTCCTCGGGACAAAAATAGGCTCAAAATTCTCCGCAGGGGAATAGCCGCGGTTCTTGGCCAGAGGGTGACATTTGGGGTTCTGTGTCGGACTGGGGGAGAGGCGTAACGTGAGGGCGGTGCGAAGCAGCGCCGGCTGCCGGTCTGCGCAGAGCTCTCCTTCAGAACGAGCAAGAGGCACTTTCTGGTTTTACGTAGTCCTCGTAACGAGCAGCTGCTCTGTGCCGCGGAGCAGGCCGCGCAAGCGACGCTGCCCCGAACCCAGCGCGCTCTGCCTCCGCTGAATTTTGCCTTCTCCCATCGCCGCTGCCCTTGTGCCGGGCTTCTGAGGCGCCGCTTTAGCAGCGTGAGATGGAAAGGGGAGCGTCTACGGCTTTGAGCACCTTCAGCATCTCCGAGGCCGCAAATGCGCAGATCTCCGCGCGCCTGTTTCCCCGGAGCCGCGAGTTTTGCTCTCCTGCGTAATGGCAGACGCCGTTTTTGTTTGCGATGCTCTGACCGAACAGACCTTGAAACTTTCCTTGTTCTGGTTCCTTTTCTGTCTGATCAGCTCTTGCTCTTTGGGTCACCCGCCCGGGGTCTCGGCTCCCGCTTCCCGCGTTCTTACCCGTAACCTGCCTCTCTCCCGCCGCAGAGCTCCTTATGGCCGATGACGTTTGGCCTGGCGTGCTGCGCCGTGGAGATGATGCACATGGCGGCTCCGCGCTACGACATGGACCGCTTTGGGGTGGTGTTTCGAGCTAGTCCCCGGCAAGCTGATGTCATGATTGTGGCCGGCACCCTGACAAACAAAATGGCTCCGGCTCTTCGAAAGGTACAGGCGGCGGCGGCTGCCTCGAGTGCGGCTGCGCGCGCTGGACGCACGTGGGAAGCGGTCTGAAATGTCTGTGCTCTGCAGGTCTACGACCAGATGCCGGAGCCGCGCTACGTGGTCTCCATGGGGAGGTGAGTGCCGGGACACCCTCATTGCCTCGTGCCGCCTGGGAGAAATCCGGTCTCTCTGCTGGAGCGGGGGGAGGGAGGGAGGGGAACCCGTTTCTCATTTGTGTTTCCAACCCCTTGAGTTGTATAAAGAGGCCTTGTTGCAAGTGAAACCTAAAGGCCCTGTGGTTAGGGTGAGGAGAACGATGTCAAGTCGCCGCGGACAGCGGAGTCTTCCCAGTGAGAGCCTGGGGGGGTTTCGCAGCTGCCAGAGCCCGGGGACTTTACACATCCAGAACCCCAGGGTTTGCATTTAGACGAAAGCTTTCAAAATGCTTCAGCTGCGCGGCGTGAAATCTGGCGCGGTGGAACTGACGACTCGTTCCTCTCCCGGAGCTGCTGGGGCCGAGGGCGGCCGTTTCACCGGGGCCTGGAGGGGACAGGCCCAGTTCTAGAAACGCTCGGTGCAGGCGTGGCAAAATCGAGAAGGTTTTGCGGTAGAGGGGAAGGAGCCTCCGGGCGTCCGCTTTGTAAGAGCAATGGAAGCGGTTGGGTTTGCAGGGGCACAGCCTGGGAGTGCAGCCTCCGCCGCCCAGCCGGCTCTCGTGAGGAGGCTGAGCGGCCACGGCGTAAGCCTCGGCTTCTGCTCCGTCCCCTCCTGTAAAAGCTGTCAGGGGGCTCCGTGCCCCGCGGCCGAGGTTCCCCTTCCCCTTTGCCTCCTCGCCTTCCCCGCGGGCGGCCGAGCCGCGTTTGGCAACGCGCCGAAACCCGCCCGTCTCTCGCAGCTGTGCCAACGGCGGGGGTTACTACCACTACTCCTACTCCGTGGTGAGGGGCTGCGACCGCATCGTGCCGGTGGACATCTACGTGCCAGGTAAGGACGGGCGCCCTCGGGTCCTGCCGCCGCCGCTGGCCATTCCCGCCGCGCAGGGTGCGGGCGGCAGCGCGGCCAGCCACGCGCGCTCCTGCGAGATGCCCCCTTGCCGAAACGCAGAGCGCTGCTACGTTTCGTAACGGCCTTTCCAAAAAGCGCCGTCGCTTTACCTGCTTTGAGCTAAAGCAGCCCCCTTGCTTTTGTGAACTCTGCGGCCCCTGACGCGCACAAAGCGAGGGAAATCCCAGCCCGCGTTGGGGCAAAGCCCCGTTCTGCCGGCCACGTTTCAGTGCAGGCAGCAGCCCCGCGGGCTTCCTGTTTTTCTCTCTCTCAGGTTGCCCACCCACTGCTGAAGCTTTGCTCTATGGGATCCTGCAGCTTCAGAAGAAAATCAAACGGGAGAAGAGGATTCAGATCTGGTACAGGAAATAAGCTGTTGTTTGTGACGGCCCCAGCACCGCCCGCCCGGGGCACCCGCTTGCACTCGTACGCACAATAAGTCTCTGTCCTCACGAGCCTTCCAATAAACCTCTACCGGGTTAAGACGCCCTTCTGTCTTTAATGCATCCCTCTTGTCTCGAGGGTTTTAACGCGTTTAAAAACAGAATTAAAAAGCGGGAGTTGGAAAGTGGTAACGCTCCGAGCGGCGTTGCCTGGTCTGGATAGCCCGTGAGGGCAGGAGAACGTTTGGAGTTGCCCGTCGTGACGCGAAAGCCTTGCCGTGGGCGAGGGGCTTTGCTCTCCGGCTTTGTTAGGAAGCTTTGGGACCGACGCGCGTCCAGGTGAGCCCCGAGCTCCCCCGAGCTCGCCTCTCACTCGCCGCCGGCTTTTTGTTTAGAATTCCTACAAAGGATCTAATAAATCCTTTATATCTGTGCGCGCAGCAGCCCCAAATCAATTCTATTTCTGTAACGCAAGTAAAATATTAATGTTTAAAAGCAGAATATGACTAACGAAAACGAAAGCCGCAGCGCTCCTTAGCAGGGTAGGAATAAAGCGGCCCAGGGCGGGCTCCGGTGCTGGCTGCGTCCCGGCTCCGGTGCTGGCTGCGTCCCGGCGCCTGGTGCGGCGTTCTCCCGCCGCCTGGGCCGAGGAGCGGGCCCTGCGGAGTTACGCACCCGCTTTCGGAAGACAAATGAACTGCTCTGCAACAGCGGCTGTGTCGCGTTCCTTTTTAATGGATTTTATCCCTTCTGGATAGAGAGGAGACGTCATTTGTGCGCTGTTGAACTGCAGGGAGGTCGTCGGGCTCGGAACTCACTGCGGCGAGCTTTAGCCAAAAGTATCGGGGCAGCGTCACCGGGAGCGGCTCCGGGAGCGGCCAAAATGGAAGTGCCCCCACCTGCCCCTCTCCCCCATTGCTCCCGCCTGGTTTTAGGTTACGTGGCTGGTGTGCGGAAAGCCACCCCTTTAATTTAGAGGAAACCTCTCGTCCCGAAGCCCCGAAGGCTCTGAGCTACGCTCTTGAATTGCAGCTTAATCGAGGTGTTTGGAGACGAGGGCGTCTTGAGTGGGAAGCGGCCGCTGGGACAGCGGGTGGGACCCAGCGCCAGTCCAGGAGCTCCCCTGGGCCCAGGGCGTCCGTCCCACGCCTCCGGATCAATCAGCTTCGATCTTCTCTCGTGACCTCGAAGGAGATGGGAGCTTTGCTCCTCCTCGCAGCGCACGTTGTCAGTCGTCAGCCTCCCCTCCGCCACGGGGCCAGGCTGCCGGCACCCTCAGTGCTTAACGATGGTGGGCGTGATCATCTTGTGGAAGGAGTAGTACCTGCAGTCCTCGGGGGGCACCAGCTCCATCACCCTCGTGCTGATGTTCTCCTTCTTGAACCCGGCCTCCACCAGGTGCCCTACCTGGGTCTCCTGCGGGAGAGGAGGGGCGGAAAGGAGCAGCGATGGTTTGAGCTGCCCCGATGCGAGCGGAGCCGCTGCTGAGCCCCGGCCTGCGGGGAGAGGGGACGGCGCGAGCAGCGGGGCGCAGGGAGCCCCGTCTTGGGCTGCCGTGGGCGAAAACCCTCGGACCCTCCCTCGGGTGCTCCCCGCCGAGCCCCAGCCCTCGCGGATGAGTTACGTCACCATGGAGCGCTCTGGCTCGTGCTGCACCACGGCGCGGGCGAGCGCCCGGGGATGCCGGAGGTGCCCAGGCTGACGGGGTGCCTTTGGGGACCCCGGGTCAGGCGGGGGGAGCCGGGCCCCCCCAGCCCGGGGAGGGACGCTCACCTCAAACATCTTCTCGATGTCGCTGTACTTGGTCTTCAGCAGCTCCCCCCAGGAGGTCAGGTTGCAGTAGGTGAGGACCCCGCCGGGCTGCAGCAAGCGGAAGGCATGGTCCTGCAACGGGAATCGAGGGGGGCCTGGCTCAGCACCCAGTGCGCTGCCCTCGCCTTGCGCAGCACCCCTTGCTCAGCACCCGGGCCCTGCTGTGCCCTGTCTCCCCGCGGAGCCGGACGCTGCCCCAGCCCTTCGCACCCTCCTGCTGCTCCCCTCCTGCTGCGACCATGGAGACCGAAAGTGCTGCGATGCCACCCTCACGCTGGGGACGTGGTTGGGGTTTTCCAGAGGGCGGCAGGGAGGGAGCGGGGACGGCGGGGGCTGCAGACCAACGCCCGGCTCTGGCTGTGACTCCTGAGCTCCGAAATTCTCCTCTCTGCCCTGGGAGCCCCCATCTCCCCCAGACCCCGCCGAGCCGGGGGCTCTGGCCCCTCGCGAAGGGCGGGGGGAGGCGCGGGCGCTGCGGGGCCGGGGTGCGGGTGCTGCACCCTGCCACGTTACCTTGATGAAGGCGAACTGATGGGTGTGCCAGGTCTCCTCCGACAGCGGGTAGGTGTCATACAGGATCCCTGCCCGGGAACGCCGGAGACCCTCCGTTAGCCGGGAGAGACCACCAAGGCGCCGGCAGGGCTCAGGTGCCGGGGGCAAGATCCCCCTTCGCACCCTGTTACTATTTCTTCCTATTTAAATTTGCACCCCACCTCCCTGCCCCCCGGAAGGCAGCGACGTGCGGCTCCCCAGGACGAGGCGTCGCTCCCCGGGGACGCCGGCTGCAGCCCATCCCCGTCCCTGCCACCGCGGGAGGGAGCCGGGCTGGGTGCTCGCCTGCACCCTGAGCTCTGCCGTGGGCCCCCCACCCCGCCGCCCCCTGCCCGGTCCTGCCGGCCTTGGCTGCGCGGTGCCTCACCCCTGAAGTGCCCGTCCGGCAGCGTCGGCACCACGTCCTCCCACAGCCCCTTCAGGGGCACGACCTGCGGGCGGGACGGGACGGCAGAGCGGTGAGCCCCGGCGGCAGGCGCCCACCGGCACCGCGCACCGGCGCAGCCCGCCCCGGACCTTGTGCGGCTGCGTCCTGGCCCACTCCTCCAGCCGCCGGAAAACCCCCTCGTTGCACTCGATGATCCAGTGCTCCTCGATGTCGAACTCCTCCACCTTGGTGGCGGCGATGGCCATGCCGAAGCCCACCTCCAGCACGCGGCCGCCTGGGGACGAGAGGGCAGCTGGGGGGCTGAGCCTCCCCGGAGCTGCCGGGCAGCCGGCGCGGGCCCAGCCAACGCAGAGCCCTGGGCTTCCCCTGCCTCGGAGCCCCCCAGCCCCAAACGCTGCCCCGCTCTTTCCCTGAACGGGGCTTTTTTCGGCGCAGGGTGGGAACGCGCGGCACTGCCTGCGCTGGGGCAAGAAGCCGGGAGCAGCCCCGTGCCCCCGTCCCCCGCAGCGGCCCTTTGCCCCCACCGAACCCCCCCGGGCAGCTGCAGCGGGAACAAGCAACCGCTGGCAGCGGCGCTGCCGAACCTTCCCTCCGCCGGCGTGGGGGAACGCAGCCCGAGAAGCGGCAGGGCCCGGCCGGGCTCCGCTCTGCCCCCGCGCGCGGCTGCACCCCCTCCCCACGGCCCCGGCCCCTTCGGGGAATGTGTCACCCTGACACGAGAGCGCAAGTGCCACCGCGGCCCCGCGCCCACCGGCGGGGAGCACCGGCGGCGAGCACCGGCGGCGAGCGCGGCACACGCAGTGGGGTCCCCCGGCACCCACGTCCCCCCCCAATGCTGTTCGCTTGCAGGGAAGCTGCCCGCTCCCCAGGCCCGAGCTGCACCCCACGGCACGGCCCCGAGCCCGCGGGGCCCCCGTTACCCCTCGACGCGGCCACGGCCGCCAGCGAGTGCATGTAGGGGGTCTCCCAGCGCTCCATCACCGGCTTCCCCAGGATCTCCAGGTGGGCGTCCGGCACATCGTAGCCGGCCGTCGCCTCCCGCCAGGCCGCCCGGCAATCCTCGCCCTCCGCAAAGATCGGCCTCGCCGCCGGCTGGGAGCTCATGGCTGTGCCGCCGCTGCGGGGAGGAAAGTCCACCGGCTGGGCTCAGCGGCGCCGGGGGAGGGAAAGGGGCACCCGGGTCTTGGCCGGCTTTAAATAGCCGGGGCTGGAAAAGTGCTGAGTGTGCACGGCGGGCGGGGGCCCTTCTGGGTGAAAGGGATCCCTTATCGGGAGCTGGGGGCCAGCGCGGGGCAGGCGGGGGCTGCCAGGCCCGAGTGGCCACGCACGGCGGAACCGTGGGCGGTGGAACCCCGCGCTGGGTACGGCCGGAGCGGGAGCGAGCAGCACCCCTGCCCGGCGGAGCCTGGATCAGTGCAACTGGGGGGCCCGTGGAGGAAGGGCTTTTCCCCAGGGGCTGCGCATGGTGCTGTGCCCCACACTGTGCCACGCTCTGCAGCTGTGCACGGTGCTGTGCCATGCTCCAGGGCTGTGCACGGTGCTGTGCCACGCTCCAGAGCTGTGCATGGTGCTGTGCCACGCTCTGCAGCTGTGCACGGTGCTGTGCCACGCTCCAGGGCGGTGCCCCACGCTGTGCCATGCTCCAGAGCTGAGCACGGTGCTGTGCCACACTCCGGGGCTGTGCATGGTGCTGTGCCACGCTCCAGGGCTGTGCACGGTGCTGTGCCATGCTCCAGAGCTGTGCATGGTGCTGCGCCATGCCCCAGGGCTGTGCACGGTGCTGCGCCATGCTCCAGAGCTGTGCACGGTGCTGTGCCACACTCTGGGGCTGTGGACGGTGCTGCGCCCCACGCTGTGCCACGCTCTGCAGCTGTGCACGGTGCTGTGCCATGCTCCGGGGCCGTGCGCGGTGCTGTGCCCCACGCTGCACCATGCTCCAGGGCTGTGCACGGTGCTGCGCCACACTCCGGGGCTGTGCACGGTGCTGTGCCACGCTCCGAGGCCGTGCACCGGGGCCGTGCCGTGCCCCGGGGCCACGCACAGGGCTCTGCCCCAGGCCGTGCCGATGCAGCAGGGCTGTGCCCGGCGCTGTGCCCCACGCTCCCCCGTGCACAGAGACCCGGCCCCCGCCACGGCAGAGCCGCGCTGGGCGGGATGGGGCGGCCGGGGCCGGGGGGGGGGGGGGGCCGCGGGCGGCGGGCGGGGGGACCCGGCGGCCCCGCGCCCCGGCCGCACGTGGTGCTGGCGGACTGCCCTTCCCGTCGTCCCCTGCGCGCCGCCCCGCCCCGCCCCGCCCCTCCCTGGGCGCGGCCCCGGAGACCCCGTAGCGAGGGGCAGGTGCGCGCGCAGCGGCGGTTGGCGGCGCTGAGGGAGCGCGAGCGCGCGGCGGGGGGGGGCCGGGCCGGGCCGGGGGCGGCCGTTGCGCAGCTCGGGGAGCGCGGGGGGGGGGGGGGGACGGGGAGCGGCGAGGAGCGCCCGACCTGCCCGCCCGCAGCCCGCGACCTGCCGCTGGTGCCGCCGCCGCCGGAGGGAAGAGCCGGGCGCGGCCCCGGATACCGCCGAGGAGCCGCCGCCATGAACAGCGTGGGAGGCGCCGACGAGATCGGGTGAGGAAGGGGTGGGGGGCGCCGGGGGGGCGGGGGTCCGGGCCTCCCCCCCCCCCCCCCCTTTCCCTGCACCCTGAGGCGAGGGCCGGGGCTTCCGCGGGCGGCGCGGGGAGGGGGGGCCCTGCCCTGCCGCCCGCCGCCGGTCCCGCCCGCCATGCTGGGCCCCTGCGGACCGGGAGGGTGCCCCCCCCCCCCACGTGACCGGCCCGCGCCGGGCTGCGGCGGCAGGTGCGCGCGGCCAAGGTCACCCGCGGCGCTTCCCGCGCGCTCCCGGGAGCCCCGGCCCCGTCGCGGGGGGGGTGGGGGGGTGGTTTGTCCCCCCCCCCTCCGTTGGTAACGAGGGGAAGGGGGGTAAAACCCCCCGGTGACTTTGTGCCGGTGACTCATCAGGGCTTCCCCGGCCGGGCCGCGGGCCAGAGACCTTCGCTCTTCACCGGAGGAACGGCAGGACAAAGGCGGCAGCCGGGAGCCTCCCTCGGGCCTGGCCTCCCTCCGCCGCGCCGCAGAGGAGCCCTTGCGCTGCCCGCAGCCGCCCTTCCAAACTTCCCCTCGGCCGGGCCCGGCCTGCGAGCTGCGTCCCGGTCAGCAAAGGGCTGGTTTCCCTTCTGAGGGCTCTGCGGAGGTCTGGGGGCTTCTCCCCACTGATGGCCTGACGGGGGGCTGCCTCTTCCGAGACCTATGCCGTAGTGCCCCGCGTCAGTGCTGTATTCTGAAGCCTAGCGACATTTAAATTACCAGACTGTAGACTTGGGACGTTAGCACCGAAAACAGCAAACAAAACAAAAAAACCCCGATTGGCTGCGTAGCTTTCGCTGCAGGTTTTGGCACAGAACGTGCACACCGTAACTGGTCGCCTTTTCTGAAGCTGTGGTGGGCACGTACCAGTCTTCTGTTCCCATGCTGTCTCCAGCCGCTTATTTACTGAGCGTGTTCTTAATCTGCACAGCCTTAAAAATACGAGAGGCAGGACAACCGCTGTGAACATAACGTGTTGCTGCGAATAGCACATATTGCACGAGGCATGTTTAAATGTGTAGGTTTTGCTCTAAAATCATTTTTATTTGCTCCCGGGCCTTCACCACTGCCCAGTGCCTCGTGAGAAGGCTGATGAGCAGGCTCGTGTGTGCCGCTGTTCTGGGACTGCAGCTGAGCGCAGGCTGCAAGTTACTCAGTGAAATAATGTCAGCTTTCGTCCTGAACGGGCCCGCTCGTCGCAGAGCTTGCTCCCAGTCGCGGACTGCTTAGGTTTTGATCCTTCTGAGTTGTAATCAGATTTGAAAGGATTGGATTTTAATCAGACGTGTTAATTTTCTTTTTTCTCCACCCCCAAAAGTGCTCAAACGGAAAGGTGAAAGCATCGAATAAACGGCGGTTTTCGTCAGCTGCCTGTAGCTGCGTGAAGGAAGTCCTGCTTTGAAAGCTGTTGTGAGATGCACGTCTTAATAGGAAGTTATGAACTTAACCGCTCTTCTAGACAGAGATTTTAAGTAAAGAAACGGTAATACTTAGGAAGGCTGCAGGCCTTGCGGTCGTGTTGATGGGACTAAGTAGGGCCTTGCAAGCATTATTGGTTGTAATTAGTACTTGGGGCTATTTTGGATGAAGGAAAGTTCTGCTCTTGAGATCCTTCTGTCCTACAGGACGTAGCTCAGTGGGACTGCGCTAAGAGAAATGATAGGTGTTAGTGAAACTGCCAGATTATTTTACACAGGCAAAGAGTTTGTAATTTTGTTGAGTTTCGGCACTTTTAAAATACCTGTGCGTGCTTTCTTACTAATTCTGGGATTAGCTGTTTCAGTGACAGATACATTTATGGTCAAAAAGAATAAATTAGCAAGTAAAATTTTGTCAGGAAGTAGCTGAAGCAGAACACGTGTGTTTGTGAAACTCGGTTAAAACTTATTATATGCGCTATAACTTGTGAAGAGTCATTATTCCGGTTCCCGCTGCGGAACTGAGGGATGCTGCCGCTTCCGATGCGCCGTGTCTGTCGGCGTCGTTCACTCGCCGGGGCGCAGTGCGCGCCGTCGTACCCTTCGTGGGGACAGGAGGGTCTGCGGGAAGAAACGGGCCGGTGCTGTGTGTTCTCATCGGGCTCGTGCGGGAGAACGGCTTTAATTGCAGCTGGGGATGGGCTGCAGCGGCCTCCTAACGCTGCAGTCTGTAAACGTGCAGCTCTATGGAAGTGTTCGTTTTTGAGGGTGGTACAACTAGGTATGAGGACGGTGATGTCAGCAGGCTCAAACTGACGGCGTAATTTCAGTAACTACCAGCCCGTGAACTGAAGAAGCGGTTCTATAGGAGGCAGCGTGCGTAGGGCCTCGCGAGCGGGCTGGTGGTGCAAGCTGAACGCAGGGAAGCCAGCGCTCACCTAGCGTTGCTTCATGCAACGGTCTCGCTTCTGACAGCCGTCCTGTACGACATTGCGTCTAGGTTTTTGGGTTAGGTGGCGATTAGTTAACTCCTGCGTTTGCTCGGTGTGTTCAGACAGGTCCGCGGAGGAGTCAAAGGCCAGGGTAGTCCTGGCTTTTGGCATTCTATAGTGTGCGTATAAATAGAAGCCGTGTATTTACATACAGCTGCTGTAGCTGACCTTAGGCAACCCTGCTTTTTTGTTTGTTTAAATGTATGTAGGGTGACTACAAATAATTAATAATGGAATTGGAAGGTCTCGATGACCACTGGCTGCGGGGAGTCCTCCTTCCCTGCAGACAGCTTGATGTTCTGTCAGAACGCAGCTGGTGTTTTTAGATTGATCTTATATACCAAGCTATTAAACTTAGTTTAAAAAAAAAAAATCCCAAAACACAGTTGGTCGAACTAACACACAGTCACAGGCCATCAAAACTTTAATCTGAATATAGCATTAGATTGGTCATTTTTTTCTTTGCTATTAGGAAATAAAGTTATTTCCTCATAGGACTTTCCCTAACAATAATGGCAGAAGAAAGAGCAGGCAGATTTGTGCCTGTGGCCTGTATGTGGAGAGGAGCCGTAGTAAAGGGACAGCCGGGGAAGCTACCACAAAGTCTGCGCGTGGTGACGACCGTCGGGTGAAGTTTGGCTGTTACCAGAAAATGACCTGTTGCCGAAAACTGGCTGGTGTTGAATAAGCTCTTTGAACTGGTGCCACCAGCAAGCGCCTTGCCAGTAGAGGGAGGTGGGGGGAGTTTTCCGATCCTTGAGAAAAACTTCGTCATCCTGAACCATGCGAGGAGGAAACAGGCCCGCTTTCGGAGGGTGAAACGTCCCGCTTGTGCTGTTCTCGGATGCAGGGTGGTAATGCAGGAGCAGATGCAGCCACTGTCTTCTGCAACACTGGGAAGACTGTGCTTTCTTTGCATGTTACCAGTTCAGTTATTTTCTGGCCTGCTGAAGAAGATGCTTTGATCTGTGCTTAACAGGTGGTCTTTTTTTATTTTTTTTGAAAGATAAAAAAACTTACGTCATCTCTCAACTAGTGACTGAGAAATAAAATTTGCCTCAGTGGAACTTGGATGTACCACGTAATACTGAATTCAGTCACCCCCTATTTTCGTGTGTGGTATACGTGCGCTCTTAAGGCGTTGGTTTAGTCACTGTTGCATAAGGGTCACGATATGATGCCGTATCGTGGAGAAATGAATCAAAGTGAAAAAGGACTGCTGCTTTCTTCTGCAAGCTGCCCTGCTGCGCGGGGCCTTCTAGGTGCAAGGCTTTCGCTTCGCTGATGCTCCCTGTGCACCAGCAGCTCTCTGACTGCGGGGTGGCCGATTTCTTTCTGCAGGTAGCCGCTCCTGAAAAAAGCAGGTGAGAGGAAGTTTAATTTTTTTTTTTTTTGTTAGGAGAACCTCAGCTGTCTCCGTTTAAGTGAAGGTGCACTAATGCTCAGCTCAGCTGCAGCTATACTGGGGTATATCTGAGGGCGAGTAGAAGACAAGGCAGGCTATGGTTCCTCTCTTTGAGGACTGATAAGAGAAATGGAGGGCATCCTCCAAAGATAAACTATCCCAGCACTTGTCTGTGCAGACCCGTGGAACCTATTAACGAGAGCTTTTGAGTTGGTGCTTCTTACTGAAAAGGGTCAAGTGTTGAGGTGGCTTTGAACTAACCTTTAATTATGGAGTAAATTACTTTGCATGGAAGTTTTGTCACACCCTGAAGTTGATAAAGAGTTGCAAAGCAGACAGCCCGGCATCTTCCCGCTCCTCTGCGCGCTTACCCAAGTACTTTGGCGTGCTCGGACATGAAACGGTGCAGATTTGGATGCTCTTTTGAGAAGACGGGGTTGCGTCAGATTTGACTTAAGTTTTAAGCGTGGAGTTTAGTTTGGGTTTTAGCCATGGCTTTCTCATCTATTTGGAGATATCTCCAAACTAGATTGTGAAATGGTTTCACAACTACTTGCTGAATTCGTGCTACTCTGTTATTTAGTACTTGCCTCACAAGTTTGCCTTCTATCTTAGACTTGCACTTGGTAGTTCTACTTTTGCTTTCATTTAACTAGAAGATAAGGGTAGACAAAAGTGATTCTGACTGGTCTTTCTAGGTGAGCAAGGGAGTAACACATAAAAGGAATGGATGAAGGGTTTTTGTTAGTTCTAATCAGCAGTTTAGGGACTTTTCTTTCTCGGGACAGTACTTTGAGAACGCAGGGGCAAGGAAGCCTGAGGGCTGACTTAAGCTTTTTTGATCTGAGAATGAAAAAACTCACATGCTTTCTGTTTTACCCAACTATGCAGCTAGAGAACAAGTCTAGAAATTGCAGGTGATGCCCGAATCCAGTCGCTGCATCTAGTTCAGCATTCCTTCCTGTGGAGTGCTGCTTTTAGCTGTGGTTCCCGATGGCTTTGGCCTTCTGGCACGTGAAAGTTGGCCGCATCATCTCAGGGCAGATGCACTTACATTGCTTATTATTTGTAAGTTGGTATTAAATAACTCCAGCCGCTGGCCGTGTTATTTTTCATGTGGCAGTACCCGAAATGTAGGAGATGGTAACATCAAACGTGTAAACTTCAGAGTCTGGTGTTATTTTCGCTACAGTGCCTGTTACGAGGGACTGCAGCAGCTATGTTGCCAGTGTATTTTTGTGGAATAATTTTTTTAACCTATGTCGGTCGTCAGTTGTCTTTCTGGCAACATTCAGCGTTAGGTAGCAAATGGACGTAGGAGAGCCCTTCAACCTGGTTTTGGAGGCCTAACGCAAGACTGGGCACAACTCTTGATCCTTAGGCTGGGATTAAAGCAGTTAACAGAATGGACTCTGGTGCTTAACCGAGGATGTCTGGTTTCCTGTCAGTTTGCTTTATCTCAGAAGTTTTGGATTTTGTTTTCACCCTTAAATTGGAACTGCATGGACCCTGCAGCTGTTTTCTTCTGTTGCTCAGAGAAGTTGTGTAAGTAACTTGGAGCCAATGATTCAGGCCTTGACAGGAATCCAAATGTCCCGTTTTGATGGGGGGGTGGGGTGTAACCAGGTAGAATGACTTTATCATGGTGTTCTTGGATCACTCTTCAAATAATTTCAGTGATGCTTTGTACATATTTTTCTGAACTATGAAGTGTTCCATGCTGGAGCTCCTTTCTGCCCCAAAAGAGCAGGTAAAGGTACTTTGTGTAATGTTTATGTTGGGTTTTTTTTTTTTCCTTCTGGCTATCGTAATGATTTCTCAAAGCAACACTGCCTTCTCAACTGCCTGGAAATAAGAAGTTTGGAGGAACTTAGGCTTTCCTGGTATTTTTGTCATCTTTTTGCATAAAAGAGTAAAATGTACTCCTGTAGTAAGCTTACAATCTCTGTTCATTCTTGTGGCTCCCAAAACAGATGCTTCAGTTTTATGTGTACCTTCATGAAACAGAAGGTAGTTGTCACAAAGAATAGTGAACTCTAGTGAAGAACGGGCTTTGTAGTGTGTTTTGGAGGCCTCTACCACCAGACCTCTTCAGAATAGCTGAGTTATGTTAAATTAGATGAAGCATCTGTCGTGTAGCACCCTAAAACTGCTGTATGCTTCAATTGCAGAAAACTGTTTGTGGGTGGCTTGGACTGGAGTACAACACAAGGTAAGCTATGTATTCTGCAGCCGTTGAGCCAGGCCTTTGTGAGCAGCAGAACAATGTACAGATACAGAGCTTTTTAACAGCCAGTACCGGGGATGAGATTGTACTGCTCTCTTCTGTTAATGAATAACATTTTCTATAGTGAGAGTTCAAATATACGTTAATCACGCTTGGTTTTATATTTTCTGTCAGTTTGGTATTGAAGTTTTTGTCAGCTCGGATGATGACAATTTTTTATCATTGCTTTACTGTGATACTACTTTCCGTTTGTGTGAGTGGAAATAAAGCAGCATGTACCATTTGTTTAGAGGAAGTAAAATCTAATAATTTTCAAAAGATGAGTTTGAACTTGTTTAGCTGTTTGGTTATCTTTTGTCTCATAATTGTGAACACAGCCTGGTAAAGTTAATATCTGGTTCTGTTTAATACATGCTTTTTTTTTAACAGAAACTCTTCGTAGCTACTTCTCCCAGTATGGAGAAGTTGTAGACTGTGTAATAATGAAAGACAAAACAACAAACCAGTCTCGAGGATTTGGATTTGTCAAATTTAAAGATCCTAACTGTGTGGGAACAGTACTGGCCAGTAGACCTCATACGTTAGATGGCCGAAATGTAAGTTGCTTTTGTGTTCTTGGTTTTGTTGTTTGTTTTTGTTTTTTCTGCTCCAGACTGCTTCAAAGGTCTGTTTTAAATTCTGGCTTCTCTTTTGCAGACTGGATAGTGTAAAAGTTAGCTGGTTGTTGGTTTTAATTATTTATTGTAAGACAGCTTTAACTCAATGATTTGTGTCATGATGTAGAAGTGATGTATTGACGATAGCTTTGATCTGAGGAGCTGGATTTCAGCAGTGCTGTGTTCAGCTGCCATAAACGTAACTTTTAGAACAATATTCTGCACGCTGAGATCTGACCAAACTGGAACTTCTTCCAGATTGATCCAAAGCCATGTACACCTAGGGGGATGCAACCAGAAAGGACACGACCGAAGGAAGGATGGGTAAGGAAAGATACTTGGTGTATCCTGCCTGTTTTCCAAGTTTTGGCTTGCCTTCTAGCAGTTTAATTGAATTCACTTGGATTATATCCGTGTCTTAAAATCAGGAGTCAGTATGCAGGCATTGAGCGTAGATTTTATTTCTCAAAAATGTCTTCTACTTAGATTTCCATGGTAAGGCTCCAAGTACAGTAGAGTGTTAATGAACTTTTTGTGTCTGTGTTGAACTCAGTTTGTGGGTGTGGTATTTTCTTAAGCTCTTAGCAATGCTTTTAGTTGAGTTCTTCAAATCTTGAAACGATTGTCTGGAAGCGCACTCACAGGACTGATGCTCTTTTCCAGCCTACTTCACGCCCCGCAGGTTAATATGATTTCATTATAAATGAGTAAATGGCCTCAGAACACAGTCCCTAGTTTTCTGGTCTTCAGAAGAACAGAGACTGGGTTATAACTGCCAGCGCTAAACTTCTGAGCTCTGAACATGCAGTTGCTTCACTTTAATGACTAGGAGACTTCAAGCCTGGAGATGGCTCCCCCTCAACCTGCAAGAGACCATTGTTCATGCTTAAGTGTAAATGATAGAAGCAGCCAACTTTATTGTCCTTCTGACTCAATTTTTTCCTCCTTGATTTAGCAGAAAGGATCCAGGAGCGATAACAATAAATCAAATAAAATTTTTGTTGGTGGGATTCCTCATAACTGTGGCGAGACAGAGCTCAGGGAATACTTCAAGAAATTCGGAGTGGTGAGTCATTCAGCATGATGGCAGTTATCAGTCGGTTCCAAGATGCTTTCCCTCCCCGCTGCCTTTTCTCAGATTTCGTCAAGCTGTCAAATTTTGGGTTAATTTAGACAAACTGCTGTAGGGACATATTGAAGCATTTTGTGATAAACCATAGTAAACGTTCATCATCTTGAAACGTATCTTGCTGTTTGTCAAAATCTATTGCTCTGATATGTAACTTACTTTGCTGCTTCTGTCTCCTCTTGTTTAAGTCGACCTGATGCATTATTCTGTTCCCTTCTTGCAAAAACTCCTGAGTTGAGTTGGCTTAAGAATAATTTTTTCTCTTTTCAAATTATAAGTTACAGCTCAGTGATTAAAATTTTTTTTGTTGAATTTTTTTGGGGGGGAACAGCGAGTACTTCAGCGAGCTTATGTCTAAGATCCTCGTCTTTGACTACGTGTACAGGGAGGTTCAATTTTGCAGTCTCCTGCCATTATTTTGGTAACAGTAGTTGTGTTTAAATCATCATCTGGAATCAGCTGAGTTCTGTTGTCCCTGGAACCTCCATTCTGGAGACAAACTTCTGCTCGTGTTATGCACCTGGTTCTAATTCAGTTTGTAACCTTGGACTGAAATGACTATGTCTTCTGATTTGGGTTTTTTTCTATTTAGTTTTAATTCCCATTTATCCCAACTATTGTTGCCCCTTTAAGATGGTTAACTACTGAACTACGTTACTAAATTCAGCTGTGAGTAAGTTTGAGAAACTTAGATTGCCTGAGTTACAAGACTGTGCCAGTGGATGTGAACTTGCCATTTTTCCCTGGCATTTAGCGTGTTCTTTTGATACTTTTTTTAATCACCTTTCTTTAAGATCTCTTCTTAGAATCACCAAATCCTTTGCTGCCACTTTCTCAAGTGGCTAAGTTTATCAACTTTACTGTTTTTAAAATTTGATTAAGATATTATTTAAAAATATATATATATATATAAAAGGCAATGGCTAACAACTGTTTCTTTAGTTTGCAAGGCTGCAGTAGACTTGTAAATAAAAGTGGGGGAGCATGTTCCACAGCTGTGGAGCATAATTTCTAAAGGCTCTTCCTCACAGACTTTTGGCTTTCCAATTCTGACCTCTGGATGGCTTGGGAGATACAGGGTTATGTTCCACCAAATAGAGAAGGCAACAGCTATTAAGTGTAAGTGCCTTTAAAAGTAAGTAGTAGAACTTTAACAGTAGTATAGAAATTGGGGAGCCTAGGTAGCGTTTTTAATGAGTTATCTTTGGAGAAGTAGAGGCTCTTATATATGTTTTATGGCCGCAGAGTGAAGAGACAAAAGCAGGCACTGATTCTTAGGCATGGTAATTGCTTGGTAAATACGACCAGTGTGAAGAAGGGGATCCAGACGGCCCAGTGGGGAAAAACCTGGCACTGCCACGGGGCATAATCCCCAAATGGGGATAAATCTCAGCGGTTAGCATCCAGTAGGATATATTCAAGTGAGTGTATGTGGTGTAATAACTTCAAAAGTCTGTTTCTAGCTGTAAGTAAAAGGTGAATTTCCATCAGATTTTAAGCTAATTCAGGGGATTCTAGTAAAAAATATTCTAAGATTGACTTGAGGGCAAAGATGTGATTCGATGAGATCACACACATTTTGTGACCGCTTTTCTGCATCTGAGAAATTTAAAGGCAGTTCCTTTCAGCTGTTTTGGTATTGCCTTTGACATCAGTTTTACACCTCTGGTTTTGTTTAAATTGTAGCTCACAGTGGTGCTTATTCTGAAAAAATCCTGAAGCCCTCGAACAGCTTGCATTTTCCATTTTTTTTTGTGCTTTTTTTTTAAAGTTAAAATCACACTGATACTGATCATCCATAACTTAGGGGTTTTTGTGATGCTATTTAAAGCATCAATTTATAACTGTTATTCTGTGCCACACTGATACTCGAGTAAGTAATTTGGAGCTGTGCAAATTCTTAAATGTGTTTGGAGTTAAAGCTGCTTTTCATGTTGAGAATGAAAATGCTTAAAAATGGAAAAAGCAATCTTTTTAAGAAGCTGCACTGATGAATAGTATGTTGAAAAACAGAAACCTTTGGGGTTTTTCATAGGCTATGGTGTGGGTATAAACAGTGTAGCGCGCCCGTAATGCTAGATTAAAATCTTAAGTGTGATGAGACCTTAAAAAGCCACAATGTAGCAGCTTTTCAGAACAGATGAACTCAGGCTTTTCTTAAACTCCCATAAAGAGCAATATTCCCAATTTGTGTGTGCTGTGCTAGGGCAGCCTGGTATTGATGGCTACATCGAGCATTTAATTGTGCTTTGTGGATAGAGTGCGGGAAACCAGCTTGTAGTAACTGTTTATAACACTCCCCTGGTAGCACAGTTAGTAGAATTTCCCTTCTCTCTTCCAGGTCACTGAAGTTGTAATGATCTATGACGCAGAGAAACAGAGGCCCCGAGGTAAAGGCTGATCTAGTTTGTCCTTGAAATTTCTTCATACTCTCCTATAGTCAGATGGCAAACTATTTCACACCATCAGAAAAGGTAGACTTTTTTTTTTTCTATGTTGCCTCAGGAAAAAGAATAAATCACTGGGCAAATATCACTTCAAGTCTAGACTCTTCATCTGCAGCTTTAGTTGGTATCTGTGCATTTAAAGTCAGATGTTTCATGTTCATTTACGTTTTTTTTGCTAGTTTTTTAGTTGAATGAAATTTGATTCTCGAGCCGCTCCTGTGGCTTAAGGTACTATTGGGGGGGGGGGGGGAATGAGCAGACTTTCCTCCTGTTCCACATGAAAGGTATGTTGCTGTCTGTAATTGCATGGGGGGGATACTCCAGTTCAGAGCACTTCTGAACATGAGATTAGGACAGAATCCATCCATTATATGCTTTTTGTTTTGGTTAAATGGCTTCACTTAAAATTAAAGAGAAACACTTCTTGAACTACACAAAATAATTCTGAAATATATATATATATATATATATTGATTGGGATGTGTAATCCCTGTATGCTAGACTGCTTTTTTAAGGAAAAATAAAAGAAACTGGAAGTTTCGCTAGACTATTTAATCAAGTTGGTAACCTTTGGTCAAAATATGAAGCAAGTTTCATGTCATCCACCTTCCATTGCATCTGTCATCTGTTTGACAATTAAGAGGCAATATTTTAAATACGTGAAGCTTAGTTGCACTGACCACCTTGTAGCATGTTCTACATGCTAGAGAATAGTTTGCCATCTGAACTTTCATTTCTCTTCTGACTCATTATTAAGAAATATATTCTTCACTTCATATTTATTAAGCTGTTAAGTCTTAGTTTTATTTTAATTTAGACATACATCCTTAGTGGCATATTTAAGTGTTTCATAGTAAAGTATGGTAATGTTAAGTAAGTTCTTTTTTTTTTTTCTTTTCTCTCTGTGAATTGTTTGACTGTGATTAACGATATCTCTTTAGATTTCTTCTCTCTAGGTGATAAATTATCACAGAGGTACAGGCCAGTTCCACAGTCAGAGGAGGGACGGGCTTTGTCTTTTATTGGAGTGTAAACGAAGTTTCAATATATTTGGGTTTTTTTTTTTGTTTTCTTGCTTTAGCTATCTTAATCTTCTTTCTTTACCTTTTATTTAAGCAGAACATAAATTCATCTATTCAAACGCTCTAAAGCATCTGATTTTGAATAGAGGAGGCAGTGGAGACAAAGATACGGGCATCTGAATATAATTTGTGGCTGAAGTTCTGAAATATTTCAGTAATTATTGTATCATCTCTATCTTTGTAATATCTAATCCCAGCCTTGCAGCCTCTCAGGAAAAGGTACTAAAATGTCATGCCTGGTCTGGATTAATCCTGGTCTCAATTAATGGCTTCTCTGCTTAAAGCTATACTAAAAAAATAATAATAAATAGAGGGCTTCGGGTCCACTGCCTGGGTGGTAGCGTAAAGCAGAAGCGACAGATGCGCACAGGTTTGAAAACCTGTCGGTCTCCATCCAGTGTGCAGATGTACTGCAGAAGACTTCCTCCCTTAATTCGTCTGATTTCTTAAACAGCATTCTTGAATCCTGTTGCTCTGGCTTTCATTTTTGTTCTGTTACATTCTTTTATGTAGTGTGGTAACTAACCGTCACCTCCAAAAATGGCCTTGTTAGTCCCTGCGGGTGTGCTGGGAGAAATTCCTCCGAGCTCGTGTTCGGTGCTCCTGGTCATGCATCCCAGAACACATTTTCTCTTGCCTTCTCTCTCCGATCTGTATTCTGTTGCGTAGAGTGCTGCTCAGTCTATACGTTTGTCCTTTTAACGCGATACCTAAATGACTATATATTTAAAAAATTTAAAAGGCCAATTCACTGCTGTCTTCTACTCGTACCATTCTGAATTTTGCCTTCTTCCACTAACTTCACCATCCTTGCATTTGGAACAGATCCCTTACTGCATGTCGTTTTACTAGTTTGCTGGTAGGAGGAGGGAAAAATGACCCCTGTCACTAATCCCTGTAGCACTCACCTACCTTCAGCTTCTCACGGAACGCTGGGAGCCAGATTCTCAGTGTCGGAGCTGCAGCGATGCCCTCGAGGAGCCGGCTGTGCGTCTTCAAGTATCCAAGCCGTCTTTGCTTACTCGCAGTCCCTACCTACTTCTGTTGGCTCTCCTGCGAGCCGCGCTTTCATCAAAATTCTTTTCGGAGTCCCAAGTATAAGTGCAGCCAGCCTTGTTACATCTTAAAAGAAACAGTGGCTTTGTTGCAGTCTCTGCTTCTCCTGCTTTCTATTCCTGGCTAAACCAACAACCGTGAAGTAATTTACAGGTTCTTGCTGTGTTTCTTCTCTTTCCCTTGGCTGCAAACCGGCGTCATTGCTCTGTTCGGTAGTCCACTTGGATTCCTGCTAAATGCAATTAGTTTCCCTAGTCTTCAATAAAGTCCTGTCCTTCAAAAAATGAAGCTACTGGATGATAGACTTCATCACTTGTACTGTATCTAAAATTTCACGTTGGAATTTTGCTGTGCATTGTACTCCGATTTCTTCACTGTTCTTTATCTTGTGGTGTTCGGCCCTTTTCAATCCTTTCTTTTTTTCCTTCGCTGGCTTCCTCAATGGCCTCTTATTCTCCTTCCTTCTCCCCTCCAGACCCCATCCCCGTACCACAATCTGTTCTCCTTCAGTCTTCTTGGAATCGAGTTAAACGAGCAACCTTCGTGTGTAGATAGTAGCCACCGTTTTTCTCTCCCATGTCTTTCTAGATAAAGGCCGCAATACTAAATGTGTGATTTAAATACAAATACTTTTCTTTTGGCTCTAATACTTAGATTTCTAGTTAACCTCAGACAAATATATTGTGATGAAATGCTGCGCTCAGTTTTGAGGCTGCTTTCATCACAGATCAACAAAACTTCGTTTATACTGCCAGTCTCTTGTGTGTGGGAAATGCTAAGTTTTTTCCTTTTTATTTTAAGTTTATTTTAGTGATGTCTTTTGCTCTTGTTGCTGACAGCAGAATTTGACCTGCTGGAATCTATTTTGGCCTGTATCTTTGTGTATTTTTTTATATATAAACTTTCTCTACAATAGGCCTCTTTGGGCTTACCCAACCCAGTTGGATAAGCTTAGAGAGACACTAACTGTTATAGATACTGTATTTCTGTTTAACGCTTTAGAGCAATATATGGCTGCTGTCAGCACTAGCTGCAAAGCAAAATGCAAACCAAGGGGGAAATCTTGGGTTTCAGAAAAGCAGAAATGCATCCATGTTCCATATGCTTTTGATGCCGCACCTCGTTTTTCTTTCTAATTTTTATTGCTCTACCCTTAGCTAATCTAAAGAATGGCACAATTTATGTACTGCATGCGTTCCTACCTTTCCTGGGATCCGGTTGTTACGCCAGCAATGAGTGGTTGATGGCATGAACCAGCCTCCGTGTTCTGTGAAATTAACCACTATTTTGCCACTCTCTCGGCAGTATCAGCAGCTACAACCTAAGCGCAGTGGTTCTCAAAGTGTGACCGCAAAAAGCGAGTTAGTCCTGGGGCTTTGCCTCTTTTCCAGCGTCTTCTACAGGCGTCAGACACCCCCCCCGCGACCTTTTAAAAAGCTGCTGGATTCAGCTGAGCTGCCACCATCGAGGGCTGCGGTCAGATACAAGGGAATGAGGTGCCCTTGGGGATTGGGAGCAGCTAGCAACGTCTTGGGCAAAAAGAGGGGCTGAAAAAGCCTTGTGTAGATTTTCAAGAGAAAAGCAGCAGGAAATACAAGAAATAAAATAGATGAAGGGGCGTGACGGCAAGCGTTGCATTCTGTGTGAGCAGCGCTTCCTCAGCTGGCAGGGTTGCTGCGTTTGGAAGGAGTACGGGCTGTTATGTGCTTTTTCGAAGGTGTGGAAAACTTGAGAACCTCTGATCTAGGTTGTTAGTTTCTGAAGCTTCTCATTCATCCATGGAGTGGTAAAATTTTTCATGCTTTAACAGCTACATTTCAAAGACAACTTTCTTATTTCCCACGGAAAATATTCCCTAATTGGAAGAGCGGGATAAGGGATGGGAGGAAGTTGCTTTGCAGCTTTGGGGAGCAGGGACATTGTAGGTTTTCCTTGGGAACCTAGTCTGAATCAAAGAGAGGAGCAGCAAAGTTGCTTGACTTTAATCTGCTGTCCCACAAGTATTTTGTTTTTAATCATGTGGCACAGTTACATTTATGACTGTATTAGCACTTTTTTTCCATTTCCTGGTAGGTGGGTTAGAGATAAAATCAAATTAAAAGCTCAGTTTGTAAGTTGCATGTGTGAAACCCAGATGAGGCATTAATTGCCTAATTACAGGAAGTATCCATTGCAATTTTCTCAGATTGACTTTTTTTGAAAATTTAACACAAGTCTCGGTTATCTGAAACCCCTGCTTGAACCCTTGGTCCGCCCCTAATACTGTTCATCATCCTGTTTTGTGTCACAACACCCTGCTACCTTGATTCACTCTTCGTCGTTGGCTAGGTTTTGGATTTATTACTTTCGAGGACGAACAATCAGTGGACCAGGCTGTCAACATGCATTTTCACGACATCATGGGCAAAAAAGTGTGTAGTTGTAGTTTTATTTTACCTTAAGAAAGAACCAAGTCTTGGGCAACTAGCAATTTCACTGGCGAATGCAAATTACTGATTCAGTGAGGCGGGAGAGCGTGCGTGTCCAAATTCGAGGCTTTATCCATGAAGGTGGGGAAAGTCTTCTGAGTTTGCTTGAACAGGCGAGAAAGGCAGGTAGCTCGTGGCTTAGCCCGTGGAAGAGACGGATCTTGAAAGCCTGAGAACTTAGGCTGTGGGCTGTGTTGTTTTGGGCAAGGCCTTGTGCTGACAGACCTGGGGGGCTGCTCTGGCTGAGCGTAGCTTGCATTACACTGAGCTGATGGTGGCTGCCTTCGTTTTGAGCACCGCTTAGGTGCGAGGAGAGAAGTTAGTTGTTTCCAGCTGTTTGGAAATCAGAATCCCAATGAAATCTGAGTTGTTCAAGGCTTGGTTTAAGATACCACTCCTTCAGATGTGTATTTGATACTCAAATTTTGAGGTGGTGTGAGACAATCTACTTTATATAATCTCAAACTTAAAAAGAAAAAGAAAAAACATCATGAAGGATTGGTTTTTTAAAAAATTGGGTCACTTACTGTGAAACTTTGATACAAATCCACGTACTCTATATAGTATTTAACCACAATGCAGTTAAGTGACCTCTGGTTGTTTCATCTTCATACTGTGTTGTCAGCAAATGGATGTTTGATAGGGAGGAATTTTTTAGGCTTGCTTTGATGTTACTCGGCAAGGAACACGCTTATACCTGTGGAAAAAACTAGAAGCAAAGTAAATTGTTGCAGGACACCCAAGTCTTATACAGAGAAAAGAATAACTTCTTAAAGAAAAATTAACCACAGGAAATTCTGGTAAATTGAAAGTCCTTGCAGCTTTACAGGATGTCCACAGTTTTTAAAGTAAGCATTAAAACTGCTAACCTTAGAGCGAACAGATTTCGAGGAAACACATGAACACTGTCACTTCCCTTCAATTATTGCATTGTATAATTTTGCATTGTCTTTTAAAGTCTCTCTATGTGCTGATATTTCATAAGCATTTGTTTAGCTAGCAGGGGCTATATTCTTGCGTATCAGTGGAATTTTGGTTAACGATGCAGTATATAATGCTTTTTATTCCTATGAATTTGTTTTGGGGTTGAGGGGTGGGCTGATTTCCTAATAACGGGAACGAAACAACTGAAGAAATGTGCTTGTGTAATCAAGAACATCAGCGTGTGTTCTCGATTACGAGTATTTTCCTCTTGTGAGCAGTCGAGCGCTCCCATTTGTGAGCAGATGCACTGACAGCAGTAAATTTACATTGGTATGTGTGTGAATGATCTATATCCTATGTACACCCTCTGATCTTTCCTTGGAATTGCCTTCAACTTAATGAACCGCTGAAATGAGAGGTCGTATCCCAAAGCAGCGTGCTAGGCATCAGTCGGAGCAAAGGACAGGGCATCCGCTGTGATGGTTCTGGGAGAGTGCGGAGAACCCTGTGTCAGCCTTCGAAACGTCACCCCGCACGCTGCTGGCTTTCAGAAGACGTCAGTGCTAATTCAGAGTTCTCCGTTGTTTCCCAAACAATCTCAGTACCAAAATGAAATCATCTATTTTTGCCTTTTCTTTTTTTTTCCTTTCAATGACATAAAAAGCAGAAAGATGCAGCGTTTTTTCAGCTACGAGCAACGGAGATGCCCCGTTTCTTGGTGTAAACGGGGCTTTAGGCAGGTGTAGAATTGTAACCTTGGTGCTAAAAATATTGCCCAGGGATTTTTCAGTCCTCCGTTTGGCAGCTCGCCCCTTCCAAACGTGCGCTGAAAAATTAACGGAATTCTTCCACATTGAACTCCAGATACGCCAGTCTCTTCCTTGGCTAATAATGCCTGCTTTAAAAATGGTATCGCTTTCTTTTTGGTAATTAAAAAGGTATTGCAGAAATGAATCCATATGTTGTTGAAAGGAAGAAAAATTAAAATTGCAAGAAGGACTCTGCTTTTGTAAGCAATAACTGAAGTCCCCGAAGGCAAATGTGTTAAGACTCATTAATTTGAGTCCTTTGAAAAATTCCCTTGGTTCCTCTCGGGAAAGGCCTTCAGCTGACAGAGATTTGGTTACTGTCATGTCTGGTGTCCTTGGGGCATCTGCGGCGGGGGGCGGGGGGCTTTGTCCTTGCCTTGTGCCTGTTTCCTGTTTGTTCTCTGACATGAATGGGTTTTAAGACATGGCAGGAAGAATTCTGAATACTTTTATTTTCCATACTACTCAGGCCCATTGATGATTGAGATTTATTTTCTTTGTACTCTGGCACCCATTAAAATTAATCATAAAATAAAAAAGACTTTAATTCAGCATGCATGAGTGCTGAGAGTGTTTCATTAAATCAGAAACTGGATTTTTTTTTTTGAGAGGTTTATATTGAATGTGCAGCTTATTTTAAGTAGGTCAAATGCACTTATTCGATGGCTTGGAACACTAGGACATTTTATCTTTGAATAAAATAAGTTAAGCACTGTGGCTTACTAATTTTAAAAACAGGAGGGCTTTTGTCACTGACTTAACACAGTATGAAGATTTGCTTCTTATTGACTCAACTGTCCATTTTTATTACTTGCATGTTTGTTTACTTTTTTGTTAGATGTAATGTAAGATTCTCTTATCACATCCATTCCCTCTGACATTGTTTGAGTTAATTGAGATTCTTTAAGCGTTAGCCTGGGGAAGGTAAGTCTTTATCTTCCATTAGACATTTAAATAAAATCTAAGTTTAAAACCAACCAAACAAAAAACCAACCAACCAAGTGTGTGTTTCTCAGGTATGAGCAGAGCTGAAATTGCAGTTAGATGGGGTGGGTTTAAACCGTAACTTTCAAATGAACCCCAAACGTGTTTGAATGGTTAAAGCATTAGTACCCTTTTTCAGAGCGTGCTCTTTACTCCAAGTTCTTTTTTTACTGAAAATGTCATCTTTGTAACTCCTGCCTTCAATGTTAAATTAGTATATAAGTAATTCAAAAGATTATGCTTTTTTTTTTAAGTGAAGAGCCGTTGTAAGAGGGTACTGCTGTTTTAAGATTAAAGCCAATGAATGCTGTACTATGATGAAACATAAGTGATTTGTAGGATGTGTTTTACTTGAAATACCTCAATAGTAGGACTTGTACTGTCTTACCATCATATATATTGTACCTGAGAAACATTTTAAATTACTGGCCTTAAGTTTAATAATTAAGTATTTAGACATAAGTCGTAAGATGCTAAGTGTAGTCTTAAGTGTAATTAAGGGTGTGTGTGAAGGGAAGGGGGGTATCTCAACCTGCACCATCTCGCCTAAATGGTGACTCTGTTTGTTTAGGTGGAGGTGAAACGCGCAGAGCCTCGCGATAGCAAAAGCCAAACTCCAGGGCCGCCCGGTGCCAGTCAGTGGGGAAGCAGGATCATGCCGAGCGCTGCCAATGGCTGGGCAGGTCAGCCCCCTCCGACCTGGCAGCAAGGATACGGCCCTCAAGGTACTGCTTTCATCGTCTCGGAGGCACTGTCCCGGAGAGCCTTGCCTTTACGCCTTACCGGTCACTTGGTCTCGCTGGCAAACGGCAGTGTTCCCAGGTTTGGCAATGCTATGGCTGTGCTGGACTATGGAGAGCAGAACTAAAAGCCCACACGCTGGTCCTTCCCCAGGCTGCTGAGACCGTTCCTTCGCTTCTCTTCCCAAACCCCTTTGTTTCACGGGGCAGAAGTCAGCGGGTTGTGCCGAGTCTAGCGTGTGCCCCAGGCAGCGCTTCGCCTGTTGTGCTTGGTTCTGCCTCTCCCCAAATAGGGCCGCCGTGGGTTTCGGTAACGCGGAGGAGGTGTTGAGGAAGCTCGGCGGCCCAAGTTGTGACTCCAGCTGTGGGACTGCGGCCTGCGCGAGAGCCTAATGAAAAACTTTGTTGAAATACGGGTTTTCAAGGATGAGGCGGTTTCAAAGGAAGTTAATAAGTAAAATTTGAAAGGGATGAGAGAAAAACAGATGGTCTTTGTCTTTGCATTTTATTGCTTAATGTAGCCTGGAAAAATAACAAGCAGCTATGGGGCTAGCAGTGGTGCAGGGGAGCACTTACTGCATATAATTTTCTTGATTTAGCTTGAACCCTTCAGGGCTGAAAGGAGCAGCCATGTGTTTTGGGTTTGATGGCCATAACCCCCACAAGATTTTGAAGACAGGATAAATATGCTGAGTTCATCCAAAGACAGTTTTGATAACTTATGGAGGAATACGGTGGCATAATTGAGTTGCGTTTGACAGAACAGAACTTGCTTGCTCTGATATATGAGAAATTTTCACCTGGGGGGCGAAAGGGAGTGTCACTGCTTCATCTATTGCTACAATAGATGATACCTCGGTGGAGGGATTGCTTGTTTCCCCATGGTGCTTATTAACTTGAAAGCTGCAGCTGAGGCTTTGACATTCTGCACAGATGTGCTAATCTGCAACTGCGCAAATTGAGAAACTAGATTATATCCAGTGTGGTTATTTGTAGAGAAAATGATACCCGATCTGCTGGAAAGATTAGTGTAAAACATAAATGCATTTATCTTTCAATCTTAATGCTGCAACGAATGCAGAAGATGTTTTTATGGTTCAAAAACTTCGAAAATAACTAGGATAAACCTGGTAGTATATTAAAAATGCTTTGGATGTGTAGCCTGCTGTGATTCTCGGTATTTTTGTTCTTTATATTAGTATAGCTTCTTGCACTTGGTATGCTCGCAGTTCTTGAATGCTCCATCTGATTCGAGTTTGGGGACTGCTATCTCTTCTATGCATTATTTGCTGAATGATTCAGAGTCTTTTCAGAATTGCATATTCAGAAATAGTCCCAGACTCTTTCTTGGACCACAAAAATAGATCTGTAAGGGACACCCAGCGTCCTCCAGAGCCCAGAGCAAGATCAACTTTCTTTTAAATCATTCCTGTTTCGTAGTATAGAGCTTCAGTGCATGTATAAGTCGCCTTTTTTGTTCTGTTTTAGGGATGTGGGTGCCAGCTGGACAGGCAATTGGTAAGTACGTTATATGGGACCAATTTTAAAAGAAAAATCCTACTGAGCGAGGGTGCAGCTTCCTTAAGAATTCACAGTGATTTGTGGATTTCTGTAGCGTTTAACCTACATTTAAAGGCTTGATTGAATTTGTCCTGAAAGAACGAAGGAGGAGATAGTGTGTTCTTAACAAATGACTAATGGGAGCTGACATACATCCTGCTGTTGCAGCCACACTAATTTGTTATCGAGGAATTACGTTCTAAACTGCAATTATTTACAGTAGGGATACTTGGAGGACAAATATTTCCTGAAGTAAGAATTCATAGAAGGCTGCGACTGCATCTGGAATCCATCAGACAGCTTTACCCCATCTAGAGGATGCTGACTTAAGCAGCAACTTTTCATTATTAAGCTGCTTTCATTCTTGGTTTCTCTTCATTTTCTAGGTGGATATGGACCACCTCCTCCAGGAAGAGGAGCTCCTCCACCGCCACCACCATTTACCTCATACATAGTCTCTACACCTCCTGGAGGATTCCCGCCTCCACAAGGATTTCCACAGGGCTATGGCACCCCTCCACCATTTAGTAAGTGACCTACAGGAGGATGAGGACAGTCGGTCACCAAATTCAGTTTTTGGCTTTTGCTCGTCTTTCTCTGGACTTGGATTTTTCCCCCTACATTTCATCTATCCTTAGATGTTTTGCCTAGGTTGTATATTCTGAGCTATAATTAACTATGTAAGTATTTTTGTCAGTGAGTTGGGTAACGTTTTTCTTGGGTGCAGTAATCATTTGTTATGTTCTCTAGCTTAAATCTGTGTTGCTAAATGAATTTAGATTTATTGTGTACTCCTATTATGACATCTGAGAGAACAGTTGGAGATTACTGTGTGGTGACCTGGGCTAGACCCAGGCTGGGATTTTCGGAGGAGCTTAAGGAATTAAGGTCGCAACTGGCATTGGAGATGTAAATAGGATTTTAGCACCTGCCCCCGCAGGCCACCTTTTGAAAAGTCTAGTCACAAACCTGGTTTAAAAAAGAAGGCAGCAGATAGCACCCAGTTATCTGGAGTTGCTTGTTCTGCTATGAAGAAACCATTTGTTTGGGATATCTTTTTTTCCTTCTAAGATCTTGAATAATACGGCTTCCTCCTCATGTCTCACGTGCACATGTGAGCGCACAGAGTTTGGTCCCTAGTTCTGCGTTATCGCTTTCTCTTTGCTGGGTGCTGATGTGGCTGCAGTCTTCCCCTGGGGTGAGATTTTTCGTGTTAGAAGGTATGTTGTCGGCGTCTTTTAGCCACCGTGGTTGCCAGAGTGTAGGAGGGAATTGCTGTATGGCCAGCCGTAGGTAACAAACACTTTGGTTTTAATAGACTGATAAGTATTTTTTATAAACCTGTATCCTACTCTACAGCCAAGCAAGAAGTCAGGGTGGTGTTCGCCTGTGTCTTTTCACACGTGTTGTACTTTCCTCGTGTTTCAGGTTTTGGTTATGGTGCTCCACCTCCTCCACCTGACCAGTTTGCCCCACCTGGAGTCCCCCCTCCACCTGCCACTCCAGGGGCAACACCACTAGCTTTTCCACCACCACCACCACCATCTCAGGCAACTCAGGACATGAGCAAACCCCCAACTGCTCAGCCAGAATTCCCTTATAGTCAGTTTGGTAAGTAACTGCGTCTAAAATAAACTCGGCTTGATCTTTCTCCCCTTCCTGCTTTTCTTTTATACTTGGGTAGAAAGTCAGTGTTCAGAAACAGTCTGCTCACACTGAAGGCACTTCTCTCCAGGATGGGAATGCCAGCCATCAGCTCTCAAGTGATCCCTTAAATCATGCAGTATTCTAGCCAGAGGGTATTTTCTTAATCAACTCTAAAACATTGCTTGTGTGCTGTGAAACAGTCTTCAGAGACTTGTGCACCGCTAGGATAAGTTACTGATTTGCACTCTCCCCAAATCTGTAGGTAAAACTTTTTTCTCTGAGAGCTTCACGGAGCTTGTAGTCAACTTTTTTGTGTAACTGACTTTGATCAGATTGGAGAATAGACTTCAAGAGTAGGACCAGCACGGAGAGGCAAGCAGTACCGGGTATAAGAACCCAAGCTGCGTGGCTTCTCCTCCCTTCCCCCCGTTCTTTTCCTGTCTATCTCAAGTTACAGTTCTGTCAGAAGTGTGTAATGCTTAATTGTGCCGTATAGATAACTGTTTCAGATAGCCGATAGAAGACATTGATGGAACAAATGTTAAGCCAGGCAGACAGTACTACCAAAAAAAAAAGAAAAAATTGCTGGGCAGGTGCTTGTGCTCCTGAATACCATTTCTGCTCCTCCCTGGGGAAGCTGAGAGGGACTTCTCATCTTGCTCTCCCACTCAGCCTTGTTTCTGAGCAGTGCTCTCCAAAGAGCTTCGTGGCATACTGTTTGTTTTGGTGTTTTTTTTTTGAAGGGATTGTAATTAGTCATTTTTTTTCCTTCTGAAGTGAACTTTTTGCATGCAGTAGGCCCATGGATTAAGACTGTTCCCCGCTTGAACAAGTTCTCCATGTGTATTAGTGCCTGCCTGCTTCATTTCAAGTGCCTGCAGAAACTGCTACGAGATGAACACTTTGTGAAGTTATTTAAATAGAAATTATTCAAAGTTCCAAAAATGTAAAACAGACTCTGAAGGAAGATTAGCCTTTCAGAGGTATTTATAAAGCAAGCATATGTTCTCACGTTGAGGAATTTGAAATGTTTTTCAATTTGTTTGTTATAAACACAGTTGCTTTCATAGATAGCTTTGCCCTTGTGACTCAGGAGGAAGTTCTTCTTGTCTCGCCAGAACTTGTCTCTTTGCAGACCCTTTTTGAAGGGGGGTGGACCCTACTAAATAAAGTATAAATCCGTGCACAATCATTAATATTCAGTGGGGAGCCAATATTTGGGATGTGTTGGAAGTTTAGGAATAATCTGTTTTCCAACACTGTTTCACAGTTTTTCAAACTGGGGAGGGGGGGATTCCAGAGTTTGGTGTGTATGGCACCACTTGCCTCTCGTATATTCTAGGAAGCCTCTTTGCCAGGGCAGTGTTTCAGGTGTTCTCAGTCTCTGAAGAGTGCCGGGGAGGGAGGGAGGAGGGAGGAAGGGGTGCGTAGTACTGCATTTTGAGGAAGAATGCTAAGGAGGTTAGTCGTTCAAACCACAACTGCAGTTAGTCTCTCACCTCAGGGGTGCTTGTCTAGCCTGAAAGCTGTCACGAGGACAAGTGCTAACGGGGATAGCGGTATTTAATATGCTACAGTACCACAGAATCGCCCACCTGTTCATAAAGCCATGTGTAAAATCTTTGAAACTTTTTTAAAGAGCTTCAGCACTTCATGTGATCGCAAATTAGTTAGCAGCATTGCTGTACAATAGGCAGTCTACCTGATCTGCATGTATTTACATAAATGCATAAAGCTTACGGGCTCTAAAGAGGCACTGAGTTACCTGATCGTTGTGGCGTTTTAAGATTTGTCCTGGCTTGACAGCATCTTAAATGCTGCTATGTTTACAGCTAGGATGAATGTAAGCACTAGTAAATGAAACACTAACATGGGTGTGCCTCCCTCACCCTGAAAAATTATCTCTGCACAGGGCTCTCTTGGGGTTCGTCACCCTGGTCTCCTCATTTCTTACTAGGGCTGGGTACCTATTCTCAAGACCCTTCAGGCTACGCGCCAATACTTTGTTTACACTCTTATGGTCAGGCTGAGCAGTGAGAAGCCTAGGTAGGTGGTGCCTCTTTACAACCAATGCTCTTGATATATCTGCGTTTGGGGAATTAACTTGTGTTTCTTGCAGGGTCTCTTTCAAGAGGGTGGGGGGCAACAATGCGGCTCGAATGTTTACTGTGCGAGTAGGGGCAATACCGGTCTTCACGTTCGTTAGCTGGCTGAAGTGAAAACTCACGACCGAAGTACGAATGATGCTGCTGTTCGCTTCCCAGGCCGCTGCATTGGCGAGGCTTTATCCCGTGTGATCGAACCGAGCTCAGGTTCTTAAGCAAGGCAGTAAAACCGTAACGGTGGGCACAGCTCCCGTGGAGAGCAGAGGTGCTGGTGCAAGCCGGGAGCTGCAGCAGGAATTAAGAAAGCAGGGGGAAGACAATATGTACTTAAACGTCTGGCTGTTCACATTTATGCCGTAGGTTTCCTTCGCGATAAACAAATTGAGAACTGTGGTTTCCACCACTTAACGCTGTAACACTGGAGTGTACAGTGAGAATAACTTGAGGGTTTTTTTTTTTTCCCCACTCTGAGCCTCACCCCTTGGCAAACAATTAAATTGTATTTTTGGTTGCCTGCTTATCTCTGTCTGAAAAAAAAAAAATGACTGGATTAGCATACTGAGCTAATAGAAGCCTGTGATAGATGTGTTTTAGGGCTCATTAGTGGTAGCAAGTCCTGAGAGTCAGGCAGAGCTTGAAATTGAAATACTGAAGGCATGCTAAGAGACGTCGTTTTGGATTAAGAGGGTTAAACCTGCTTTAAGCCTGCACAGAGAGAAGCAGAACTGCAGAAATGTACTTAGTAATTAGGATTCTTAATACCATCTTTCATAGCAGAGGCTTGCACCGATGCCACTATTATGATTAAGTCTCGTATTTAATTACGGGAACTTCTATTAAATTTCTCAGTTTCTCAGTGTTCTTAATTTACATCTAGTTGTCTTTCATATTGGCAGCAAGAATTGCAGCAAGTCTTTCGCCTTCACCCTTTCTCCCTCTCCCCAAATTCTGCTTACTCTCAACCTGTTGGGAACCTGGTCTTTGGCACGGATCACGTCGCAGCCTCCCTGAGCAGGCAGAAGGGCGGCGTGGCAGGAGAGGAGGAGCGTTTAGCTCTCGGATTGAGGAAGGACAAGTTAGATGTTAACTTGCAGCATGCATTAGAGTAAACTTTAGTTGAGACTCAGTACCCGTCCAGGCTTAGAACTAACCGAGGTCGGTGCCGCTGGTGGCGTAGGGGGGCGCGGGAGAAGGGCCCTCTGGTTGCGTGCTGGCTGCTGCTTCTCTTCAGCCGGGTTAGCAGCGTGCGCCGCCATCTGCGGTAGCCGTAGGGTGTCAGGTTTTGAAATGGAGCTTTGTTTTTTGAACTTGCAACAAATGGACCTCAGCCTGCCTGTGCAGTGAGTTTTGGGGGAAGGACAGTAGTTCTTTCTAAGGGCAGCTTTGGACCGAGGGTCCCATTATAACGTATATAATGGGTGCAGTAGTCGCAGCCTTCTGGATTCTCCTTTGCCAACTTTGCCCCCTCACGTTTCAATTTATGTTTTTTGAATTGAGTATTCCTCGAAAGAGAGGCTGATTACTTCAGTAAAATATATATTCAGGCGGCAGTACTCTGTTTTTTGAAAGGGGATTTAAGCTTGTTTTCTCCAGTGTGTCCTTCCAGCAAAGGGAGTTTCTGGCTGTCCAGGGAAGCTGGCGAAGCTGGCCGCAAAGCCAGAGTGGGATAACTGCGCAGCCAGTCTGAGGCGCTGCAGGTTGATAGCTGTGAGATCCCAGGAAAAACTTCCTTGCTACATCTTCACCTCTGCTGAACCTGGCAGTACCAGCTTTTAGCCAAGAACCAGCCCAACCCAAACTGGTCAGAATGAGCTGACAGCAAACCTGCAAGCCACTTCAAGCTTCTGAACAGCCGTTAGGACAGTTTAACCACCGGCCTGGGTAGGATGGCCTCAAAAGTGGAAAACTACCATTTCTGCATACCTATCCAGTTCTGCTTTTTGCCTCTTTCTTCTGTGTGAGAAGGTAGATAATTGCAAGAACTGAGAGCAGCTGCTTATCTTAACGTGTTAGACCGAGGCGTTTGTTCCCGAGGCCGTGCATGGGGGGAGGGAGCGGCGCCAGGTTTTGCACTTGCGCCCTGTTGGGCGCGCGGATGACGCTGGACGCTCACTCTGCTGCCTTTTTCCCCTTCTCCCCAGGGTATGGACAAGACTTGAGTGGTTTCGGACAAGGTTTCTCTGATCCCAGCCAGCAGCCCCCTCCCTACGGAGGCCCCTCGGTGCAACCATCAAGCGGCCCACCTGCAGGAGGAAGTGGTTTTGGACGAGGACAGAACCATAACGTGCAAGGATTTCACCCCTACAGGCGCTAGCGTGGGCTGGCAATCAGGGAATTCTGTCCACACCGGGATGTCTGGTACCAGCTGAACCCAGGAATCCCAGACTTCTGAACTTGTGACAATCACATACTTGATGGAAGAAAAACCTAACAACATTTTTTTTTTTTTTTTGGGGGGTGGGGGAAGATGGCTTCTGAAGGCAAAGCTGTGGGTGTTTGGACTGCAGTTTTTAAATATTTTCCTTTCTCTAACCCATCAGCACAAATAAAGAAAATGTCACTGGTTCAAACTACAGGGTTTTAAAAATGTCTTCAGCTTTAATTCAAAACTTCAGGTTTCTTTTTTTTGAAATTATTTTTCCTGAGCCTTTGTTTTACCGTATATTGTAAACTTTTATGTTTAAAAGAAAAAAATATATACATTTACAGATTGTGAAATTTTTAAGAGAAATTTTCTACTATGTATGCTGGCTTATTTTTTAATTTAAAACAGGGTTTCCGTTAGCACTGTTGGAAGTGAGGGTGAGCTGCAGCCCCCTTACTCTGACATTAGTGGTGGGGCGGATGGTTCAGAAACTCTGGGAGTTAAAGAAATCTACTGAGTGTATTTTGCTTTTGTTACCGACGGTATAGAACTGGTAACAGGGCAGGTGCAGACGTGTCGACGCACAGAGTCACTTACGAAGCGCAGCGTTAGATCTGTGCTTCAAATGCTTTCAAATCCTCTGTGGATTTCGTTAGGGGTTAACGGAGGCCTTGTTAAGATGTAGATTTCCCTCAGGCGAAAGGTTTAGGTGCATTTTGCACTAACCAGTGATTACCCCTGGTTTGAATAAAGAGAAGTACATTTGGATTAGAAACACAAGCCTGTCTCCATTTTTTTTTTTTTTTTTTTTTTTTTGCTTTTGACAAAAACGTTCCTTGTGAATTTGTGTTTTCATGAGAAAGCAATTGGCAGCCTTGAAAATCACGTCCTAACGTCAGTATACAGGCTTACGCTGTGCCTCAGCGGACTGTTGAAGCACTAGCAGTGGAGTTGAGTCCGCGATTCTTCCTGCCCTCCTCAGGAGAGAATCGGCCGTGCCGGGGCGCTGGGCGCTGCCGGCTTCGCTGTCTGGAGGCTGAGGAGCCATCGCAGCGGCTGCTGGCTCTGCCGCGGGCTGGATTTGACGTGCGGAGGGGCCGTTGCGCCGAGGCCCCTCGACCTGCTGGCGCGCGCGTCGCCAGCGCTCGGGCGCGTCCGCGGCGTCGGGTCCTTGGCGTGCTGATAGCGGTGACGGGCTGGGGTCGAATGCCGCCCTTCGCCTGACCTTGAGGGCTCGAGGCGCCACGGAAATGTGTTCTTACGAGCTGCAAGGGCACGTGTAGCCGTCGCGCGGACTTGTGCACCTCCAGGAGGGTGCCCCTCGCCTCTCCGTCCCCAGCCGGAGGTAATTGTGCCGGTGACGCGAGCGAGCGCTAGCATGCTCCTGACGTCTCTCCTGACGCGGTACGCGTGCTCTCACCGCCTCGGGCTGGTGATGGAGTTGCTGCGTGCCCCCTTTCTGGGGGCTGCTCCGTAACTGCCGAGAGCAGCGTGAAACGTGGATTTACGAGCATCCTTACTGCGTAGATCGGTGTCCGTAACTGCTTGGCCGGGGTCTCTAGAACACCGCTCGGCGTTTGCCTCGTTTACGTGGGGCTAAGGCCACGGGAAACGAACTCGTCCGACCGCGACGGGTCAGCCCTGCGTGGTGATGCGGGTCGTCGGCTCGAAGGCCGCCCCTCCTTCACGCGCGAGTCTGCGGCGAGCTGCTGCGCCAAAGCCAAGTCGTGTCCCAGGGACCTTCTCCCGGCGGCTGGGTGCTGCTGGGCGCGCGTCTGCGCTTGTCAGTCCTCGTTAATGGCCGTTAATAGGGCGTAACTCTTCGGGAGCGGATAGCGCGGCGCCGCGAGCGGAAAAGACGCTTTTTGGAGGAGCAGACGTGGCGTGGCTCAGCACGACGGGAAGCTGGGGATGCGTTGGGATGTACCCGTGGCGCCGGAGGCGACTGGGTTGCTCTCGGAAGGACTTTGCTCGGTTTGGAGGTTTTTCGTGGTTGCGTCTTTGGCTCGTACCGGTTCCGCCCGCGGTGAAGCCTCGGCTCTGCTCCTCGCTCGGTCCCAGCGTGCGGCGCTCCCCCGCGGAACGGGAGCGGCTCCCTCCCTCTTGGGCACGCACGGGGGCAACTGCCTGCTCTGCCTCCGCGGCGACCGCGCGGCTTTCCTCCTCGAGGTTGGGTTTGTAATTTATCGCTGTGCGAAACGCGCCGTGGATGGGGGTAGAACGCAAAACCGTGGAACGGAAGGAGACCCCAAGCCGTTGCCGCTCTGCTGCCTTTCGAGCCGCTCTTGGATAAAAGGGGTTGGAGACCGAGCCCTTCTGCGCAGACCCAGGCTTCCAGGCCAGCGCAGGCCATTGCGTCCGCCCGAGCGTCGCCCTGCGCCGAGGGATGAGCCGGCGCTTGTCTGCCGGAGAGGGACGGAGAGGCCGCCGCGGCGTAGCTCTGGCGTCCCTTGCGTGCCTGCGGTGTCCGTGTCCGTCCTCGCTTCAAAGCGCGGGCGAAGCTGCCCGGCTCCTGCGGGAAGCGGGGAGGCAGCGGAAGGTGAAGGCCCAGCACTGAAAGATGGAGGCTGCTGCATTCCCAAGCGCGTGACGGACGCTCGGAGCCCGCCCGAGGGGTGACTTTGGTGACTTTGGGCTCCCTCGGGGCCGCTGTCGGGGCAGCCTCACCCCTCTCTGCCCCTCGGTCTCTACCAGCGCCCCCCGCCCCGCTACACCCGCTCCCGATTCCCTCGGGGCGCGGCCCCTTTAAGGGAAGTGAGGGCGGAAGCGCTGCCGGAGGCTGCGGGGGGCGGGGCTTCTCGCCCCTCCGCCCGCCGCTCTCGCGAGATCCGCCGCTTCCGGGGCGAGCGGGGCCCTTTCCGAGGAGACCGGGCCAAGATGGTGGGTGCGGGCCGGGGTGGCGGCGGCCCCATCGGGCTCCATCCTCCGCGGGGGCCGCCGCCCGGGGCCGGGGGCGCCGCTGCCGCCGAAGGCGGCGCGGCCTCGTCGCTGGGGGGCGGGGGGATGGCCCCCACTGGGCCCTGCCGGGGCCCCGGCTGCCCCCGCCGGGCTGGGCCTCAGCGCGGCGGGAGCCCGGTTCCCCAGGGCCGGGCCGGGCGGCGGGGCGCCGGCCGTGGGAGGGAGCCCGGGGGGGCTGCGAGGGCGGTCGGGGCGGCTTGGGCGCCCTGCGGAGCTCGGGGCCCGCGGCCTTGCCGTGTGCGCGGGGGGGATGGCGGGTCTGGGCGGCCCTGACACCCCCCCCTCCCCCGGCGCTGCAGGCGGAGGTGGAGCAGAAGAAGAAGCGAACCTTCCGGAAATTCACCTACAGAGGGGTGGACCTGGACCAGCTCCTCGACATGTCCTAGTAAGAGCCGGGCGGGGGCTGCTCCTGCACGCCGCGGGTTGGGGCAGAGCCTCTCACCCTTGGCTCGGGCTGCCTGAAACCCGCGGCGGTAACCGGTGCTTTGGGGGGCTCTGGGTGCGGGCTGTTGGGGTAACGCCGCCAGCGCGGGGTCCCCGGGCTGCGCCCCGCGGGCTGTGCTGCAGGCTCGGTCTCTCCATCCCTCCTAGCGAGCAGCTGATGCAGCTGTACAGCGCCCGGCAGCGCCGGCGTCTCAACCGCGGGCTGCGCCGCAAGCAGCACTCCCTGCTGAAGCGGCTGCGCAAGGCCAAGAAGGAGGCGCCGCCCATGGAGAAGCCGGAGGTGGTGAAGACCCACCTGCGGGACATGATCATCCTCCCCGAGATGGTGGGCAGCATGGTCGGCGTCTACAACGGCAAGACCTTCAACCAGGTGGAGATCAAGGTGAGGATCTCGGCAGCATCCCCAGCGCTCGCTCCGCACCCACGCTGAGCATCCTGAACGCGTGTAATGCTTTGTGTCATCCCGCTCCTGCCCTGGGGCCGAGGGGGGGCCGAGGCTCCTGCTGGGAGTGGAGCTGGCCCTGAGGGACACCCGAAAGCGTCCGTCCTGAGGATGGGCGGCTCGCAGAGGGGTCTCGAGGCCGCGCGAGGCTTCGGGGCGCCTTTGAAGTGACGACATAACGCGGCCGTTGGGAGCGCGCGCGCGGCTGCGTCAGGAGGGCCGGGGCCCTGCGGCTGTGGTCTGCGCCCCCGGCCCCGGTCGCTGCCTGCGGCACAGAATCTCCTTTCTCTTCCAGCCCGAAATGATCGGTCACTACCTGGGGGAATTCTCCATCACTTACAAGCCGGTGAAGCACGGCCGGCCCGGCATCGGTGCCACCCACTCCTCCAGGTTCATCCCTCTGAAGTAAAGAGGCGCTGCGCGGAGCCTTTTCCACGTGTAAATAAAGAAATTTCTCCCAGCTCGCTCTCTCCTGCCCTCGCGGCTCCTGGGGCTGCGGGCTGGGGCACGGGCGAGCAGCACGTCGCTCTTAATCGCGATTTGCTGTTTTCCTGAAGGTTCCCCTTCTGTTCGGCTCTCGTAAACACAGGCGGCAGCCGCTTCTCTTCCAGTGGGTGTACGACGTGAACGAAATTCCCTGTGCTTTGCTGGGACGCGGTTAACGGTGCTTCCCTCCGCTTCGCTTCGTTTGCGGCATTTCGGGCGATGCTTGGGTCGCCCTGGGAGCGCGGCGAAGGTTCGCTGCAGGCGTGAAGTGAATGGAGGGGTGGGTGGGTTCCCGCTGCTGCGGAACCAGCCCCTCTCCGGGGGGGAAGCTGCCGAGGACGCGTCGCAGGACGCCGAGGTCCCAAACGATTCTTTTCTCATCTTAAATTTGGGATTCCAAAGGTTTTTGGCAAGGTGTCGGCTCGGGGGGCGGGGGGTTGAGCTGGGGGGTCGCAGCTTGGGCTGAGCGGGAGGAACGCTTCCGTCACGGCGCCGGGGGAGACGCTGCTCGTCAGGGCGCCGGGGGCCGATCCGCCGGGGGTGATCCGGTCTGGCCCGGGAGCTGTGCCGGGGCCTGGGCTGAGCCCAAGGGAACCCGGCCGGCGCCTGAGCCGAGGGCGGCTGTCGGTGCCACGGGGGGACGGGGACGGCCGCGCCGGGCGTGGTGGTGTCCCCGGCTCCGAGGAGCCTTTCCGGGCCTCCAGAGGCGGTGGCAGGGACCGGTCATCGCCGCTCCTGGCACGCTTGTCCTCCGGTTTTGCTCCCTGCCGTCGCCCCGGCTGCCGTGTCAGCACCGCCAACGGCACCCTGCCCCGGCACGTCTCCAGAGCATCACGGTGATGGGTGCTGGCACGAGCTGCGCTTGGCAAACCGCGGCCAGCGTTCCCCTGGAGAAGCGGCTGCCGGGGGCTGGGGCGGGTAAAAAACCGGCAGGCCTGGCGCACGGTGGCGGCGGCCGGAGTGAACCGCGGCCGGCACAGGGGCTCGGCTCTGTTGATGCCTTTATCAGCCACCTGGCCGGGGGGATTGGTGCACCCCAGGTTTGCCGACGACCCCAGGTTGGGCGGGAGCGTTGATCTGGCGGGCAGGGGGCTCGGCAGGGGCGGCCAGGCTGGGACCGCGGGCCCAGCTCCAGCCGGGCTCAGGGCTGCGTCCTTGGGTCACAACAGCCCCCGGCACCGCTGCAGGTGGGGGGAGAGCGGCTGGAAAACGGAAAAGGGCCTGGGGGTGGTGGTCGACAGCGGCTGAACATGAGCCAGCAGTGTGCTCAGGTGGCCAAGAGGGCCAGTGGCATCCTGGCTTGTGTCAGGAACAGCGTGGCCAGCAGGAGCGGGGCAGGGATCGTCCCCCTGTGCTGGGCACTGGGGAGGCCGCCCCTCGAATGCTGTGCTCAGCGCTGGGCCCCTCACCCCAAGGCGGCCATGGAGGGGCTGGAGCGTGGCCAGAGCAGGGCAGCGAGGCTGGGGCAGGGGCTGGAGCCCAAGGCTGGGGAGGAGCGGCTGGGGGAGCTGGGGGGGCTCAGCCTGGAGAAGAGGAGGCTGAGGGGAGCCCTCATCGCTCTCTGCAACGGCCTGAAAGGAGGCTGGAGCCGGGGGGGTCGGTCTCTTCTGCCCAGGAACAAGCGATGGGACGAGAGGGAACGGCCTCAAGCTGCGCCAGGGCAGGTTTGGGTTGGATATCGGGGAAAAACTTCTTCCCCCAAAGGGCTGCCAGGCCCTGGCCCAGGCTGCCCGGGGCAGGGGCTGAGTCCCCATCCCTGGGGGGGTTTAAAAGCTGGGGAGATGTGGTGCTGAGGGACGTGGGTGAGTGGTGGCCTTGGCAGCGCTGGGTTAGCGGCTGGACGCGATGACCTTAAAGGGCTTTTCCAACCCAAACGATTCTGTGATCCTGTGACCTTCGCGTGGGCAGCAACAGCCCATGGCCGCGGCGTCCCGCTGCCGGCGACGGTGGCAAACACGCCGATGGTCCCATCCCGGTTTTCCCGGGACTGAACAGCCGCTCCTTCACCCTGCGAGGCCTCGGCACCGCTGGGCTCAGCGCCGGCCCCGGGCTCCGGGGGGATCTGCCCGGGCAGAGGGAGGGGGGCTTCGGGCCGCGCCGGACTCGGGGGCCGGTTCAGCTCGTCCCTGCCGCCGGCCCTGGGCGCGTTCGGGGTCCCGGGGCCTGGCCCCAACACGCACCGGCCCCTCGCCTCCTCCCCGGTGCTGCCGCAGCCGTTCGTCCTTTAGGGAAGGTCTCCCGTCACCGGGCTCCGGGTCCCTTTTGTTCAAGCGCCGTGACCTTGACCGTCCTGGTGCAGCTCCTGCGGGGGGGGGCCGGGGTCCCCCTGCGCGGCGGGGCCGTGCGTGCACCCCCAGCCCCGTTCCTCCCCCTGCCCCGGGGAGCCGGAGGAGCTGGGCCCCCCGGGGGACGGTGGCCTCGGCCCGCGTGGTGCCGCGGTGCCCGGTGCGGGTCACGGCCACGGTCACGGTCACGGGCCGAGGGGCAGGATCGGGCCCGGGGCTGGGTGCGGCCCCAGCTCGTGTCCCGCTCCATGCCCCCGGCTGAGGGGGGAGCCGCCGCGGGGTCCCGCTCGTCCCGGGGGGGATGCTGGGCTCAGCCCCGCACCGGGCAGGATGCGGCCGCCCCGGGGCTGAGCCCCCCGGGCTGGGGGGGGCTCGGGGCGGGGGGGGGGGTAGATTTGGCCCCAGCACGGGGGAAGGGGCAGGTCCTGCAAGCCCCGGCGCTCGGGGGGGCTGGGCATGAGGCGGGGGGGGGCGGGAGCCCCCCACGGGCACGGACCGGGGGGTGCGGGGACCCCCGGCTGCCGCCCTCTAACGGCGGCGGGAAAATCCCGGCCGGGCGCGGGGGGGCGGGGGCGGGATGCGGCTGCTCGGGGCCGCGCCGGCTCCGCGCCCAGCTCCGCAACGCCGCCGCCGCCGCCGGGAATGAGGTACGGCCGCACCTGCCCCCCGCACCCCGGCCCCCCGGGCACCCCCGGCCCCCCGGGCACCCCCGGGCACCCCCCGGCACCCCGGGGGTCCCGGCGGCTCCGCCCGCTGCAGCCGCCGGGGATGGGGGGGAGCGGGGGGGGGGGGGTCGGGGTGCGGTGCCGGGGTGCGGGGGGGGCTGGATGCGGCCGGGGGGGCCCCGCTTTGCACCCCCGCCCCCCCCGGAGGGTCCCCCCGGCCCTGGCTGCGCTGAATCCGCCGTCATGCGGCGGGCGCGGCTCCATCCCGGGGGATCGGGGGGATCGGGGGGACCGGGCAGCGTTGGGCCCCCGCGCCCCGCATCCCCGGCGGCGGGGACAAAGGCCGGACAATGGCGGGGCCCCGCCGGGAGCCCCGGGCTGGGGGGGGGCAGCACCGACCGGCCCCGTCCCCACCCCAGCCCCGTCCTGCGGGCAGGGCGATGGCGGCCGCGGCTGGGGGGGGCCGGGTGGCAGCACACACACTCCCCCCGCCGGTTCCCCGCCGAGCCCCTCCCGGTGCTCCGAGCCCCCCCCCCCGTGGCCCGTCCGGGGGGGCTGGGGCTGATCCTGAAGCCCCAACCCCCCCCCCCCAAATCCGCATCCCCCCCCCCCCCCCCCAAACCTCCCCCTCAGAAATCTCGGCCCCTAAACCAGCCCCTCGGCCCCGCCCCGGGCTGGGGGCTCCCGGGGCCCCCGGTGCCGCGGCCCCGGGGTGCGGGGCGCGGGTGGGTGCTGCCGCGGGCGCGGGCTGGCGACGCTCTTGCCCTGCGGCCCCGGGGTCCCTGCATGGGGGGGGGCTGCGGGGGGCGCAGGGGACCCCCGCGCTCGCCCCTCCGGGGCCCTGCCACGGCTCCGCATTCGTCTAAAGGCCGCGACACGCGTGTGCACGCGTGTGCACGCAGCATACGTGCGTGCGTGTGGGAGCAGCCGTTGTGCGGGGGCGTGGGAGGGACGTGGGTGCTGCGGGGGGTCGGATGCTGTGCGTGGGGAGGGAGCAGGTCCCATGTGCCCGTCTCCCTCCCTGTGCCCCCACGCACGTCCCCGCGCGTGCCCCCACGCCTGCCCGTGCGGCCCAGGAGCCGCGCAGGGGGGCTGCGTGTGCAGGGCGGCCTGGCGCTCCCTGGGGGGGGTTTGCTGCGGTCGGGGGTCCCCGGGGCCGGGTCGATCAGCGGGAGCTGGTGACAACACGCTGTTTGTTTAACGTCCCCGGGGGCCCCGGGAGCCGCAGCCGGTCGGGGGGCTCAGATGTGGCTTCTGTCGGAGGCGGCTGCGCTCGGCCGATGCTGCAGTTCTGGGGCTGACCGTGGTCCCCGTCCCCGTCCCCAGAGCTGCCGCCGGGCTGGAGGGAGCTGAGGGGTGCGCGGGGTGCAGGGCCCCCCCAGCCCTGCCCTGCTCTGCCCAGGCCATGGCGGCCCTGGCCAAGGTGGCATGGCGCGGCGTGGTGCGGCGCGGTGGGCGGCATGGTGGAAAAGGCCGATGGAGCGGGACGGACGGCGCAGGGGGCCAGGGCAGCGCAGCGAGCGGTGGTGGCGTGGGCAGCGCCAAGGATGGTGGGCTGCGGTGCGGTGCGGTGGGGTGCGGTGCGGTGGGCAGCATGGATGCTGCTTCTCCACCCACTGATCTGCTGCAGCATCTGCCCCGCCGGGACCTTGCCGGACGGATCCAGGCCCCACCAGTGGCCTCGGCCGGTCCCGGGGTGCCCTGGGCGGAGAGGGGAGCTGTTGGGTGGCGGAGGAGCCGGGCCCCCAGCGCCCTGAGCCATCGCATCCCCCAGCGTGTGCCCACGGCCCTGCCTGGGATCCAGCCCCGCTCCGCGGAGCCCCGTGGGGGGACAGCGGGTCCCGTGGGGCAGCGACCGTCACGGTGCTGGCGCGTGGCTGCGGGAGCATAGCTGCAGCCCTGGCCCCCCCCTTTCCCGCAGCCCTGGCCCCCCCTTTCCCCGTTGTGTCTAGACGCTTCGCAAATGCAGGTGCCGCCGCGCCAGCCCCTCCCCGCAGGCTGCAGAGCCCCAGCGCCGCTGCGCTCGGCCGTCCCTGCCAGGGAGCCGGGGGTCCAGAGCTCAGACCCCCCCCCCCCCAACAACCCCCAGCCCCCCCCGGCCAGGGCAGGAGAGGGGCAGGAGCTGGGGGGGGGTGGGGTGGGGTGGGTGCCCCAGCCCTGCGCCTGTGCTGACAGCCCCCCCCAGTGCTGGGGGTCCCCCAGACTGGCCACCGCCTCGCCGAGGGGCTGCAGCAGCCCCCAGGCTCTTCCAGCCGCCGTCTGCCCCAGCAGCACCCCACCGCCTGCAAAGCAAAGCTGTCACCGTGGGGCTGGGGGGCTGGGGGGCCCGGGCTGGGGAGGGGAGCAGCTCTGTGCCTCAGTTTCCCCCCCGTGCAATGGGGCTGGTGCCAGGTGCTGCCTGGGCTGTCCGGCAGCCGCACGCCCCAGCCCGCCCCGACCTGCCGCAGCATGACACAGCACCGCGGGGAGGGCGGCCGGAGCACCCCGCATCGCACGGGGCGGGGGCACCCCGGCGGCAGCCCCGGGGGAGGGGGCTCAAGCAGCACCCACCGCAGCGAGCCGGGGGGAGCCCTGGCTCCGAGCAGGTCGGTCGGCGCTGAGAGGTTTGGGGGGCCAGGGGGTGGGGACGTGTTCCCCTGCAGGCGCGGGAGCCCCGGTTTCATCCTCACCCCGCTGCACCCCGCAGTGCTGAGCCCCCCGCGTCCGGTGGGTGCTCGGGAAGGGCCACGGACCCGCCTGCGCTGCCCCCGCCGCTGTCGCCATGGCAACGGGAGGCCATGCTCATCCTGCATCCCGCACCCCGCATCCCGCATCCATCACCCTGCATCCCTCACCCATCCTCCCGCATCCCGGATCCTCCCTCCTGCATCCCTCATTGTCCAGCCTGCATCCCAGATCCGCAGCTTGTGTCCTGATCCCGCATCCCGCCTCCCGCCTCCCGCCTCCCACGCCCCCGGCCTCCCACCCTGGCTCCCCCACCCGCACCCTCCCAGGGTTCTTTCTCTCCCGGGGGTTTTTGCCGCCTGGGCAGCGGCGCAGGGGGGGATTTGCACCCTGGGGTCTTTGTCTCCCTCCGGCAGCGTGGCTGGACGGGCGCTGGGTCCCCCAGCCGCTGTGGGGTGCAGGGATGATGGAGGGGTTTGGGGTGGGGGCCAGGATGGCTCCTGGGTGGGAAGGACATGGGTGGGGCCTTGGGGAGGGTGCTGGGTGCCACTGCTGCCTGGGGGGGCCTCCGTGCTGGAGGGGGGGTGCTGGAGCCCCCCCCAAAGGGCTCGCGGAGGCAGAGGGACCCCAGGGTGTTCGGGAGCTGCCACGGGGCAGCTTCGGGTGGGCAGGGACGCCGGCAGCGCCGGGGGATCGATCTCTGCCGCTGCCCAGGGCAGCTGCCGTGCCCGACCCCACTGCGGCGGGGGGACGGGCCCGATCCTGGCCCAGCGCTGCAGGGGCCGTGGGGAGGGATGAGCAGCGCAGTGGGGTGGGGGGAGAAGGGAACCGCTGCGCACCCCCCCATCTGTGCACACCCATTGCACGCACACGCACACTCGTGCACACACGTGGCGCTGACGAAGGCGGTGTGGGGCCGTCGCGCTCCTGGCCGCCAGCCGGACCCGCTGGGGCGGTGACGAGGGGTCCCCGTCCCCGTCCCCGTCCCCCCCATGCTCGCGCGTGCTGGGCCTGTGCGTGCCCCCCCGGCAGGTGCGAGGGGCGGCCGCGGGCGCTGCGGCAAGGTTTGGGGGGCCGGGGCCGGCTTGGGGGGCCGGGGGGGCTGGGGGGCTGGAGGGGGCAGAGCGGGGCCGGGGGCGATGCCGGGGGGCCGGGGCTGCCCCTGCTGCGGGAGGGAGCCAAGCGGGAGCTGGTTCAGCGAAGGAGAAGACAAAAGCGAGACAAAGGGGGAAGGGAGCGGAGGGCTGAGCTGCTGCAGAGGATGGAAATCAGGCAGGGGCTGGCAGGGGGCTGGGGGCCGGGGCGGCCTGGCTGCACGGGCAGGGGCCCGATGCCCACCCCGCGCTGGGGATGTCCCTTCTGGGAGGCTGCGGGGGGCACCGGCTCTCGCCGGGGTGCTCTGCCCCCTCCCTGGGGGGTGCGGGTGGCGGGGGTCCCCCGGGCCGTGCTGCAGTCCCGGGCAGGTGCTGGGTGGCAGTGAGGGTGCTGGGGGGCAGGCTGCAGGGAGCGCCCCGGGGTGCTGCCCACCTGCCCCCCACCCCGCAGGCGCTGGAGGAGGTGAAGATGTCCGGCTCCATCGCCTCGTACGACCAGCTGGTGCGGCAGGTGGAGGCGCTGAAGAAGGAGAACAGCCACCTCCGGCGGGAGCTGGAGGACAACTCCAACCACCTCTCCAAGCTGGAGAATGAGACCTCGGACATGAAAGTGAGGACGAGCCCGGGGGGGCACGGGCCCCGTACGGGGGCTGCAGGGAAGGGCACACAGGGGCTTCCCTCCGTGTCCCCTCCCTGCCGACGGCTCCCTCCCTGTTTTAGGAGGTCCTGAAGCACCTCCAGGGCAAGCTGGAGCAGGAGGCGCGGGTCATGGTGTCCTCAGGGCAGACGGAGGTCTTGGACCAGCTGAAAGGTGGGTGCCCAGGCAGGGTGGGGCAGGGGGTCCCCGCCGAGCCCACCCTCACACCGCTGTCCCCGTCCCCAGCCCTGCAGATGGACATCACCAGCCTCTACAACCTCAAGTTCCCGCCGGAGGTGGCGGGAGCCGGGCGCAGCGCCGAGGACAGCCCGCTGCCACCCGCGCCCCATCGGGACGGCGCCGGGGACCTGGGCAGAGCCACCCTCCGGCTGCTGGAGGAGCTCGACCGGGAGAGGTGATGGCCGGGGGGGGATGCAGGGGGCCGGGGGGGCCGGGGCCGCGCTGACGGGGCTCCCCCCTCCCCAGGTGCTTCCTGCTGGGCGAGATCGAGAAGGAGGAGAAGGAGAAGGTGTGGTACTACACCCAGCTGCAGAGCCTGGCCACGCGCCTGGACGAGCTGCCCCACGTGGAGACGGTGAGTGGGGGGTCCCAGCACCCCCCAGCCCCAGGGCGCGGGCAGGACCCTGCCCCGCTCACGCCATCCCCCCCTCTGCCCCCCAGTTCTCCATGCAGATGGATCTCATCCGGCAGCAGCTGGAGTTCGAGGCCCAGCACATCCGCTCGCTGATGGAGGAGCGCTTCGGGACGGCGGACGAGATGGTGCAGCGGGCGCAGGTCAGGGTGGGCGGGAGCCGTCTCTTCCCCTCCTTGCTGCCCCCGTCCTGTGCCTGGCGGCTCCAGCTGCCTTCCCACTCCCTCCTGCCGTCTCCAGCCCTGGGCACCCTCGCACCCAGCTCCATGCACCCTTGCACCCTGCCCTGTTCAGTCTTGCACCAGCCCTGTGCATCCTCACGCCCAGCTCCATGCACCCAGCACTGTGCACCCTCACACCCAGCTCCATGCACTCTTGCACCAACTCTGTGCGCTCTTGCACCAGCCCTGTGCACCCTTGCACACCCAGCACCGTGCACCCTTGCACCCTGCCCTGTGCACCCTTGCACCAGCCCTGCGCATCCTCGCACCCAGAACCGTGCACCCTCGCACCCAGCACCGTGCATCCTCACACCCAACCCTGTGCACCCTTGCGCCCAGCACCGTGCACCCTCGCACCCAGCTCTTTGTACCCTTGCACCCGACTCTGCGCCCTCTTTCATCACCTCTGCACACCTCACGCCCAGCCCTGTGCGCCCTGGCACATTGCACCCAGCTGCCCCAGCCCCGCGCACCCTCACGCCTGGCTCTGGGGGTGCTGGGGGTCCCGGGGGGTCCCAGCCCTCACCGACACCCGCTCTGCCCCCACAGATCCGCGCATCCCGGCTGGAGCAGATCGACAAAGAGCTCATGGAGGCGCAGGACAAGGTGCAGCAGCCAGAGCCGCAGGTAGCGGGGACGAGGCTGAGCCCTGCCGGGGCCAGGGGCCATCGCTGAGGTCTGTCCCTTGTCCCCATGGGGCGGCGGAGCCCGGGGCGGGTGGAGGAGGGGGCCAGGCGCAGCCCCCCCGCCACTGTCCCCGTCCTGTCCCCGTCGCCCGCCGGCGGCACAGCCAGGGCTTTGTGTGGCTCGGGCACCGTGAAATGGGCAGTTGCCATGGAGACGAGAAGTAGGCCATGGCGCGCAGCGGGCGGGCGGGTGGACGGGCGCGATGGCTCCTGCAGCATCTGCCGGCCGCCGGAGCTGCCGGGGCGGACACCCCGCCATCGCCACAGCCCCACCATCAGCTCCAGCCCCTCCATCGCCCCCGGCCCCTCCGTCGCCCCAGCCAGCCCTGCATCCCGCACAGCTCCTCCATCGCCAACCCACGCAAGCAGTGCCGCGGGCTCGGGCCCAGCAGAGTCCACGCCACCCACTCCGCTCGCCTCGCCCACGCTCTTCCTTTCCCGAGCCTGCAGCTCCCCCCTCCCCGATCAGCCCCGATTCCAGCTTAAAATACAACCCTGGCATTGACGAAAGCAACAGTTGCAGTGACTGGGAAACACTGCCAAAATTAATGGCACCAGTGGGTTCCTGAAAAGCGGGGAGGGGCCGGGCGGGGGGGCGAGGTCGACACATTGCAACCCGTCCCCATCTGCCCCCTCCTCTGCAGCTCTGTGGGAAGGTGCCGGGCATGGAGGGGGACTGCAGCCTGGACCCCCCGACCCACCCCGAGGAGGGGGGCAGCAGCCTGGGCAGCAGCAAGGTGAGGGGCACCCGTGCTGGAGCCTGGCTGGGGTGGGGAGCACGGGGGGGGGCGGCCCTGTGTAACCCCGAGTCCCTCTCCCGCAGGTGGAGGTGGTCTTCTGGCTCCTGTCCATGCTGGCGACGCGGGACAAGGACGACATGTCCCGCACGCTGCTGGCCATGTCCAGCTCGCAGGAGAGCTGCCTGGCCATGCGCAAGTCGGGCTGCCTGCCCCTGCTCATCCAGATCCTGCACGACTCGGACGGCGAGCCAGGGCCCCCCGAGAGCCCCGCCGGCGCCAAGGATGCCCGCATGCGTGCCAATGCCGCCCTCCACAACATCGTCTTCTCCCAGCCCGATGAGGGCCAGGCCAAGAAGGAGATGCGGGTGCTGCACGTGCTGGAGCAGATCCGCTCCTACTCGGAGACCTGCTGGGACTGGCTGCAGATGCAGAGCAGGGACGGGGGCAGAGGCACCGAGGGCGGCACGGGTACGGGGGCAAGCGGGGTGCCGGCGCATGTGTCTGCGTACACACGTGCATGGTGATGCACGTGGCCGTGAGCATCTGCGTGTGCCGGAGGCGGCAGGCAATGGGGGGACCATCCGTGCCAGACCCTGGGGCTGACCCCTTGCCTGTCCCCACAGCGCCGGTGCCCATCGAGCCCCAGATCTGCCAGGCCACCTGCGCCATCATGAAGCTCTCCTTCGACGAGGAGTACCGGCGGGCCATGAACGAGCTGGGTGAGCGCGGGGTGGGGGCTCCGTCCCTTTTGCACCGCAGCCATCCCTGCCCACCCTCCTCCCCAGTGCAACAGCAGCAGCGCTGGGGAAGGGGAGCCGGGGGGTCCCCTGCCTGAGTCACCCCCTCTCCCATCCCGCAGGCGGGCTGCAGGCGGTGGCCGAGCTGCTGCAGGTGGACTACGAGATGCACAAGATGACAAGCGACCCCCTGAACCTGGCGCTGCGGCGCTACGCGGGGATGGCCCTCACCAACCTCACCTTCGGCGACGTGGTCAACAAGGTCGGGGGGAGCCGGGGGGGCTGCGGGGTGGGGAGCGGGGCCGGGGGGCTGCAGCGTCACCCTCACCGTCCTCATCCTCCCCGCAGGCGACGCTGTGCTCCCGCCGGGGCTGCATGGAGGCCATCGTGGCTCAGCTGGGCTCCGACAGCGAGGAGCTGCACCAGGTGGGTGCTGGCGGTGTGGGGGGGCTCTCCCGGGGAGGGGGACGGGCAGGGGGACGGTTCCCACACCCACCTGCCCCGCTCTGCCCTCCCAGGTGGTCTCCAGCATCCTGAGGAACCTCTCCTGGCGGGCTGACATCAACAGCAAGAAGGTGCTGCGGGAGGTGGGCAGCGTGACCGGGCTGACGCGGTGCGCGCTGCACGCCGGCAAGGTGAGCACCGGGGCGGGCAGGAGCGGGCACCGGGGCGGCCGGACGGGTGCTGATGGGGGTGTGTGTCCGCCGGGACAGGAGTCCACGCTGAAGAGCGTCCTGAGCGCGCTGTGGAACCTGTCGGCACACAGCACGGAGAACAAAGCCGCCATCTGCGGGGTGGAGGGAGCCCTGGGCTTCCTGGTGAGCACCCTCACCTACAAGTGCCAGAGCAACTCGCTGGCCATCATTGAGAGCGGCGGCGGCATCCTCAGGAACGTCTCCAGCCTCATTGCCACACGGGAGGACTACAGGTGAGGGTCGCCGCAGGGTGGGGACAGCGGCGGGGAAGGGGGTCAGGGACTGTCCTGACGGCTGGGGGTCCCCTCTGTCCCACAGGCAGGTGCTCCGGGACCACAACTGCCTGCAGACGCTGCTGCAGCACCTGCGCTCGCACAGCCTCACCATCGTCAGCAACGCCTGCGGCACCCTCTGGAACCTGTCCGCCCGCAGCCCCCGTGACCAGGAGCTGCTCTGGGACCTGGGGGCGGTCAGCATGCTGCGCAACCTCATCCACTCCAAGCACAAGATGATCGCCATGGGCAGCGCGGCCGCTCTCCGCAACCTCCTCACCAACCGGCCCCCCAAGTACAAGGATGCCGCCGTCGTCTCGCCGGGCTCCTGCATGCCCTCGCTCTACATGCGCAAGCAGAAGGCGCTGGAGGCCGAGCTGGACGCCAAGCACTTGGCCGAGACCTTCGACACCATGGAGAAGCAGAGCCTGAAGAGCCAGAACGCCAAGAAGCCGACGCGGCACATGGAGAGCCTGGTGAAGGACTACGCCTCCGACTCCGGCTGCTTTGATGATGACGAAGTGCCCAACATCTCCACTGGCGTGGAGACGGCCAGCGCCTCCGTCCTCTCCATGTTCCTCAACTCCTCCTTCCTCCAGGGGCAGGCGCTGCCCCGGGCACTGGCACAGAGGCGATGCCCGGAGCCGGAGAAGGACAGCGGTGGCAAGCCAGCTGAGCCCAAGAAGCCGCTGCTGCCGGAGGATGACGTCTCACTGGCTGCCGAGAAGCTGGCCAACAAGATCTCCAGCACAGTCGCCAAGATCGATAAGCTGGTGGAGGACATCTCCACCATGCACACGTCCTCGGATGACAGCTTCAGCCTCAGCTCGGAGGACCACTGCCTGGACTGGCAGTACGGCCCCGAGGAGGTGCACGAGGCGCGTGCCCAGTCCTGCTCGCCATGCCGCCTCTCGGACGCCGGCGGCTTTGCCAAGCGGGAGAGCCTGAGCCGGGCACACACACTGCTGCGGCTGAAGACCGCCTACACCAGCCTGTCCAACGACAGCCTCAACAGCGGCAGCACCAGTGATGGCTACTGCACCAAGGAGCACATGAAGCCCTGCACCAGGGCCGCCTTCCTCGACTATCGGGATGAGCTGCAGCGGTACCAGAAGCGGCCGAGCCGCCTTGACCTCAAGAGCATCCTGGGCGGCAAGCCAGAGCGGGTCGAACCCGCGGCGCTCAAGGGCAGAGACCCGGCTGAGCCAGACAAACCGGAGCAGCGAGACCTGCCCGAACGGGCCAAGAAGACGGTGACTTTCCCCAGCCCCAAGGCGCTGGATAAGGAGCCTGAGTGGAAGAAGGAGGCAGGCAGCAAACTCTCCCCTGACCCCCAGGTCCGCACCATCAAGCTCTCCCCGTCCTACCAGCACGTCCCCCTGCTCGAGAGCCTGGCCAAGAGCGGTGCAGCCACCGGTGCCGGCCACCACCCCTCCCTCCTGGGCAGAAAGCAAGCCTGGCTCCCGCCTGCACTGCTGCAGACGGCCGAGACCTTGAGCAAGATCCCGGAGAAGCTGCCTGCCCACCCGCCAGCCATGACAGAGCAGGAGTCAGTGCAGAAATACTCGGTGGAAGACACCCCGATCTGCTTCTCCCGGTGCAGCTCCCTCTCCTCCCTCTCCTCGGCTGACAACGTGCTGGATGGCCAGAGCCACAGCGAGAACGACCTGGACAGCGACTCCTCCCTGGAGATCCTGGAGATGGAGGAAGGGGACGGGGAAGGTGAGGATGGGAGGCAGGAGAAGGAGAAGGCGGCGGATCTGGGTCCGGCCACGCCGGTGAGGATTTCCCAGCCCATCACCATCCCCTTCCCGAAGTGCGACAAGGTCTTCCTGCGGGAGTCATCACCATCACGCCAGGAGGACCTCACGCCCTCGAGCTCCTCGGAGAACTACATCCAGGAGACGCCACTGGTGATGAGCCGCTGCAGCTCCGTCAGCTCCCTGGGCAGCTTCGAGAGCCCCTCCATCGCCAGCTCCATCCAGAGCGACCCTTGCAGCGAGATGATCAGCGGCACCATCAGTCCCAGCGAGCTGCCCGACAGCCCCGGGCAGACCATGCCGCCCAGCCGCAGCAAGACGCCCCTCTTCGAGCTGGGCTGCCAACCGGAGAAGGAGACCAGCCAGTTCAACATCCAGTGGGAGAACAACGTCAAGAAGTTCATGGAGATCACCGACTTCAAGGAGCGCTTCCAGCTGCCCCAGGACCTGGACTCCATGGTCTACTTCACGGTGGAGAAACCCAACGAGAACTTCTCCTGCGCCTCCAGCCTGAGCGCCCTCCCCCTCCATGAGCACTATGTCCAGAAGGACGTGGAGCTCAAGCTGATGCCCACATTCCCGGAGAAGAACAGCCTGAATTTTGCGGCTCACGAGAAGCGGGAGGAGCGGCGGGAGGAGCGGTACCTGGAGGGCCGGCGGCGGGCTGACCGCCCTGAGCCCCCCTCTGACGACGACATCGAGATCCTGAAGGAGTGCATCAGCTCCGCCATGCCCTCCCGCTTCCGCAAGGTGAAGACCTCCCTGCTCTCTGGCCAGGTCCTGCACCCCCAGACGAAGAAGGCGGTGCACGTCCCTGTCTACATGTTGGTGCCAGCCCACACACACCCCGGTGTCCCTAAGCACCTGCGTGCAACCACCCGTGACCTCTTCAAGGACGATGACTCCTTCACCGACTCAGCCGATGGGACCCCCGTCAACTTCTCCAGCGCCGCCTCGCTGAGCGATGAGACCCTGCGCTACCCGGCCACCGAGGAGGCTCAGCATCCCCGCGGCCCGGGGCCGGGGCGCCCGGCAGAGGTCCTGCCCGAGGGGCACCAGGAGGCGGGCAGCGCCAGTGCCATCCAGGCCAGGAGAGCCGCCTCCAGCAGCTCGGCGCCTGCCCGGCTGAGCTCAGCCTGCAAAGGGAAAGCGGGGTCGAGCCGTAGCCAAGGCGGGGAGGGGAAGCGGGGCCAGCCCCCCCCGAAGAGCGGACCCAGCCTGGATCTGGAGGTGGGGAGGCCTAGTGGTCCCCCCGGGAGGAAGGATGCTCCCCGGGAGGAGGGGGTGGCCTTCCAGTCACTGTGCCACACCACGCCGACAGAGGAAGCTGTCTACTGCTTCTATGAGCAGGACTCGGACGAGCTGCCCGAGGCAGGCAGGGAGGCGTCCGGCAGCAGAGCCCAGCCCGGACGAGCACCCAGGAGGGAGCGTTGGGGTGGCTCCGTGCCCCGGAGGGAGCCTGAGCCCAGTCCCCGGCCAGCGAAGGCGAAACCACAGAACAACCTCATCGCCGATGAAACGCCGCCGTGCTACTCCCTCAGCTCCTCCATGAGCTCCCTGAGCGATGCCAACCTCTCCGACGGCGAGGAGCAGAGCCAGCCCTGCGGCAAAACTCCCCGGCCGCGGTCGGCCGCAGCGGTGGGGCAGGCACAGGAGGGCTCCCCCAGCTCCCCCAGCCTCAACTCGGAGGATGACCTGCTGCAGAAGTGCATCGGCTCGGCCATGCCCAAGCGCCGGCGGCTCTCAGCTCGCCGGAGGATGGTGGAGCGCAAGCAGAAGCCGCTGGGCGCTGGCGGGAGGGAGCGGAAAGCGGAGGCGAGGCATCGCCCCACCGAGGACGCCGGCTCTGACCGGGGCTCGGACCTGGACAGCGTGGAGTGGCAAGCCATCCAGGAGGGTGCCAACTCCATCGTCACCTGGCTGCACCAGGCTGCTGCCTCCCTCTCGCGGGAGCCTTCCTCTGAGTCCGACTCCATCCTCTCCTTCGTGTCGGGGCTCTCGGTCGGGTCCACCCTGCAGCTCTCCCTGGGCAGGCAGGAGAAGAAGCGGGCCGGCAGTGCAGCCGGCCGGGAGGCGGCCAGGAGGGAGCACAGCAAGAGCCGCCCGGAGAGGAAGGACACGCCAGGTGCCCGTCCCACCGGCCGCGGAAGCACCAGGGCAGAGCGGAGCCCGGCGCCCACCAAGCCGGTGCCCAACCTGCCCGTGGTCTTCCGCGGCAGGACCGTCATCTACATGCCCAGCTTGGCCAAGGACGCCCCCAGCCCACGGGCCACCCCAAAGAAAAGCCCCACGGCGAAGCCTGAGCCACTGCCAGCCAAGAACCTCTCCCTGAGCCAGCAGCGCTCGCGGAGCCTGCACCGGCTGGGCAAGCCCCCCGAAACTGGGGACCTGGCGCTGCCCAAGAGGAGCACGACGCCGCCTGCCCGCATCGGCAAGGGACCCCCCTCCTCGGGCTCCTCCCGCACCTCCACCCCCTCCCAGCACGCACCCAAGAAGCTGCCGTCACCCTCCCAGCTCGCCAAGCAGGGTCCCCCAGCCACAGGCAAGGCGGGCGGCTCGCCCTCCCCACCGGGACCCCCGGCCAGGGCCCCAGCCCCCAAGTCCCCAGCCCCCAAGCAGTCCAAGACGCAGAAGTCGCCCGTCCGCATCCCCTTCATGCAGAAGCCCAGCAGGAAGGTGCTGCCGGGCCGGGGGGCCATGCCGGTGCTGGAGGAGCAGGTGGATGGTGGCAAGGTGCGGGGCGGCGGGCCGGGGGGCAGCCGGCTCAACCTGGTGCGGATGTCATCTGCCCGTTCCAGTGGGAGCGACTCGGACCGCTCCGGCTTCCTGCGCCAGCTCACCTTCATCAAGGAATCCTCCAGCCTGCTGCTGCGGCACCGCACCGAGCTCTCCCCGGCACAGCCGGCGGCCTCGCTGCCTCGACGCGCCTCCCCGCAGCGCAGCCGTGCCGCCCTCCCGGCCGTCTTCCTCTGCTCCTCCCGCTGCGAGGAGCTCAAGGCAGCCAAGCCAGCAGCCCCCAGCCCACGGCCCCTCACGCCCAGGGCCCAGCCTGGCAGCAAAGTCCCCACCGGTGCCAAGCCGCCGCGGAGGACCAGCTCCGAGAGCCCGTCCCGGCTGCCGGTGAAGACCAGCATCCCCACACCCGAGCCCTTCAAGAGGTACTCATCCTCACCCAACATCAGTGTGGCGCGGAGGACGGGCAGCCCTTCCTCCGTCCTCTCTGCCCGCTCTGAGGCTTCGGCACGGCGGCGGCAGACCGAGGTGGTGCCCAGCGGGCAGCCGGCAAAGCCACCGGTGGTGGTGATGAAGGGCACGTGGCGGAGGATTCGGGACGAAGACATCCCCCACATCCTCAAGAGCACGCTGCCCTCCTCCGCCCTGCCGCTGGCGGGTGCTGGCGAGGAGGAGCGCCCCGGCACCCCCGGCCCCAGGAAGACCAGCGACGCCGTGGTGCAGACCGAGGACTTCTCCACCACCAAGACCAACTCCAGCACCTCTCCCACGCTGGAGACCCGCGAGGGGCCCCTGCACACCCGCGCCGCCTGCGACGGCGAAGCCCCGGCCCCCGCCAAGGCCGCCCTGCCCATCTCCTTCGGCCACGAGGCGCCGGCTGGGACCTTCCCTGCCAGCCGGCACGGCTCCCCAAGCAGAGCCGCCCGCGTCACCCCCTTCAACTACGTCCCCAGCCCCATGGCGGTGACGGCGGTGGCCGACAAGGCGGTGGAGAAAATCCAGGCTTGAGCAGCTGCGGCAGGTGAAGCCCCAGCAAGGGTCCCGCGACACCCCCTGCCCCACGGGAGCTGGCCAGGACTGTGCTGGGGGGGACGGCGATGCAGGACAGCTGGGGACCGGCGAGTCACCTCAGCCCGCTGCCTGCCCCAGCTGGGGTCTTGCTGTACCGGAGCACCACGGTTCCCAGTGCCAAGGAGCAGGCGGAGCCAGGGGACCCGCTGGGTGCTGGGGCCGGGGCTGATGCCCCAAACCGAGGTGCGTCTTGGTGGCCATCTCCTCCCGCTGATGGACACCCCAGGACAAGGCGAGCAGGAGCCATGTCCCCATGTCCCCCCATCCCGCTTGCCCGCCTCGGGCAGAGGCTGAACCAGGGCCTGATCCTGCACGCTGGGAAGACAGCACGCCGCGCCCCAACGCCAGGTCTCCGCTGCATGCTTCAGCTCGTCTTGGCACCAACGCCCGGCCCTGCCAGCAATCACAGCTCATTTATTAACGAGGGGAGGGAACACAGGACTGGATCAAGGCAGGGAGAGGCTTTGTTGGGGGGGGAGTGCGTGGGGAGAGAGGGCTGGGACCCCCCGTTGTTGCTGCTGGAGGCTCCTAATTAAGGTGCCTGGCTGATTGCTAACGGGTAACCCGCAGCCGTGGTGCTGGCACTGGTTCAAGGCGGCGTTGGGTGGAAAAGCTGCAGGAGGAGCTGGGCAGGGGCTCGCTGGTGGGCGGCCGGGGTCCCGACGGGCTCGTCGCGGGGCCTGCTCGCAGGGTCGTGTCACTGGGCTGGGGAGCTGCCCTGGGAGGGGACGGGGTGCTGAGCTGGCACCGGGGTGCCCAACCCCTGGGGAAGGGTCTGGGGCCCCTCACCCCCATCCACAGCCCCCCAGCCTCCCACCCCGGGGTGGAAGAGCCCTGTCCCGGCTTGCAGCCAGGATCCTGGCACGTCCCCGCATGCCGTGGACACGAGTCCATCCAGGACTGGATTACGCCCACAAGCACGGGAGCTCCCAGCCCCAAAGCACCGGGGACGCCCCCGCTCCTGCTGCCAGTCGGCCCCGCGTGCCGTGGCGGGGCGTGCAGGAAGATCCTTGGCCCTGGGGGAGCGGGATGGGCTGCAGAGGGACCCCCCGATCCAGGTGCTCCCCAACCCCGTGGGTGCTCCCCGCCCCCGTGGGTGCCTCCCGGTCCTCCCACCCCACCGCTCGCTGCCTGCTTTGGATGGGGTGACCTGTGAGCCCCCCACCTACCAGTGCCGTGGGGGTGCTGCAGGGACAGACACGGGGCGATGGGGACGTGCAGGGGACACAGGGATACACACGGGGCTGTGGGACTCTGGGGAGTCGCACCGGGGCCATGGGGATGTGCGGTGGGGCCACAGGGGTACGCACTGAGGCCAGGGAGACACCAGGGCTGCGGGGACATGCATGGGGTCCCCAGGGACGTGCACCGGGGTCGTGGGGATGTGCACACCCCGATGCCCGCTGGCGACCTCTGCTCCGGCAGCGGCTGGGAGGCTGCAGCCAGCAGCCAACACAGTGGGACCCGGGACTGAAGAAAAGGGGGCAAAGTCCCCAGGGGCAGCATGTGTCCCCGCTCCCGAGTGCCGTAACCGAGCATAGGATGTGCCAGGAGGCCCAGCTCGGTTACGGCACTCGGCTGCGGTTCAAACCCCACCACCCAGCCCCGCTCTCGCCCCTCTCTGCTCCACACACGCCCATCGGCTTCAGCCCTCTGCGGACAATCCCGCCGGGTTTCGCGGTGCCCTGCTTCCCCCATCGCTGTATGTATGTACTAAGGATGTTATTTTACCGGGACTCTGGACAGTATTAAGAATTAAAAGCCAACCTGTGTAAATAGGAGGGGGTGGTCTGTCTGTCCCGCGTGGCCGGGCTGGGGGCAGCTGCGGCCCCTCCGCAGCGTTTGCTGGATCCATTTCTTGTGCTTCACAGCCGAGGTGGCGACGGGCGGCTTGAAAGGGTCGGCAAGTTTCTTGCTGGTGAAGGACTGCACGCCGGCCACCCCTGCCCGATTCCCGCACACCAAGGGGCTCCCGGAGTCACCCTGGGTGGAGGTGACAGTGGGGAACGGACGCCGACCGGGGGCCAGGGACCCATCATGGCCGGGGGGGCACCTCGCCTCTCTGCTCGGGGCGAGCATCCTCCCCAGAGCACCCACACCCAGGAAAGGAGGCTCAGGGGGGATGGAGCTTTGCAGCCAGTTGGTCCCCTTGCAAAGCCCTTCGCATCCCCCCAGCTCCTCACCTGGGAGGGTGCCGAGCCGCTGCGGCGTCCCTGGAAGCAGATCATGGTGGAGGTGATGTCGCCGTGCCAGAAGCGGCTGTTGTTGCACATCCGCGTGTCCAGCACCGTGACCTCCAGCTCCTGCAGCGTGGGCGAGAGCCTTCCGTGCTCGCGGATCCCCCAGCCCGCCATGCTGCACGCCGCCCCTGCCGCCGGCTCCCGCCTCCGCACCCTGATGAGCTGCCGGGTCCTGCTCAGCTTCACCGTCTCCCTCAGCTGCGGGCAGGGCGACGGGCAGCGTCAGACCCCCACCACGGCCGGGGGCTGGCAGGGAGCACCCCGCCGCCGCGGGTGGGCGGCCGAGGGGAAGCACCGAGCTGGTGCAGCACCCATGGGAGTGGGAAGATGTCACCGAGCTGTGAAAGTGCTCGGAGGTGTGAAGAGGAAATGTCACCCAGCCCCTCACCTCGGCTGCAAGCACGGCTGTACCGGTGCAGCACGAACCCGCTCGGCCCCCTCCCCGGCAGCGCTTCCTGGCACCGCCAACTGTCAGGCTCCTCCAGCCCCACGGCAAACCCTTCCCCGTGGCCGGCGCAAGCCCTACCTGGAGCAGGAGAAGGTCGTTTTCCAAGGTCTGGTGGTTGTAGTTGGGGTGGGGACAGGCCACCCGGATGGGCACGGTCTGCGTGGCCGCCCCGCGGTCCGACAAGTTGTGCAGCCCCACCACCACCTTCCCAGCGGCCGCCATCCTGCCCCGCGGTGGGAGCCGGTGTTGGTGGGAGCCCAGTGCCGGCCACAGCCCGGTGCCAGCCACGCAGAGCCCCGCCAAGACCCCTGTCCCTGCGCCGGGCAGGATGCGGCCACTCTGGACTCACCTCCGATGGAAGCAGTGGGCGGCCGTCAGCACCCACTGCTTGTGCAGCAGCGCTCCCCCGCAGATGTGAACCCCCCCGAACTGGATGGACACCATGTAGGGCCTGGAGTGGGGTCTGGCCTCGTGTCCCCCGATGACTGATGGCTGGAGCCAACCCCACGCTGCCGGGGAGAGGAGAGCCTGTCCTGCTCCTGCCACCGCCGCCGGTCGGCTGCCCCACCGAGAGGGAAAGGCTGGGGGTCCCCAACCAGCACCCCGTCTCCCCAGCGCATCCAGCCACTCCATCCCTGCAAGCCAGCTGCCACCCACTGCCGCCAGTGACACCAAGACCCCGCCGGCCGCCCCCAACCCACCGCGCTGGCGCTCACCCGGCCCGGCCAAAGGGAGGGCCAGCAGCAGCAGCAGCCGCCACCGCCCCAGGCTGCCCCTCGCCCCCATCCCTCGCCCGCTGCGGGGTGGCCGCGCCTGCCTGCTCCGCGTCCCTCTGCAGAGACGATGCGACGCTGCTGCGCTCTGCGCCGAGCCAGGGCGGAGGCAGAGGGCCCGGGTCACGTGTGAAAGCGGCGCAGGGCGGCAGCGGGGCACGGACCCCCGCTGCGGGGCGCAGGAAGGGGAAGAGGCGCCCGCGGGGCAGAGCGAACACCTGGGGGGTGGGAAACCACCCACAGCCGCCCTGGCGCGCTCTGAGGTTTTACTCCGAGCTCAGCAAGCGACACGGGGGCGTGCGGACAGAAAGGCGCATCTTCAGTTCTCCGAGAAGGGCTTTTAATGAGATTTGTGACAATCCCCAGTGCTGGGGTGACCCGTTCCCACCACCTCTATTAGCAGGACGGGATAACTCCGCTCCCACCACCATCGCTGCGGGGCTGTCAGTCCCCGGCCAGGCTGCAAAGCCGGCCCCCAGCCACCCCCGGTCCCTCAGCTCTTCGCTTTGGAGGCCGCGGCAGTCCTGGTTTTGCTCCCTGCCCGCCGGGACACCCTCAGGCTGTCCACGAGCCGGTCGAAGAAGAACTCGGTCTGGTACTCCAGCTCAATGAGGTGCCGCAGGAAGGGAGGCACCTCGGCTTTCTTCACGCCCACGTACACGGGGATCATCTTGGTCCCGCAGCAGTGGATGATGTGATACAGGTTCCATTCGGAAACGCGCTGGCACCAGGGGTCACCCAGGGACTTGGCGGAGAGGAGGAGGATGGCCACCCGGCTAGCCTCGATGACCTCGACGGCGGTCAGGACGATGGACGTCCCGGCCACTTGGTCCTGGTGCTCTGCGTAGCCCCGAAATCCCTCATTCTTCAAGCGCTCCAAGATGCGGGAGGCGACGTGGTCGTCCTCGGGGCAGTACCAGATGGAAAAGTCATAGGTGAAGCTGCGGCGCGAGGGTGTGGACGACATGCCACCCACCGGGGACAAGGGCATCGACTTCACGGACAGCACGGAACCGAGCCTTTCCTCCCGCACCAGGAACCTGCTGCCGCGCCCTGACGGCCCGGCACCGGCACCAGGTCCCGCCACTCCCCGGGGAAAGGTCGGGCTGCCAAGGCGGCACAGCCCCGGCCCTCTCGCGCAGCCGTGAGGCTCCTGTAAATCCAACGCAATCGGTTCTACCCCCGATTCGGGCAGGCGAAACCGCAACCGCGGGGCGTCCCGAGGCGCCCGCCGCACTCCAGGGTGCCCGTGGAGAAAAGCCCCGAGCACCGGCGCTGCCCGCAGGGAGGCCGCCGGCCTCAGAAAGCTTTCTGCCTCATTTCCGAAATGCCGCGCTCCAGCGCCGCTCCCGCCTGCTGCAGCTCCTCGCGCCGCTCCCGCAGCCGCTCCCGGGATTCCTGCAGTCGCTGGTTCATCTCCACGTAGGAGCGGCTCTGCCGGTACAGCCGCTCCCGCTCGGCCGCGGCGGCCTCCTGCCTGGCGGGGCCGGGGGAGCCTGGCGGGGGGCAGAGGCGGGGGGCTCAGCGGGGCTGGCGCAGCCCCCGCCTCGCTCTCCGCCGCCCCGGGGACTCACCTGGGGAGGGGCCGGGGTCCCGGCGCGGCTCCGCGGGGGGCAGGAAGACGGGGTCGGCCGGGTGGGCGCCCCGCACGTCGGCCAGGGCCTGCTCCAGGCTGGGGGGGTCAGGGCGGGTGGGCAGCACCCGCTTGGCCTTGGAGCTCATCACGGGGCGGCCTCATGTGCCGGGGCTGCGGGGGGGGCGGGATGAGGGGGCTGCGCTGCCCCCGCCCCGGCCGCCAGACAGACAGACAGACAGAGAGAGCCCCCCGCGCTGCCCTTCGGACAGACACGCAGACCTCCTCCCCTCCCTGTCCCCTGCCCGGACAGACACAACCCCCTTGCTGCCTCACCCAGATGGACAGACAGACCCCTTTGCTGCCCCCCCAGACAGACAGACAGACAGACCCCTTTGCTGCCCCCCCCCCCCCCAGACAGACAGACCCCTTCACTGCCTCCCCCCTAGAGAGACAGACAGACCGACCCCTTCGCTGCCTCCCCCTGGACAGACCGACTTCCCCCCTCCCACCCTACTAGACAGACAGACCCCTTCACTGCCCCAGGACAGACAGCAGCCCTCTCGTTGCTTGTCAGACAGACAGACAGACTTCCCCCCCTCCCTGCCCCAGAACGGATAGACCCCCTCCTTGCCCCCCTAGACAGACGGATGGACAGACAGACAGAGCCCCCCCCTCCTTGTCCACTCCAGGAGAGACAGACAGACAGACAGAGCCCCGCACCGTCCCTCAGGACGGACAGAGGCCCCTCCCTGCCCCCCGGGACAGACAGACTCCCCACCCTCCTCGGGACAGACAGACAGAGCCACACAACCCCAGGACAGACAGACCGGCTCCCTCCGCCCCCCACCCCCCGGACGGACAGACGGACGGACAGACCCCCTCCGCCGCCCGTTTCTCCGGACGGACGGACGCACAGCCAGCCACGCCGCCGCCCCCCTCCGGGCCACAGTAGCCCCTCCCCTCTACCTCACTTCCGCCACGCCCCCGTAGCCACGTCACCCCGCCCCGGGCCCCACCCGCTCTCTTAAAGGCACCGCCCGCTCCCGTTCTTAAAGGAGCCGCGCGTAGGGAACACACGGGAGAGGCTGTTCACCGGGGGGGGTCCCGGGGGTTTATTAGGGGTAGAAACGGTGGGGCCTGGGCCCGGGTCTGGGCCCCGCTCGGCCGGGACCGGCCGAGCGGGGCCGGGGCCGGGGCCGGGGCCGGGGCCCAGGCCCAGGCCCAGGCCCAGGCCCAGGCCTGGGCCCTCAGCACCTGGGACCCCTCTCACTTGCTCTTTGCTTCCTCCGCCAGGTTCAAGGCTGCTCTGGAGGCTGCAGGAGACACGGGGATGGCGTTAGGACCCGTCTCCGGAGCAATGGCCACCCAGCCGGTGAAGCCCACGCCGGCCATGCTTCACCATCCCGTTCCCTTCCCTCTCCCGCTACAGCTCCTGCCCTCCCCGGCACCAGCGGGCAGCTGCCTGCACCTGAACGGGAGCCCCAGGTTGGCTGGGGAACACGCAGACACAGCGAGGCCGACGGAGGACGCGCGGCTCAGGGGTCTGGCTACAGAAAAGCAGGAGGGAAAGCGCCTGCTCTACCCGCGCCAAGGGAGAAAGGGACGGCTGCGCGCGAGCCACGCCGGCGGCTGCAAGAGCAGGAGCTCGGTTTGGCCAGTGCCAAGGTGGCCGCAGTCAGCCGCAGGATCCGGCCAAGTGGCTGGTGGTAGCCGGTGGGGCGATTCACGCCAAACGGCCCCTTCTCCCTTCAGCGGCAGCCGCGGCTCTTACATACAGACAAGCTGAGCTGCGGTGCCACCTCGGCCGCCAGCCGGGCTCTGCTGCTGACCAGAGTCTGCAGGACTGGACCGACCGCGAGGCGCAAAGAGAAGAGAGAGAATTACAGAGTGGGGAGAGCGAACCCCCGGCTCGGCTCCTGCCACCGCGGGGGGACGGGGCTGTGGCTGTGAGAGCATGGCCCACGGTCACGGAGAGGCGGCCGCTTGCCAGTAAAAAGAGAGCTGCCCGTGTCCCAGCGGAGCCGGGCCGTGCTCCAGGGAAAACCGCCTGCCCCGGACACGGAGCAGGACAGCGGGGACCGGGGGACCCGCGTTACCTTCTCGGGTGACGCTGGAGGCCACATCCAGGGCTTTGGTGCTGAGGTTGCCCAGCATGTTGTCCACGGTCTGGTGGTGCCTGAGGAAGCAGGGCCGGATGACGTTCTGGTAGAGCACCTGTGACCCGTTCCAGGACACGGGGGCCATGCACCACACCAGGAACAGGCACTGCGGGGAGGAGAGACGCTCCAGAGCTGGAAGATGGCAGGGCAGGCAGCCCCCAGAAGGAGGGCAGTGGCGGGGCAGCAGCTGAGCTGCTCCAGTGCCCCCCAGCCCGGCCCAAAGGCAGCTTCCTAAGGCTGGAGCTCACTGCAGGGAGCTCCACGATGGACCGTGGCCCCACCACGGCCACCACCACCACCCCGCTAACGGGGCAGAGCCCACCAGGCTTGGTTCATCCAAGTTCAGCCAGCGGGTGAGAGGACCCTGGCACCGGCAGCCCCCAGCGAAGCCGTTACCTTCCCAGCGTAGTAGAATGGGAACCAGTAGAGGAAGGTGTCGGAGAAGAACTCGGCTACGCTGAAGACGCCGTACACCACCCAGTATGTCAGCCACGTGGTGTCGTCCTCCTTGCTGGAGCTCTCGATGGCTTTGATGCTGCGGCAGGAGAGGGGAAGGGCACTGCTGCGGCAGCCCTGCCGCCAGGGCGGGCACCTCCTTCCCAAGTCCTCCAAACCCTGGAGCAAACCTGCCTACTGGGTGCTGCTGCCCCAAGCTGGGACTGTGCCAGGTCCCAGTGTTTGCAGGAAGGTCTCAAGAGCTTCCTGACCATAACCGCCTGTTCGTTTACCAGGGAGACCCTCAGCTAAGGGCAGGGAATGCTTTCCAGATGCTGCAGGGAGGCTGGGCCGGGACATCGGTACTTACGAGACGTATGCGGGGTAGGCAAAGCCGATGAGGTTGCAGAGCAGCGAAGCGCCATAGCCGAACACAAGGTACAGCCCCAGGAACGCCACGGAACCTGATGGGGGGACAGAGAAGACGGTCACAAACCTGCCGACACCAAGATGGTGAGGAGAGACCCGGGCTCAGTCTGCTGAGCAGGCTTCTCATCCCAGTAGTGAGAAAAGGCCCGTGCCAGGACCCTCCAGTTGGGAATAACGACCATCCCCAGTTAATTCCAGTACGACCCTCCACACACCGGACCACCGAGGTGCCCAACACACTGCTCGCGCAGCCGTGCTGAGTCGCGGCGCGTGGCAGAGTCTGTCGTGGAGCGCAGGTGCTCGCTCGCCCCTGAGGGAAACTGCACGCCACAATCTGGTCCCGTCACCGTTCGTCCCCTCCCTGGCCTGGAAGGGACTTCACCACAACAGACTCATAGTGCTTTTGACCCCTCGCCAGCCTGGACCCTGGCCAAGGCTGCAGAGGCATTGGAAGCGGAGGCTTTAACGCGCACCTGCAGTCCAAAGTTAAGGGACTGAGCTTCTCCTTTGCACACAGGGCTCGGAGCCACTTGGCATTTTGATAACGACTGTTCAAGGACAAGCCTCGCTCCCAGAGCCCGCGGCTCCTTTCTGCTCCCTGTCCACATCCCCTCCACGTGCTTGGGCTGAGCAGCCACTGTTCATTACGGATTCAGCCCCCTGAGAACCAGCAATCCAATCCCGCTTCCCTGTTATTAAATTAAACTGTTGAAATTAAATGTAAGCCATGGCTTTGGTTGTTTGGAGCCTGCCCGGCCCTCAGACGCTTGCAGGAGGCTGGATCAGCGGAGCTGGGAGAGCCAGGGGATGAGGGAAGCTGGGGCAAGGAGCCCTTGCTGCTGAAACCGTGGCCACAGGGAAGAGCCCTCGCTCAGAGGCGGGCTCGGAGGGCAGGGAGATACCGGCACCCAGCAGCTCCCTCCCAGCCTGCCCAGGGCAGCCGAAACGCAGAGCCCGAAGGGGCAGAGGGCGGGAAGGCAGCCCAGGGATGCGCGGAGCCGGGGGCATTTACTGTCACATCCCAGCAGCGTCTCCCCTACCCCGCGTACAGGCTCCTCCACCAACATAAGCGCCTTGCCCTGCAGCGGGCAGGAAAGCCAGGACTTAACCTGTCTGTGCCGGTGGTTTAGAGGAAAGCCCTTGCCGGGGCTCGGAGGAGGGATTATCCCTGCTCTGCTCACTGCAGCATTCCTGCGCCTTGCTCTGGCCCCCGGTGCAGGGCAGCCGCGGCTCCGGGCACGAACGGGGCTTCGGATCTTTCCCAGGAGGCGGGCAGGAGCAACGCGGCTTTGGCGCAATCACAAACCTCCCCTCAAGGAAAACTAGCAGGCAGGTTCAGGCAACGCTGGGTTTCATTCCCCCAAGAGCCTTAGAAGGGATTTCACGGGCTAAGTTTAGCCCCCAGAGAAATTTATGTAACAGCAAAAAACCAAGTGAAAGGCTTCTCATACAGAGAAGAGCTGCTGAGGGGGGCGGCCGGAGCCTGTCCCGGCAAGGAGGGCGAGCAGCCTGCATGACGGCCAGCCCGGCTGGCCCCGTGCCTTGGGAAGGGGACACCGTCCTCCTCCAGGGTGACTTTTACCCAGCCGAAGCCACCGCACGGCTGACCTGGCTGTGCTGCCCAGAGGCCAGGCAAGATGGGCTCCAGACTGCAGGCCGTGGGTCGCTACTGGCTCCGGAGATGCAGAACCGACCCTGCTGGGTTCAAACGCAAATCAGGAATTGCTCCAGAGCCGGGGCAGGGAGAAATCGGGTATTTTTAGTTGAGTAGCAGCTTCTCCTTTCCAGGACAGGGACCGAGACCATGGGACCATCGCTCTTTGATGGAAGTGGTGCCTCCGCTCTTCCCCGACCCCCAAAGTCCATCACACCCGAGCACGACCAAAGCCCCGGCACCATTTTGCTTGGAAGACGCCCGACCGCCACGCACCGTGTCCAAACACAGCCCGCTCACACAGCACGTGCCCGTTCACGGACCCCTTTCCCCCTCGGGGCGGGAAAACGAGCCCTGCAGCAGGTAAAGGGGCAGAAAATGGCACCGGGAGGTGAACGGCAGGGGAAGAGCCCGGCGGGACGCGGGCAGCCGGGAAACCCCGAGCCCCTCTGGGGAGGTTTTATATAAAATACCGGATCGGAAAACGCGGATGGGCAGGTTGTAAATTGGCAGAGCGCGGCACGGGGCCGAGGGTGAGGAGGAGGCTCCCTAGGGAAATGCCGCCTGGTTTCTCATTAATGAGCAAACAGGATCTCATTAACAGCCGGCCGGACCTCTGCCCTCCCGCGGGGCGAGCGGGACGCGGGGACAGGCGTTCCCATCCCCAACGCCCGATCTGACCCTCCACGTTTTGGGGGGCTCGCCCGTTGGGGAGCGAGGACCCCCCTCCATCAGGGCCAAGCTTCTCGGGGGTCTCGAGGGTCCGGGCGAGACCTCCGACACGCAGACCCCGCAGGTTTCGGGGTGCACCTGCCCTCGGGTCGGGGTGCGGGATTTCACGCCTGCCGGTGGCGAGGCTGGGTGGCGCGGCCGCCCCGCAGGCAGCCCCCCGGCCCCCGGCCCCGCTCCGCCAGCGCACCCGGCAGCCCCCAAACCGGGGGGGGGCCCTGCCCTTGCCCCCCCGCAGAGCCCAGGGGCGCGGTGAGGGGCTGCCAGGGCGCCCCAGGAACGAGGAGGGACCCTCGGAGACCCCCCCAGACGGGACGGGCGGGCAGGGAGCGGGCAGCGCGGGCCGGGAGCGGGGCCGGGGAGGGGGGTGCCGGTCGCACCTGTGGCCAGGTAGAGCCGCCGGACGCCGGTGCGGGCCTCCAGGCGGCCCAGCAGGTCCCCGAGCGGCCCGGGGCGATCGAGGAGGCGCTGCAGGCGCTGCGGTACCGTGCCCATGGCTGCGGCACCGGTACCGGTACCGGCACCGGCCCGGCTCCTCCGCCGCCCCGGCCCAATGCGGCGGCGGGGCGGGGCCAGGCGGGGCGAGGGGCGGGGCCGCGCCGGGCGGGGCGGGGCCACGCTGTCGCCATGGCAACACCCGCTCAAGCCCCGCGGCCTGGATGGCGGCGCGGCCGAGGCCGGCGCTGGGCCCGGGGCTGATCCCGGGGCTACTGGTGATGGTGGTGGTGGTCGCCACCGGCGCCCCACCGGCCCCCGCCGAGCCCCGCGTCTACCTGAGCAGCTGGGCCGTGCGGGTGGCGGCGGGGCCGTGGGAGGCCCGGGGCTTGGCCCGCCGGCACGGCCTGCTCTGCCTGGGCCAGGTGCCCGTGGGCCACCACGCTGCCGCGGGGAGGGCGACGGGGGCCGGGGCGAGCCCAGCACCTCCCCTCCACACACCCTCGTCCCACCCGGTGTCCCCCTCCGCTCGTCCCCGCCGTGGGCGTCCCACAGCGGGACACCGATTTCACTTTAGCGTAGGGCGCTCAGTCATTCCCTCTAGTGCTTTTAAACCATCGGCGGCGGATGAAAGCGTAAGGGTTGCGGGCTGCTAACGGCCTCTGCGTGTGCACGGGCGAGCGAGGAAACCCGAAGGCACGCACAGGCCTTCCCTGGGAGCCTGCTCTCCCGCCGAACGGCGGGCTCCGCTTGTCCTGCCACGCACGACTCCCATTAAACGCCTCCTCCTGATCTCCGCGGCCCGCGCGGAGCTGCCACGCGCGTCCCCAGCCCGGCTGCGTGTCTAGAAACGATCTCTTAAAACAGCTCTCTGCACCTGCAGGTGATGGAGGGAGAGCCTTATTATCATTTCAAACACCGCGGCACCCGGCAGAAAGCCTTGAGCAGACACTGGGGCTGGAACATGCGCCTGGCAAAAGAGCCAAAGGTAGGGAGGAGGCGGTTGCAGGGACCGAGGCTACCGCGCGCCGCGCGGGGCAGGCTCTGCCCGACACCGCCAACGCTGCTTCCCACCCAGGTCCTCTGGTTTGAGCAGCAAACCGTAAAGAGGCGCACAAAGAGAAGCGTCAGCGTGGTGCCAACAGATCCCTGGTTCCATAAACAGTGGTACATGGTGAGACTTTGCCGCTCTCTCTTCTAATCCTCCAGCAAATCACCTCCCTGACGCGTAAACAGGCCTAATGCCGGCAGTGATGAGGCAGCAGAAGAGTCCTTGAAGGTCACCCGCATCCAGCTGCCCGGGGGCTGATCACATTTAATCCGTTTTCCAGAACAACGACATTAATCCCGATCTAAACATCCTCGCTGCTTGGAGCAAAGGGTACACCGGGCTGGGGGTGGTGCTGACCGTCCTGGACGATGGGATCGAGAAGGACCACCCCGACCTGTCTGCCAACTACGTAACTACCGTGGGCTGAGCAGGAGCCCGCTCCTTCAGGGAGCGCTGTCTCCAGGGGAGGGTGGGAGCTGGTGCCTTCGTCCCGCCCGTGGGACTTTGCAGTGGGAACTCAGCCTCTCTGTGGCTGGATCAAAAGGTTTGGCGTCTCCCGCAGTGAATTTTTCACATCAAGGAAACGTTAGGACTTGTACGCACTCAAGCCCCCAAAATAGATGTAATTACAGCAAGCTGCAAAGCCAGTAAAGCTGGTAAGCGCTCACGTGCTCTGAGAGCAAAGAAAAGGTAACTCTTAGTTGTTTACAACAACATCATTTCAGTGGTTTGTAGTCCTCGCCCCTAACTGCACGGCCGGTGAGGCTCACCCTCGGGTGACTCTCCATGCTGCACTGTCTCATGAACGTGAGCCTGGGTATGATGAATCAGTACAGTGACAGCCAAAGTTATGCTCCTGTAGTGAAACCCTGTTCCTAACAACTCCAGGTTAACCCCACGCGGTTGCTGGGCGCGAAGGGGCTGGGCAGGCAGCGAGCTCGAGGGCAGGCAGGGCGATCTGCACCGCCGGACACCGGGCGAAGCGCCAGGCGCCTGCGCCGAGCTGTCACAACCCACGCCAAAAGGCGGTTTGCTCAGACCGGTGCCTCTTTTTGCAATAGGACCCCCTGGCAAGTTACGACTTCAACAGCAACGACCCCGACCCCCAGCCCAGGCACACCGCCGGGGACGAGAACCGGTGAGTTTTGCTGGCTGAATGTCCAGGCAGATTTCCCTGTGCTGGGTGCTTTATCCCTCCGGGGGCTGAGGCTGTCCCAGGCCCCTTCGCCCCTCGCGGAGGACGGCTGACGGGCTGACTCTGCCCCGCAGGCACGGGACACGCTGTGCAGGAGAAGTGGCGGCTGCAGCCAACAACCAAATCTGCGGAGCAGGCGTTGCGTACAACGCCAAAGTCGGAGGTGAGCCGTTGCTCTGGCACGCTGGTGAGACGGGAGCGGCGAACCAGCTCCGGCACCCTGGGGGGACGCGTGGCCCCAGGCGGGGCTGCTCTGGGGGGAGCCGGCAGCTTGCAGGGGGGCAGAGGGTGCTGCGGTGTTACCACACACCCGGCCATGGTGCAGGGCTCGGTGCTCCTGGGGGTTTAACGCCCACCGCAACACAGGGCTCCGGCAGGCAGCACCGGCACTGTGCAGGCTCAGGCTCCCCTGCGGAAGCGAGTGTGGCAAATGGTGTTAAAAGCCAGGAGAACCCGCTGGGCTTAATTGCAAAGGGCTTAACGAGGAGCTCTGGGGAACGAGCTCACGGCAGCGGCTGCACAGACTTGCAGGAGCCTGATCTCCTTAGGGCAGCATCGCGTGAAAGGTGCTCAAGGCAACCGGGTGAAGCGGGGGCTGGCAAGATATATGTGTTCACATGGCGTGTGCGAGGCTCCCGTCCACCCGGAGCCGTCACGGCCTCCCGAGTGCTGCCGCCTCCCGGACACCGCCGCTCCTCCTCCTGGCCCCGCAGGTGTGCGGATGCTGGACGGTCCCATCACGGACATGGTGGAGGCTCAGTCCCTCAGCCTGCGCCCCCAGCACATCCACATCTACAGCGCCAGCTGGGGCCCTGAGGATGACGGGAAGACTGTGGACGGGCCAGGCGTGCTGGCCGCGGAGGCCTTCTACAGGGGGGTCACCAAAGTAAGCTCGGTGCTGGCCTTGGGGACCTCGCTGGCACGAGGACTCCCTGCTCACCCCCTCTGCCTCCCTCCTGCCAGGGACGGGGTGGCCTCGGCTCCATCTTCATCTGGGCCTCCGGCAACGGCGGGATCAACTACGACAACTGCAACTGCGATGGGTACGCCAACAGCATCTACACCCTGTCGGTGGGCAGCGTCCTGGCAGGCGGCCGGAGGCCCTGGTACAGCGAGGGCTGCTCCGCCATCCTCACCACCACCTACAGCAGCAGGACCACGAGTGAGGTGCAGATCGTGAGTGCCGTGCCGGCTCTACCGGAGCAGCAACCCTCGGGCAGACACCGGTTCCCAGCACAGAGCGGGCTCATCCGAGCCCTCCTTACCTGGGGAGGGAGAGGGAGGCTTTGTTAAAGGCTCTGCATTAGACCCCAAAAAGCACAAAGGGACCCAGAGGGAGCATTTACCGAAGTTACCCAACTCCAGCCAGTCCTGCCCTCTGCTCCAGCAGCCGACTGCGGTGCTGAGACCCCCCTCTGCCCCCCAGGTGACCACCGACCTGCACCACCGCTGCACCGACAAGCACACGGGCACCTCTGCCTCGGCCCCGCTGGCCGCAGGAATGATCGCCCTCGCGCTGGAGGCCAAGTAGGTGCCATGCGGCAGCGGGACAGCCCCCACGGAGCACCTGGGGACTCGCCAGGGCCCTGCAGGGACAAGGAAGAGGGACTCTGCTAGCAGGGAGGTTTGGGGGTGTAGAGCTGAGGTCTCCCCGGGCTCTGGTGGGGCAGCCTCTTCTCCCAGAGGACTGCGGGAGAGCGGCCAGAGGCAGGAGGCAAGTTGTCCTCTGGAGGTCTCTGTTGCTCCCATTTTGGCAGTGAAGGATGTTGTGGGGGGACCAGCTTAGACCCAGACAGCTAACCTACCCACGCCAGAAGCTAGAAGAGCCAAATCTCACCCTCAAAAGCTAATCCAAAGCAGAGACCTCTGTCCCCAAGTCCTCCTTGCTTCCAGCCCGGCACTCACCTGGCGTGACCTGCAGCATCTCGTCATCAGGACCTCCAAGCCTGCTCACCTGCAGGCAGAAGACTGGGCCGTGAACGGGGTCGGACGCAAGGGTGAGTTCAGGGCTCAGCTGCTGCCTGCCCTGCCTGCTCCCGCTTCCCTCCCCTGGCTGCGGGGGGACGTGCTGCCCCTCAAATTCATGCCAGCAGGCCTGGGGCAGGAGCCCCGGTGCTGTCACAGCACAGAGGAGCTCACGCGTCCTCTCTTGGGTGACATCTGCTTTTCAGTGAGCCACCACTACGGCTACGGGCTCCTGGACGCTGGCCTGCTGGTGGAGATGGCCAAGGCATGGGCAGGAACTCGGCCTCAGCGGAGGTGTTCGGTCACGGCTCTTCGCACCCCCCGGTAAGGGACGACATCCCCTGGGCCTGACCTCCCGCAAGCTCACACAGGGGCTTTCTTGTAGCGAAGTCGTGCTGTGCCCATTGCGGGAACAAGCGATGCTTCCCAGAAAGCGGTCTGTGCTGCACGGCTCCTGCTGTAGCCACAGGGCTGTGCTTCGAGGCCACGGGGTGGCGAGGGGCAGGATGCCCTTGGGGGGGGCAGAGATGCCCTCACCTCTGTCTTGTGCTTGATAGGAACATCGGCTCCAAGCTCACCATCGCTACAGACCTCTCCTCCTGCTCGGGGAGGACCAAGCGCATCCGCTCGCTGGAGCATGTCCAGGTCCAGCTCTCTCTGACCTACAGCCGCAGGGGGGACCTGGTGATCGCTCTGACCAGCCCGATGGGGACCACGTCCACGCTGGTGACCGTGCGGTAAGGGCGCTCTGCGAGCTCGCAGGGAGCATGTGGCGGTGAGACTCACCAGCTGCTGGGGACAGAGGGGCTCCTCCTCTCACGGCCTCTCCTGGGGCCAGGAGATTCTCCCCCGCACTGAAGCGGCTGCTTCTGGCCCCCACAGGGAACGGGTTCACCATCCCCAAAACTCCTTTGTGGCCCCAGCCACGTCTTGGCAGTGCCCCCTTATAGCCAGAACAGGGTGACTCTAGGGCCTGCAGCGCTCCCCTCCAGCCCCTGGGCCGTCACTCCCAGCTCTCCTCTCCTCTCCTCCAGCCCGTACGACACCAGCCCTCAGGGCTACAAGGACTGGACCTTCATGTCCACACACTTCTGGGACGAGAACCCCAACGGGACCTGGACACTCCGGCTAGAGAACAAGGGCGATGCCTATAACACAGGTGGGTGCCCAGGGCCCCGGGGAGTGAACCCCATTCCCCAAGGTCACCCAGCGCCCGGTTGTTCTTGCCTCCTCTTTGATGAGCAGCTCGTTGGCTTGTCCTCTTCCTGCTCCTCCTGGGCGCAGGGTCTGCCCAGAGCCCTCTTTTTCTGCAGGGCCACGTTTGTTTGTTTTGGGGGTCTCCCCAGCCAGCACACAGCCAGGAAGGGGGCACGGCTTGCTCTCCTCCACGTGGCCCCGGAGCTACCAGCCCCACATCCACCACAGATCCCAAACCCTGGAAGGCGGGAACACGGCTCCCGCCAGCACCGAGTCCTGTCCCTCCTGCCCCCAGGTCTGCTGACCGGCTTCGTCCTCCACCTCCACGGCACAGACGAGGACATGACAGCCAGGCGCTTTGCGGCCTCTGCCGTGGACGAGTGCCTCAGGCGGGACGCGCAGGGAGCGTGCGAGGGTGAGTCTTTGGGCAGGAGGGGACGGTGCTCACAGCCCCAGCTGGCCCCGCAGCCTGGCTCACGCCACCGTCCCTCCGCAGAGTGCGGCAGCTCTTTGTACGCCTACCAGCACTCCTGCCTGTCCTACTGCCCTCCGCGCTACTACGGCCGTACCCGGAGAGCTGCCGCCACGAACGCGGCCCGCGTCTGCGCCAGCTGCCACCCCTCCTGCTACGCGTGCCAGGGCGCTTCGGCCAACAACTGCACGGCCTGTCCCCCCGCCCGCACCTTCGACGAGCTCGCCCACTCCTGCTCCCCTCTGCAGGGCTTCCCCCCTGCGGAGGGGCTGCAGGGGGACCTTCTCCCTGTCCTCATCTGCGGGGGCCTGATCCTCTCAGCCACCCTCTGTGTCACGTACCGTGTGGCCTTTTGCGTCGTGAAAGGTCACTCCTGCTGTCCCCAGGCTGGAAGGACAGCGTGACACCGGCCTGGGCTGCATGGACACAGGTGGCCGGATCCCAGCCTGGGACAGAGCTGCCCTCACCCCGATTCCAAAATAAACAGGTTGTTGCCTTTCTGGACAGCCCTCTCCCAAGGGTGACTTCCCTTCCCAGCAGCGCCTGGGCTGATCCCACCGCGTGTCCAGCTCCGTGCATGGGCAGGGACACGGGTGGTGGCCTCCTTCCTCCTGGCTCGTCCCCCTGCAGGCCCCGGGGACCCGGGCCGTGCCGGGGGGCCCGGCCTGGCACGCTGCTGGGAAGAGCTATTTCCAGAGGGGCCGTGCTGCGCAGCTGGGAGCCCCGTGCCCTTTCCCAGGCGCGGAGGGCCGTGGGGAGGAGGAGATGCGACTCCTCTCCAAACAGCTGCACCCGAGTGACCGCAGCCAGCTCCTCCAGCGCGCTCAGCCGCGAGCCCGTGCCGCTTTTGGCAGAGCGGAGGTGGCCGGACTCCAAACCGCTGCTCAGGGAGGACAGCCCGGACCCACACCGCTGCTGCACAGCGCGGTCCCCAGCTCTTGTTTACCAGCAGCTTTTCGTCTGTAAAAAAAGGGGTGCCAGGGGTTGGGGCACCCCGCGGCCGCCCTGCGCTCCCCCCTCCACAGCAGCGGGGACGAGCGCCCTGGGCCCTCGCTGTCCCATTGGGGCTGGCAGCGGCACAGCAGCAGCTGCGCCCTGGCACGCAGCGCGGCACCAGGCAGGGCTGGGACGGGCACGGGGAGAGCTGCCAGCTGGGGCCCTCCCGGGGGCACCAGCACCGCGCGGGGCTCAGCCTCCCCACCGCAGGACCATGGCTGCCCCGGGGCACGGCTGCAGCACTGGAGGGTGGGGACGGTTTGTCCCCCCACCGGCTGTGCCATCCCCGTGTTTGCACAGCTGAGGAGTTACAGAAGAGAGCGAGACCTTTGTCCAAGCGTGTAATCAGCCACAAAGCCAGCCCTCGGCCGGACCTTACAGAGCACAGGCAGGAGGGAGCCGGGACGGAGCTCTCCCTCAAGCGGCAGCCGAGGGCCAGGGGCTCTCCCCAGTGGGACCCCCGCCCCGGGGACAGCCTGGGACCCGCGCAGCAGCCTGCGGTTGCAGAAACCAAGGGAGAGGCCTGGGGGTGACGGCTTTGCCGAAACCCCCACCAGCCCAGCGCCACGGGACGAGTTAGAGCCCGGACGCACTGGAGCGCGGCTTCCCCCGCAGCGGTGTGAGCCCCGCCGGCCCCTCCGAGGGGTTTTCTCCGTCCTGCTCCCCTCTGCCCGGGCCAGCCTAGTCCTCGGCGGGCAGCCGGCGGTGTGGGAAGCGCCGCTGGATCTCGGTGCGCACGTCATCCTGCGCGGGGAGAGAGGGGGATAGGGGAGGGCTGTGCCCGGGGGGGTCCCACCACCCTGCCCCGGGAGCCCAGGGCACCCGTCCTCTCCCCAGCACCCCGGTCCTCACCGGCCGGCCGAGCTGTCCCAGCAGCGGGAGGAGGCGCAGCAGTTCCTTGTCCTGCGGGTCCCCCCACCACCTCGGCACTGGGATCCAGTTGGCAGCCTGGGGAGAGAGGGCGAGCGCTGGCCATGGAGGAGCCGCCGCAGCCGTGGTGCTCCCGGTGCACCCAAACCACCGCCCCGGTGCTGCCGGTACCTGGGTGGGGAAGCCCTGGATGGTGTGGTCCAAGGCCACCGTCTTGGCCAGGTCCCTGCCCAGGCGGGTCAGGTCCTTCCAGTAGCAGCCCCGGGCGCAGAGGCAGTCCCGCTGGGAGAGGCAGTGCCTGGAGGGGGAGGCAGAGCCCGTGGGGACCGGTCCCTGCCACAGGGGAGGTCCCCAGCGGGGTTTCACCAAGGCCATCACCTGATCAGCTTCTTCTTGGGGTCCAGCACATCCAGGACCTTCTTGGCGTAGTCCTGCTTCGCGGTTGTGAAGATGAAGATCTGGGGGAGCAGGCGGAGGTCCCTGCGCAGGCTGCCCGAGTCCCCCCCGCCCCGCCGCAGCAGCGGCGCCCCGCCGGCTCTCCGCAGACCCCGGGGAACACAGGGGCTCCAGGTACCTCGTAGGTCTTCGAGAGGCTCTCCAGGAACTGCTGCACGTGGGGACGCAGCTTCACGTGGACCTGGAAGGGAAGAGCATCTCCAGGCAGCCCCAGAAAAGGACCAAAACACCAGCACCCATGTCCTGACATCAAGGTGACCCCCAAGAGGAGGGCCAGCGCCCTGAGCAGGATCCCAGGGGTCTCTCGGCCACCCTCTCCCCTGGGATTTCAGCCCCAGGGGCCCACTTCTCCTCCGGCTGCTAGGGAAGGGCAGAGGCACAGAGGACACGTGGACACCGTGGCTCTTCACAGCCCTGAGCCACAGCCCCGGGGACCCAGCACCCCGCTGTCCCACCGCCAGCACATGGGCGCCCACCTCGTAGGAGTCTCCCTGGAAGACCGTGGTGAAGGTGGCCGCGGCACCGCGCTGCCAGCCGGCGAGCATGGAGGAGCAGACGAGGGTCCCCTCCTGCAGGGCGGGGAACAGAGTCAGACCCTGGCCCCGGGGCCGCAGCCCCCCCAGCCCCCCCAGCTCACCAGCTCCAGGACCAGGCTGCGCTCCAGCGTGCTGCGGGTCTTCCGGGGACCTTCCCTGCCGGGCGCCGGGGCCGCGGGGACCAGCCTGGCCGGAGGAAGGCAGAGGGTCGGCGGTGCAGCAGGGCCGCGGGGACCCCCTCCCGCATACTCACAGGCTGGGGGCGGCGAGGTCCTGGCGCTCGTCCGCAGGGAGCCCCGAGAAGTAGGCGCCCCTATAGCAGGGCTGCAGCGGGGGGCTCGCAGGCTCTGTGGGACAGAGGGGTCCCGTCAGTGCAGCCTGGGGCACCCCCCTCCCCAGGCAGGGATCGGCCCCAGGGGCTGCGCTCACCCCTTTCCCTGGGGCAGGGGGGAGCAGACGTGGGCCTGCACTGCTCCCCTTCGAGCCGCAGCTTTGCCAGCCGGCCCTTCCTGGGGGTGACGCGTGCCAAGGGGGGACACGGGACAGGCTGCCAGGGGTCCCAGCCCCACAGTGGGCAACGCTCCCCCTGGTCCCCTTCTCTCTGCCGGCTCCTGGCCCGCTGGCGAGCCCCAGCCTTGGTGGCCGAGAGCCCCAGGTCCCCGCTCCTCTCCCTGCGGGGTCTCTTTGCGTGCGGGGTGACTGTCCCCAAATCCGCCATGGCGGGGACAGCCAGACAGGGACACTCCAAGCACGGGACGCCCGAAGGTGACAGTGCAGAGCCCCAGCCCCGGGGCTACCAGGCATTGCTTGCTCCGAAAGAGCTGCTGGAGCTGGGGGTGCTGCCCCACCCCGGGGACCCCCGAGGACCCAGCAGACCCTCCCCCCCAGCCAGGGACAGACCCCCCCAGCAGCCCTAAAACAGCCATGGGGGGTGGGAGGGGGCACTTTTATAGGGTGGAGGCACCTTTCCAGCCCTAATCACCCCAAGGTGCCTCCACCTGTGCTCCAGAGCACCCAGGCGTTACTGGGACCAGCTGGGGAGCCCAGTACAGAGCCCCAGCTGCCCCCAGGGCTCACCTCTGGCTCCTGGTGATTAATTACCCGTTGCGCTAAGGACCCTCCTGGGCTGGCAGCCGCCACCCGGGGCACCCCAGGGCACCCACCCCAGGTACCCCCCTGCTGCAGCCCCAGCCCTGTGCCCAGTTTGGGAACAATCACCAGCAACACGAGCTGGGAGAGCTCAGCCCTTCCCCAGCACCGGCTCCAAACCCAGCCCCGGCTGGGTCCGAGACCACCCCAGGAGCCCCGAGCGGGCGACGCACCCCAGGGTGCCCAGCGCCACGCTCCCAGGGTCGCCGTCCCCGCAGCACCCCGGGCACGTCCTGTCCCCGTGTGGGCCCCGTGGCTGCGCCCACCCGCCCGCGGGTTGGGTTACGGGCGAGGGGGCTCCGGCACAGGGAGGCACCCGCTCGCCTCCGCCGGAAGGGAGATAAGCGGCGGGTCCCCGACCTCGAAAGGCAGAGCCTGGCAGGTGTCCATCTCGGGGACAGGGACACGCTGCCGGGCGGCTGCGTTGTGCCGGGGGCTCCGCAGGGGGATGCGGGAGGGGACCCCCTGCCCGGGCACCCGCGGGTGGGGAGGGCATGGGACGCCCTGGGCCGGCTCCAGGCGGGAAGGGGCACGCAGCGAGCGAGGTGATATACAGGTTTATTTTCTGCCAAAAAATAAATTACCACCCTCCTCCACCCCCCCGCAGCCAAGCGACCCCAAGGACGGCGAGATGCCCGGCACGGGGCGGAGGGCAGGACGGGGGCCCCGGGGGCCCCAGCGCCTCCATGGCCATGGACGGGGCTCAGCGCAGGGCAGGAGCGTTTCCAGCCCCCGGGTTCACCCTTGGGGTCCCGCTGGCCGCCCCCTCCCCAGGCGATGGAGCCGGGGGGCTCAGGGCGGCCTGGGCGGGGGGCAGTGCCGGGCTGCCTCCCGCACCAGCCGGTCCTCGCGGGGCGTCCACGGCCGGGCGTAGCCGTCGTCCTGCAGCAGGATGCGGTTGAGCGTGCGCTCATAGTTGACGTGCCGCCGCGCCATGAGCAGGTACTCGCCGCCCTCCCGGAGCGGGGGGCAGCCGCAGGTGTTGGGCACCCACAGGTACTCCCGGGGCACCAGTGGGAAGCGGTGCCGATACGGCGTTTTCACCTCCACCTCGTAGCGCGTCTCCTGCCCCACCAAGCGCCATGCCAGGATCCGGCCCTGGAAGACTGCGGGGCGAGCACAGGGCACCCTGAGCCGGGCATGTCCCCCACCATCGCCCCGAGCCCCTTCCCGTCCCTGGCACTCACCAAAGTCGCTCTGGCAGAAGTGCCGGATGCGCTGGGAGCGTCCCTTGGCCGGGCGGCACCTCCCGCATCGCCCTGTGGGGGCAAAGCTGCAGCGGTTCAGGGGGGAGAGGGGACATGGCACCCCCAAAACCCCCTCCTGCGGCGGAGAGGGGGGACACGCCAGGCTCCCAAGGGTCCCGGGGAGGGTTAAGTCAGGGGGCCCTTTTTTAGGGTCCCCATCTCATGGAGAACGCCTGGGGCTCTCCGGGACCCTCCCTGCAGCAGAGAGCCCAGGGGTGCAGGGACTGTGGGGACCCCCGTGGGGGAGCAGGCACCTGCGGCAGCCCCGGCCCCGCTCCGGCCAGGGGGGCTTCTCGGTGGTGGCTCCATGGCAGAGCCCCCAGGCCGGGGTGGCGGCACGGGGGCCAGGGTGACCGGGGGCTCCCGGGGTGGGGGGCTGCCGGCCCCCCGGGGCTGGGGCTGCCGCAGGGGGCTGGTGTCGCCACGGCCAGGCTGGGGGTGCTCACGGGGCAGCCAGAACTGGTACTCGATGCCAGGATTGGGCTCCTGCAGCAGGACCTGCGTGGGCAGGGGCAGAGCTAAGGGGAGTGATGGGGGCCGGGGGCCAGTTGCCCCCATCCGCACGCTGGCCCTGCCCTCACCATCACGTGCAGATCCTCGTCGGTGGGCCCGGGCGCCTCCAGGCTCTCGGTGCCATCGGGGGCCCGGGCATAGTGCAGCTGGGTGCCGGCTACCTCGTACGGCCCCGGCCAGGCGATGGACCAGTCCCCGTTGAGCACGTAGTGCCCATCACTCGTCATCAGGGCTGCGGGAGGGAGCGCGTCCAGGGGCCGAGCACCGCACGGTCCTTGGGCCCCCCGCGCTGGGCTGGGCTGGGGGCAGCCCGGACGCCTGGGTCCCCGCCGGAGGCCTCTCCCGAGCGGGGAGGGCAGCGTGGGCTGGGAGAGCTGCGGTCGGGGCTCGGGAGAAATCTGCTTTCTTGTAAGAACTTGGCTTCGGTCCCAAGCCGGAGCCAAACCCTGGTGTGCAAAACCCCTCGAGCCCCCAAGCCCTGGTCGCGGCGGGGATGGGGCCCTGGCTGCTTGGGGAGGGGGACGGAAGGGGTCTGGGGACGGGGATCCCGGTCCTGTCCCGTGGTGGCTGGCCTGGCCCCGCTCCAGCTCAGCCCTTCCCAAACCCCACGGCCACGGCCTCTGGAAAGGCGCCGCGAGTGCCAGCGCGTTCACTGAACCCCCGATGCTCAGAACAGCGTCTGAGTGGGGGAACCGGCACGGCACGGCCCCCCCCTGCCCCGCCCTGCCTGCGCCCACGGGTGGCACCAACCAGGACCGGCTGGGATGGACTGGGACTGACTGGGACGGAGACAGGACACGTCCTACCGAGGTAGTTGCGGCTCTTGTCTGTCACCTTGATGTGAGTGGCCCCAGCCGGGATCTTGGTCACGTTCACGTACCCAAAATAACCTGGCGGGGGGGCAGAGTCAGGGCAGAGCCGGGGCACGGCGCGAGGGGACAGCCCGGGGACGGGGGGCCAGGGCTGGGGCGGGAGGGGACTGGGCATGGGGGAGCTCTGGGTCTGGGGCAGCCCCAGCCCCGTCCCAGCCACCAGCAGCGTTAACCCAGCCGGGCCCCACGTGCTGGGACATCTGGGGCACCCGGCAATGGCCCTGGGGTGCCACCCGGGGCCGTCTGTCCTCACAGGCAGCATCGTCCCCACAGCCTGGCCAGGCGGCCTGTGGACACTGGCTATGGACCACTCCGACCCTGGGTGCCCCCAGGGACCTCTGAACTCCCCTGGGGACCCCGTGGACCACAGGGGTGCCCCAGAGACCCCCTCAGCCCCTGGAGGAGAGATACCCTCTGCAACGGGACAAAATCACCCCAGCAAGGGGCCTCCTCTGAGCCCGCTGTCCCTGTCCCCACATGTTGGGGACAGGAAGGGAGCAGGGACGATGTGCCGGCAGCGATGGGGCAGATGGAGAGGGGACAGGGTGACGAGGGACCCAGGCGATGCCTTGGGGACGCAGACAGGAGGACAGGGGAGCCAAGAGCCAAAGCATTCACCCATGGAGGGGGCCGGGGCAATGGTTCATTCACCGGAGGAGGGGTCCGTGCCCTGGAAAAGCCGATGCACGAAGAGACACGTGTCGTGGCCGCCGCCGCACTGGCCGCAGGCGTCAGGCCGCGCGCCCGAGCCCAGGATCCCGTCGCAGCCCACGCTCTGCAGGGAGCCGAGAGGCGGCCTCAGGGTGGGGGCTCAGGGCTGGGGGTCCCGGGGGTCCCGGGGGTCCCGGGGGGTCCCAGCCCCGCGCGCACACACCAGGCAGCGCCCGCTGATGCAGAGGTCCGGGGAGCCGGGGCCGCAGCGGGTGCCGTCCAGCACCCGGCCGAAGGTGTAGTAGAAGTTGTGCCCCACGGCCAGGCAGTTGAGGTCGCAGACGTTGGGGGCTGCCGGAGCCGGGCGGGAAGGGAAGGGGGTGACGCCGGTGGCAGCCATGGCCCCCGGTCAGCCCGGCGATGCCACCCGCCACCCCGGGACTCACCTCCATGGAAGGGCACCCAGCGGTACCGGGCCGGCGTGCCCAGGACGGGCTTGTTGTCGTAGAGGGAGCACTGCATGGCACGGAAGGGCACCGAGCCGCTGGGGCAGCCCTGCGGGAGCAGCAACATGGAGCCCCACGGCACCGGGACTGCAACTGCGACCATGCTGGTGCCGTGGCCCTCGCAACGCTCACCTGGAGCTGGCAGAGCCGGTACTGCCGCGGGTCGCCCGTGCACGGCTCCTCCTCGGCAGACCTGTGGCCACAGCGTCAGCGCAGCGGGGCCGGGGCTTGGCCCCCTCGAGCATCCCTGCCTGCACCCGGCGTCCCACATGGCGATTCTCCCGGTCTCCGGGGCCAGGCCACCACCGAGCCACGGAGCTGCACCGGGCTGGGAGTGATGCATCCCCATGGGGGAGCAGGAGCAGGGACCACGATGTCTCGCATGGGGCTGCATCCTGCACCCCAGGATGGGGGCGGCAGGGTCCAGCTCCCCCTGATCCCTTCCCCTCCGAAATCAGGCTGGCATTTGCCCAGGGCACAGCGCGGTGCCCGGGGCCTGCAGGGACGCGCGTGGAGGCCGTGGCAGAGCCGTGTCGCGGGGCGTGGGTGCTGCGGGGGGAGTGGGGACACCCCGGGGGGCCGTGCTGCCCCAACCCCCACTCACCGCAGGCACCTCCGGGTGCGGAGGGCGACGCCGTCCCCACAGGAGCTGGAGCAGGAGCTCCAGGGTCCCCAGGGCCCCCAGGCGCCCCGGGCCGGCTGCCGGCGGGGTCGAGCAGGGGCTGGGGGCTTGGGGACCCGCACCGGCGTCCCCAGGGCTGGGCCCTGCATGGAGGAAGGTGACGGTCAGCGCCGGGGCTGGGCTGGAGCAGCCCGGGGGTGCCGCCGTGCACCCCGAACCCCTCACCTGCGCGGTGCCGATGCCGCAGCCCAGGCTGAGCCAGGCCAGGAGCAGCAGCCGCCACGGCCACGGGCGCCTGCGGGAGCAGAGAGCCCTGAGCCCCACCGTCCCCAGGGAGCGGGGGGCCGGCAGCGAGGTGTCCCACATCCTGGCATCGGTGCCGCCAGCGCTGTCGAGGCGGGGGCCACCACTGCATCCCCCACGGGGACCCCAGCGAGGGGGAAGGAGGCGAGATGGAGGCGAGACGAGACGCAGCGGGAGGGTCCCCGCCGCCGCCGGCACCAGCCGGGGATGTGGGGTCTGGTGCCACAACGGCAACGCCGGGGCCTCCGACCCCGAGCAGGGCCAGGCGGGGGGGTGCAGCCGAGCGGGCAACGCCACGTCCCGCACATGTGCCCACGCGGCTCCGGGCACGGGGAGACGGCACCACCGCACCCACGGTGGGGAGCTGACTGGGCTCGCTGCCTGCCGGGACAGGACCAGACCTGCGCAGCGGGGCCCCGGGACTCCATGTCGCTCCCTGATCCGGATCCGGCCCCGCCATGGGGGGAGTGGGATGGGGGGCAGCAGGGGACCCCCCGGGGCCCAAAGCGCCCGACCCTGGAGTGCCCAACCTGCCCAGCCGGGGGGTGCAGGGGGTGCAGGGGGTGCAGAAGTCCCAGCCCCGCGTTGGGGAATCCCCCAGCCGAGCCGGTTTCCTCCCGCCGCACAGCTCCCACGGGGACTGGGGGATCGCGAGTGGCCGCCCGCAGCCCCGGACGCCTGGGTCCCCCTGGCACGGCAGGGGATGGGGTCGCGGGGGGGTCCCGGTGCCGTCGCTCCGGGGCGGGGGGTCCCGGGGAGGGTCCTGTGATGCCCAGACCCCGCTGGCGGCCGTGGCGGGGGGCACCCCGTGCCTCAGTTTACCTGCAGGAGCGGAGCTGACCCCGGGCAGGGTGTGGAGGGGGGGGAGTCTTGGGGGGTCCGCGAGGGGTTAAGCAGAAATCAGGACCTTACCCGGTACCGTGGGGTCCCCTGCGGGGGACCAGGCAGCCCCGATACCCCCACCCGGCCATGCCGCCCCTCGTCCGGGGCGTCCCAGCGGTTCAGTCCTGGCCTGGCGTCTCGGTGGCGGGGAAGGGGGACCGGGGACGATCGGGCATCGCCTGCGCAGCTCCAGGGGGGGCCGGGCGAGGCTTTTTTCCCCCCCCTCCACCGCTCTTCTCCCGTCCCTCCCCGCTGCGTTATTAATATCCAGCCCCAAAGGTGCGCCCAGCCCTCCCCGGCCGCCCATTAACCCTTCGGGGCCCGGAGCTCTGGTGGGTACAGGGGGGCTGGGGGGGTCCCGGGGGGGAGCAGATGCTGCGCAGCATCTGCGTCCCCCCGGGACCCCCCCAGCCCCCAATGCAGTGAGGAAGGGGCAGACAGGACCCCCTCGCTTGGGGTGTCCACCCCCCCCTCGTACCCAGCACCCTTGGGCCCCATAGGGCACCCCCAGCCCGGAGGCGAAGGGGTTACAGTGACGGGGTGTCCCTGGGGGTGTCCCCGTTTGCAGGGCAGGATGGTCCGGGGGCACGCAGGGGCTGAGCTCCCCGGGTGGTACATTGAGGACAGGGAGAGCGGGATGCTGTACAAACGGGGACGGCTCCTGGGAGAGGTAAATCCCCCATCGCCCCGGACCCTGCACCCCCAAACAGCCCCTCAGCCCCAGCCAGCACCCCCTCCCCGCTGGGCACCCCGAGGGGCTGCAGGGGGTCCCCGAGGCGTCCCCACATCCCCTCTGGGGAAACCGAGGCAGCGGAGGGACGTGGGGACCGAGCCAGAGCAGGTGCCTGTGGCCAGCCGGGTCCCCCAGGCTCCCTGGCCCCGGTGAAGGGCACCCCAACACCCCCTTCTGCCGCGGCCTCTCGCCCCTCGGCTCACTCCCACTCCCCCGGGTTCGTCCTCGCAGGGCACCTTCGGGCGCTGCTACCAGCTGACGGAGGTGGCCAGCGGCAGGGTCTACGCGGCGAAGGTCATCCCGCGGGCCCGGCTCGCCGCGGTGGGCATCGGGGAGAGGGTGAGTCCGGGGGGGCTGCAGAAAGTCCCCAGGGAGGGGACGCAATGCCCACGGGGACCCCGCAGCCCTGCCCTTGCCCCTTCTCCCTCCTTCCCGGGTTGCTGGGTGGGTGCCCATCCCCGTCTCCCCGAGGGGGCATGCTGGGGGTCCCCGGATCCAGAGGGCTCCCGGGGGGCTGCCAGGCTCACGCCGATGCAGGTGGAGCGGGAGCAGGAGCTGCACAGCCGCCTGCGCCACCGGCACATCGTCCGCCTCCACGGGCACTTCGCCGACCGCAGCCACGTCTACCTGCTGCTGGAGTACTGCAGCCGGAGGGTGAGCGAGCGCCGGCACCCCAAAACGGAGCATCCCTGCGCCGGGGCTTTGCCAGGCCCCGAGCTGGTGCCTCGCTCTGTCGCCAGTCCCTCGCCGACATCCTGCGGGCCCGGGGGCGGCTGACGGAGCCAGAGGTGCGGTACTACCTGCGGCAGATCATCTCAGGGCTGCGCTACCTCCACGGACAGGGCATCGTCCACCGGGACCTCAAGCTGAGTGCGTGGGGCAGAGCCGGGGCGGCAGGAGGGCGAGCGGCACCGGCCCCGCTCTCGGGCTCATCTCCCTCCGCAGGCAACTTCTTGGTGACCGAGAAGATGCAGGTGAAGATCGGGGACCTGGGGCTGGCGCGGCAGGAGGCACCGGCCGGCCGGCGCTGGGGGTGAGTGGGGCCGCGGCGCTGCCGGGGGGTGCTGCCGGGCCGGGGCTCACCCTGCCCGTCTCCCCAGGGCGCTCTGTGGGACGCCCGGCTACCTGGCCCCGGAGGTGTTGGACCGCAAGGGACACGGGGTGCCCTCGGACGTCTGGGCCGTGGGCTGCGCCATGTAAGCGGGGTCCTGGAGGGCGGGGAGGAGGGCAGGGGGTGCCCCCGGCCCTGCTGAGCAGCCGGACCCCCCCAGGTACGCGGTGCTGACGGGCAGCCCCCCGTTCGAGGCGGCTCAGCGGCAGGAGCTGTACCGGCGCATCCGGGCGGCGCGGTACCCGCTGCCCCCTCACCTCTCACCCCACGCCCGGGACCTCATCGCCCGCTTGCTGGCCCCCGAGCCCGCGGAGCGGCCCAGCCTGCGGGACGTGCTGGACCACGGCTTCTTCACCCAGGTGCGGGGCCGGCGGGGGCCACAGCCCCCACGGATGCGGCAGGGACGGAGGGTCACTGCCTCTCACTCCCCAGGGCTTCACGCCGGAGACGCTTCCACCCCGCGCCTGCCGCTCAGTGCCTGTTTTCATGGGACTGGATCCACTGTGCAGGCTGCTGCGGGGGGCCGCCGCGGTGCTGGTGAGGTGGCCGTGCCAGGAGTGCCGGGACTGAGACAACCATCTTCCCCCGCAAAGGAGCAGCTTCCTCGGCAGGACCTGAGCCATGCAAACATCCGCTTAGGAAAACCTTTATTAGTGCTAGGAACCGTCTAAAATCCAGTCATTGAAACAAGCAGGGTGGGACGTGACCATTACGAACGGCGCACACACACCAGTTTGCCCTTAGAAAAGGTTAACAGAAAAAAAACCAAACCAAAACCAAACCCAAAAGGGACCTCTCTTCCCCGCCAGCCTGGGATGGGGACGAGGAGCTGGGGGGGCGAAGGCGCGGCTCCGAGGAGCCCGGGGCCACCCTGGGGATCACCCAGGCACAGGGAACGGCGGCGCCTGGGGAGGCATCAGGTCCCCCCGCGCTGCCTGGCCGCAGCCTTCGGCAGCGCCTCTCACCGCACCGCCCGCAGCAGGGACAGAGTTATCTGCGGCCTGGGAAGGAGGCAGGAAAGTGCGCGGTTTCCCTGTTCAGCTTCAGTTCTCTCCCTCGAGAGAAGAGGTCTGAAAGAAAACCCTGAAAGCTCAGTAAACCATGACACTTAAAACACCCACAGCGTCAACGCGAGAGCGCCCGGCCCTGCGCAGCCGGCGCCCGGGACAGACACTCGCCTATGCCTAAAACAGAGGGTGGGGACAAAGACAAGATGCTCAACGTGGCCCCAGCAAGCACCAAGGAGCCACTTCGCTGCTTACGGACCCGTCCACATGTCAGCGCAAGAGGGGACCGGCGAGGGAGGGTGGCACCGGCCCTCCCGTGTCACCAGGGGGGTCTGGGGGAGGGAGGTGACAGCAACGACTTTGTCTGCACTTGGGGCGAGCTTTCTTCCAACGCTCTCATCAGTGGCTGCGGGGAGGGAGGCCGGAGCTGCTCCGGTGCCGCAGCCCAGGTGAGAGGAGCAAGGGGAACGGCCCAGCCGGGGAGGGAGCCGCAGCGCGAGAGCCTGGGGAGGGACGGCAGCTCCCACCCGCAGCCCAGGCCGGGGCTGGGATGGTGGGTGCGAGCGCGGGCGCTCGGCCTCTCGCCAGCACCCTCCGTGTGCTCAAACCGCAGAAGAGCTACGGGGACCGATCCCGCACCCTCAAACGGCGTCACACAGAGCGGCCGAGGCTGGAGGTGAGGTGGGACACCAGAAAATGAGATCTGCCCTCAGTACCACATCACCAGAAATCCCTCACACTGGCCGGAGCTCACAGCTCCCCTCCGCGGTCCTCGGCTCCTCTCCGCTACCGAGGAAGCGGCCTACCTCCCTCCTGCCCCGCACACTCGCTGCTAAAAACCCTTCCCAGCCCATGCGCGATTCCTACGTGAGCGAAACCAGAAACCAGCCTTTGCCCTTGGGGTCAGCGCTCCCCTCCGGCAGCTCCGACCCACAGCCCCGCACGCGTCGGCAGAGCCGCCCTCCTGCCTGCTCGGGCACGGTGGCACCAGGAGGAACGGCACTGCAGAGGCGAGCAGAGAGCAGAGGAAGGCACACCATGCCATGCCAGGCCATTCCACGCCACGCGGGCACCGGTTTTAAGGTTCTCGGGGAGAGGGGAAGAGCCGGGGGGCAGGCGGCACAGCCCGGCTGCTCCCAAGGCTGGGCAAAGGGCTGGCTGCCATCCCCCAGCTCAGCGCCGCACCCAGAGCCCGGCCACTGAAGGCCTGGCACAAAGCCCAATTGGTATTTTTATCCCCGGCATCCGTGTTGTTTGAAGGCGTCTGCTTTTTTTTTTTTATTTCCACAGCCCTCCCCTGTCCCACCCTGGCTCAGAGGTGACAGCAATAGCAACGCTCTGCTGCCACGACCCGAGCCCAGCAGGCATCGGCTACCCTATGATGGCCCCGGGGTCCCGGCAGCTCCGATACAGCCTGGGGGAAGGTACAACCTCCCGAGGACGCCTGGCAGCGCGCGGGGCCCAGGCCATGCTCCCCAGCCCCCCTGTTCTGGGAAGAGCTGCACCGGCCATCTCTGCCCCACTCCCAGGCCTGCTGCCCCGGCAGGAACGTCCGAGGGGCTTGCGGCAGGACGCTCCAGTAAAACCAATGGTTTTTAAGTTCTGGGATCTCCCCATCTTTATTCCGCAGCCGCCGGCTGCCCAAAGATGGGGAGAGCATGACCCAACGCAGCTTCTCAGGCCGCTTGTTTCGTGCTCAGAAGAGTAAGTCTGCCCCAGGGCACGAAACAAGCCAAGCCTGGTGGGAATTCTCATTTCTTAAAAAGAACGGATTTTAAAACAATGGTTCAAGTTTGGTAATTCCTCTCACCCTCCTCCCCGGCTACGAATGAGGCCGAAACTCACCCTCGTGCAGAAATCAGGTTCAAAGTTCAGCCAATTTGTTTGGGCTACCGCCAGCCCATCCCCCGCGGGGGGTGACAAAGGCAATTCAGCTCCTTTTGCAGAGCTGTCACCGCAGAGCCCTGGACCAGGGCTGAATCCGGCTCCTGAAGCCCGGGGCGAGCTCGGAGCAGGATCCTGGAGGAACAGCTCCAGGCGGGGGCTGGCCCAGGACACGTTTGGTGACAGAAGTACCGGTATCGCTTGGCCCGAGAGGACTGGTGCGTAGACAAAGGAGCTGGCTTGACTCAAACGGGCTGGAGCAGCTTCTCAGCAGGCTGAAGGCAGTGAGTTGCTCTCCACCTTCAGTCCTTTGCTGGCCAGGAAGGCGTCCTGCTTGGGCTCGCGGCCCAGGAACTTCCTCAACATGTCAAAAGCATCCAGGGAACCGCCGGGATGCAGGATGCAATTCCTGTAATCCATGCCCACCTGCAAGGAGAGAGAGACGGGGGTACGCATAGGACACCCGCCCTCCCACCGCCGCTGCCGTCTCCCACCACCTCTGGCAGGGGAGGCAGCCCCTGCCCCTCGCCCAGAGGCGCAGGACATCCTCCCTACCTTACAGTTCATGATCCCCTCCTGCTTGAAGCGCGTGTGGAACATATCCATGGAGTACACTTCGCTCCAGAGGTAGCCGTAGTACTGGGCGTCGTAGCCTCCAGCCAAATGGCCAAACGTAGCGGGCATGTTTGTACCTTTGCGGCAAAGAAAGGGAAGGGGCGTTAACGGGAAAGGCTGCTGGAACTGCCCACAGCATGGAAAAACCCCTCCGTGCTGCAAATCTGTCAGAGCAGGCGTTGGGTCAGCTTGTTCACAATCCCAGGGGAAAGGGGGAAGAACCGTCCAGTTACTTTTGTACGGTTTCAGCCCTGCTTTTCCTGGAGCCAGCAGAAACTGTCCCCATTGAGCCAGCCTGAAGCACCAGCCTTGAAAAGAACCTGCTGAGCCAAGCTTACAGGCCAGGCCTAGAGAGACAGCGAGAGCGGGACCCCCCAAGCCCCTGGGTACCTGGGGTGGCAGGGACGCCCAGCACCTCTTCACACAGCCGGGCAAACACCTCCACGGGGTCGACCTTCGTCTGGGTGTGCAGTGCCTGGTCCACCTTGGCCAGGACGATCTGGCGCAAGTTGAAGAGCCCTGTTCCCAGGAGGAGGAAGCAAACTGAGCTCCTGCCTGCAGGCAGGAGCATCTCCGAGGCCAGGTCGCAGCAGGGCAGGCTGGGGGGCTCCCGCAGCTCTCCCCACACCCAACTTCTGATCCGCTTCCCCAGAGCGACCCAGTTCAGCAGCCTAAGCTGCAACACCCCTGCCTGCAGATGATCCCTGCCTCCCCCGGCACCTCTCCTCGCTCTGCCACTCCCAGCACCTCCTGCCACACCACCCTCGCTCTTCCCAGACTAACAGCAGGCAGACGTGGTTCCTTCCCCCCCCATCCTCTCGGTCCCCCCAGGGAGCAAGACAAAGCCTCTCCTCTACCTAGCCAGGTCACCAAGGGTCCCCTTCCCCTCCCCACACAGGGGGGACACTGCGGCGAGGCTCTGCCCTCGCTGGGGACAGCACGCAGCCCTCACTCCCCTCCTGCCCCTCTTCGCTGGCTCCTGCTTCCCGCCGCAGGGACCCACCCGTGTTTGCCTGCCGGGATTTAATGAGCTTCTCCAGCAGCTCATCAGGGATGGGGCTTCCAGTTTTGTAGTGCCTGGACATGCGCAGCAGCGGCTCCTTCTCCCACACCCAGTTCTCCAGCATCTGCGATGGTGCCTCGACGAAGTCCCGCTCCACGTGTGTCCCACTGAACATGGCAAACTCCGCCTAGGAGACACAGCCAGCTCAGAGCAGGGCGTCATTTAACCCCACAGGGGAGCACGACAGGGGAAAGGTAACAAACCAACCCTCTGCCAGCCCAGCCAGGCCTCACCTGAGAGCACAGCTGGTGCATGACGTGCCCAAATTCGTGGAAGTAGGTCTCCACCTCGTCATGCTGCAGCAGGGAAGGCGCATCTGGCGTGGGCTTGGTGAAGTTGGCCACCATGGCAGCCACCGAGATCTGCCGGCTGGAGTCTGGCAAGAGGCAGCCCGGCTGCAGGCCGAAGCAGGCTGCGTGCCCGTACTTCCCTTCCCTAGGCCAGGAAGAGGAGACTGTTACACGGATCCTGCCCCACAGCCAGCCACGAGTCACCGCTCAGCGCAGAAACTCCTGGCGACGCTGCGATCCACACCAACCCTGTGCTCCCGGGACAGCCCTGCCCGATTACACGCCGCTCACTCCACACAGCCACGCATCTGGGAGCGGGACGGCCTCTCCTCTTCCCCAGGCACACGGCAAGCTCTGCTCCCCCTGCCCTAGCCCTCCTCCCTCACTTCACGTTGCCCGAGGCCTCACCGTGGGTACAGGTCCAGGTAGAATTTGCCGATGGTCTCCCCGGAGGAGGTGTCCTTCACCGTGTAGAGCTGGACATCCTCGTGCCAGACCTGAGCCTTCTCTTCCAGATGGAAGGTGAGCCCCAGCAGCTCCTGGTAAATGGCCAGCAGGCCTGTGGTGACCACCTGCATGGGGAAGTACTCCTTCAGCAGATTCTGATCCACGCTGTACTTGGTCTCCTCCACCTGGTTCATGTAATAGCGCATGTCCCAGGCATTGATGCGGTTGTCAAACTCCAGGCCGCGCTTCTCGCATTCTTTCTTTTTCAGGTCCAGGATCACAGCCCGTTCCTTCTCCCCGAGGGGTTTCAGCTTCTGGGCCAGCTCATCTGGGAAACGAAAGGCAGGCAGGGTTAGTGCTCAGGGCTGAGAGCCGCACACCCGGCCCAGCGCACGCCCCTGCTCTTCCCCTCCACAGCCAAGGGCCGTACCCAGGAACGTAGCCACTGTCTTGCTGCTTTTAGCCATGTTCATCTCCAGCACAAAGTCCGCGTGCGTGTTGAAGCCCAGGAGACTGGCTTTCTGAGCACGCAAGTCCACCAGCTCCTTGAGGATCAAGCAATTTTCCTGCAAGGTAAAGTCAGACAAAGAGTGAAGCAGGGTATGCAGGTGAGAGAGGAAGCACGAGCCCCAGTGTGGAAAGAAGCACAAATCTCAGACGAGACCCCTTCAGTGCCTGGACCTGACCTGCCATCCCTTCTGGCCCTGCTGGCAAGCAGCAAGGCCCACCCACCTCTTTGCACCTGGAGTTGAACATTTCCTCCACCTTCCTCCTCGTCTCGGGCACGTAGCACTTCTTCAGGAGAGGGAAATAGTGCGGGTATTTCAAGGTGACTTTCAGCTTGCCATCCTCCGTCTTCTCCAGGGAGTTCAGGAAGTCCTCAGGGAGCCCCCCTGAGAAAAGAGCAGACGGGGACTGATGGAGAGCCCAGGCCTCTCCAGAAATACCAGCTCTGGGACCGAGCACAGGAACAGGCTCTTGCTCCTTGGCCAGAGTCATCCAGGCACTCAGGGCCACACCAGCAGAGCAATAAACCTGAGCGCTCCGTACCTAGTTCCTCCTTTGAGAAGGGCAAGTAGGTGGTGTCTTCGTTGAGGTTCTTGTTGAAGTCTATGCAAAGGACGCTCAGCTTTTTCTTAATAGCTTTGATTTTCTTTAAAATATAGATGAACAGAGAAAAGTCAGTCCAAAGGGGGAAGTCAAACAGCTGTTTGACTGTCTTTCACCGTCTCCAGCCAGCAGCCTGCCCGCCGAGTTGCCCAGCGGTCTGCACTTGGCTTTTATTCAAACGCAACGCTGCAGAATTAATTGCATGCAGGCGCTGAGCTCTCAGCCTAGAACAGACTCCCTTTGATCACACCTGGTAGGAAAGCAGCCACCTCAGCAAGGTCCCAGCTGTCTCCTGCCAGCTCGGGAGCTGCAGGTGTTTAAGCAACAACCTCCTCTACCCTTACTTCATTTCACCTTCTCTTCTATTTTTAACCCAGCCTTGAGCTCCGTGCGCTGGCACAAGAGAAGAGAGGGAGACCCTGAGCAGCTCAGCCCCCCGGCCCGCTCAGCCCGCCCCCAGCCCCGTGGGGCCCCCTCCCTGACCACTTCCACTCCTGAGCTGCGCAGCACCATCTGCAATCTCAGCCTCCTGGGAGCGCCCCGACTCCCAGCGTCAACCCCCCTTTGTCAATGTCACCCCCATCCAACGGAAAGGAAAAAGAGGGGCACAGAGACATCACCCAACGCGCCCAAGGTCACAGGAATCAGGGCTAAATTCAGGCGTCTGAGCCTCAGTTCTCTGCTCTAACGCTACACTGTCCCGTTAGCCCTGCAAGGCCTCCTCTATGTGTGCGTACGTAAGCTCTGTGATCTCACCTCCTGCGTTTCCTCAGGGAGATGGAGACCGTTTCTTTTACCCAATTTGATCAGCCTCTCTAGGTATCTCTTTGCTTCAGGCTTCAGCGAAGTGCTCTCTGCTTTCTCCTGTGAAACAAAACCCATGAGCCCAGGGAACCACAGGGATCAGGTGTTGCAGAAAGTTGGGTCCCGGTGGGAGTTGTGGGTTATTGTAACACCAGTGACCCAGAAGCGGATGGAAACTCCCCACGAGAAGGCTTTGCTTTGGTGCATTAGTTCCTATCCGATTGCTTTAAACATCTCGCTTTTGTGTCGTATCACAGCACTTTCCAGGGCATTGCCCAGCCCCTTCCCCGAGTGAGGCAGGCTGGCTTTACTAAAGCCATTTTACCAAAGGGGTAATCAAGGTCCTGAGCGGGGGCAGAGCCCTCGAACCCCAGCTCCCCAGTTCTCACTAACAGCTGGACCATTCTGCCATGATCACGCAGCAATTCAGTTCCAGACCTGACTCGATATCATTCATTTCTAAGTTCTGGGACAAAGGAAAAGGGTTTGTTGTAATTCCAGGAGGTTTCAGTGCCCTGCTCAGGTGCATCACTGACGCAGCCTCCTCCCAAGCACACACCTGGAGCCAGACAATCCTCTGGTACACGTCCTGCCTCATGCTCATCTCCACGTCGAACTCCGACAGCTTCTTGTCAGCCTCGGTGCTCGCCGCACGGATGTCTTTGCAAGGAGAGACGTGCTGGGGGAAGTCCAGCATGTTCCGACGGACTGGAAAGACAGAAGAGGGATTACGGTGAAGGCAACGGCTTCATGTCCCAGAACTACCGTGAGTGGGAGTGTACACAGAGAGCCTGTGTTAACTGGGAGCCAGTTTGGCAGGCCGGGAGCCTGACCTGCCCGCCCACACAAAGGAAGAGTGAGGCAAGCTGCTGCCGTCGGACAAACCAGAGCTGTCCTCTCTGAGCAGCACTCAGTCAGCCGCAGCACCCGCTCACCCCTTCCTCGCTGCCGAGCACATCTGTCCACTGATTTCCCGCTACAGTTCACCTTTCTCACAAAACTCACACGAATTTCATGCCTGTGAGATCCCAGCGCCTTTGCCCCAGCTATAGCTGGTATCAAGGCTTTCAAGAATCACAGGATTTCTATGCTGGCAGACACACGGGCCGCATCGTTGCGTGACTCCTTTCCTTAGAGGACCGGGCTAAATGTGACAGACCTTCGCTGCAGGCGCTCCTCAAAAGCCACCATGTCCCAGGCGTGCTCTGTCCTGACGTATTTCCATTTTAGAAGTGATAACAGGGAGAACGTTCCCTGCCACCATCTCTGCAAAACCTCAAATAACACAGCTCCAGCGGGAAGGTGCTGCCCTCCTGGCACGAGAACTCTCCACCCAGCAGAAGGTGAGGAGGCAGCAACTCTCTGTTGCCCAGGGAAAGTGCTGACAGTTCTGCTGAAGTTAACATTCCCCCTGCTTACTAAGGGCTTTTCCTCTTATTTTAGGAAAAAGAAATCAGAGAGAAGAAAGAAGAGGCTTGCAGGCTGGCTCCTGCTTCACACAGACATGCCACCTCACAGCCGGGCGGTCAGGACGGCTAACAGATGCCGCGAGGCAGGAGGGGGGCTGCCTGACTTTGGCACTCTACTGCTGTAAATAATTAGCCAGAGATACGGCGAAGCCTGCATCGTTTGCCAGCACGATGCCATCATGGCACGTTACTTTACACGTAACCCCTAAACCACCAGCAGCGTTTAAACAAGGCACGTGGAGAGACATCGACCCGCTGCCTTAGGGAAAAAGTTAGAAAAGAGCTAAAGGTTTCTGAGATCCTCCAAACCATTTCTGTCAACACACGATTTGTTCCCACTAATGCACCTCGACACATAAAAGCAGGAGACAACCTTGAAAACTTGGCTGCTCCTCCCACAGACCATCCTGCCGCCAAAGCGCTGTCCTCGTTTTAGACTCGCTCGTCCGTTCCAAATCTACTCTATTTGTACTTATATCTAGCTGTATAAACATTAATTGGAAAGAAAACCCTATACTGCTGAGGGAGCCAAGGGAAGAAAAGAGGAGATGACAGCACAGAGCAAAAAAAACACCAGAAAATTCTCAGTAACGCGCTGGTTTCCAGAAAGCCCGTACTCCCCGTCGGTGTACGTACCCGTATATTCCACTTCCACGTCAGCCAGCGCCTTGAGAGTGTTCTCGTAGGACACCTCGCCCTGCTCCTGGGAGCCCACCCGGTCGTACACAAGCTTGGTCCTCTCCGTGAGCTCTGCGGCCATGTTTTCTATCTGCTCGGCAGTCAGGTCCCATCTTAGCTGATTTGCCAACAGCCTGGGGGACTGGCTATCCACAACGTTACCTGGGGAGCAAACGCTCTGTGAGATGGAAAGAAAACGTAGATGCGTAGCCAGAGCTCGATAAGAGCACTTAAAGGAGAGGCCCAGCAGACGAACCGATGGGCAACCGGGCTCCTACGGCGGGGGCTGGCGGCCATCAGCAGCCGGGTTATTTCCCGGGCGCCGTTTACCCTCTCAGTCACGGCAGGCCCTTCGCCGAAACCCGACTCCCTCCCCGCCGAGCCCCTGGCAGGGGCCGCTGCCCACGGGAGCGGGGGGGGGGGGGGGGGGGGGAGGGAGGGGGCGGCTGTGGCGGCCCGGGAACAAGCCTGTCCCCTGCCCGGGGTGGGTGACAGCGGGGGCAGCAGGAGACCGCGGCCTTGGGGGGCCGCCGCCGCCCCCCGCCTCCATCGCCCCCTTCCCACGCCACGCCAGCCCCTCGCCCTTGCCCTCACCTCCTCCCCTCCGTCGCCTCCCAGCCCGCCCCAGCCCCCTCGCCGCCCCCCGCCGCCGCCCGGTACCTGTGGGGGGGGCCATGCCGGGGGTGCCGGGAGGCCCCGCTCTGCTGACGAGGCCGGGAGGAGACCGCGCCGGCCCCACGCACGGAGCATGTGCCCCAACCATAGAGGCGGGCAGAGAGAGCGGCCCCCGCCGAGGGATTCTGGGAGCGTGGAGGACTGGGCCGCTCTCCCCTTCCCTTCACCCCATCCGGGCCGGGGGAAGCGACCCACCCACCCGCGCACGTAAAGCCCCATCCCTGCCCCGGCCCTCGGCCTCGGCGGCTGCGGGGCAGCGCCGCGGGAGCGGAGCCCCGCCGGGAGCGGCAACCCCGGCCCGGGGCTCCCGCCCACCCGTTCCCATGGCAACGCCCCCTCTCTATGGTAAAAACAGGGCGGGGCGATAGCGGCGCTCCCGGCCTCTGGCCCCGCCCCCGAATCCGCGCAGATTGCGCATGCGCCAAGGCACATCGTCACCGCCTCTGCCCATATAAGGGCGGGGATGGGCGGGGCCTTGCGGCGGCGCAGGCGCGCCCTGGGCGGGGCTAGTGCGCAGGCGCGAGGGGCGGGGCTCGGCGCATGCGCAGTGCGGAGCCCGCCCCGGCTGAGGCGAGCGTCGGGGCTCCCGGTGAGCGGGGCGGGGGAGGCCGAGGCCGAGGCCGAGGGGGTGGCGGGGCCGCCCCGGCCCCCTCTGCCTCCGGTACTGGCGGGGGGCAGCGCTCGGGCTTGCGGCGGGGCCTGGCGCTTCCCTCGCCCGGGGTCGGCTGTGAGCCGGGCCCGGGGCTGTGGCGGGCTGCCCGTCCTGCGCAGGCCCCGGGCTGCGGGCGCCTGCCCCCGGCCGCGACGGAGGGCCCTGCCGGTGCTGCCGTCTCCCCGCGAACGGGGCTGCCCTGCCGGCAGCGGGGCGGGGGCCCAGGGCCCGCCGCGCCCCTCCGGCCTGCGTCCCCCTCCGCCTGCCCCGGCGCTGCGGGCAGGGGCTGGGGGTACCGGGGAGGAGGGGTGCCTCCCCCGGGGGCCCGGGAGGGTCTGCGGGCTCTGTGGCCTCGCTTGTCGCTGGGGCTGGGAGCCCGGCACAGGCTTTGGCCCACAGCACACACCGCAGCGCCTGTCTGTGTCCGGGACCGGTGGCATCTCCGGTGCTTTTCAGGCGGCTGGGGCCAGCCTGGCTCTGCTGGGCTCTTTTTGACAGTGGTCGCGTTTAAGCAATTTAATTTCTCTGTTAAATGACCCTAAATGGTTTTCTGTGCTACAAACCCAGTTAAGTGTTCTGGAGAGGCCGAGCGCTGCAGCTCAGCAGCGATTCCCTGCAAGGAGCTGGGTCTGTCCTGCTCCCAGGATCTGCACCGGGATCTCTGGGAAGCTCCAGCCTTGGGCTGCGCTTACCGGGGTCGCTCTGCTTTGGGTCCTGCCTCTCTTTTGCCTCTCCCTTGTGCTCAGTTTGCTTAGTCCTGGTCAGTCGGAGGCATTTCGGTAGCCTAAGGGCCTGCAGCACCTTCAGTGTCTTTCCCTTGGCAGGAGCCTCGTGGGGCAGGACTGTGCTGCGCAGCTCGCGCTGAAGAGGGTGAATTGAGGCCTGGAGGGTTCACGTAAAGGTGGTGTGGTCAGAGCAGAGGGTTTAATGAAGGCTCTGGAGGCCTTGGCTGGTCCTGAACAACTCCCTTATCCTCTCCTTTCATACCAGGGGAGAGCAGCGGAAAAGCCCTTGGACTTCTTGTCCATCAAGTCATATAACTTCTCTCTCTACAGATTTTTTTTTTAAAGTTACAAGAAGTCGAAACAAACTGCTCCCAGCCTCCCAGAATGGCAGACCAGAAACGCCTTGCCTACTCCATCATCCAGTTTCTACATGACCAGCTGCAGAACGGGGGCCTGTCTCCAGATGCTCAGGAGAGTTTGGAAGGTAGGTGGTTGTGTGTGCTTCCCTGTTCACGCACCTAGGTCTGTCAGCCCAACGCGTGGGGGAATCTGGACGCTGCTCCTCTCCTCTGCCTCTTCTTTGGCTGGGCTGTTCCTGACATCAAACCTTGTTCAAGATTCAAAACGAATTTGTCTTCTTGGGGAGGTATCCAGGGCATTAGGGATGCTGATTGCTTATCTGAGTTCTTGGTATCTCTTTTAAGAGCAGATTAGCTTGAGGAAGGGATATACCTGGGATCAAAAGCCTCCCTGACCCTGGGTTTGTGACTTAGAAATTTTATCTTAAATAAGGTGGAGTCAAGAGGCTCGTAGTGTAGTGTAAAATGAGAACTTCATCGTTGTATGGAAGTGTTTTATACTCGCAGAGTGCTTTTCCCGTTCTGCTATCAAAATGCTTTTCCGCAGCATGCCCTGGAGTATTTGTACAGGCTTTTTCAGGGGGCTTCACTGTTAATGAGAGCACGCTGATCTTAAAAGATCCACTTAAGGAGCTTACGCTTTAGTCTTTGGCCTGTACATTTGTCCCACTGAAAGAGAGCGCAGGCACGTCTGTGGAGCGGCGGGTACATTCCTGGGCGAGGCGGGAGGAGGGTGTTGGGTGGAAGGAGGGCTTTATTCCTGGTGCTTTTGGACTGTAAAATATGGCAGGAGAGTTTTGTCGAAGTGAGCTCTGTTAGGTTGCTGGGGTTCCCCTCCCTGCTGGGAGCAGCTTCCCCACCCGCTGCCCAATGAGGGAGGAGGCGGGGGCAGCTGCAGCCCCTGCGGGACCCTGTGCACCTCTGCGTGGCCACCGCGCTTCACAGGGCACCCACCCTCTGGCAAGTGACCACTTTCTGAAACATGCAGATCTCTCCTTGCTCTTTGCTGCCTGCAGCTGTGGGAAGGCCCAGTAAAGCCCCAGTTTGATCAGCTTCTACCCCCAGCACCTGCTCTGGAGTCAGCTGAGGGGATGGGAGTTGTGAATGACTTGATCTCCAGAGCTAAGGTTTGCCCAGCTCTGAGGTTTTGGCAAAATTTGAGGATATGGCCCAAATATCAGGTCTGGTGTGCGGAACTGGGTGGTTTAGGGTGTTGGGGTTTTTTTCCTGGTATGTTCAACAGTAAGAAATTCAGGTGCTGTGGGAGGAGGCTAAGTATTTAGAAGGAATGGGGAGAGCTAATTACCTGACTCTTCTTGTCCAGTGGCCATCCAGTGCCTGGAAACAGCATTTGGGGTCTCGATGGAAGACCAAGGCCTAGCTGTGTCCCAGACTCTTCCTGAAATATTCGAAGCTGCTGCAGGAAAGGTGAGCAAGTGCCCTAAAATGTGTGCTGAGTTTCCATGTAAGCAGCCAAAGCGATGAGCTCCGCTTGATTTCTGTGGCGCTGCCGCCCCCTCGGAGGCGCGTGGGAGTGAAACGTTTTGGGCTTGATAAGCCAGCGCTTGGGAAGGGGGAGGTGTGGCGCATCTCCGTGCGAGTCCTTATCACAGCGTTCTCCCTTTCCCTGTAAGGAGTCTGAACACATCAGGACAAATTCGGAGCCCATCACCCCCTCTGAAGATGACATAGCTGAAGCTGAAAGACTCAAGACTGAAGGTAACCTCCTCTGGAGCTGGTGAATAATGAGGTTTCGATGGTAATGGGGAGGGAAGCTTAATTCATTCAGCACCTGGGGGATGCTTGGAATGGGGAAAAAAAGCAAATGGGATCAACCCTTGCCTTTCTGCTTGTTTCTCTGCTTGTGCTCCAGGAGCGTGTGTAGGTTGGCATAATTTAGCTGCCACAGAGCCTAGCGAGACGGCTGGGTCAGCGTTTTCTTTTGCATCCTAAGAAGCCCGCGCTGCGTAGAACAAGGCATCTCTCCTGTTGAGCTCTCCTCTCCGTGCTGCCTTTTCTCTGCTGCGAGAGAGTGCGATTAGTGCTGAAGCACAGCAGAGAGCTTTGAGCCCCCGCGCTGCAGTGCTTTTCAGGACGCAGTGCTGCTTTGGGGAGGCCTCGGGTGTGCCCGAGGTGGGGGGACGGCTGAGGGTGCCGGGGGGCTTGCAGGACCAGGCGGCCTGGAATTGCTGAGACGGGTCCCCTGCCTCCCTGCTGAAGGCTGCTCACACCTGCAAGCAGTTTGACCAGCAAAAGTTGCAAGAAGTTGGTTTCTCTCTCGTTCTGTTTTCTGCAGTAGAACGTAGATCCAGGCCTGTTGCTTTTGTTTGGCCCCGTTTTTTCACGTGTTAATGAGCCTTTCTGCCATCTCTTTAGGAAATGACCAAATGAAGGCAGAAAACTTTGAAGCTGCTGTGTCTTTCTATGGAAAAGCAATTGAATTAAATCCATCCAATGCTGTGTATTTTTGCAACAGGTACCGATTATCTTTCTTCACCTTTGTACACCTGTGTTTTTGTTCTTACTGCTTAGATCTAAGACTCTTGAATGGTCAAAATCCCTTTTTTACAATGCTGTGGACTGCTTGATCTGTTGCTTGCTCTTTGTGTGGGCTTTTTTTTAATCTCATAGTGACACATTCCTGTGCCTCCTGCCAGCTCCGTGCCCTGCCACCTCCAGATAGGATGTGGGTGTGGAAACAAACGCTATTAGGCGTTTGAGGAGATATAAGGATGCCAAGAAATGCTGTCCGCTTTCATGCCATTAACTCTAAGTGCGATACAGAGCCCAGGATTGAGAGGCTGTGTTGATAACAAAGGAGTGAAATGAGACAAGTTGAAGGCTCGTTACTGAGAATTAATAAGTTGAATAAGTTGATGCGTGTGCAAAATGGGGTATGCAAGCGAATTTCCTATTTTTCAGTTCTAAGCAAAGGTGTTTGAAAGTTGGTGGGAAGACAATTGTTGAATAAAACACTTTGAATTGGGATTTGCTTTAGTTATCTGCTTATCGTGAGTACGTGCGTACGGCTGGCTACATGAATAACGTGTCTGCGCACGTGCTCGTGGCGTGGTGAGGTATTTCTTGGGGCAAGGAACTCCAACTGGTGCTTTTAGCTAAGCTTTGCGTTACCCTGCGTGCAGGTCAGTCCCCTGAGGTTTTGGGCAGGTGCCCTGATGCCAACAGGAGTTGTGAGACTGAGGCTCGAACGAGCGTGTTATCGCTTCGAAACCACTCTTCCCTCGTATGCGGAGTGGGGGGGGGAATGGATGAAACGGTCGTTATGACTAAGAAATCAAGGCATGAGGGAAGCTGAGAGAGATTGTCTGAGCTAGCAAGTCTGATACTTCCGTGCCTCCCCGGAGCCCAGGCTCCTCTTGGAAAGTCCATAAGGAGGAGTGAGAGCCTAGATTTATTTGCAGTAGGAGCAGAACGTGGAGCTGGGTGTTTGGATAGCCACCTGCTCACCCAGTTACGGCCTGGATTTATGTCAAGTTCGCACTTGACTTTGCCTTGTACAACAGGAGACTACAGAGAGGGAACAGGGGTGACCTTGATCAGCGCATTCAAGCTGATAAGTCTTTTCTGCACATCTTTCTTCATTCCCTCCAGAGCTGCTGCATACAGTAAACTAGGAAATTATGCTGGAGCAGTGAGAGACTGTGAAAGAGCTATAGGCATTGATCCAAACTACAGCAAAGCATATGGCAGAATGGGGTAAGTAAGAGCAGGTTTTTTGTGCCAGAATTTTAATCTCAAAATGCCTTGTGGCAGTGATCCTATCAGTGGCGTTCTGCCCTGGAATGCCGTGCAAAAATACCTAGTGTTTCACCTCTGCTGGGGTGCAGGAAGACTGCGAGTGCTTATCTGACTCTGTGACTTTTTATTTTACTTCCACTTCAATAGCTTGGCCCTCTCCAGTTTAAATAAACACACAGAAGCTGTTGTTTACTACAAAAAAGCCCTGGAGCTGGATCCAGACAATGACACATATAAATCAAACCTTAAAATAGCTGAACAGAAAATGAAGGAGACTCCTAGTCCAGTAAGTTCTGAAACTAATGCTTGTTATACGTGGGGAAGATTAGAAGGAGGCTTCTTCACTGTAAGTGCTAACGGGCGCTGTCTGGCAGAGCCTTGATAACCTGGGTCGTGGTTAGAATGCAGATCTTGGGTGCAGACAGAGCGGAGAGAGTTAACGAGTCCTGCCATGAACATTTCCACTGAAATGCAGAGAGGGTAACTTCCCTGCTTGAGCAGTCACCTTGGGCTTGTTTGAAAGAGCTGGAAAATGAGACTGATGAGAAAGGAGTGTTCTGAAACAGCAATTTTGCCTTAAGCACCTTTCTTAATTAAAGTCACTACTCCTAAAATCCAGCTTTTTCTTTTTCTAGTGACCCATTAGCAATACCAAAGGGGTATTTTAGGTGGCTTTTTTTCTTACAAAGATTGTTTTCTTAAAAGAAACCTGGAGCTTTCCTAGCCAGAAAGCTGGTGACTGCCCTGCTGACATGCTGTGCGCAGGAACACGTTCGTTTATCATTTTGAAGGGGATTTTAATTTTCGAAGGACTTCTCCAGTGCAGAGGTGACCAAGTGGCGGTGTGTAACTTGGCAGCTGTAATGGTTACAGCTGTACGTTGCTAACGTGGCTCAGCGGGAGGGGGTGATCGGTAAGTCCTGTGCTGCAGACAGCTGCCCTCTGACTCCCCTAGCGAGCCTGATCCCCCAAGGCTGGCTGTGACTCTGAGCTGCACAGAAAGGGTACGGACAGAGCCTCTTCCCTTTGTCATGGTTTAAGGGGCAGATTCTGATAACACAGGGGTTAAAGTATCGATGTTCATTGTAATGTGCATCAGGAAGTGAGAGGATGGCACCATCTGCCTCTGGTTTCTTTATTGTTACAGACTGGAGGTCCGGGAGGATTCGATTTAGCTGGCTTGCTGAACAACCCCGGCTTCATGAGCATGGTAAGGTTGGACACAGGTCACAGCCGGGCTGTATCTGGTCTGTTCGGGATGAAATGTGTCGGTACGTGGCGTGGGGAGCTCCTGTGTCTCTTGAGCAGATTTGTTTTCGTTTTATTTCTTGGTTTCAGTGGTGCTGTGAGGAGGCTGTGCTTGTGTTTCATTAAGGTCAAACGAAGAGCCAGTGACGTATCCACAGGCTTCTCCTTGTGACGCGCTGGATGTGGAAAGGGTGCCTGTTCTGCATTACCAGCCTTGTCTTGTGTGGTGCACTGTGTTTCTTTTAGCTATCTTTGTCCTATTGATGTGTTTCCAAGTATTTCTGCCTTCGCTTTGTTTGTAGTTGAATGGCACAACATCTGCATATCTACCCAGTCATTTCTGACTAAATAGGCTGTCATTTTTTTCTCCCTTCTTTAAATAGGCATCTAACCTAATGAACAACCCACAAGTACAACAGCTGTAAGTTTGATCCCATCTTGTATTTCCTCTTTGAATCGCTCGTTTCAGGCTCTGTGTGTTTGGCATTTGCAGTAGGTCTGAACTGGTGGGAGCGGGAGGGTGCTTGGGCCACAAGTACAGAGGGCAGCCTTTAAACCAGTCCAGTTGCCTGGGCTAGTGTGTATTTTGAGTACTCTGGCCTGTGCTGAAGAGGGATCATAGTATAAACGTTTGCAGAGGGGAGGCAGGGTAGATCATGGCACTGGAATTGGGTTTGGGAAGCTTGGAACCCGTTTGGCTCTGCTGCACGGTATTTTTGTGTCCTGGAGACAGGATTTCACGGCTCCATCTCAGTCAGAATGAGAATATTTCCATTCTTTGTGCTACAGGGTTGTGAGGATCAATTCACAATGTTTGTGAGATGCTTAGATAATATAAAGTCATAAAATTAATAAGGCACATACCTCTCCTGACCATCCTTTCAGAGCACAGGTAGGCAGGGAGGCAGAGACCTTCTGGAGCTCATCCTTTGATTACCGCATGAGATAACTTGGCGGAAGAGCTGAACGTCAGCCACCGTTTCCATTTGCTTCTGCCTGCTCCTTCTGCAGCTGTTGCTGGCTGAGGTTCTGTGCCAGATGCAGCCTGAGGACTTCAGGGGAAGGGGCTGTGCAGACCCAGTGGCTTCGGGGCTGTTCGCCCTGAGTGAATCTGTGCTTAGGCTCTCCTGTCGGTAGACCTCGTTTTGATGCAGAGCAAGCAAATAGCTTGTGTGAGGAAGGGCAGTGTTTTAATTAAATAAACCTAAGACAGGGCTTGCACACAAAAGGGGGAATCTCTGGGAATACAGTAACTGACACTATTATAAATATTTCTACATATTGTGCAGTTGAATGTCGCAGTTGCTCTTCTGCAGTTAACGTACAGAAAGTTGTTGCAGAAGATTTCCTTGCAGATAACTTCATAATCTGTGTGGGAAGGTGCTCCCGTTACGCTGACACTTTCCTCCCAGCGTAAACCAAACAATTTCTGTGGTTTTTTTTCCTGCTCTGAGCAACGACTGTTACTTCACAGCATGTCCGGGATGATTTCTGGTGGCCACAACGCCATGGGAGCAGCAGGCACCAGCCCCTCCACGAATGATCTCGCCAGCCTCATACAAGCGTGAGTAGGGAGCTGGGTGTTTCCCATTGCTTTGCTCAGTAAATGGATTCAGGGGTTTTCTGACCAGAAGTGGAACCTTAATTTAACAGTTGAGGAAGGCTTAAATGTTGGGTGAAATACGGCCTCTTTCGGTGATGTGAACTACTCGTTGGAGTTGAGTTTTGACAATCAGCTGTAAAGAATTTCCTGGCACCAGACCGTGTTTGTGTGCGTGTGAGAGCACTAATGGGCCTGTTGCTGTTCTCCTTCAGGGGCCAGCAGTTCGCTCAGCAGATGCAGCAGCAGAATCCTGAACTAATAGAGCAGCTACGAAGCCAGATTAGGAGTCGAACTCCAAGTGCCAGTAACGAAGATCAGCAGGAATGAGCACTCCAGGTGAGGCTGTGGCCGGGAGTGCTGCTGTACTGTGGCCAGCTGAGTGAGAATTTATGGTTTTGGCTGCAATATCTGTCTTGTGCCTTAATTTAGCAATTTGGCGTGTCTCCCCTCCGTACAGACTGGGTTCTCTGCATCAGTACTGCTAGTGCTGTGCCTCCGATGCAAGGCTCAGCCCAGAGGAGTGGTGGATAAGAACGTCCCTCACACGTTGTGTGACTGACATGAGTTTCATTATCTAGTGTTCACAGTGGTTAAAGGGACACTTTATTTTCTTAAAGACTGAATTTGCGAATGTCTTGTCTTCCTGTCTCTGCAGCGCAGTCCGTGGGAACTATGTTCTTTGCTTTAAAAACTGGAAGCCATGTGCGTGTTGCCATTTCTTGAGTTGGAAGTGTCCAAGAGGGGGGAAAAAAAAAAACAATGGAAAACCAAAATGCTTTATATGACCTGCATGTTAAAGACAGATTCACGCTTTCTTTCCCTAGTCTTCGTCCCTGCTCCTCCCCCTCAGCCTTTCCATTAGTCTTTTTTTCTTCTGGAAGATCCAGCAAGCTGAACACAAACCAGCATCAACAACAGTCTTTCTAAAGAAACTCGGAAAATTAACTACACTGTTACATTTCTATGTTATTTGCTACATGGGAATTTTTTAACCCGTTTTTGAAGAACGATGCACTCTTCACTACAGGATGTCTTCACTTTCCTGCCCACGTGCCACTTCAAAGAAGTGTTCAAGTCCTACCTAACCCCCTCCTGCCCCGTTTAATCTTCCTGCCCGTTACGAGACGGCAGCGTTTGAACACTCTGGAGCTCACGGGATCTTCTGGCCTCCGGGAACAGGGTTTCTGTTGATTAGATTCACTGCGTTTCTCATTCAGGTCTGTAGCAGCGTTGCCAGCGTTGTTAATTCACGGGAGTTTGGTGGTCGCCTCTCAAAGGTTAGTGTAAATGTGTTAGGCTGGGGCTGGCCAGCAGGAAGGAGCCCACGTGCGACCACTCCTTTAGCGAGCGTTTCCAGGGACGCTTCGTGGGGTTCTTTCCCAGTCCTGATAAAATTTGTCTAGTGTTTAGTGATTATGACTATGTTGTTGGAATGATCCAATCTGTGAACTAGTCAGGTGGACAGTAAGAAAGATGTTTTTGGTGTTTAAAAGGGGTTTTTTTTTCCCTTCTGCTTTTTTAATCTGTCTTTTATGCATGTAAGTAATCAACCTGGTTGACTGTGCTAATGGTAGGAACAGGGCGTGAGCAGGGAGCCGAAGGAACAAAAATGCTGCTTGGATAGTAAGGGATCGAGTGGCTGCTGGTTCGACGTGGGGGATTGGCGAGGAGCGGCTGTGCCTCAGCACAGAGCCGGTGAGACGAGGGGAAAAAGCTCCTGTAGCCAACTCGAGCGACCCGCAGCTTTCCGCCCCTCTAGAGTTACCCGTGTCCTTCCTTGGAGCAGAAAGCTCTGGCCAGTTCCCCTAGAAGTCACTAGTTGAGGCCAGAGACTTTTATATCGACCTCAGAACTGGTGTTTTTTTTTGTTTTTTTTTTTTAAAGTAGCTATTCGATCGTGGCGGGGAAGGCGTGTTCAGGGCCTGACTGCTGGGCGAGAAGCGTCTGGTCTGAGGGGGGGTAGGTGTGAGATGGAAAAGGCCCTTTCAGGAGAGCTGGTGGTGCGAGTGAGCAGGTAGAGATGAAGATTAAGATCAAGGAAAAAAAAATGGTTTGTAAATGCTCCATAAAGTAATATGTGGTTAATGTAACTTGTGAAGAATAAAATATTTGGACACTTTCTTTGTTATCCCTCTTGCCCGGGTGACTGAAGCGAGAGCCGTGCGCCTGGGGCCGGCGTGGGCTGCGGGGCCCCGCTCCCTCGGGGCCGCGGCGAGGCGCAGCCGCAGCCGGGCGTTATCCCCCTCTTCCAGTTGGTTCTTTCCTGCTGAAACGCTCCTCCCGTGCGTTTCTGCAGCACAGAAACGGGACCTCGTTCTTTCCGTGGCTGCCTCCCCTGCTCCCTTTCAGTTCTCTGTAACTTCGTGGAAGGAAACGTTTTGAGACAGCGTGGAAAGGAAAAGCTCAAGAATTACTGAAAAGAAGGAAACTGCAGGGATTTTTCCTCCTTTTTCAGATCATTTCAGGGCCGTTCCCCTCTCTCCTTACCCTCCTTGCTCTGCCGTAGCTCTCTGTCCTCCTGTCTCTTGATGGTTTCTTTCGATGCGGCGGAGCTCGAGGCGCAGCTCTCCGGGGAAGCGGAGCAGCCTGCTTTCGGCAAAGCCGCTTTCCTTCCGGACTCCCGCGTTTCCCAGCTCCCCTGGGTGCGGGCTGACAGCGAACCCAGGGATTTTGGAGGCTCGTTTCAGCTCTCCCTGCGCCCTTCTGCAGCTAGTTTGTGCTCTTTTAACCGAATTTGCATGTTTCTTCAGCTAAAAGCAGCTGAAAACCTGCAGGAAGAGGGAGCGTAGTGGTGGAGGAGGCTCTTCCTTGGCTGTAGGCCGCCTCCTCCGCCGGTTTTTTTCGCCTTTTCCCGGCGGCGGCCCCGCTCAGCACCGGCCGCCCGGGACAGCTCTGCGGGGCCGGCGCTGCCCCGGAACCCTCCGCCGCGGTCCGCGTTTCCGGCGGGCGCTCCTCGGCGGCGCCCCGCAACGCCGCGGCGGGCGTTAGGAGCGGTTCCGCCCACCCCCCCAACAGGGCGTGGGCGGGCTGACGGGCGGTCCTGACGGCCAATGGGCAGTCGCTCTTCTCGCCGCGGCCAATGGGAGGGCGTCGTGGGCGGGGCGCTGTTGCGGGGGCTGCCTGGACGGGGAGCGAGCGGGAGCCGGTGCGTGGGGGGGGGCCGAGGGGAGGGGGCCGTTGCCGGGGTAACCGGGGGCGGCGGTTTCGTGAGGTAATGGCGGAGCCGGGCGGGGGGCGGGCGGCGAGACGGGGGTAACGCCGGGGCCGGGGGGCGGCTGCTGCCGTGGTCGGGGGGTGCGGGGTGGCGGGGCCCCCGGGGGAGCTGCGAGGGACGCCCCGCTCCCCGGCCCAGCTGCCGACCGCCCTCTCCCGGCACCCCTGTAGCGCGTCCCCCCCATCTCTGCACCCTTCTGGGGTGCTCGGGCGGACCTAGGGCTGCTGTGGCGGCCTGGGGGAGCCCCCCGCCCGCCGCCCGCTTCTCCAGGGTGACCAGGACGATCGTGAGTGGCTTGAGGTGCTGGGACAAGCGCGGCCCTGGGGGAATCCGGCCCGGTTTCGGCATCACGCTGTCCGGTGTGTTGGGGGCATCGCGAGTGTGTGTTTTTAACAGAAAAGCTGAGATTTAAAGGATCACACATAAAGAAATCTTTTTTTTTTCCTTCCACAGAGGTCTGTCCGCTTTATCTAACAGTCACTAAGCCAAGCAGCACCCGTCCTGAGTTAATTCTTTGTTACAGAAGTTTTCAGGCTGATGAAATAACCCAGGCACTGGCTGCTGAACGCTGGGCTGTCAGAAAGAGCAGGCGAGGAGAAACACAAGGTATTTCTTGTACTTACCGCTCTGTTTTTCACTAAGCTGCTTTCCGCCCCGGGTCGGGGGCACTGAAGGGCAGCTCCTCCACCTGCTGTCGGGAGCTTGAGGCTTTACGCTTTGTTGGGGGCTGTTGCTGGGTTAACAAAAAGAAAAGAAAGAAAGAAAAAAAAAATCAGGTTAGGGGTTTTCTGAATTTGTGAGTGGAAGCCAGGTGTGTTCCAGAAGGGGTGTGAATTCTGGAAAAGGAGGTTTTTCCTCCTCCCCTCTGTCCCGGGAGCTGTCTGCCTGCCTGACACAGCGGGCGTGGGCGATGCCTTCGCACCCAGCAGGTGCAGTCGCAAGCTCTCGTGATCTGTGATCCCAAGGCGTCGTCGCTAACGTTGTTTTCTGAGAGCGTTCATTTGAGAAGCTTGGCATAACAACACGCCGTCGCCGTGCGAGGCGAAATCCTTGTCGTTCTGTTGACGCTAGAACTGCAGCGTGTGCTTTACACAGGCGGCGTGACTCGTTAGCTGTGTCAGCACAGCGCTGATGAGCGTTGGCAGTCCTGGAGTCAATGTCTCTGGAGAGGGAGCCTGCTCGTCAGCCGCAGTGACAGGCTGCCTGCTGCGGAAGCCCTGCCAACGTACACCGAGGTTTCAGGCTCTGGACTTGCTCAGACCTGGCCCGTCTGCCGGTTCACTGGGGAGCGAGTCAGTCAGTGGCGTCCTGTTAAGGGAGCAGCAGCCGCCCGAGCATTCACACACCATCCGGGGAGTCGCACACGCACCACCCGCGACTTTATCTGCTCGGACCGGAGCCCCTTCGCGGTGGGCAGCTCCACTGAGCTGACGGGCGCCCCTTTTCGACTCCTCGCTCACACACACGCTCACCCTCGGGCGCTTCCTCTCCCCTCAGGCTCAACCCTGAGTTTCCCCAAAGCAGAGTCTCTAACACGATGTACGCCAGGCGAATTTATCGAGTGGTGCAGCGGTGCAGAGCAGCTCGAGCTGGGTGCCTCTGGAGAGGGACCCCGAACAAAGAGATCCCTGGGCAATTATACCCTTACAGTCTAAGTTCCCCTCCCCTCGTGCGACGGTTCGGTCCAGTAGCGATATTTGGGTCTGGGGTCTTCTTGTTCCTCACTGGATCCTTTCCCTGTCTCCGGGCAGGATGTTCCTTTTCTTACCTCGAATAGTTGCAGCTTCTGCCGATGGTTTCGGCTACCTTATCTTCCTGGTTTGCACCGGTTTCAGGGCCTTCCTTCATGTAGCTGGTAGGAGTTCAGCACACGGTCAGCGTATCTGGGTGAAAGTTCACAGCTTGCAGTCTAAGGCTTCAACAGGCCTTTGGGTCCTCATTTGAGCTAAAACTGACTTCTCCAACAGTCCGAGCAGGGTTTTCTTCTGGTGAACATCGCTTCCCATGGATACCCGGCTGAGAAGCAGGCCCACCGCAGATGGCCTGACCGCCACGACCTCTCTCTTCACTCCTGCTTGAACTGCAAACTCGGAAAAAGGCTTTAAACTCCCTTACCCAGTACAGTCATTCAGTCTCCCACTTCCCTTTTAATAAAAGCACCATTTCTGCAGCCCGCTGCGCAGAAACGGTGATAGTGATTAATACTGTCAGCCCTCGAGGGAGACTTCAGCCTCAGGAATCTTTTGTATTAAAATTAATTTGCCGCTCCAACAAGCAGGTATCCAATTATTTACCTTGTCCATCACGGGTGTGGGTGTCAGCGTGGCTGGAAGTGTTCTGTGTTAGTTCGTTACCCCGGTACAGGCCGCAGCGTCTCGTCAGCGCTCGGGGCTGCCTGGCAGCCCTTGCCTGCGTGACCTGCAAGAGAACCTTCTCCAGGTGCCGTCGGTTTGACTTTACAAGTCAGTTCGGTGCGAGTCGTAATTGAAATCCTCCGAGGTGCTGGCTGTGCTGCTGCAGGACCGAGCAGCAGCAGAGGGACCCATTCACGTTTATGTATTTTTATAAATAGATTTAACATTGTTATTTTGTAAAATGATTTTAGGAAAACAAGTTTCGCTGCCGCTGCGTGTAACCTGAAGGGAAACGCTTTTACGTTTCAGATTGAGCCAATTTTTGTGACCTAGGCAACTCAAATCCCGCATTTTTCTCTTGTATGAAACAGCTGCTGCTTCCTCTCTTGTCACACCCTATGGGCCATAGGGAACCTTGCAGTGAATTTCTCCGCAGGGTTTCCCTTTAGAGACGTGTGTATTGATCGGCAATCGAAACTCCCACTGACTCCTGGTACAGGGCAAGGAACCAACTGTCGAGGCTGCGACCCGCCCTAGCGAGATGATGGCGGTGGCTCAGGAAACCAAGCAGGAATCAATCCAATAGTCTGGTTTCAAGGGCAGTACAAAAAAAAACGTCTGAACGTTGGAGATCTTTAAGTTCATTTCTGGTTGACAAAAAGCCACCGGTTCAAGCCTGTGTTCATTTCTTGTGGATAAAAGCCAAAGACTTGATCCTTTGGTTGGACTCAGGTCGATCTTATTGCAAGATGAAGTGTTTTGTGTCTGTCACTGTGTAGGCGTTTCAAACGAAGCCTCTAAAAACTGAGGCTGTGCCAGTTGTGTGTGGCCAGTACAATTCTCACAAGGCTTGTAAGTTACTGGGTGCCGCAGTCAAGTTTTCTCCTCTCTGCCGTTCCCCTGCCCCGCTGTGTGCGAGGCGCTGCCGCTGTCGTCTCCACCCGTTGCCCCTGGGGAGTTAAGGCGATTCCTATAGAGAGGCTGGCGTGCGCTTTGGGATGCGAGCTGCTGTTCTGCACAGCATATGCTTACGTAGGAACATCTCTCCTGTTTTCCTCCCGTCCACAGGCGCTGAGCCCAGGAGCGCCTTTCCCTTGAGGCCTGCCTGTGCCGTCGCCTGCCGATGCACCCGCTCTAACGGCGCCGGAGGGACCCCCGCCGGCTGCCCTCCGCAGGGCCCTTGGCAGGAGCGTTCGCCAGGAAGCACGATGAAGATCGTGGTCGCCAAAGTGCTGTGTCTGCTGGGCATCTGTGTCCTCATGCTGGCTGGGTCCCTTCTCCCTGTCAAGATAATTGAGGCCGATTACGAGAAAGCTCATCGCTCCAAGAAGGTTCTTGCCCTCTGCAATTCTTTTGGAGGGGGAGTCTTCCTGGCCACCTGCTTCAACGCCTTGCTGCCTGCCGTGAGAGAAAAGGTAACCGCTTATGAGCCTCTTGCTTACGAGCAATTTTAATGAACCTGCGCCACTGAGTACGTTAGGGACCCCTGTGCGGGGGGACCGCCCTCCCCTCTCCTGCCCTGCAGGAGCCCTGGCCACCAGACCCCTGCCCCTGCGGAGACGGGGTGTGGAGGGTTTGTGTCTTGTCAGAGCAGCCCACGAAGCCTCAGAAACGGCTCTGCCGTGCCCGGTGTTGCAGATCAGGAGGGCGAGCTGCGCCCGCCTCCCATTCGGCTACCGCTGACTGTCCGGGTGGAGTAACTGGAGAGTTTTTTTGATGCGGAAGGAGGCTGAGCATCGCCTGGGGTGTGAGGCTCAAACTCCTGCCATTGAGACTGTGTTTAAAACACTTGCAGACCTCCACTAACCTTCCGCCGGAAGGGAAATGGGTTTCCTTTCCAAGAGACAGGTTCCCTGTCTTACGCTGAGGCCTGTGTACAAGGGCATTAAAGCTTCATGGATCAATTTAGCGTCCATTTAGAGCTGTGGGAACCCAGGAGGAATATTTCCCTTTGGAGGGACAAAGGTGACTGGTTCACTGTGCGTTGTTTGCTTCGTTCCAGCTCGATGTAGTTCTCAAGCAGGGGAACGTGACCACGGACTACCCGGTGGCTGAGACCATCATGATGGTTGGCTTCTTTGTGACGGTCTTTGTGGAGCAGCTCATCTTGACCTTCCAGAAGGAAAAGCCCTCCTTCATTGACTTAGAGACCTTCAACGCCGGTTCAGATGTCGGGAGCGACTCTGAATACGAGAGTCCCTTCATTGCGTCTTCCCGAGGGCGCACGCTGTACGGTGAACACGGTCACCGCTCCCACAGCCACGGCCTGAATATCCAGGAGCTCTCCCGCTCCAGCCCCTTACGCCTCATCGGGCTGGTGTTTGCTCTGTGTACGCACTCCATCTTCGAGGGACTGGCCCTGGGCTTGCAGGAGGAGGGCGGCAAAGTCATGAGCTTGTTCCTAGGAGTTGCCATTCACGAGACGCTGGTAGCGGTGGCATTGGGCATCAGCATGGCCAAGAGCTCGCTGCCACTGAAGGACGCTGTGAAGATGGCTGTGACGGTGAGCCTGATGATTCCTCTGGGCATTAGCATTGGGATGGGGATTGAGAGCACCCAAAATGCGGCCAGCAACATTACTTCCCTGCTCCTGCAAGGCATCGCAGGGGGCACTTTCTTGTTCATCACCTTCTTTGAGATCCTTGCGAAGGAGCTGGAAGACAAGAATGACCGTCTCTTGAAGGTTCTCTTCCTGGTGCTGGGCTACACGGCTCTGGCTGGGCTGGTCTTCTTCAAGTGGTGAGCACGAGAGCGATGGGAAGCACACCTCACCTCCTTCCCTTGCAAACGGCACCGGAGATGAGCCTCCTCGTCAGCCAAGGGGGACACTGAAGCTCAACGGCCGAGCGAAACATCACAGCCCAGGTGATATTTCCATATTGACCTGAAGAAAGAGAATTTCTTCCTGTGTGCTCAGAGGGAGATAGAAACGAGGAGTGTCCCAGCGTAGGTGTCAGGAGGTATTGTCCCTGCCCCTCGGATCTGCGGACACTTGTGCAGAGATTAGTTGACACAAATGTTAAGAATCTGGTTCTAAGGCTGCCTGCAAAGAGCCCGTCAGGCGTGTGGTTTCCTGCTAATCCGGAGAGCCAGCCCCCTCCCTCCCCTCGCGCCCCCTGCAGAAACCCTGGCTGAGCCTGCTTCCTTCGCGCTCAGGCTCCGAGAAGGTGAGAGACAATAGCGGAAATAAAGTCAAAAGCAGGTGGGATCACGGATTGCACAGCTGCACTAAGCTGCTCCTGCTGGCTTAGTTTTGAGCAAGACCTGGTTGTAATAGCTGCCAAAAATAACATCCCTTCTGGGGCCGCTCGGTGCGCCTGGTGCCGCAGCTCCCCGCCAGCAGCGCTTCCATTTTAGCCCCCAAGCGGCTCTGGGAGCTTTTATTTCTCAGAGTGATTAACGGAAGAAACGAGGCCGGGCCGGGCCCCGTCCCGTCCCGTGCTTCATTCCCTGCATCTCATCCATATGCTGAGCATTCCCTAAAGAAAACCTCCAGCAGTGTGTTAATGCATCGCTTGAAAATCCTCGCGTCCCTGTCGGAAGGCCCTTCCGCCGCACTCGCAGAGCCCAGCATCCATTAGTTTGTAAGAAACGGGCAGCAGCAGGTTCCAGCATTAATATTTTAGGGCAACTGTTTGTGTTTAAATGGTCTGGAGCGCGATGGGTTTAGCAGTCACCATCAAACGCGTCTTCAGGGCTGCTCCCGGAGCCCCTGCTCTCGCTGTCGGCAGGCTCACGTGGCCGCGCCGAGGCGGGAGCGGGAGCTGCGCTGCGGAGGCTTTGCAGGGCGTTCTGTCAGTGTTTTCAAAGGAGAGAAATCTCTTCCCTGGGGGTTTGTGAGGTTGGGGAAGGGCTGATTAGAGACGCTGGCAATCTGACTGCGCAGGAGCAGATCTCCCTGCATCTCTGGAGCACGGCCCCCGGGGAAGCTGAGCATGCTGCGGATCCCGTTGTGATCCTTCGGATTTGCCCCCCACGGGCAAGGGGCTCGGATCAGAGGCTGGAGCCGGGAACCCGCCCTCCCCGCTCCCTCCCCTGGCTGCAGCACAAGAGAGCGGCTCCCGCTCCGCAGGGTAACGCGGCCGCGCTCCTCGCCGGCCTCTCGCAGGGGATGCATTTTAATTAGACGTAGCCTTCGCTTCTGCAGCGGCTTCTGCAGGCAGAGCAAAGCTTTTGGAAGTGCTGATGGAATTATAACGATGTAGAGCGGGCTTAGCTGTGGCGCAGTCCCCGTTCTCGTGATCCAAGCGGGAGGAAGGATGGGTGAGACTGTGAAGCAGCATCTTGGAGCCAGTGGTTGGCACAGCCGCAGCATATGGATGCTGATGAGGATCATCTGACAGTTCCTGGTGCTCGGTATTTTAATTGCTGCAACGTACCCAAGTCAATTAATCTTGCTTTGAAAAACCTGGAGTGGAAGGGGGGAGGGAGGGTTATTTTAGGCCTCAGATGACACAAATTAGCAGGGCCTGATGAGAATGTAATTTGCCTCCACGTGGTAAACCTCTGTGTGTGATTTCACTTCTCGCTGGCAGCTGGTGCGGGGCAGCACCGCTCCCACCGGTTCCTCTGTGCCGGTGGTCGTCCCGCGCCGCTGGGACGAGGGGGGAGAGGAGAGGGGTGATGCCGCCTTGGGGAGCGCAGCGCCGAGCGTCCCTTCGCGGGCACAGCCGCTGTGCTCCTGCCTCTGGGCTTGTGCAGCTGACGCTTTTCTCGTGGGGTTTTTTTCCCCCGTATCTGGGCAAACGCGAGCATCTCCCAGAGTGCTGGTGGAGGCAGGGCCCCGCGGCCATGGCGTATCCCAGCGCCCCGTTCCCCCCTCATCTTCCTCATCCTTCCTCCCGGCCGGCCCCACCTGCAGCCCAGGGCTGACGTGCTAAAGCCAAACCAAGCTGTTGAGGGGAGGAGATTTCTTAACCGGTGCCCAAAAGCTCATTAGGGATCCGCTAACGTCGGCAGGGATCGGGGGTCCCCCCGCAGTCCCTGCATCTGTAGCCAGTGTGGCAGCGGGGGGACGGGCTGGAGCCTCCATTTCGCACCCTTTCTTCTGCTGGTGGAGTCGGGGAGCGGGGCTGGCTGGGGGAGCAGGGGGTCGCGAAGCGCCGTGGGAGGCCGAGCCCTCCCCCTCTTCTCGCCTCGCTGGGGGGTCCCTGGGGGGTGCTCCTGGGCGGGTTTAGGAGCGGAGAAGGACGAGCCCCAGCTGCTGCTCCCAATAAAGGCTCTGGCCTTCTCCCCTCTGTGTCACTTGTTTATTTGAAGTCCCCCGTCGCTCCCCCGGATCACGGGACGGGAGCACGTGCGCATCCCTGCGGTGGGCCGAGCCCCCCGGGAGCCAAATCCCACGGCGGGGACGGGGTGGGTGGCAGCGGGGGGCTGCCGGCTGGACCCCGCGGAGCCGCGCCGAGCTCGCAGGGGGAGCGTGGGGGCAGGACCCTCCGGTCCCCCCTTCTCCCACCCTGCAGCCCGCTCGGCATCGGCCTGATTCAGCCCCGCGTGTGCGGCCGCCCCGGCGCAGCGGCAGCGTCCCCGTTGTGTAACGCTTGGCGGGGAGCTGGGGACTGAATGAAACGGAGGAGGAGCCGCAGCTAAAATGATCAAGGAAACTCATTCGTTTCCTCTAACGAGTAGTATCCGTCCAGCTAATAACGCTGCGGGGGTGGGGGCCGCCCGGCAGCGTGGCTTTTCATGGGAGGGGGCCGCGGCCGCCGGCCCGGGCCCTGTCCCCGAGGGGGAGGCCGCTGTCCCCCACGGGGGCTGGGGAGAGGCGGCCGTGGCCCCCCTGCTCCCGCCGGCCCTGGCAGCGCTGCTCAATGGGATGCGTGTTGACAGCCACGTGGGTGCTGCCGTGGCCCCGCTCCTCCGCCGGCAGCTATTAATAGCGGCTGCGGATTTTAATTGCTGCCGCTCAGGAGTGAGCGTGAGTCACGCAGCCCGGCCTGGCAGCCCCCGGCCGCCGTCCCCAGCGCCGGCAGACCCCGACCTTGGCGGGGACCTTCCAGCTCCCAGGGCCTGTGGGCGCCCCAAGCTCCAGCACCCCCGGCCCCCGCGCCGGCGGCGGGGCGGAGAGCCGGCTTTCCTCCGGCAGCAGAGCCCGCGGCTCCCGGGGGGCTGCAGGACCCTCGGAGCGGGAGCCGGTCCCACCGCGGCCTCGCCGGCGATGGTCAGCCCTTCGGCCCGTACCGCCGAGCCGCTCAGGCCCTGGTCCCCCTCGGCACCCGGGGAGGGGACGCTGCGGTGGGTGACAGAGCCCCCGCGGTGCCACCGTGCACACGTGTGTCTGTGGGTGCCCGGGGCTCCCGGTCCCGTGGCGGCCGTGGCCCCGAAGCCCGACCCCGCTGCCCGGGCCACCCCCAGCTGCCACGGGGGCTTACAACACCCTGCCCCTGCCTGCGCCCTGCCTGCTCGGGGTGTTGGCGTCCGTCTGTCCTGTCTGTGTGTCCCTGTGTTCCCCTGTCCCCATCGGTGGGTCCCTGGGCTGCGCATCCCTGTCTGCGCGTCCGTGTTCCTCTTCATGTGTGTCCATGTCCCTGCCTGTGCCCGTGTCCATGTGTGGTCCGTGTGTCCCCATCCCTGCCTGCCCCTGTCTGTGTGTCCCCATCCCCATCTGCCCCTGTCCGTGTGTCCCCATCCCTGCCTGCTGCCCCTGTCCGTGTGTCCCTATCCCTGCCTGTCCCTGTCCGCGTGTCCCTGTCTGTGCATCCCCATCCCCATGTATCCCTGTCCGTCTGTCCCCATCCCTGTTCATGTGTCGCCATCCCTGTGTGTCCCCATCCCTGTCTGTCTGTCCCTCTCCGTCTGTGAGTCCCCATCCCCATCTGTCCCTGTCCGTGTGTCCCCATCCTTGTCCATGTGTCCCGTCCCCATCCCCGAGTGTCCCCAGCCCTGTCTGTCTGTCCCCATCTCCATCTGCCCATCCGTGTGTCCCTGTCCCCAGCCCTGTCCGTCTGCCCCTGTCCGTGTGTCCCCATCTCCATCTGCCCCTGTGTCCCTGTCCCCATCCCCGAGTGTCCCCATCCCTGTCCGCCTGTCCCTTTCCGTGCATCCCCGTCCCGCCTGTCCCCGTCCGTCTGTCCCTGTCCCCGCCGCCGCCCGGCGCGGAGCCGCTCGGGGCTGGGCCCGGGGGTCCGGCGGCCCCGGGCGGGGCGGGCGCGGCGGGCGGGGCCGGCGGCGGGGCGGGATCGGCTCTGCGGCGGCCGCACCGCACCGAGCCCAGCCGAGCCGAGCCCCGCCGAGCCCCGCCGCACCGAGCCGGGCCCCGCCGCGCCGAGCCGGGCCCCGCCGCACCGGGCGGACCGGAGCCGCCGCCGCGGGACCGCCCCGGGCCGGGCCATGCGCTGAGGCCGCCGCGCAGCCCGCAGCCAAGGGCGGATCCCGGGCAGGACACGGTGAGGCGGCGGGCACCGCAATGCGACCGGCGCGGCGGGGAGCCGGGGGAAGCGGGGCCGGGGCGGCCGCCGCCCCGGGGGGGAGCGGGGGGTGCCCGCGGCGAGAGCAGGGCACGGCTGGGAGCGGGACGGGACCCCGGCCCGGGGCGGTGGGACCCGGCCCCGGCCCCGGCCCCGGCCCCGGCCCCTGCCCGCCATCCTGCCCCTTCTGCCCCTTCTCCTGCCCTCCATCTCCATCCCCCCAGCCCTCCATCGCCATCCTGCCCCTGCCCCTGCCCCTCCATCGCCATCCTGCCCCTGCCCCTGCCCCTCCATCGCCATCCTGCCCCTGCCCCTCCGTCCTGCCCCTTCTGCCCCTTCTCCTGCCCTCCATCTCCATCCCCTGCTGCCCCTCCATCGCCATCCTGCCCCTGCCCCTCCATCCCTCCATCCTGCCCCTGCTCCTTCACCTCCGCCCTGCCCCTGCTCTCCATCCCGACCCCCAGACCCCCCCCCCCTTGCTCTTTGCCTCCCCCAGCACTGGGGGTCCGACTGGGAGGATGCTGGGGGTGCAGAGCCCCCCGGCAGGATCAGGCCCGGGCTGTGCCCCCCCCGGCTGGCCCCGTCCCCGGGAGCCGAGGGGAGGCCGTGGTCTGGCCCCGCGGGCACAGGGGCTCTTTGGGGCTGGGGCGCTGCTGGGCGCAGGCCACGGGGCCCTTGGGCACCCCCGGGCACCATGAAGGCCCGTCCCGCCCAGCCCCTCGCCCCAGCGCCCCACGCCGTGCCCGCGAGGCCGGGGGCACTTTCAGCTGCGCTGCGGGCAGGTGGCACGGGCAGGACCATCGCCGGCCTCTGCCGAGGTCTGATGTTGCCACGGCCCCTGCTCCGGCCCCGGCCCCATGTGCCAGCGACGCTGCCGACGCGGTGGGATCTCAGGGGCGTTTTTCTGCTCTGTGCCCGCGGCCGCGGTGACGGGCTCCAGCCCCAGCTCCCGGCCCCTTGCTCGCCTGGCTCTGCAGGCACCGGCACCTGCCCGGGTGCTTGGGGACGTGCCGGGGTATCGGGGCTCCCTGCGGGATCCGGCCCCACCGGTGCCGCAGGGTGGGGATGCAGCAGCCGTGGGAAGGGGCTGGTTTGCCCGGAGGTGCCCGGGGACGAGGGGGCTGCGGTGCCCGGGGCGGCCGCCAGCGCGGGGCTGCCCGAGGCGCTTTGCTGTCCCCCCCTCGCCGGCTGGGCCCTGAATTGAGGCGGAGGATGGCGGGAGCGGAGCCGGCTGGGGACAGAGCTGACCCCCCCAGCACCTGCCCGAAACAGCGCCCAGGGGCCCCTTCCCTCCCCTCCCGCCCCGCTCCTCGCCTGCAGCAGGCGCCTTCGGGATCCCTGTCCCACGGCGGGATCCCTGTCCCACGGCGGGGTCCCCGTCCCACGGCGGGATCCCCGTCCCATGGCGGGTTTAACGGCCCCGAGGCTCCGTGATGCTCCCGCGTGCGCCAGGGGGGCCTCATGGGGCAGAGCTGACGCTGCTATTCCTGCGCTGCAGGAGGGAAACTGAGGCAGGGCCTGGCCGAGGCGATGCTCAGCCTGGGCTCAGCACCAGCGGCTCTTTGTGCCCCCTCCTTTCACACCCCGGGGCTGCATCACTCACGGGGGGGGCACAAGCGGGGACCCTGCCCGGGCCCATGCACCCCCTGCCAGCGGGGACCGAGGTTTGGCAGCACGAGGGCGGCCGTGGGGGTCCCCGAGCCTGCGGGCCACGAGCCTGCGGCCGTGCCACGCTCTCCCCCACTGCCCGCGTCTCTCCGCTCCCCGCTGCATCCCCGGGGTGGGAGCAGAGTGGAGGGGTGGCACGGGGTGGCACGGCACGGGGTGGGACAGGGCGGCAGGGGGTGACAGGGGTGGCAGGGTGCCAGGCAGCGTGGCAGGCACCGAGGTCTGTGCGTGAAATGGCACCTCCGTACTCGGCAGCCGCAGCAGCCGCGTGTGGGAGAGCCGGAGGGGCCCGTCGGGGGCTCCGGGTGCCGCTGGGTGCTCGCTGGGCTGGCGGCTGCCCCGCGGGGCTGCTCCGGGGGTCCCACGGGTGCCTGGCGTGCCCCCCCCAACCGCAGGCTGCCCCCGCAGCCTCGGCCGCAGCTGCTGCGCCGGTGGCCGCGGCTCGGCCATATGGCCGCAGCGGGCGGCTGGTAAAAATAGCAAATGCTGCTGCACCCCAGGCGGGCGGCGAGCGCCGTCCTGCCCCGGCTGCCTGGCAAGGGCATCTCAAGGGCACCGGGGGGGCCGGACCCTCCAGTTGCATTGGCCCGGTCGGAGCAGCGGGGGCTGCACCTCCAAGGGGGCCGTGAGCCGGGGGCGGGGCAGGGGGGGCTGCCCATTCCCCCCGCAGAGCGGTGCCCACCCCGAAGCCCCCGCTCCCGCGTGACGCCTGCCTCTGCCCTCTCCCTTGCAGCGGCGGCAGCATCTCCGGGGCAAGATGCCGGAGCAGAGCAACGACTACCGGGTGGTGGTGTTCGGCGCCGGCGGCGTGGGGAAGAGCTCGCTGGTGCTGCGCTTCGTGAAGGGGACCTTCCGGGACACCTACATCCCCACCATCGAGGACACCTACCGCCAGGTCATCAGCTGCGACAAGAGCGTCTGCACCCTGCAGATCACCGACACCACCGGCAGCCACCAGTTCCCGGCCATGCAGCGCCTCTCCATCTCCAAGGGCCATGCCTTCATCCTGGTCTTCTCCGTCACCAGCAAGCAGTCCCTGGAGGAGCTGAAGCCCATCTACCAGCAGATCGTGCAGATCAAGGGCAGCGTGGAGAGCATCCCCATCATGCTGGTGGGCAACAAGTGCGACGAGACCCAGCGGGAGGTGGAGAGCAGGGAGGGGGAGGCCGTGGCCAAGGAGTGGAAATGCGCCTTCATGGAGACCTCGGCCAAGATGAACTACAACGTCAAGGAGCTCTTCCAGGAGCTGCTGAACCTGGAGAAGAGGAGGAACGTGAGCCTCACCATCGACGGGAAGCGCTCCAGCAAGCAGAAGAGGACAGACAAAATCAAGGGGAAGTGCAGCATCATGTAGAGCCCCGGACTGGCCCGCGCCCCCTCCCCGGTCCCCCCCCCTCCCCCCCCCACGACTGGACGTGGCGTCACAGCGGGGCCGTCCCCTCGTCCTCCGTGCCATCACTGTGACTGTGCGGGGACGCCGCGGCGCACCGCCGGCGGCGCGGGCTGCGCTTGCCCCAGGTCTGGGGGGTGAAGACGGGGCGTCCCGCCGAGCCCGGGGATGCTCGACCGCCCCGCGCCCGGCACGGCGCAACCGCGGACACGCGCCCGGGCACCGCCGGGGAGCACGCGGCCGCGCACCCTCACGCTCACACTCTGCAGCACAACCGATGGCACCGGCCGGTCCCCGTCCCCATCCCCGTCCCCACCCCGGTGGGGGAGCCCACGTCGGTCCTCGTGGGTGGGAAGGACGGTGGGTGGGGGTGTCGGTGTCGCCCTTGGGGACGGTCACATGCGTCCCAGGCCCTCCCCGCGCCCCCGGCCCCACGCCATAGAGCTCTGCTCCTGCAGGCAGAGCCCCGGGGCGGGAGCAGCCCCTGCACGGCCCCCGCTGCCCCAAGCCCCCGGCCCCGTCCTGGCACCGCGGCCCCGAGCCCCCGCCGCCCCGAGCCCCCGCCGCCCGGAGCCGCCAGCCCAAGCACAAAGCATCGGGTCCGAGGGAGGCCCTGACCCAGCACAATCCTGGTGAGCTCCAGCGGGAGACCCCCGGCCCCGCAGCCAGAGGGGCCCCCCGCACCCCCTTCCCGCGCAGGATGAGCCCCGCAGCCCGGCTGGGCCGCGATGCCGCGGTGATGGGCGCTGCTGCTCCCCACTGCAGAGCCCCGCCGGCAGTCAGCGTCCCCTCGCTCCCGCAGAGTCCCCGCTGGGGGTGGCCTGGCCCCGCACCCCGGGGACCCCCGACCCCCCCCAGCCCCGGTGCAGCCCCGCTTGCTCCCCCACGGCCGGAGCGGGGCCCCCGCGCTGCCACCAGCCCCTCGTCCCAGCGGGGTTCGTCCCCTCGCTCCGGCCCCGCTCGCCCTCCGCCGCGGCCCTGGGTGTCCCCAGCGGGGTGTCCCCAAGGGGTGTCCCCAAGGGGTGTCCCCGGGCGGGCTGCGCCCCCGCACTGCGCCCAGCTCCCCCCACCCCCGGCTTTTTACGACCCGACCCGAGCGCCCAGGGGACAAGGTGACATGACGATGTAGCCTTTATTCTAGAAATAGTCTTCCTTCAATAAAGAGATGAGAAACGCTGCCGCGTCCCTGCGGAGCAGCAGCCGCCGGGGCTCGGGACGGGGCCTGGCTCGGCCCGGAGGGGGCGAAAGGAGGGAGGGGGGTGCATGCATGTGTGTGCAGGTGCGTGCATGCGTGTGCACATCTGTGTATGCGCGTGACTGCGTGCACGTGCACGCAGCGCATGTGCAAGCAAGCGCATGCGTGTACGCGCACCTGGGCCCATGCACGTGCGCATCCCGTGCACGCACGCGTGCCCGTACCGTGCGCGCGCACCTGCCCGCGCGCATCCCGTGTGCGCACACGTGCCGTACCGTGCACGCACGTGCGGGCCTGCGTGGCGGTGCGCCCCGGCGGCCCCCCGCCACCGGTGGGTGCCCCCCGCCCCTCGCTGCCAGCGCGGGCTGGCGTCCCCGTGGGGAGGGGGTGGGAGCGCGGTGCGTGCGTCATCATGCCTGTTGCCATGGAAACCATCTGCTCCCCGGGCGCGGGTGCCGCGTGGGCACACGGGCGGGGGGGCGGCGGGGGGAGCAGGGCTGCCGCAGGCTGCAAGGGCCTTGGCAAGGGCACGGCTCCGTGGGGATGGCACGGCTCCGTGGGGACAGTCATGGCTCCATGGGGATGGCACGGCTCCGCAGGGATGGCACGGCTCCATGGGGACAGTCACAGCTCCATGGGGATGTCATGGCTCCGTGGGGATGGTCACGGCTCCATGGGGATTTCACAGTTCTGTGGGGACAGTTATGGCTCCATGGGGATGGCCATGGCTCCGTGGGGATGGTCACAGCTCTACAGGGATGGCTGTGGCACTGTGGGGATGGCCACAGGTCCCTGGGGACAGTCACAGCTCCGTGGGATGGTCATGGCTCCGCTGGGAGAGTCACAGGTCCGTGGGGACGCTCAGAGCTGTGTGGGGACAGTCACGGCTCTGCAGGGACGTCACAGCTCCCTGGCACCGGCCACGGGAACCGCCCCTGTCCCCACGTCCCTCCCGGGGGCTGGGGGCCGCCGGGGCCTTCGGTGGGCGCCAGGGCAGGGTGGGCAGAGCCAGGGCCGCCGGGTGCCGGTCCCCACCCGCTGGGACCCCCCAGGACCCCCCGGACAAGGCTGGGGGCTCACAGGTATTGGGGGCAGGGGGGGCCCCGGGCACTGTCACACCAAAACTCAGACCTCCTGCACCGAGGCACGCCGGCGTCTACAGCGGCTCCGCAATGCCTTCAGCTGGGGGACAGAAAATCTCTGCCCCCCCATTCCCCGGCCTCCCATCCCCCATCTCTGTCCCCCCACCCTGGCCAGCGCAGATGGGGACCCGTGCCCGTCGAGTCACCACGGAGCCGGGGAGGCTCCCCGGGGGCCCACGGTCCTTCTGCGGCCTGGGCGTCCCCCGGGATGCTCCGAGGGATGGCCCTCAAGGTGGGTCAGGATGTCCCCGGGGATGGCCCCAGGGGTGCTCTCGCTCTCAGAGAAGGTCACTTGCTCCCCGGAGGGGCTGGGTGGCTCTGGCCGCTGCAGCCCCCCGTGCCCACACCTGGCACCCAGCAGCCGTCAGCGCGGCTGGGCCGGGGGCTCCCTGAGCCCCCCGGCACCGCAGCCGGGAGCCCCCTGAGCCCCCCGGCACCGCAGCTGGGAGCCCCCTGAGCCCCCCGGCACCACAGCCAGGAGCCCGGCCCGGCAGCAGCGCGGGACCGAGGCGGGGATCCTCGCAGGGCGCCCGGCGCTTCCCCGGGGCCCGGGGTTTTAAACAAGCTGTTCCTGAGCGTTAATTAGCGAGCGGCGGGATGAGCGGTGGGACGAGCCACGGTGCAGCCGTTTCCCGTCGCTCCCCCAGCCGCTGAGGAGCCGTCGCTGCAGCCCGTGGCCGTAAAAACGCTTCAAAGCACAAATCCAGCGTTTGGGACCCAAACCGGCTCCCGGCACCGTGCGTCACGCTGGGACCTGGTGGCTGCGTGGGACATCGTCCCTCGTGTGCCCGGTGCAGCTCCATCTGCGGCCAAAGCAGCTTATAGCGCCGCGGGCGAGGGCATATGGGAGCAAACTGGATTAGGGGAAAAACCAGGCTTCTTCCCACTAACAGGATTAGTGGGTTTTCAGCCCAGCCTCGGCACAGCCACCGGTGAGGGCCGGCGTGCGTCCGGCAGCGGGGCCACGTCCCCCCCTGGGGCAGGGGGAGCCGGCAGGGACAGCCCGGACCCGGCGTTTCTCCATCTCGGTTCATGCTGGGATTGCAGCTGCAACTGGTGCATACTGGTGCGGCCCAGCCGCACGCCGGCGCAGCACTGGGATGTGCTGGGGAGCGACGGCTGCAGCATCCTCTGCCCTCCTGCCCTGGGGACGTGGCTCTGTCCCCCCACGGTGACTCCCATGGGGGACCCCGGGCCCCCGCACCCCGCCAGCGCCGCAGCCAGGAGCCAGGCACCACCGGGACCCGGCCGGCCGCGCTCGCCCTGTGCCGGCGGCAGCTGGGGGAATCAAAGCCTTGATTCACGGCCGTGCCGGGCCGGCGAGCGTGATTTCCTGCTCCCCCGGCGCTGCCAGCGTGACTCCCGCCCGCTGCTGATTCATCCCCCTGGATTTTCCCCTCGCTGCGCAGGGAGAGCGGCTGCACCGGGGCCCGGGGTGGGGGGGACCGGGGCCCCCGGCACGCGGGGCTGGGCAGAGCCCGTCCGTAAGCTAGAGCAGCCGCGGGGCTGCTGCACCCGGGGCCGGAGCAGCGGGGGGACAGCGGGGCGGGGGGCTCTGCCCGGGGGCTGGGGGGTCTGGGGTGCCCGCAGTCCCGCCGCAGGGTCGCGGGGGGGTTTCCAGGCCGGCCGGAGGCTCTGCCCGCCCCGCGCTGGGAAGGGAGGGGAGGTTCAGAGCGGGGTGACTCAGAGCGAGGGGCACCGGGAGGGAGGCGGCAGCGGCCGCCGGCGGCCCTTCCTCTCCCCGCTGGCCCGGGCCAGTGGCCACACAGCCCCAGGGGCCCCGGGCAGGCGGGGGCAGGAGGGGACCCGGGGGCGAGGCCACGCGCGGGTTCCCCGGGCCCCGGCCAGGAGATGAGCTCCGGTGCCAGGCTCTGCCCCGGCGGCACCGTGACCCCCGGCGGCACCGTGACCCCCGGCGGCCCGGGCCGTGCCAGGCCGTGCCGTGCCCCCCACCGCAGGCCGGCTGCAGCCCACCCGGCCGGGGGGGTCCCCGGGAGGGGACAGGCCGGGGGGTCCCGGGGGTCCCGGGGGGATCGGGGGGATCCGGGCTCGGGGCTGCGGCGGGTCCCGGTGCCTCGCGCCCCGGGCGCCACGTGCTGCCGCAGCGCCCCCTCCCCGCCGCGACCCGCTCATTAATATTAACGAGTTATTTATATGCGGCCGCCCCTTTCCCCCGCCCCGCGCGCTGATTGGCCCCGACCCCCGCCGCTCCGCGGCCGACCCCGCCCCTTCACCGCCCTCCCTCCGCGCCGTCGTCGCAGCCGAACCTGGCGGCCGCACCCGGCCCCGCCTCCCCGCCGGGCCGCCCCCCGAGGCGCCAGCTCCCATTGGCGGGCGGCGCTGCCAGTCGGGGACGGCGGGGCGGGGCCAGCCCTGCCCGCGCCCGGCCGGGGCTGGGCAGCAGGGTGCGTTGCGCGGCGGCGCTGGTGTCTGAGGCGGCGGCTGAGCTCCTCCGCCCCTCGGTGCCCCGGCCCCGCCGAGACCGGTGAGGAGCCGCCCGCGCCGCGGGGACCGAGGCGGGGGGGCGGCCGCCGGGGAGCGGGCGGGGACGGCCGGCGCAGGCCGCGGCCTGGCTGAGCCCCCGGCCCGGGGCCCCTCAGGGCCCGCTGCGGCCCGGGCGGCGGGGCCCGGGGCGGGGGGGGCGCCTGGGGCAGCGCGGGGGGGGGTCCTGAGGGGGCCGCGGGCGGGGGAGACGGGCGGGGGGGCCGGGGGGGTGAGGGCCCTGAGGGGCCGGCGCTGCTGGGGAGGGAGTTGGGGGCGAGGGGGGCCCCGGGGCTGGGGTCGAGGGGGCCGGGGGGTGCTGGGGCCCGGGGGGTTCGGGGCTGGCGGCGAGGGGCGCCTGGGCAGGCGGAGGGGGGCTGGCCCCGGGGGTGGCGGGGTTGGGGGGCCCCGGGGGTGGTGGGGAGCCCGAGGGGCGAGGAGGGGGCTGGGGGAAGGGGACCCCCCGGGCAGGTGAGAGGGGGGCCGGGGGCCGGGCTGGGTGCGGGTTAAGGGGGGCCCTGGGGGTGGGCGGCTGGGAGGGGAGCTGGGGGGATCTCGGGGGCCGGAGGTGCGATTTGCGCACGGGGATCAGCGCGAGGAGGCGATGCGGGGTGCGGCCGCCGGGGGGGCTGCGCGCTGCCCCGGGGTCGCGGGGGGTGTCGGTGGTGGGGGGCAGCGGGGCGAGGGGCGCCTGGGGCCTTTGGTGGCTGAGATGGGAGGGGGCCATCGTAACGGGTGAGAGACGCGGTTCAGCACCAGCCGCCTTTGGAAGTTGGGTGACTGAGCAGGGAAGGGGTCTAGACCCTCTTTTGGGGTAGAGAAGGAGGTTGGGAAGCTCGTCGGAAGGTCTGATACCACGTAGTCTGCTTGTTTTTTCTGCGCGTGAGTTAACGGTGGGTCGGTACGGAGAGGTTGTGGAGGGAAGGGGAAAATAGCTGGAGGAGTTGATGGCTGGCAAAGGGTGGTAATGGTGCCTGCCTGGTCTGGGCAGCACTTTGGAGGCATTAGTGGATCGTAGTGCATGGGTTATATAAAGGAGGGGTAGCTGCAGTATCTGGGTTTTCTGTGGTGCTGAGGTAGAGCGGAGTAGAGGAGATAAGTGGGTGCCGCAGACAAAGACAGAAATCTGTCTCCTTCTCCTCATTTCTGAACAGAAGTGTGTGGAGTGAAAAGCTGGATGCTGGCGGGTGTCCTTTCAGAGGTTAAGGAAGGGAAGCGTGTGTGTGTAGGTAAGCAGGGACTGGAAGGTGTGACGGCGCCCGGGTCGGGGGCTGGAGCTGGGTACCTGATCTCCTCTGCAGCTCGTTTTCTTCAGCTGTGCTGGAGCAGGTGAATGGGATTTACCTCCGTACTGGGCCATCGCCGTCAGGTGTGGCCTTAAATAACAGCCAAATGGACTGCGATAGCGCTGCATTCTGCTCTACGATACGTTCTGTTGTGGCTTGTAAACGAGGCAAGAAGTTATTGTGGCTTTTAAGGTGTTGAATTATCTTTAATGGGTTTTGGTTTTTGGGGGGGGAAGTGACAACCTTCAGGTTTGTTTATAGCTGTGGGATTCTTGTAAAACTGACCCGGACAAGTACAACTGCGGTGATTACTACTAGGAGAAAAGCTGACTTGTGGTAGACCACAGAAGTCAGTAACTTGATATTTAGTCTGAGTCTGTAAGTAAACTTGAGGCCTTTTAGGTAATTGCTTGGTTGTCTGAACATACTGCTTTTCAGAGAATACTTGCTTCTCGGGCACGTAGTACTGAAGTCAGACCTTCATCCTTTGGGGGTTTTGTGTGTCTTTAGCTTTCGGCTGCGTGGGACATCCCGTCGTGTGCAGGCAGACGAGCTGATCGCTGCCGGTTTGGGTCCCACATCAGCTGCCCGATCGTAAAGCGAACGCACAGGAGCTCTCTGACTACGTAGCACCATTTATCACATCGTGGTTGTAGCCAGTATGGGAGAAAATCTCCAAAAAGCTGGATCAATATGTTTAAATAGAGCTTATTGTCTGAGCGGTTTTCTTCTGCCATCTGTAGCTGTGAAACACATGGAAATAGCTCTTTTGTGTGGCCGGAGTATTGTTGTGGATTTTAATGATTTACACAGGAGGCACATTTCAATGTACCTACCAGTTTTTCTTCTGTATCCATCTTATGCCTGGATATAGTATTTAACTGGTATTACTTAAGGTAATTAATGCTTTTTGACATGGAGAGTTATCTTTGGAAGGCGTTATCCCTCTTTGAAGGTAGGGGAATGGAGGCACACCAGGAGACTGACTTCTCTTGGTTCAAACAGGCAAGAAGAAGAATTCAGTGGCCGGGAGAGGAGCGTGTGACTCGAGAGGCGTAGGTTTGTCCTCTGCTCATCACACTTCCCCTGTGGCCGGCCCAACTTCTGCCTTCCTGCCTTATTTCCTTATCTGCGAAATGGAGATAACTGCTCTGCCCTACCTCGTGCGCTGGGAGGTTGTCATGCCCTGAAGTTCGTTAGTGTAACGAGGCGAGTCCCCGGCTCCCGGACCTGCGGTCCCGCTGCTTGTCCCTGGACTCGGCTCCAGAGGAACTGGACACTCTGCCCTTTGGTAAACACCGGTCTTTATTGCTAGTAACTGCCGTTCTTGCACGCGAGGAAGAGGAGAAAGGCAGTAGAAGTCGTCGCTGTCAGTGACGGGGAATCGTGGCTCTCCCTGCCAGAAGTCGTCCCGTTAGCGCAGCGGTTAGTCTGCAGAGCCGTTCTAATTCTAATTGCCCTTAGAATGCTCTGTTTTGTGTAGGGCTTGAAATAGCCGCTTGTCCACTCGCCAGCGGCTGGGGGAAGTTTTCTTTGGCGTCTTTGTGAGGCGGTGGTGAATGGCAGAACTTGGGCTGTCACTTGAGAAAGCACCTTCTTGCCCTTTCGGCTGTGAAGATTAGCTCGGGTTGGAAAGGTCGGGTAGTTCGGTCGTCTTGGGTTTGTAGACCCCAACGCAGGTCTGAACTTGTACGAGTTTCCGAACGCTGTGGGTAGCGGCGAAGCTGGCGAGGGGGACGGCGATCCGGCGGTGCTGTAGGAAGGCTGTGGGTGGATGACCCAAAACCGACGGCTGCGTAAAAAGCAGGATACAGGTTTGTAATTGTTTGGGGATTCTTGCATGGGGAGGGTAGAGCAAGAGGAAAAATAAAATTATAAAATACTGTATCAGTGTAACAGCGGGTATGGTTTGAAGTAAGGTGCCCACTGTGGCTACGGCGCTGGCTTGCTCGGGTGGCCGGGAGATGCAGCGCCGGTTTCCCCATCGTTACGAGAAGTCAAAGGAATTGAGATGCGAAGGCCTAATAATTGAACTTTGCGGTGGAAAGCTCTCTATAATTGCTCAAATATCACTCAAATTATTTAATCAGTTTAGCCACAGACCAGAAATCTTTCCGTGGGAGCCTGTGCGTGTAGAGTGAGTTTCAGAATTTCCCAGTTGTAGCATCTCCGACTTCTTTGGGCAGCGTGTGTGTCGGTTAGCTCCTCTCACCTGTTGCCAGATAATGTGATATATTGTCTTTCTTACGGATTTCTGAGCTTGTTGTGCAGAATGTCAGAAGAAATTAAATTGGGAAGGGGACAAAACTAAAAGAAAATGTAAATCCGGTTCCCTCCCGCTGCGTGGTCTGACCATTGTTGCAGTGAGGACAAGCCAGCAAAGCTGGAGAGCTGGTTTTTTTTTTTTTTTTTTAAAATTAATTTGTCTTAGATTTACCTGCTTAGTTTGTGTTTAAAAGTAAATTGCTGGAGCTTACAGAGAACTGGAAGAGCCAGACCTTGCTTTTGGGTAGCAGCTGGAAGCATCTGGCTTTGGTGGCCTTGTGCATGTGTCGGCGATGGGCAGTTTGCTTCAGACAGCGCTGCTGCGTCCCTCGGCGCTGGCTGCGGCGTACGGATTTTACTGCTGTCACGTATGAGAGTCCCCTGTTATCATCTGCTCGCTCCTGCTTCGTTCTGCTGAAAGGCCCCTTATTAAAACAGCAGAACAAATCGGCCATTGTGCAACACAACCATGTTTTCATTTTAAATACTATTTGTGAAAGTGAAAGTTGCTCACAACAGTCGCAAGTTTCTCGTATGTAAATTTTCCCTCCAGTGAACCCATCAGTTCGATAAAACACTTTAAAACGTGCTTCGTGTTGCGCGGCTGTGCTGACCGCTTTCGTCCTGCTGCTGCTGCTCCTCCAAAACACCTGAAAGGCCACCAACTAATTTAAAAACCGACTAAAAGTGGTCGTGACAACAAATTTGTTTGAAAAGGCTGAAAACAGCGATCCGCAGTTCATTCTTGATGCTGGTGGTGTTCAGCACAAGCGGCTGTTGTGCGAGAGGATCAATTCTTCAGCTGAAGTATGGTTAATCTTTGTTTTAAGGGGCGTAGGAGCTGGATTTTTCCTGGGAATGACTTATGAATTCAGCTGATATTTCAAACTCGAACATGCCTGAAATCTCCAGTAGTTTTTAGGTTTGGATTAGGTTTTTGTTAAATGGGTGGGTAGGGATTGGCTGTGATGTTTGAAAAAAAAAAAAAAAAAAAAAAAAAAGAGGAAATTCAGGCACGCTGTTAATGCTGAGACACAAAACAGGAAATTTAGTTAAGGATTATGCTTTTTCGTAATTTATTGTGTGTTTTTCCCCCTTCTAACAGACAAGAAAAAGTTTTAAAGTACTCCAGCCTGTGTTGGTTCTGTGTAACTGAAAATGTTTCCGAATTTGCAGTTAAAGATCTATTTTTCAATGGACTTTTAAGAAGCTGTAGAAGCTGAGAAACCTCAGTAACTCCTGCTTTTAGTTTCACTCTACAGAAAGAGGGGGAAGAAAAGCTAGAAAACGGACAACGTAAGAGTAATTTTAAAAATATCTCGCTCCTAACGTGAGCGTACGAGTAGCAAAATCGGATCTGGCTTGAAGCCAGCGTTCGGACCGCGGCGGCGGGGATGGTGGAAGGCTCTTCCTCCTCCCGCCGCCTCCCCGGGCCCGCTCAGGTGGAGATGACAGCCTCCTCTCGCCGCTCCGGGGAGCAGCCAGCAAGTGAGATTGACGTTCTGCTAATGTTCTCCAAAAGCCTTTTTTTTTTTTTTTTTTTAAGCTTATCCCCTTCAGAAAAAATAAATCTATTTTTAAATATATAGAATAGTTTGGGGTTGTTTTTTGAGCCCTGCAGGCTTTTTGTCCATTTCTGCCTCATCTGCTCTTAGAAAAATGCGGGAGGTCTAAATGTTTCTGGTGCGTTTTAACCCTTTGCAGCTTGTCCTCAGATTTTTCTGCTGCAGTTCTGAAACTACAGAAGAGTTTCTCTGTAGACACGCTGCAGAAACTGCTTTTAGGAGGTTATTCCTGCTGTAGCCATGGTTATTCTCATTTCCTCCAGTCTAAGGGTAACTTCTTTTTTTTTGCTGGCGAAGGATCAGTGTTTATGCTCGATAAATCATGACGTATCACAGCTTCTCTTTTCAGTTACTCGCTATGAATTATGGTACAATTCCCAAACACAAATGTTGTGAATTTAATGTTACAATGCAGCTTTTCTACTGGAAGGAAAAAAAGGCCTGAGAGGCTCTCTTTCTTCTTTTAGTCAAAGATCCTTAGTTAAGGCCAAGAAATATGACCTTTTTGCTTCTAACTTTGGAATTATGTCCCTAAGTGTAACCTTAGCAGTGGATCCTCTTCTGGCCGGCGTGGGATTGAAGCGCGTGCGGTCAGTGGGGCTGGGTGTCTGAGCAGATAGCTCCAGGTAACGCGTTTCCAATGATGCAAAGGAACTGGCATCGTTTTCAAGGAGCATCATGCTCGTCGTGTCTTGGGTAAAATGTTGGGAAACCATTTTTTCCTGTAACCCGCGAGTGCCTGCGGTGGCATCCGACAGAAAGCTTGTGTTACGCTAGCGTCGGGCAGGTTTAATTGCAGCTAATCCCGATTAAACGTTGTCGTCATTCCCATCGTTGAATCGTGTGTGGAGTTACGCTGTTGATCTTGACCTATTGGCTTCCATCCTTGTAGGATGCTGACTGGTAACTCCTGACACAAAAGTGGTGCCGATCATCTGGAAGGATATAAAACGAGTTTTTGCAAAGTACGTGTTAAAGCTAGTAAATGGAAGTGGAACGCGCCTCCTGGAACCAGCACGTGTTCTGCTTAAGTACCGGAACTGTAGCTTAGAAATGGGGAAATAAATATTCAGTAAGTCATATTCTTAATACGAGATTTTTGAAGGTATCGGTTTTGAAAAGCAAGGAAGGATGAGAAGAATGTACTGAAATAAAGAAATATTAGCTAGCACTCGAGAGCAGGTTGGTGTCCTGTAAGATTAAGAATGGAATGAAGTTTGGAGATGAAACCGTGCAAGACTGGAAATTCAAGTGTCGGTGGTCTTTAAAGCTGTATTTTTTCATGTGGTCAGGGAATCCCTAAGCTTAATTTTGTTGGTGTGTTTGCTGGGTCGCCGGCTGTTTGTTGGTAAAGAAGGAACATGGGAAATGTCCAAAGGAAAAGGACCCTGCACCTTGTGCTCTAGTCGCTGTCTTGAGTCAGGTAAAGCTAACTGCAGGTAGGGCGGAATTGGATGCTGGTCAGTACAATGAAGGTAAGGAAAAGGGGTTTTGTTATGGACAGGACCTGGAGATTGTTTTTGGGTGAATGTGGCTGTAAGAGAAGCTCTCAAGGAGGAATGTGGAAGTACTTGGAAATAAACTGACCTCTCATCATGTCTTTCTCTTCCCATTTATAACCCTGTGCTGCTTTGCCTGCAGATGTTTTCCAGAACCGTTTGTCTTCCAGAGTACGGGTGTCTGTCCATCAGGAGACCTGTCAGTGCTGTCGGTTTGGGCCAGGGGTGTTTCCTTTGAGGTGGGACCGTGCAGCATGCCCGTCCTTTGGGAAACAAACTGATGATTCAGACGTCCTCAGTAGACACCCAGGCACAGTCAGCAGTGCGAACACGGGTATCTTCTCTCTCAAGTTCCTCCTGCAGCCTGTTTTACTTGAGTTTGGCTCCTAGCACTCCAGTATCCATTGGAAAGAGCTGCTTCAGGCTGTACTGTGCGTTCCCTGCGCGTTTGAATGAATTCATGTTTCCTGGTGCCGTGATGGTGGTTGTGTCGGGAAGCGAGCTATAGAAAGCGTGTCCCCGGGAGGAGCTGCAGGAGCGACGGGTGGGTTTCTGTAAATGCCATTTTGGTGAGTCCATGGACTGTTCTGTGCGTGTTAAAGCGTGAATCCCACCCTGTGCTCTGAAGGGGCTTGCTGCAAATATCTTTCTGGGAAAGGCAACGAAATCTCATGTTTTCTGCTGCAGAGGTGCAACGCCAAATTCATTTGTCAGCGCTCAAATGCATGGCGTTATGCTCCCTTGTAGAAACTTGTCGAGCTTAGAGCATCTGTTAATGCGTATGATAAATAGCAGATATGCTTTGTAAAGACATCAACAGAAATATATGCAGCATTTTTAACACAGGACACTGGGGTGAAAAAAAGGATTTCACATTTGTTAGTATAGATCTAACAGGAGCTGTTGCAAGTGACAGCAGCGGCTCTGTGCTCGCAGCATACCAATGCAGATGGAACTGGTTGGTTGCCAGATATTAGTCATGGGGCACACCTACTTTGGAAGAGTAGCCTGTGGGTTTAGAGAAGTAATTATTTCCTAACAGCCCTGTGGGGCACAAGCAATTCAGCTGATGGAGGACAAGGAAGGGCTTGCTCCAGAATGTTAGTTAAAAAATTGTGTGCATATGAGCTGCAGCTGGTGACGACTTGACTAGAATTTAATTTGGCCAGGCATTGTTCGTGGCAGGCATCGTGGAAGACACGAGCTTCTGGAGGCTGAAACAATTGCCGACCTGAGAGAGCTTTTGTGGCTAATTGCAATGGAAGCGGGATCACGAGAGCGGCGGTGGGCAGCCTTTCAACTGGCACGGGGAAGAAGCTGAACTGCTCCGATTTCAGACCTTCTGGTCGATCGTCCAGCTTCGCCCTTCATCTTGCAGAGCTGGCTGCTTGTAGCAATTAAAGGCGCTCTGTGCTAGGGACCCTAGGGTGAGCGACCGAGAGCAGCTCTAGCTGAACTACAACGCTTGCGCGGGTCAATGTGAAGCTTACAGAAGTCAGTGCTTCTGACTGATCGCAAAATTCTTCTGTCTCTGATTGCTAATTAGATGGTTAACATTCTTTGCCTTATTATCCCACCCTCAGCTTTTCTTTCTGGGGATCTAGGCTGACACTTCTCCAGGCTCCTAAGGAGCAGTTAACTCTTGCATTTCTTAAGTAGTCTAAAAACAACCTGCTCTTTTGGTGCATGCTTGTGAAAAGTATTTGTGGTGCATATGTGTGAAAAACAAAATTATATGCTCTAGATTTAACATTTTTTTTAGGAATACATATGATATTGACTCAATCTTAATGTTACGTCACATTTTTCTATTTCTTTCTGGTTTATGGATATTTCTGGGGACAATTCTAGCATAGACTGGCTGTAGCTGTGACTTCTGAAGGACTCCGTTGCCAGAAGGCAAGGCTCTTGTCAGGGTAGAGGGAGCAGATGCTTTCCTACTTGCTGGTGAGGAACATCTTTGTGATAGCCCAGGTGAGACTATTTTGCCCATTCCAGCAGGGCAGCGAGGGGGCTTCAGGGCAGTGACTTTAATTTCCTTTTAACAGTCTCAGCGACTCCATGGGTTATGTGTAAGAAAAGCCCATTAATGCAAGTAGACCCTGGCTTTGCTGGAGAGGGTTCTTCACCCTCTTGCAAAACTTCTTAAAAATCCATGATTTTTTTTTAAGTGTGAAAAATGCTGTTCTTGGGTTATCTGGAAATAGTTCTCACCTTTGGAATAATATCGTTCGGCAGTGCTGGAGAAGCATAGCGCTCAAAATAGCAGCAGCTGCCATAGGCCGGGATGGAGCAGAGTCGAGTGAGTTGTGTTGTCAGTCATGGGAACATAAATCCAATTCCACCTGCAGATGAACATTCCCGAAATAGAAGAGGGTTGTCAACTAACAGAGGAGATGTATTGTGTGCATCTCTTTGGTGCACTGTTACTGCGCTCCCTTCGTACTGCATTAAGAAAAAAAAAAAATTAAAAGTTGCTGTGGTTTAGCTGTAGCTCGAGAGAGGAACCACTTCCTACTCTCTTCAGTAAATAACAGCTGGGAGAGGTTGGTTGCCTAATAACTGTGTACGCTGTTGTTTTGTAGGTGAAATACAATCCGTCTGCAGGCAAGCCACCCCGACGCGAAAGCGTGCTGCTCCCTCGGTTGGGGAGGGAAGTTCTGCCAGCCTGGGGAGGACGCGAAGGGCTGCAGGAAGGGCGCCTGGGGAAGGCTGGTGGAGGGGCAGGAAATCTCGTTGGAGGCTTAACAAAGCCGACTGGTCGTGGGGTAGGAAATTCGGTAGCGGCCCGAGCCGAGGGAGGGGCCGCAGGCTGGCAGGAGGGTTGCCGCTGCTGGAGGGGATGAAGTTCAGCGCCTTTCTGAATTTTTAACCGTGAGGATCCTGGTGAGCGCTCCTGAGGCATTTCAGGTTCAAAGTCCGCCCGTGCGCAGGCCTTTTTCCTGTAGTTTGAGAAGCCAAAGAGTCTCTGGTGCAGCTGTTTTTCTTTTAAGAGCTTCCTGAATCTGCTAGCTCTCTGCATTTAACCGTTTTTCCTTGATTTAATCATGTCATCCCTGAAGCTGTTGTCCCCTGCATAAATAAAGCCTTCCTCCTTCATGTTTTCCATGTGCGGAGTGCTGTGATATGCTGTAATTATGGGTTCACGTTCCTGCGGGGACTGATTGTATCGCGCCAGCCCGAGCGCTAGTGGCCGTGGCTCAGGTTTTGGGCTGCCAGGCAGAGCAATGCGGCTGATTTCTGTTGAGAAGGTGTCCAAATGCTACTTGAATTTTTTTAAGTGCATACAAGGTAAAAATTAATCAAATGCAATATATTTTTTTTTTAAATCACTGCAAAAGGGCTCTCTGTTGGCTCCGTGTTTCTCTCCGTCTTTCTCTTGTTGGCCGCTTGCTTGCTGCGAATGGTATTGCACTGTGAATTCCTATTCCTTCAAACTCAAGAGACGAGGGACCTGCTGGCTTAACCTGTAGCCTTGTGCTGATTAAAAATAAAATGTAACGGCTGGGTGGGAAGAAGGCTGGTCTTGGGCATTTTCCACTTAATCCTATAACAGTATTTGAGAGGCTTTTGTCCACAGCTTCCGTATTTGTTCTGCTTAATGTTGGCTGATACTGGAGCTTGCTTGCAGGTGGCATCTGACCAGGAGTATTTCTTCTTCCAAGTGCTGGTAGCACCAGGCAATCATAAGTTGTAGAATTCTTAAAACTTTTGGGTTTTTTACATTTTAAAATACTAGGCACTTCACCCTGGGGCCTGCATAGTTACGTAGACCAAACTTAAGTGAGATTGTCCAAGTCAAAAACCATTTTCGCTAGCAGTGTTTAATTTTGTCTAACAAAAATAGAGGAGGATGAAAGTTGACAGTGCTCTTGCTCTTGGTTCTTACACCTTCCTTCCAGGATAACGGCGTTATCCTTGTTAGCATCCTGATTTAAAGGGTTGCTGTGGAACTAGTTGTTGGAGTAGAAAGCTAAGGAGCGGTGAACCTGTTACATGATCCAATACTTGTCCCCAGTGCCTGCGTGCATTCCGTTAGACCGTAGGAAACGAGCATGAGAAAGAGCTCGGGGAGCAGCGAGCTTGCTGGCAGACTTGTCGCCGAGTGCTCTTTTCAAGGTTTTGCGAGCTGTATAAATGTGCTCGGAAAGAATGGATTCGTAAGCGAGAGATCATAAATTCGTGACCTCTTTCACCAAGAGCTGGCAAGTACCCCTCCAGGAATGAGAGTTTGCTTGGTTCTTTGCATGACCAGATTTACAGAAGATTCAGCTCTAATCCCTTTCTATAAATATTATTAGTTTGCTTTCCTGGCTTATGCGACACTGAAACAGATCTCATTAGGAGTGGGCTTTCTGTAGCATTTGAAGGCTTTTTCCGTTTTCTCCCGGTAGTGGTTGCTGCTCCGATCTTACGAGGATTGTCCATGCAATTCAGACTTCGTTAGCTGGTCTGAGCGAGGACAACCATGCTGCTGTACGTAGGTGCTAAGAGGAGAGTCGAAATTGCGTTGCCACAAGCCAGCTTGGCTCTCAGGATGCTGCGGACTCCCGCTGTCGTCTTCTGTATGAAGTGACCCATACTTGGTGTTTCAGCGGTGGAAGGAGCTTTGCCCTGCGCTCCCGCCAGGGCTGGTCCGTTGTGGGGGGCGCGGGTTCAGATGATCTGCGTTAATCCCGGTGGCTGGGCACCAGCTTGCTTTGCAACATGCTCAGCAGGCTCCGAGGCACCCGAGGTACCGGCACGGTTCTGGCGTTGCACCCTGGCTGTGGGTGACGGGGGTCCCTGGGGGGTGCGCGGGCCGGGCAGCAGCGATGCTCTGTCTCTGGGACAACAGATTTCAAGAACTTCCCAAGTCTCTGACCCCAGATTTTTAGGAGTGCCAACATGACTGTAACGAGGCAGTTGAGATATTTTTTTCAACGCCAGATTAGTAGGGAAGCAAGCTGTTGCTTCTTAAGAAGCTTTCGATAAAAGATACAAAAAAGGGTTATTTAATAAAGTATCATTCGGATGCCCTTTTCTAAATATGTTTTTAAAAAAGGCCTATTTCTGTGATGCTCTCAAGCACAGCAAAGCTTTATTATGTGAGTACTTTTGCTATAAATACAGGGGCTGGAGATTAAGAACAAGCAGTAAACGGCTCTGTTAAACCAGCGAACACACGTTTTGTGGTGCCATCTCATAGTCCTAAGTAATTTTTCTTAATATTTCAGAGCGTGAAGCTGCGTGTTGAAAGCATTGCCATTTTGTTATCCGCTGCTGCGGCTCGCCTGGGCAGGGATGGTGCCGTGCTGTGCCGCCTGGGCTTTTGTCCTCGCGTTCGTGGAAAGACGGCGGGTCCGGCGCGGCCGGCGGAAGATGCCCGGTTCTGCGGAGGCATCTTCTGGCGGAGCGCAGCACGTTTGCAGCGGGGTACGGGGCCTGGGGTTATCGCCTGAGGGACAGAGCGATGTTTTAGCTTCAGGAAGCAGAGACCGATGGTTGCTGACGTGCTGCTGCCTTTTTCGTGGAGTCTTTTAGACTTTTTTACACTTTAACTTGTTTAGAACCTGCCTTTGAACACCAGGTCTGTTTTAACAGGTTTGGGTTGTTTTTTTTTTGCCGGGGGGTGAAGTGAAAAAGCTACTCAAAAGGCAGGGTTTAGTGAGGATGATGCAGATGGCGCTTCTGATGCAGGCTTTCTCCACGCTCATCCATGGAGTCTACGTACCTCTGGCAGCGAAGAAAAAGAACAATTTATGTCAATTTAAAACGATCTGGCTTAGTTCTGGTTTGTTTCACGTGTTATCTCATCAGGCTCCAGCTGCAGCACCCTCCCCTGTCTCCCTTACAGCTGCAGCCTCGGAGGCTTTCTCGGGAGGGGGCTCAAGGCGGACGCCCCCCGGACGGAGGCGCGTGGAAGGAGGGGCTGGGAACCTCCTGCCCGTCCGGCAGCTGCGGGCTTTGCTCTCAGCAGTTGTCTCTGGATTTTAGCCCAGAGAGTAGGGTTGATACGAAAGGGAACAAACGCCTCTCTGTTCCAGTACGCGGGCTGGTAGATATTGCTGCCTCGTGGGCTGGACTGGAGTGAGTCTAGCGGGTGTCTTAATGCAGCAGATTTCTTGGAAGGGTAAGAGGACTTGACGTTTTGCATCTCGTCTTAGCGGTGCCCCTCTTTGTCTGACAGCCAGGTCAGAGCTGCAGCAGCTGATGATGCTCAGAAGCTGCAGGTAGGAGGCCGGTGCTGATGCAGGGCTGGCCCGTGCTGCGACTGTGCCTACAGCCTGCCCGTCCTGGTCCAGGCGTGTAGCACGGGACGTCTGGCATCTCTTCCACGGGGCAGATGTGCCGCACAGGCAGCAGATGGTTAATGCAGCTCTGTTTCTATCTCGGGCTCTTGCGTGACTCCCCAGTGTGCTGCTTTATCACAGAACAGGGTCCTGCAGGTGCACGTGGGGTTGGTTTGCCCTCCCAGCCTTACCAGGCAAGTAATGGGGTTGGCACACGTTAAGTTTGCACCTTTCAGACTACGTAACTCTGCAGTCCTCGTGGCGAGCAAGCCCACAACGCCGCTGCTGCTTCTCATTTTTAATGGCAGCAGCAGCTTAAAATGCCCCGATGTGTGTGAGCCCGTCTGATCTTGTTGCCTTCAGCGCGCTGGAGCGAATGCTCTTGCTGTTTGGACGAGAGAGGTTCGAAGAATAAATAGATGACTATTTCTAATTCTAATTTATATTGTTTCCTGTGAAGCTGTCCCCTCTGCAGGGGAAACACGGCAGAGCCATAACAGGAACAAGCAAACATCCCGCGCTTCCTGGTGACTGTAATGACTCTGCTGACTTGAAATGCATCATTGCTTTAGTCTATCACTAGCTGACTTTTATCTAGGGTGTTTTTTACTGTTAATGATTAGACATTAAACAGTTCCCTCTAGAAACAAGCTCTGCAGCTACTTGCCCTCGCAGAGCCTGCAGCATCTGTTGCAGTGCTGTTGCCATGAAAACAGGCCGGGCCCCAGCAGCAGCCCTGTTATTGCCCTGTGGCCCCTTGCAGCACCAGCTGTAGTTACCCAATTGTTTTTATCGCACCTTAAAGGAAACCCAAGCTTGCAAAAGCTTTACCTAAAATAACAGCGTTCATGTTCTCCGTTGCCTTTGTGCTTTCTTCCATTAAATATTCTAGCATGAGCTGGATGCTGCTCTTGTAATAGGTAGAGAGGGTTTCATCGCGGGTCAGGCCTCGGAGGGGTCTCGGTAGCCGCCTGTTGGCAGGGGTTGGCTGGCTGTTGGAAATGCTGAGGTGACTGCCTGTCATCACGAATTAAATGCTAAACTCGTATCTGGAGCTTCGGACACAATGCAATGTAAACATCAATGCGAGGAGGATATTTACCCTTAAGTCAATGACAAATCTTGCCCGATGTCGGTGGAGCCAGGGTTTTATCAGAGGCGTTTTCAAAGGTATAAATTAAACATTGTGAAGGTTGCTGAAGAAAGGTTTATTAGGAAATCGCAGCTCTGTAATTGGGCCCTGGGCACATGCCCCCTCCAAGCTCTGTTTTTTGTGTTTAAAAAGAAACACACCAAACCAAAAAAAACCCTGTTGTGGTCTAAAACTCGTTGGGCTGTGTGTGCGTGAGGGTAGCAGTGCGGCTGTAGCTGCGATGAGGCCACGGAGCAAAGGGTTTGGGATCTTTGCACAGCCGCTTTCGTGTCCTGCCGTCGTCGCTCGTGCCCTGCGGGGCGGTGTTCGTGGAGCCGGCGCTCCTCAGGTCCTGCGTGGTAAACCCGTGCCAAAGATTTCCTCGGTTTCCTTCTGGCTCTTGTGCGATGGGTCCAAATTCCGCATTTTCTTTTTCAGATTTCGTTATCTGCTGCTTGACAAAGGAATGCAATGCAGCAGTTTTCCTAACCTAAATAGTGATTCTGAATGACTGTATTTCCAGCTCCCCTTTAACTTGTACTTAATTTAAGTGTGTGGGCTTTTTAATTTGATCGTTGTGGGGAGGAACAGAAAATGAAATGCTGCAGATATGCCTTCCTCTTCCCTTTCTTTAGTTAAATCTCTCTTTGTCATTCTTTTTCTTTTTGACTTCCATGAGTTGCTCAAGCTATTTTTCTCGAGTTTCTTTTGTTGTAGCTTCTATATCGCAGTCTTACATCTTTAGAAATACATAATGCATGTATGTGACTGCTTCCTTGCCTTCACCGCATCGTTGTTGTCAGCATATGACAAATAACATGTGATTGATGGCTGACTAAGCATTCTGAATATTTCTTCATTCTTTGTGTGCCTAATGATATATTTTTTTCCTCGCGCGCAGGGAGGCACGAGCGGATGGCATCTCTCGTGCCGACGGAGCCATCTTCAGACTCGGATATGAAATTGCACCGAGTGCGGACAGGTGCTCTGCCTCCCTGGCGGGAGTCAGCCTTAAAGCTGGCCGCCCATCATAGCTGCGACGCTGCTAATCGTTGAATCCGTGTGACGTGTCCCTCGTACTTACTGGGTGACTTTAAATAGTTCTGTAATAGCCAAGTCTAGCCTGGTTTCAAGCAGGGAGAAAATAGTGCCCGTGTCTGTCAGCATAAAAAGGGTCTTTGCAGCCATATGGCTACTATGTCTGCCTTCATTAAACGAGAAAAAAAAAAAAGTGTGAGGTGCGTCAGCTGGTTGGATCAAAGCCTGATGTTCAGAGTAGCAGGCATTCCCTGCAGGAACATTTTAATTGCTGAAAACTCTCTCTGTTTCCTTTTTCAGGAGAGCTGTCCTTTTTTCAAGCCGGAGAGCGCATCTGCCTTTGTGCTGAAGAAGGTGGCGTGAACGCTCTCTGAGCAGGTATGTTTATGCAGCAGTACACCACAAAGCCGTCCAAACCCTCTCTCCTGCCTCACGGTTAAATTTTCCACATCTTTGTATCCTTGACTCCCCAAACCAGGGATATCTTGGGATATCAGGGATACAACGAGGTGAGTAGTGTGAATGCGACAGCAGCAGGCTCACAGTCCCCTTAGCGACAGTTTGACCAAGGTAGGGTGTTAAGTGTCTAAAATCGCCCCAGGGTCACACAGAAAGGTAAGACGTAGCTGTTCCCTCTAAGTTGGAATGGTTTTTCTGAATTACGTTCCTTTTCTGTGGTGACCGTTACCATATCACAGTATCACCGCTCTTTAGATGTTATAATATTCTCTGGGGGAGACACAGTTGTGCCATGCATTATCTGCCATACAATTCCAGGTGAAAAGGTTAAAGTTTTGATAGGACGATATAAAGGTACCTTCAAAGTTATTCATTAAAACTGACCTACCTTAAGAGCAGCTCTTCCAAAAGGCATTCACGCTTCCATCCTCAAAGCAATGTATCGGGCAGGGGAGCGTTAGCAGAGTTGCTTGTTGCCTCTGACTTGCCTCTGGGGCAGAAATTGTTTTCTTAAGAGATGCCAAGAGCGTGTTGGTCTTCAGCGTCCTTCCCTGGGGCTGGCTTTGGAGCCTCCAAGAGAGGGCAGTGTGTCCCTGGCAGCTGGACCACGCAGCATCAGCTGCCCGGCGCGCGCCTTCTGCTCGTCATCTGAGAAACCGCGTTGGTCTCCAGAACGCTGGGAGAGCCCGAGTCCTTGAAACTATTTGAAATGAGTAATTGACTGGCAGACTCATTAGCAAATGTATTAGGAGCTGTGTATCGTCGTGTGACTATTGGTCCTTTCCCCAGACCGTGGCAGGGATACGGCAGCGCGTCCTCTTGCCTCACTTTCCTAAAAAATGTCCCCCGTCTGTCCCACTTGCGTCATTTTGCCCTACTTTTTGCACTTGGTATCTCCTCCAAGAGGGGAACGATGTTCGTGGGGTCAGCATAGAGCTTTGCTGTGAGTCAGAGTCAACTGGAGACTTAATTCAAAACAGAAGGAATTGGGGAGAAGAACAAAAAAAGGAAAACTAACGGAGGTTGTTATATTGTAATATTTTGCCTTAGGGCTCCAAACAGGAAACACTTATGCCAGTCTCCATCTCAAAAGCAAATCTTTGTTCGCTAAAGAGGCAGATTTTTACTGAAGTACGGAAGCATGCATCTCTCCCCAGCCCAGCGTGCTTTTTTTTCCTTTTTAAGCTATTTCTGCAGCAGGGCCCGTGAAGGAGTTGTCGCTGCTGGGTTTGGCCTCTGTTTTCAGGACCCATTTGTGAACCCTTTCGTTTCGTTCAGCTCTGTGTGGTGAGCAACCAGCGGTTCTCTGCTGCCCGGCAGGGCTCTCGCAGCACCTAGCTGGTGTTTAGGAAGCGGTTTGTAATCCTGTCAATTTTTGCCCAGTTCCTAAAGTTACACGAAGCCACCTTTACTGGTGACGTACGTCTTGCAGAAACGATGCTGCCCTGGCCTAGTAATCACTGATACATCGAGAGCGCCCTGTTTCCCAGGGTTCGTTAAGTTTAGGTTTTTTACTAATTGACTGTATAAAATTGCTTGATAGCCCCTAGAAGATAGGGCACTTGTATAACATGGAAGCACACTGAAATAACCTCAAAAGTTGCTTTGAGATAAAAACGTATCCCAGGAGAAACATTCACGTTTAAGACAAAACTATTAACCTTGCTTCTAAATCCCTCCTCAAGGCATTTGTCGTCTTTCCCTTCTCGCTGTCTGTAATGGCAGAAGGAGGTGAACTTTACCCATCCGGTAGGAAAGGGGGGAAGATCCCCTCCCTGGGGTGTGCTTTATTGCTAGCTCGGAAGCAATGCTGGTTTGTCATTATTTTTTTTTTTTGTTGGGGGTTTTTAGTTATTTGAAGTCAACAGCCTGTTGATGTTTAGGATTTGTTTTACTGCAACGGTTCCTGAATTGGTGGTGCAGCCTATGAAAATAGCTATACTTTATGCCGCTCAGCTGCTTGTCATAATATTTAAAAGCAAATGCCTGCGCACTTTTATAATGGCACTTTAAGAATTACAAACCTCAGCATCCCATCTGTGTTTCACTCTGGTATTTACAGTGTAATGAATTCTCCCTGGCTGCTTCAGCTGGATACTCTTTCACCTCCTCTTCCTGTTGCAAGCAGTTGTTAAGTTGGTGTACGTTTTAAAATTCCTCCAATTTTTAGGAGGTTGTCAGCGACATAAAAGAACTTCTTGTATTGCTTATTTGCCTGGCAGAGGCACTGAGCCAATCTGGTTATGTTAAACCTAAGCATCCTTGGGGTAAAGAGGTGTATTGTCACTGGTTTGATGGGTTTATAACAGCTGGAAGCATTTGCTAAAACTGGAAGAATTTTTTTTTTAGGAATAAGCTTTCTCTATAAGCAAACATTTTTTGCTGCAGACATAGAGATTTTTTTGTTGCTATTCTTAATTTGTCCTCTAAAAGGAGGAAAAGGTGATTTTTTTTTTGGATGAAAGTAAGTTGGAAAGTCCAGAAACATATCTAGTGTATCTCCTAGCAAAAGCAGGCTGTTGCTATAGCGCATTTTTGTTCCATTAGTGCTTGTACATTTTTAAATTTAATTTTCCAAACAGCTTCAGGAAATTGGCATCCCATAAGTAAAACTTTTAAAAATAGCTCTGTTACTGCTGAAATAAGTCCTGTTATTTCCATGGACTGCTGTCCTGAGTGTATTACTGGCTCTCTAAAACCTTGGAAGTGTTTAACGAGATACTGCTAAGCAGAGTTGTAACCCCGAATATTTACTGAGGCATTAGTTTGTCCCGTTTCTTTAAAGAATGAACTCTTGCAAATGGAATGCTGCTGTCTGCAGGGTTTATTTTAAACTTTTTCCTCTTTTGCTTAGAGGAAAAACAAAGCCTGAGTAGGAATGCGTGATGGTGTAGTAACTGTCCTGAATACCCCGGGCTGCTCAGCAGACGCTCGGCTTGCTGCGCAATGGCCGGGTGGGTAAACACGGTGCCCGTGTACCGCGCTGCGCTGCTCCGTGCTAGCCAGCCTTGTTCACCTCTGCTCCTTCTCCGTAGATCGATGAGTGTTGAAGGCATTTCACACTTAAACTTCAGTTAGGAGTTACTCTCTTTACAGGGCTGGGTGGCCTAGAGTTGCACCTTCCCCCGTGTGAAACCGCTCGTGCACAGACGCCTTTGTGCATGACGCTGGGGTGCCGGGCTGCTCTCTGTCCTCCAGCAGCACAGCTGGTAGCAATGCTTCCCCCGGCTCTGCTCGGGGACCCTGAAGGAGCTGAGCTTCGCCGGGAGCAGCTGCGGGTCAGCTTTGCCTTTGGAGGGACTTCAGCTACACGTGTAGTACCATGGGTCCCGTCAAATGGTTTCGGGGGCTCTCGAGCTTGAGGCACAGATCCCTTGAGGTGTGAAGCACTGCGGGACATAGGGAAGGCCCCTTTTGCTCGCCTCTCCTCCAAGCCTTTCCTTTTTAGGACTTAAAAAATGTTCCAGAGCAAGTTGCCAGAACAGACTTCCTAGCAACTTCACAATTAGCGATTTGCTTCCAAAAGCAAATGTGCGCTGGCTGTGGCAGCTGTTACTTAGCAAAACTCCTGGGCCGTGTGCTGGAAAATGGCAGGAGTTCTGTGGACGGGGAAAAAAGAATCTGCTCATCCCTTGGAGGAATTAATGGGGAAAAGTTAGGCTTTAAAGCTCTCTCTTTACCATGGATATTTTGCATTGGTTGTCCAGATGCAATTGTTTGATAATGATTTACTATTTATAGGTATATATTTTTAGAGACATGACACAGTCTACCTCTGGACCACGAGCTTTTGCCTATTAGTGCTAAGTAGCACAATTAAGGCCGGCGTTGGTTATCCCATTAAGCTGATTTAATTTCGAGTGTGAGCTGAGCAACTTCACCTTCAGTAACGCGTTTCTCTCCCTTTAACTTCGCTACCACGTCAGCACCGGGGGAACCTGAAGGTCTGGCGTGGGTCTGCGCCCTGCTTGCCCGGAGTGAGAAGACGCGCAATGCTGCACAGCAGGTCGTTACCTCGGAATTGCAGCACTGCTCTGAATCACGGTCCCGTGCTGATGCATCTGGGTGTCGGTTCGTTATCTGTCGGTCAGCAGTACCTGCCAGGAATGCTTTCATTTAGCCCCGTGGTACGGCATGTAACAGTTCCCGAGTTCCTCGCTTAGGGATCCATCAGGCGTCTTAAAAGGAGCCTTTTGCTCTTTGACAGCTTCATTTTCTGTGAGCTGTTCTGCGTTACCTAATGGCGCTGAACGAGGTCGTGTCGTCCACTGGGCCGGGGAGGCCGGAGCTCCGGACCAGCCCCGCCGCCGAGCTGCCTGCTGCATCGCGCTGCTCGTGTCGGAGCAGGGCTCCCTTCTGGAAGGGGAATATCGAGGCTGTTCTGCACAAAAGGCATGCTGACTGGCTCTGGTTTTTTTAAAATGCATGGGCTCTTTAGTGCTCGAAATCTTTGAAGTCCGATAGCAAAATGAGCAGACTGCAGGCTGGAGTTAGCCTTTAGAGCCTGTGCAAATGCAGTTTTTCCTAGTTCTCACTTTAAAACCCCCAAGTCAGGTTGTCAAGAACATTGCAAATGAAGGGCGACGTGCCAAGGTTGGTGTCTTGTTCACCGTATGAATGCAGCATCTTTGACTTTTATGCTTTGCCACGTATTCGAGCATCCTTTAAAAATCCTAAGGACTAGTAACAGAATCAGCAGTCACTCGCTACGGCAGGAGGAGGTTTTGAATCTTTTATTCCTAAGTTTCTCTCTAATCTTTTCATAGAACTTTTTGCTAATCACAGTTGGAATAGCTGATAGCCTCGGCCGCCTGCCTGCTCCGCGATCTGCCGGATCTTGGAGTGTCCGAGGGACGTATGGCAAGTTCCTCCTGCCGGTGAGCTGGCCGATCCTCGTGGAAAGGCTCTGCTGCAGAGACTGCCTCCCACGGCGTTCCTGGCACCGCAGGGTTTCTGGTGGGCTGGAATGGATGATCTGGCAGCTGCAGGCTCCGGCCCTGGGAGATGCTTTGCATTACCAACTGTTGCCGCTTCCAGTTAGTTCGGAAAGGAATTCCCCTCCTTGCTGCCCACAGTCACTCCAGGTATCTCTTAAAGTGCTGGTACTTGCATTGCTAGCCGCTTGCATGTTTGCAGAGGAGGCTTGAGCAAAGGGTTCTGGCCCGTGCCGTAAACGGGGCATAGGTCAAGAAGGTCCAAACAAGACAAGGGTTTATTCCAAACCTGTTGGTGTGACAAATTCCCATGACGAGTAGCTGTTTCTAATGAGTGGTAGAGCCACTCCGAGTCTCGCAGGACGACTTTTAGGTTCTTGGTTCAGGCGTTGTTGCCAGCAAGGGCTGGTGTGCAATATCCGCCTGGAGGAAATGGCAGCCTGCTTATCGGCGGGGTAGGAAACGGTACAAGTGGGAGATAGGGGAGCGTCTGCTGTGAGCCTGGCCGTCGGTGCGCGGGGAGGTATGTGCTAAATAGCGAGTGCTGTACATCGTGTGTCGGGGGCCAGCTGACTTACCGAGGGCCTTTCGCCAGCTGGGAGGTGCCGGCCGGCGCGGCCTGATGAGGAGCACTCCGCTTGATTTACCTCCTTGGCTCTAGCGGTCTTGTTTTCGATGTCAGTAAACATGAGTGTGTGCGGTCACGCTTCGCTCGGTCACGCTGCCGGGTATCGTGTTCTTTACCTTTGCACTGGGAGAAGCGTGGAAGGAAGGCGGGGGCAGAGTTTATTCCAGCACACTGAGGTCAGGCTTGTTTTCCCTCTTTGAGCAAGAACAGAGCAGCCCCTGGAGTCAGATTCTGCAAGCCTATAAACAAAAGGCTCGTTTCTGCGGAAAGCCAAAGATGGTATTGTGTTCATCTGGAAAGTTGTTGGGTTGTTTTTTCCCCTGCTGCAAACTGTTCCTCGTGTACTAACCGCCAGCTCCAAAGTCTGGGCAGGAGAAATGCCGATGGTGAGAATCGGGCATAGTTTGGGGTGTTTGCAGAGCTGGCACTGATTGCAAACCAGAGGAGGGGGCAGCCGCTCCTGCAGCGGTGCTGGCCCGTGCAGCGTGACTCCAGCCTCGCAGGTAGCCTTCCAGCAACGGGCCAGCCTACGGGCACGTCTCCTGCCCAGCTTTGCAGAGGCCGCGAGCCAGCGCTGCAGAGACGGACGCTCTGGGATGATGGGGTGTTAAATCTCCTCGCAGAACCGGAGCTGTGTGGCGGGGGGGGGGGTGGGGGGGGTGGTCCCGCCTGCTGCATGGGGGCTGCTCAGGGACTGCCTGCAGCTGCGGAGCCTTCTGCTCCGGTTCTGGAGTAGTCCTCAAAGTAGTGCCTGCAGAAAACCTAAACAGCTCTTCAAATGGTGACTGATGTAAAATTTAAAAATTCCAGAAGTCTCTGTGTTGCTTTTAAAAGAAAAGGAAAAGAAAGAGCAATCAAGAAGGCAGGTGCATTGACAAAGTTCAAGGAAGAACAATGCAAATAAAAATAAAGAATGTGTGTAACGTCATTTCAGGTTTTCACTTTAGTTACAGCTTCAGGACTTCATTTAGTCAAAAGGTAGATTTGATTTTGGGTGGCTTCTCTTTAAATGAGGCGTCGAGCTCTCTCCTGCAGCTTGGAGGTGGCAGCTGATTCCCGTAGCAGCTTGGCATTTATCAGCTCTTACAGAGCACCAGAGGCACTTAAACAACTGCACATACTTCCCGGGGCCAAGCTACTTGCTATTTAAATCTGTTTGCAATTTAGAAGCCGTAATTATTTTTTCACACTATGAAATCACATATAGCTGGAAGAGTTGGGAGGCAATGGAGAGGGGGGATCGCAGCTGAAGGCTGGCTTAGGGCAGCCTGGGATTTATGGGGGCAAGTTCATCTTTGTCAGCAATTAGCAGGGTATTGGGAAAGTCATCTTCATTCCTTTCCCTTACAAAAGGCACACCGTCCTGTAGGGAAAGGGCTGAAGAGCGTATTGACTTTCTGAGGGCTGAAATGCCTCCAGGCCGCTCATCGCACCCCCTCGCTGCAGAGGCTTACTAACCCCTGCTGCAGGAGAGGCAGGAGCTGCGTCTCCTTGGGATGCAAATGCCTCCTTGGAGGCAGAGCGAGGGGATCGCGGAAAGCGCTGCCCCTGAGGACTTGTTTTCCCCTGTTCCTGGTGGCCTTTCTCACCTGCAGGACCTTTCAGGTGCTGCTGCCCTTGTTTTTCAGCTCCACAGTCCTGTGCGTGCTCCTTGCCCGTGCTTTATCCTGGGAGGGGCATGCCGCTCGACTGACAAAATCCCCTGGATTTCAGTCCCTTCGAGTTTATTACCGAATTCTGAAGGGGGATCAGGCAGGCCCCTGCTGCTTTAGCAGGAATGATTGCAATGAGCGAGGCCCCAGCCTGGGCATTTGCTATTTCGGGCCGGGAGGAAGGCGCTGGCTCCTCTCCACCTGCTCTGCCCGGCGCAGCTCTGCTCCGGCCGAAGCCCTGGCGGGGTCCGGGGCTGCCTCGCGGACGATGCTGCGGAAAGCTTGGGTTGCTGGTCCCGGAGGAGGGACGGGTCGGTGGCGGTGGGCTCGGAGCCCGTCAGAGGCCGATGGCAAACCCTGCGCCGGTTGCTCTGTGTCCGAAGTGTTTGCGCTTTTACCCCACGCTCCTTTTTGGTCTCTTGCTCTCCTAACCTAACACAAGTTGTGTTTCATCGTAAGGCTTTTTCTCTTGCTCTCACCTTCGTATTTGTGTGGATAGCTGGCATTTGCCACTCTTGTTTGGAAAATGATAGTTGTGAGAATTGCTATTCTCAAAAAAAAAAAAAAAAATTGATTTAAAAATGATCGTTTTGGCAAGAGGGCTATTTCTCACCCTTTGATTTACTGAAATCTGAGGAAGATAGAGGTGAAAGGGGCAAGGCAAGCCATGGCCTAAAACCCAGTGGAGACTAAATGACGTGGGTTTTACTCCTTTAAAAAAAAAAACAACTTGTTTGTGTTCAGACAGTAAGTGGAGAAAACAAGCAAGGTTGGGTTTCAGCTCAGATGGTTTCTTGGCATTAATCCCTAGCTCTGGCTCCCAGCAGCTCTGACTTCGGTGGGGTGAGCGGGGCTGACCGGAGAGGGTTGAGCAATGCCTTACTGGTAAGCAGGAAGGAGGACGTCCCGCGGAGCCGGGTAACGCGGGGTGCCAGGGGAGCATCCCAACATGTGAGAAAGCTAAACACGACTGGGTTTTTCTCAGGGTGTTTTTAATGCTTTCTTAAGGCCAGCTCATTCCTAGACCTTTTTTTTTTTTGTGCTCGTTTCTTGAAAACTAAGCTTGGCTGTGTTTAGCCAGAGGACTCCTGGCTTCTTCGCTAAAACGCTGCTATACAGCATTCCCCCCAAAAATATGAAGGTGCAAACACCTCTCCCGCCATGGGGGACTTACGCTCAGCATCTGTTGGCTGTAGTCCCGTAGTTGGACTGCGGTGAAATCTAGAGCAGAATATTCGAGTGAGCTCTCATCCAGTGGCTGAAGCATTCGTTATCTCCAGTGTCAGGTTATTTATAAAAACAAATGAAAATGGGCTCCCTGTCAGTGTGTGTCTGTTGTATGCAACAAAATAAAGATGTGCTTGGAAACACTGTAAAATGCAAACAAATCGATGTTCATTTCAAAACGTTCCTGGGACGTTGAGTTCTTTGGTGTGGAAAACTGATATCAGTAAAAACCGACAACTGCAGGGAATGCAGTGCCTTCCTTATCACACTAATGATTGAAGTAAATATTGCTGTGATAAAACCGCAGTCAACGGAGTAAAATATATTATTCCAAATTACAACTTCATTAATAATGTACCATCTGTTTAGTATATCAGTGATGGATCTCCTGAATTCCCGTTTCCTTTCCAGAAGGAATCGTAACTGGGATCCCCGGCAGCCGGCGCGCCCTACGAGACGGTAGCCGAAACTGCTCCACTGCAGGAAGAAGGTGAGCGAGAACACCTCTACCCTTGTGAAACTGGCCCTATCGTTTCATCGTTAGTTTGCCTTCCATCGATGGTTACGTTTTACCTGCTACAGCGGGGAAATGCCGCAGCAGATAATACCGTGGTGGTGGTGGTGGTGGCCCAGCTACGTTAGCTATTCCGAGGTGCTCTTCCGATCTGACTCTTCGTGCTCCTGCCGGTCTGAGACAAAGGCTGGCGATTACGCGCTGCCCACACGGAGCGACGTTCTGCTCGTTATGTAACAGTAATCCACCTCCTTAATTAGGGGAGAAGATCTCTAGATTCCAGAGAAGACATGTCCCTCTTAGTCAGAAGGCGTGAGGTGTGTGTGTGTGGGAGCCTTGTTCTCGTTGGGAGCCAAGGGAAGCAGCAGGCTGTAACTGCTGTAGCTGGATGATGAAGTGCAGTTTCCTTTTTTATCTAGCCTTTGCTGGAACGTACGTACGTGTTAACCGGTAGCACGCGAGCAGGAGATGCTGCAGATGATGGCTTTTTTATTCTGTATAATAGCGGCTTTGCTCTGTGCTGGAGTATTAGATGCTGCGAATGTCCTGTCTTCTCCCTGCCCTCGAAGCAGAACGGTCAGGGTAGAGGCGGGAGCTTCCACACGTGGTTTAAGGTGCGTGCCTCGCTTGTCCTGTGCTGCTTTCTCTCATCTTTGGCTTCACATTGATCCCGCTGAAGCCATTACTTTCTGGAAGTATGTGACGAGGCAAAACCGTAATGGTTTTTGTCCATTCTGCTGAGGACAGCTCTTGCAAATCACCTTGTATTCCATTAAAATTATTAACTCGTCAGTTCCAATCTTCCCTATACAAACAATCAACACTAAAACATTGTCTGGTAGTGCTGACTAACCAGTCCTGTAATTACTAATCTCCAGTTAATGAAGCAGCGTGGTGATTAAAGCCTCATGACTTTTCTATAGAAGAAATAAGCTAAATATCAGTTGTGCTGTTCTAAATTGCCCTGGAACTTGGTGTGATCTCAGAGCACAGCATAAATCATAGCGTTGTTCTGGAAGTTTTAGACCAGTTTGTCCATTTTGTTGATATTTTCCCTGTGTGCCCCCAAATGCAATATTTAAATTTGATTTAAACTGGAACGATGCCTGTAGCTGTAGCTTACTTTCTAGTAAGCCTCACTGACCTCACTGCGTAAAGGAGATGGGCCACATCGGACAACTAACTTTAGGAAGGAAATGATGGTGAGATTAAGCATGGCATTCGCTCTGCTCCGACTTCCTAGAAACGGCGTTTCACCGGCGCGTTTCCACTGCTTCCTTTTCCAAAACAGTTTCTGCAGTTTTTCACACAACCTTGTCTTTACGCATCTTTTTTCTTCCGAGGTCTCGAATCTCGCCTGCCGTACGGATGGCAGTGCTGTGGCATCACGCATGACACGACACAGTTGGGTCTAACCACATCCCATTTGTCCGTCATCGCCCCGCTGGTCACCAGATGCTGACTTTTCAGTGCAGCTGCTTACATGAAATACTTAGACATCTTTTCAGTAGGTTTTAAAGAAATTATATCTGTTGCTGCTTGGAACACTCAATAGCTGAGAATTTCACCGGAGGATACGGGCTGCCGTATGCGAGCGTTGGTGTCGCCTTTCTCTGGTCGCCTCCGTCTTCGTAGGGTAATTGTTGGCGCGAGCGCTTGCCGTGGAGCCTCAACAGTCCCTTCGGGCATCGCAGTCCTTTTGTGAAATCCTATATTTCCTGTCCCATGGGTGAAATAGCAGCAAGGTAAAAGAACTTAGGCTTGGTGAGATGACAAACCCGTAGCTGAGAATAGAGTATCGTGCTCACATACCTAGAGATGGATTATCTTTAGATCAAGGGTGCTGTATTTCAAAGAAGCGAAGGAGCGTTGCTTGCTTGCTGTTACTGCGCCCGTTGGGATTGAAGGGGCAGGAGGCTGAGCGCGTTTCGAGCCTCCCCGGTTTCGGGAGGCGTTCGACGTCCCCGCTGGGGCTTTGGGGCGAAGCGGGCCAGGCTGACGCTGCTTCGGGGCAGGAGGGAAAGCCGGAGAGGGGACCAACGGTTGCGGCAGCCGCTCGGAGGAGTTGAGATCTATGTGACTCCAAAGCCAGCGGTGCTGTGTTTCCGCGGATGTCGCGGCGAGGCTTTTGGAGGTGGAAACGGTGGCTAAACGCCCGCCTTTGTGTGCCTTTTGGGCATCTTACCTGCTGAAACCCAGTTCAGAGGGGAAAATCCCCATCAGGAGTGGCTGCCTGCAGTGAGCCGCTCCGAACTGCAGAGGTCTCTCTTAAGCCACCTAAGCCTTTGGAGTGTTTCACGTTTGAAAGCTGTTGTTATGCTGTGGCCTTTTAATATTAAATAATGTACATACATTTTAATGAAACAAACTGTCACGCTGCCAGTGCTTTAATTGCAGCTACAGCTAACAGCGGGTCCGGCCAGCCCAGCGCAGCGAGGCACGAGAGGGGACGCGACTCCTTACGGGCCTCCCTGCAGCGCCTGGGAGAGTCAGCGTAGGCTTTGCAAGGAGGAGGATGGCTTTTCCTGCTGCTCTGAGCGCTGAGCCTGGCTCCGCAGAGCAATCCCGCTCTAGAGATGCCTACAAAAAGCGAGGTTTCTGCCGCCTCGCCGACCCAGCGGTGGGTGTCAGCAGATGGCAGCACCCTGCCCTGCGCCCGGTGTTATTTCTGGCCGGGAGATTCCTCGGTCCCCTGGATTCAACACCGCAGTCTAGACTTACTGACAGACAGGATTCTTCTCCTGTTAGGTAAGCAAGATGTAGACGCCCATTATGCAAATTCCCAGCCATGCTGTCCCTCGGTAACATTTTTCAAATTGTCTAAATAAGGTGCTGTTTCATACAAAAATTTGTCGGAAGACTTTTGGGCAGCTTTCAGCTGCCTTGCCCTCTAGGCATGATTTTTTTCCTTGAAGATAGGCAATCGGTGCAGACTGAGTGCTTTTTGCCCTTAGCAGCTGTCCAGAGGTGGAACAGGAGGAGGAGGCAGGCTGCGTAAAGAGCTCATGTTGTTCAAATAAGAAACTTCACGGCCAGTAGCTCTTGTCCCCGTCGCTGCAGGGCTGTTCATACAGGCATCTGCACGGATTCTAGTAAATAGAACATCGTTACACAGACTTAACGGGCCTTTTTCTGGCTTCTGAGCGCTGTCAGCGTACATCCCGGGGACGGGGAGGGTTAGAGGGTACAGCGACCCATCGGGCTGTCAGATCTGGACAGAGGTGTTGCCCCGCTCGGTGGCTTGTGTGACTCACGCCCTCCGTGTCCGAGGCCGAAGGAGGTGGGAATTGATCTCGACTGATTGTCCAAAGTGGCTGGAAATGTCTGTGGCATTTTGACTCTTTCTTTTTTTTTTACGGAGAAGATAAACGAGCCTTTCAGGCCCGATGACTACTGACTTATTCTCGCAGCTGTAGACCAGAGAGGCTCTCGTCATGTGGTTGTTACATGAGCACTGATTTCTGAGCACTTAGTATTTCTTCAAATGTTTTATAATGTGGTTCTGTAACTAATATCTTTCCTTCTGCCCCTCATCTGAAGTTGCTTTAGACTCCTCGAGCCTCAGAGCACACAGTTTGACACAAATAGCTGGGAAGCGATGACTGGAGGCTTAATAAGATGCTCGTTGGGTCAGTATCTGGCAGCCAACCAACAAGGCAGATTTTCAAATTGCTGTTAGTCCTGCATGGTGATCACATCTCTTCTCAAGAAAACATTGGAAAGCTTCCTAATCTTGAATTCACTGCGCAGGCACGTGATTTTCTGGGAATTGGCTTGAATGCGCTGCAGAATGGTTCATAAATACCTACATGGCCTAATATTAGATGATGGAAAAACAAGTACAGCAGGGGTTTTGTCTGTTTTCTTCATGGTGGCCCTTCAGCCGGCCCTGGTGGCCTCTCTTTTATACCAGCAGCTGCCAGCTTTGATGATGCTTCTGTTCCTTACCTATCTAAGAAAGGAAAACAGGCTGTATTTTTTTAAATTGCAATGCTACTCCTGTTTTACTGAGTATTATTTGTTTTGGGGCATAGTTAATTCATTAAAGATATTGTTTTTTAGCTGTTTTCAGGGGAAATGATAACACACTATGCCCTGCGGTGTCTGCAGAGCTGTGTTGTTTGGATGTTGAAGCCGATGTTGACAGCCAGGAGCAAGACTTTGTCCTTCGCTGCCCTCGCGGCGCCGGGTGGGACTCTCCCTTCCCGTCATGCTGGCTGCGATCCCGTCCCTTCCCGCGTGGGAAGGCTGTCCTTCAGCCGCCTCCCGACATGGGCTCTGCACCGTAAGGGCTGATTGCAGCCCGCGATGACTGGCGATACCATCTTTCATCTGCAGCTTCCCAATGCATCTCTGCTCTGGGGACCTTGCATGAGTTAAAACGTTTGCCTGCTTCCAGCAGCGTTATATAAACCATCTCCAGCTCGCCTTCTCATTTTGAAAGTGTATTTTCACATTTCTGCTTTAAGATCTGAGATAATGAAAGGGGGTGAGCGTTGCTGAGTCAGTTCTTACTGGCTCTGGTTTTTGTCCTTCCTGCCCTCCCACACGCTCCACCTGCGTGCCGCTAACCTTCAGCAGCGGCAGCCCCCGTGGGCTTTCCTCCCAACAGCTAGCGGTAAACAGAGCCTGCTTTCCTACTCTCCCGCTCCTTGGCCTGAGAGAGCAATCGAGGGTTTTTTGGGAGAGCCGTGGCTGAGGAGCGTTGGAGATCTGGGAAGGAAAAAGGGGGTCCCTGAAGTTTGGGCAAGCTGCTGCTCTGTCCTGCCGTTGCCAAACGGGCAAGCAGCCAGGGTGATTAAATCAGCCTTTCCTTCGAAACACCTAAGCTCTGGGTAAACACGAACATATCCTTATGGCCATTCCCAGCTGCAGAGCTGCGGTTTCGTTGTTTGACAGTATTGTATGCCAGGCGGAGGTGCCCGGTGCTGCCTGCTAGCCCAGGAGCTGACCAAGTTAGTCACACGCGACTGAGCAAACCTGACGTTTGGTTTGCTGTGCGAGATGCTGACGGGCAGGCAAGACGTTACCCATCACCGTTTAATGAGACGGTGTGGTGGCATCTATGGTGCCGGCCATATACATATCGGATTTGGGTTTGGTTTTTTTAGAAACCCATGGTGCTCTGGCACTGCTCACGGTATCGCACGCAGTCAGAGAGCCTCAGAGGCCTGTGCTAAACCAGGTTTGCCTGGCTTGTAATAAATTCTTTGAAGTTTAGAGCTGCCTAAGCACTTTTCTATCTGTGCAAAAATGCTTACTGTGATTTTTAAACTAAACCTTTTATTTTCTGGTGAGATAGGAAGCCCTGGTTGTGGGCTAACGGGAGGAACGGTTCGGTCCTGTGTGAACTTGTAGACAAGGTGGGGAAATGGTCTGTCCTGCTGTGAGATTCGGTCTGTTTGACATGCAAATCGCTGAGAGGGTGCAAGGGATTTAGGTGAATAATCCAACTGTCAATTGTTTCTGTAATTGATTTCTGACTTTCTAGTGTGAAAGCCCTCAATCTCTTATCTGAATCTCATTGAATTTGTGCTTTCAAGTTGCGGAAGATGAGTTGCATAGGCATATTGTCATTAAACAGGTTTGCTTGTTCTTTATCTGGTTTTTCTGAGTATAGATATATGTAGAAGTGCCTGAACAGCACTAACTGTGCGTGTTTCCAGCTGGGTTCCCATCCCAGCGCAGGGCGCACGTACAGCTGCGCTCTCGCTGCCGTCTGGACGGGCTTGCATTCCTCAGCCCTGAGGCCAGCATTCCTCTGCTCCTCTGCACCAGCTCATTTGTTTAGTATTTGTTTAAATTTTGAATCCCAGAACTGTCTCCAGATCACTTAAGCGACCAGACACCTTTATTAGCTGTACATGCAGCCCCCGCCCTCTGGCATTTTAAATCTTGTTCGTAGTTATTAAAATAAAATGGATATTGGCAACTTTCAGTTGCTTGCTGCTGTAATTCACTGGAATTAATCTGGAATCCCCAAATGCCATTTGATTGAGTAAAGGCAGTTGCAGTTTGCTTATTAGGCACTCAGCTATTTCAGTTAAAAATCTGAAGGGAAAGTTGCTTCTTTTAAGTCTTGATGGCAGCTCGGAGTGGAGATGTCCCCTCTGTTTTGGGTTTCTCCTTCTCCGCTCTGTGTACACAGGAGCTCATACGTGAGCTGTTCTTTCCGTAGAATTCAGCTTTTCTGCCAGTCCAGCCCGGGGAGGCTCGCAGCGTTGCTGTTGCACGCTCCCAGCCGTGCAAGGCCGCGGGGAAAACGTGTGTGCAGAAGTGCCTCGGAAGAGCCAAATTAGTCAGCAATTAGTTTGGGGGCCGTGCCTCTAAACCTGAAGTGCACCTCTGCTTTCTACCTATTGCTTTCCTCAGCTTGATTTATTATTGGGAACTGTTGGATGGAAATGGATGAGCCACATCCCCCGGGTCAGACCAACCTTTGTTGGGGAAATAAAAAACTCAAACCACGGACGATAGATCCTATTCCTCGGTGTCTTTGATGTAATTCTGAACTTGGTGCCTCCAGCCTGGGCTGGAGTTGAACTACGACAGCAGTGTTGGAATTCTTCATCGTTTTAAAAACTAGACATAAGTAGGTTTTTATGAATCCGACCTTTTTGTGTAACCGTGAGGACATGGCCAGGACTGTGCCAGGTACAGTAAATCATTGATCTGGAAGAAACAGGCACCCCCAGTACAAACAAATGAAGAACTTGAACTTTCCTTGGAAGCTTTCCATTTGAATATCGCCGCAGCCCAATGATGAAACGTAATCGATTCTCAGTTTGGAAGCATGCCAGCAGGTCTCTGACCATTAACAGCCAAAGGTTGGGCAAAGCCTGATCTAACCACATTACATCATCTGTACTGGGAGCTTCTCAGACCTGAATCTCCCGGGACTTGCCTTGTCTCTGCTTCTTCTGGTCTTGACTTCAGTGGCTCGGAACTGAAGGGATGTGTTATTTCCTCAGCAGATCTCAAATCTGTTTTGGTGCTTCTGCAGATAGTCCCTAGCCTGGGGACGGCTTTGGTTCTGTACAGAATACCTGCTAAGAATAACTTTGTGGAGCATCTGCAGCAGAATACAAAAAAACCTCAGTAAGATGAGGATAGGCAGCATCGTCCAAGAAATTTCCTTATAAAGTATTGCTAGGGCTGCAAAGCCCTGCCAACAGGAGTGGCCCGCGCTGCCAGTAACTTCTCTCCTTTTCCTTTCCCTGTTGCAGTAAAGACGGTGCCTCTGCCAAGGTCACACCCGCTGCGCCGATCGATGCAGGGCACCGAGATCGCCGAAGCTCCGCAATACACGGATTTTTGCGCCTGACTTTGAAACGGGAGATGAGGAGAGGGTAGTTCTGCAGAACAGTTGCGAAGGGCGCGTACGGACAATTTTAATCCTATTGCAGGCAGCCTGCAACAAAAGGAAATGATTCCTTGGCGTGCTGAAAGCGCTTGCTGCCCCTTCTCATTGGTTTCAGTGTGGAAAAAAAAGCATGAGTCACGTAAACTGCTTTTACAAGCCCTTGCCTCTGCAAACCAGTCCTGCTCTTAATTTTTCTTTTGCTCTTGAAGGAAGGTGTGGCTAACAACACATTAACTCCTAGTTTTTGTGGGACAGCAGCTAAACACCCAAGCTCTTCTTCAAGCTCTATAAGAAACCTTTTTCTTTTTTCTGAACTATTGCACTTGAACTAAGCAGCACAAAATGTTTGCTAGGATGAAAGCCTAGCTCTTAACGCTGCTGTGATGGAGCTGGTGGGGCGAGCTTTAGGGACACAAGCTTTGGGAAGCTCAGATCCGTTAAGAATGACCAAAGCTTGTTGTGCTTTGGCACGAGGAATAACAGCAAGTATTTTGGGGCTGTCCCCAAGAAGCCTGGTGCCTTTTAGAAACAGAGCAGATTAGCTCAGAAGGCAGAAATTGAGGTTTTTTGGGCTTGTACCCTCCAGGGTTCGACTGTCTGCAGCGGAAGGAGCCGCCCTGTCCTCAGTCGGAGCGGAGACGGCTCCGACGCGGGGCTGGGGGCTTTTGTGTCGTGGCTGCGTTGGAGCAGCCGTGGAGCGAAAGTTGCTCATCTTTTGTAGTAAAACCTTGCGCTCAGCAAAAACGGTTACTCGGTCTGCAAACGCGTTATGCGGGCTTTTGAGACAAGCTGTAATTCAAACCTTTGGGTTGTTTTGAGCAGGGGTTTTTTGTTAGTTAGCTCCCTACCAACGATGAATGTCTCTTACAAAATATTTGGTGGGTTTTTAAATGGTTTGAAGTTCTCTCACTACTCTTTGCAGTGTCATGCGGGATCTTGCAGCAGGTGAGCCGTAGAGGAATAATAGTTAACTTCTGCATTGTGCAAAGGCTTGCTTTCGGTGTGCCGCCGGTCCTTGTGCAAGCACATTTACAACTTTATCAGCAGCGACAAGAATCCTGTCTCCCCTGTGACAAATGCTGTTTTCTAAGTGCTTTGTTAAAATTTAGGGTGGCCTCGCAGGAGGAGGTCAGTTGTTCTCCCAAGGTCGTGCGGGAAGGCTGTGGCGGAGCTGGTGCAGGAGCCTGGGCTGGAGTCTTCGGGCCTGTGGTTTCGCCTCAGGGCTCTCCTTGCTCGCTGGGCAGCTCTGAAACAGGGCGAGAGTGACTTACTCGGAGGACCCACTTATTTTTTAACTACAGCGTGTGCCTCTGCAGAGCTAGACGTGACTAACTGTTCTCTCAGGCAGGCGTTAAAGCAACCTTTGCTTAGAAAGCGTGCTGGGGAACGCTGTCACCTTGGAAGAAGGCTGGACAAAATCAGGCTGCCCTGCTCCCTTCCTGGGCTGCTGCTCTCGGAGTCAAGCTGACAGGTGAATTTGTGCCGTGTCTCTAGCGCTAGTATTTAAAATAAAAACCCCCACGCTTCCAAATGCAACAGCCCCTGCTCAAAGTTGGATTGCATTTGAAAGAGGACAGGATTTACAGTTTTCCACTTCTAATTTGAGCTCGGCGAGATGCTCAAAGCATTTTCTTAGACGCTCACCCAGCGCCACTTAATGACGCCCGATTCTTCAGAAGGTCCCTCTCACGTCCCTGGCTGGCGGATGAGTTAGCCCATTTTCCCCCACAGTCTGTAATTTGTCGGTGATGACCGTTCTCTAATGTCCCTTCTCTTCACCTCTTCTAGGCACGCACTTACAAACCACCTTGCCTTCCCTCCTGTGTGCTCGAAATGCTTTTCTAAGAAATTAATTTCTGCAGCATGTGCAAAACTCCTCTGCGTTTTTAATCAGACACAATCAGCAGTGTGCAGATAGTCAAGGGAAATTTGAGATTGTGGCAGTTTCTGTGTATGACTTTTTTAGTATAATTGAGATAATCCCAGTTTAATATATCGAAAAAAGATCTGGGGCGACGTCCCGATTTTCTCTCTCTCTCCAGTGGCCTTGCTCAGGTTTCAGCCTCCTCAGAGGTACCTTAAGGTGCTGTGATTTTGTAACCTGTTTTTTCCAGTTTTCTCCTTTCTTTGTACCTCTTGTCACCTTCAGCGTTAAGTTCGTATCGGACTAAAGTTTGGCGATACAAACACACCTTCTGTCAATTTTCCGTGAACTGCAGCCCGATTGTGAAGTTTTCCATGCGTACAGAGGAGGAGAGACTGCAAGACTCTAACGCTAAACACCTTTGCCACAAAAACTGAGAGTAAGGGCTTGGTTAGTTGGATGTTTAGGTTCAGCAAAATAGATGTGCTTTATGGACCAGTACCAAACTGCTGTTCGGTATCTTCTCTCACAGTCACGAGTCACCCCTAAAACATTCTTTTGCAGCAAAGTTATCTGCACTGTGGGTCTCCTGAATGCATTCCCAGCTTCTCTGCTCCTGGCTGCCCTCCAGCCATGTCACGCTGCATCGCTTTACAGACAAGCCTGTTTGTGTACCTGTCTCCTTCGCGGCTCTGGGGTCATCTCGACATGATACCGTCCCTCCTCTTGCACAGAAAGTTTGTGCCTGGGGAGCTGGGGGCCTCTATAGGGCTGGGAATTTTTGGGTACCCTGAAGCGATGCGTGAAGCCCTTCAAGTGGGACGGTCGCAGACCCCTGGGAGACCAGAGGGATGGAGAGAGTGCACCCTGGGAGCACCGAGGGCGTGATGCCCGTTAATAGCACCCGCTCTCCTCATTTTCTCAAAGCTGGAGTGTCAGTCCAAGGCTATCTTGCTATTTGGCTGAATCGTGGAAAAAGGAGAGGGGAGAACTGATGCAGGGGTTCAGGTTCAATGTCCAAGGCAACAATAAGGGCTGTCTGCCCTCATCTCCCGCGGTTAGCTTGAACGAGTGCAGGGCTGCGGGAGTGCAATCAACACCAAAAATCTGCTCTATTATGGCTTGAAGTGATGTGAAATGCTTGAGATGGACAGGACCGAGATGCTGCAATTGCAGCGGAGGAGTAGCTGCGTGCATCGCACGGGGATACCCGCAGTGTATTTATTTTCGCTGGTGGAATCTCCTGTCTCCCCGTCGCTCTCGGATCTGATGCTTCCTTTGGTCTGTCTGTCTTGGTATGGATGTTGCTATTCGTTCTTCAAATGAGTTGACACCTCTTTGTTTTCGCTGGCTTTGGGGAGATGACCTCTGCTTTCCCACAGTCAGGTGCTGGATTTCACAGCTGCCTTCACCACAACAGGTTTCTAGCCAGTTGCCGTTTGAGCATCGCATCTGGGAAACGCATTACTGGGTAAGAATGGCTTGGAATAGGGTTCACAGGCCCAACAAGTTCAGTTTAAGGAGCCCAGTTGGCTTTGGAGAGCTCGGACCTTGGGCAAAAAGGGTAGTTGTGGTCCCTCAGGGACCCTGAAAGGCAGGGGGACGGTAGGTGAGCTGAGAGCTCGAGAGGAGCTGGAGTAAACTGCCATAGCTGGAGAATGGGAACGGCTGCTCCGTTGTTTCTGTGCCAAAACAACGCTGGGAGTCTCCCCAAGAGAAATAAAATGGCTTCAGTCTAGTGTTTACTATTGGATGGGGAAGAGCAGCGATGTGCTTGCAGGCTGTTCACACGGCTGGGGCTGCGTGAATCAGCTCGCGCCGTTACCCGGCTCGGTGGGTCACGTCTGCCTGCCCTGGCTCTCCGCGGCGTCCCCTGCCCTGGCTCTCCGCGGCGTCCCCTGCCCTGGCTCTCCGCGGCGTCCCCTGCCCTGGCTCTCCGCGGCGTCCCCTGCCTTGCCGTTCCCACGACGGGAGGGGAGGGGGAGACGATGCAGTGAACTCGGGGAGTTTCCCGCGGCTGGGTGACTCAGTTAGTGCTCAGCTGCGTTACTAATGCTTCTGTGTCACTAGCTGGTCTGGCCCGAGCACCCTAAAACCTGCTGGTGGGTAGTGCCTGGTTGGGACGTGGTGGCGGCCGTGCCCCCCGGAGCCTCTCAAAACGCTGTGCTTCAGAGACCAAATCCTGCTCGTCTTTAGGATGCCTGTGAAGGCACCATAACACTTTGTATGAAAACTGTTCCAGAAAGCAGTTCCCTTGGCTGTCAGTTTTTCTTAAAGCTGAATTTATCCCGTTTGAGCCTCAGCCCGCTGCCCCTGGTCTTGGTGGAGCCCGGTGGTAACTGGGTTTCGTTCCAGGTATGCGGTGTCCCTCCACCCTAGTCTGAACACCCTCGTTCTTTCAGCAGCTTTTGCCTGGAGGCTGTGCCCGTGTCCTGTTCCAGAACTCAAAAGTCTGAAACTTGCACTTCGGAAAACACGGCTGCGTTTCTGCCGTTTGATTTCTCTCTCGTAATAGCCAGCTGCTTTGTTCTTCCTCCCTCTAGCAAACAGCAGAACTAGCGAGGGCTGCGGGTGATGTGCGGCTGATGGGCCCTGCTAATCCTCACCCCTTTCTTCCTCTCGCTGTCAGGGCTCGCTCCAGTCTCAGATGTTCAGGGGCTGTAATAACTTGGCTCTTCACACCTCTGCTCCTGCTCACTATTAGACTGAAATGAGTAGGGGTGTAGATGCCGTCGTTCTGAGCATGCTTTGCCTTCATACTTCCCCTGGCAATTCAAATGGTCAGAGGGAGTAGCAAGGCGTAAGATCGAGTTAGAATAGCAATATTCCTTAATGTTTTCAGCTGTTTCTGTGCCTACTGTAGAATTTTAGTGATGAATGTATTAGTTTCTGCCTGCAGCGTGCCGTCTCCTCTGGCTGAAATCCCAAGTGCAACTGCTATCACCGAGCATCTCTGGTGTACAGAGGCTTCACAGAAAAGCCTACTGAATTTCTTTATAGCCGTTAGCTTACAAACACATGTCACAAAGGTCTGTTTGTGGAAGGATTATCAACCTCCCGACACTGGCATCTTTGCTCCTGTTTTCTGCAGCGATTTCCTCTGTAACCTCGACGCCTGTGCCCTGCCCGTCGTCCTGCCGGTGACACCACCGCTCCTTCCTGCGCCGGCGGCTTTTTTGCATTCTGCAGGGCTGGCAGGTCGGCCTGGCGGGCAAGCCCTGGGCAGCTGAAGGCACGCAAGTCTGTTCCCAGCAGCGGTTACTCTGGGAAGCGCAAGCATGAAAGGATTAATAGCAAACAGAAATGCTATTTACGTGGTTCCAGGCAGAGCAAAGAAAAAAAAAAAATACTCAGAACTGCAACCGTTGCTGAAGCTCGGTTCAGCGCCAGGGCTGTCTGTATTGGTAGCTGGCTCCGCTTGACGTCCATCAGCAGCTAAATCAACAGGCAGCTCAGTTTGATGGAGTTCCAGAAAGGGCCTGAGAAATAGCTTTTTCCTGCGGTTGCGTATTGCGGTTGCGTATTGCGCTCGCTGCCCTGACGTGGAGCCCTGAGCTCGCGCTGTCCGGGTCGGGGATCCGAACAGGTACGCAGCGCAGGCCGAGCGCTCCGATCCTGCTCGGACTCTGTGCGGGGGAACGTGAGCGAGCAGCTTAATTCAACAACTTGATACTCGAGTTTTGCCTTCACATGTTTTTCACAGTTGGGTTGTTCCTGTGGATGATTTCAAGTGGAAAGCTTATGAGTTAGTTGCATCTTAGGCAGCTTTTTCCTCTTCTGGAGCTGATACAAGTATGTTCTTGTGTATGAAGAACTCTCAAAGTAGCTTTTCAGAAACCAGTACTGATCCGGCTTATGTGCTCTTTTAAAATGGTCATGGTGTCTGCAGGTCATTTCACAAGAAAGGGGAATGTAATGATTTAAAGAGCCCGTGCAAACCGGTCTGTGTTGTGTTTAGCCTGCAAGCTGCTACATCTGCAAGTTGCATTCTGGGTTTGCAGGCTTTGCCCTGTGCCTCGCTGCACGCTTTAGGACCGGCTGAAATGAGACACGGTGCAATGTTCTGCTGCCGTCCGTGGGAACTGGGGGCGCGGGGAGAGCGTTGCTGCCTTCCCACGAGCTGTCCCGCTCCCACAAATCTTCTCCCCGTCGGTACGGCAAGGCGAGCGAGCGCTCGAGCGTGGTGTGCGAGCGGGCCGACCCCGAGGCGGGACCCACGGGGTGGGTGCGGATCAGACGGGCTGTTTACCTTCCCGGAGGAGAGAAGCAGTTGGAAAGTAGTTTAGGACGGGGCTTGTTGGGATAGGTGGGAGGTGGCAAGCCACATCTCAGTTGTTTGTTTCTTGTAATGAGTTTCCCACATTGTTAGCACGGCCGTAAATTAGATGGGGAGCTCCGTTGTCCATGGTCAAGAAATACCTGGTACTTTGAAGAGGCTTATTTTGTTGCCAGGCTGTACAAAAGCGTTTGTGTGTTGCTAGAAGTTCAGCAGGCTGGGGCCCTTCATCTTTGCAAAAGAAGTTGTTGGGTTTAATGTTCTATTAAGATAAATTGATAATTACCTTGCCATTGAAAGCCCACTTTTAACATTTTTGCAGGGTCGCAGCTCTGCGTGCTTTTGCAAGTGTCTGATTTAAAGACTTGTTCTCTAACTGCAAATCTGTTCTGGGTTGTTTTTGCGTTCCTGAAGAGGTGACAGCTGGTGGCGGGATCCACAAACATCCAGCAAAACTCGAATTCTCAAGATTCGAAGCTGTTGTGCAAGGAAGGGTGTCCTATATAAGCAGGCACAGAAGCGATGCCAAGCTTGAGGTGAAGGAAAGCAACCGAAAGGTTCCCGTGTGTTCGACCTAATCCTGAACCGAGGGTCCAGGTGGCCAAACAAGCCCAAAGCAGCTGACACAGTTATCGTAAATGTTAATTATTTGGAAAGGAAAATTAGGAGAAGTGTGGGGCTACTTCTGGTGGTACGATGCTGTACAACCTGCTGTGTGACTCAAGCGTGCTGCATTCCTGCGTTGGCCTCTTTTAAAATGTGACAAAGACTTAACTCCAGCACTTTTAATTAAGAGTTGTTTGCATTCATCAATACAGGGTGAAAATGGCCAGAGGGTAGTCACAAGCTATCCTCCCCACAGAAAGTGAGTCCAACAGGTTGCGTTTTGTCCCTGCAAGACGAAGTTGCAGCACAGCGAAGACTAACCACGCGGCTGTGCTGGCGGTGAGTTTGTTCTGCTCAAGTTCACGGACATGTTTGGCGTCTCTCCCCTCACTAGGGCTGCAACAGACCTGGCGAGACGACAGACGCGTCCTCGGTGCAGACCTGCGATGTACTAACCTTCGATGTTTTATTTGAGGCGGCTCTCACTACGCTGGGCTCTATCCAACTCCCATGCCTTTGAAAAAAAACTATTTGATTTTTTTGCTGTACCTGTTGCTGTTGACTCTGCCCTGTGCTGATGCCGATTCCCAGGGAGCGCTGTATTTCCCCAAATAACAGCCGTAGAGCCTTAGTCCAGTGATCTGACAGCGACAGCAGCGCACACCGGTGGCCGGGGGAGCTTATCTCGTTCAGCCGGGTGACCACGGGGCCGTCTGTCGGGCAGTAGCTGCTCAGTGGCAGTGTTAGGCCCTGCCCAGAGGAAATAACAGACTGCGTTTCTCTTGCTGGTACGAGGAGCTGCAGTCCAAGTGGCGTGCTTAGTCTGTTACAAATGCACCTTAGTTTAAATAGCCAGGTATCGTGCTTGTTCCTAACATTCAGTTAAGACGTCAGAACTGAAACCCTGCTTCCCAGGCATCTAGGAAAGCGCACAGATCTTCAATGTCTTGCAAACATCTCTTCTGCAAGAGCGGTGGTGGTGAGCAATGGAAGTTAGCTCCGGGTGCTGTGGAGCAGGGTAGAAGAGGCCACCTCCAAGCATACCCGGCCCGTTTGTACCCATCACGGCCTGCCTGAGCATCTGTACCATCGCCTCTTTCCCACCTTAGAGGAGCTCGTCCTCCTGCACGCAGTCCGGTGCAGCTGGGGGGCTGCTCTTTGTCAAGGTGAGGTGAGGTCGTCCTGCTGCCAGCGTGCAGGGAACAGCACCAAGACGATGAATCGGATTCGGGTTCTGATCAAACATTTGGCACTTCCCGAAACAGGACAGCCTTTTCCAGAGCGACGCTGGTGTAAATCTGTAAAGGAAGGTGTCTTCATCCTCTTCTGTATGTTTAAGGCTCAAGTCACATAAAGACTAGTTTATGTCTATTTTACCCATCGTTCCCTTTCCGGTATACCTAAATGTTAATAACAATTAATCATGTTACGTCTAAAAGATAAGCTTTTAATACCTTTTACCAGGGCAGAGCTTGTGTTTCAGCGGTTGTTACGGAGGTTCTCGCGGGGGCTCCACAGCACCCAGGGTCGCTGCCTGCGCAGAGGACGCCTGGATGCAGCAGGGATGCTCCTGGAGGAACCCGACGTTCCCCTTCCGACAGACCAGGTTCTGTTCCTGACGTGGCAGCCCCGTGTGCCTGACACGTGCAGCCACGCGTGCACCTGGCTGCCTGCTGCGCCCGCCTCCTCTGACCTGGAGCTGCAGAAGATTTAGAAAGTGCAAGTTGATTTCAAGTCCTTTACGCTGTCAAATTAATAGGAGAAATATTTTGTTTAGACACTGATGGAGAGAGATTGTACGTCAAACTTGTGAGGTTTGCTGGCAAGTTTTTGTTACTTAGGAAAGTGTTCCTTTAGAATTGATCTTTCCTCTTTTCTCCTGCCCGAGCAGGAACGGGGCAGGAGAAGAGCAGCAGATCTCGTCTGCAGGCAGCCTGTTGGCTGCTCTCCCCGTCACGCCGCTTTGCTAGGGACAGCACGGACCCTGGTCTCGGACGCGGTCCGTGCGGCTGCAGCACCTGGCGTTAGCAGCAGCAGCAGCGCCCGGTGCAGAGCCAGAGGCCGAGGAGACGCTGTGGTGGAGCGGGGGGAGGAAGGCGGTAGGGAGGAGTGCGGGGGGTAAACAAGGATCTGCAATTTGCTGCTTTTCTGGGGTGTTGCCTCTGGAGTCTTTCAGCAGTTTCTCGGTTATCTTGGCCTTTTCGGCACTCTCAGACCTCCGGTACAGGTTGACATTCCGGATGAGCGTTGTCCAGCTGTTGGCGCACAGTGAGTGCTGTACAACTGCTTTCCTGTGTTGCAAGGAACAGATGAGATACAGCGGTGATAAGGGAAGAGCCTCAAATCATTTTAAGTCCTGGAGCTTTAGAAATCATAAAACCAGTAGCTACGGCCCAGCTGGACTGCCCGGTTTCTTGCACATTTTCCTTCCTCTCCTGCTGGCTGCTATCCAGGACGAGCAGCTTTGCACAAGGGATCTTTAGGCTGATGCAGCCTGGCTACTATAGAGGCTAACCCTTTTTGCTGGAAACTCCTCCAGTCCTTCATTTACGTTCGTGGCTTCCAAACGCACTACATAGAAATTAATCTGAATCTGGAAGATTTAAAGAAAACTCTTGTGAGCAGAGGAGCTCTCGATCCTTAATCTGTGGCACTGGTACCCGTGGTGCTGTTCTAATTGCAGGCTTCTGCAGAACCAGTTTGTGAGTGTTAGGAAGAGGAATTTGGCACGAGCAGAGCAGGCTGGTGCAGAAGGAGCAGCTTGTTGCAGAGAGCCCGGCGCCGTGTGCCGACGGAGGAGGACTTCTGTTCTGCCTCTGGTCAGGACAGTCTGCACTGCAGCTGGCTCTGTGCTCTATCGAAAATAGACAAGTTGTACACTTTGAACTGGGTCACGGTGTTTTTTCTGGTTTTGTAGCTAACAGGATAGTTCTCCAGATGTGCCTGAAAGGAGCGTTAAGACCTGCCGAGAGCTGGGGTGAGACGGTGACGGCGCAGTCAGGGCCTGCCGGGGTTTATCAGCACTGAAGCTGACGGCTTTTTAATCATGCGTCGTTTTATTTAGGGGAATTATTAACATGCACTGAAGTGTTGCCTTTTGTCTAGTTTAATTCTGTTATGGTAAACCGCTTCCAAGCCGGTGGTGAGAGCACCTACAGTCGGTGCCGTTTGACTTAAGCTCGTCGGATCCCTTTTCCAAAGCAAAGCTGCTGGTCTGTGGGGCCGAGCTTCAGCTGGGCAGGGCCCGAGCTCTGCCGTGACTGCTCCATGCGAATATTAATTGCTTCGCTTTTGCTGCTCTGGAAAATGATACATAGCAAAAATCCAGCCTATGTAATATTGCTGTGCAAAAATGAGTTGCATATCTCCTTTTTCCTCTTGGGGGTATTTGTTGGGACAGAGCTACAGCGAGCACCCCGGGACGGGCGCCGTTCCCTGCCGAAGGCGCACCTCGGCTGCTGCCCTTTCACGAGGCGCGTGCTCCCCATCTTGCAGGAGTTGAGGAGTTAACCCGGCCCATCCAAAGGCCGGTGTTTATACCCAGTGTAAAGCCAGTGACATTTACCAGGCGCTTACTGGCATAGCTGGTGGGGAGTCAGTGGATGGGGATTTGTTTTTTTAGCTGTCTTTGTTCTGCAGGGTTGCTAATATTCCCAAATGGAGTGTGCTTTTATCGGCAGCATCTGCGGCGCACGGTCTGACTCATGTGCTCTTTGAGCGAGGATGACAAATGGAGAGCGGAGACAAACAACCCCGCAGGAGCAGCGTGCACCGGGAGGGGGAAGGAGAACGGCCATCTCGGAAGGCGTTTCTAATAGCGTCCTGATCACTGCCCTCGTGTGGGGAAGTTTGGCCTTTTGCTTCTGAAGAAATCTAATTTAGACTTCTTTGGAAACAGAGGAGGGAAAGCGAGCGCCTCTGACAAATGGACTGGAAGACTGCAGGTTCTCGGTTCCCCTGAGCTGGAGGAGCGGCGTGCCCCCGATGCACCCCTAATGCCTCGGCTTTGATGCTCAAAACACCTTTACGTGCTTGCAGCGCCCGGGGGCGGTTTGTTGTTGAAGACATCCTGCACATGCTTGTCTGACTCACGGCACTGCATTTGCATTGACTCCGTGACAGCAGCGGCCGGTCGCGCTGCTGCAGCTGCCCAGCAAAGGTACCGCGTGTCCCCTGGCAGCGGGACAGGTGGAAACGGCCAGCGTTGGCTGTTGGAGCTCAGTCACGCTCTTTCCTTTGGCTGCTCATAGTTAGGAAATGTTTACCACGCCATACACCGGGTTTTAGCCTCATTTATTTATCAGGTGAAATTTCAGTGATGCACGTGTCCCGTGTAGGGCTCGCGTAGTTAACGGTGAAATGCAACTTGGCAAATTAGCTCCGATAGCCAGGCCAGGCCTCGAAAGCTGTGTGCCTCCAGCTGTGGCCAGCCAAGGGTGGGAGGGCAGGGGAAACCAAAACAAAGCCCTTTCCCAGGGCCGCCTTCGAGCAAGGGCCCCGCTGTCACGGCCTCCGCTTTCCTTGGGCCACCGAGGGGTGGGAACGCAGGGGGGGGTTTGCTTGTCGCTCTTGAGGTCGTTTGGAAGAGGATCGGGGGCAGGTGGAGGGGTTTCCATGCAAACTCATATTCTGATGCGAAGCTGGGGGTGTCTGTGGGTGGGGAGGGAGATGCGCTGTCCCCCGAAATGCCTTTCCGGGAAAGCGAAACCCTCATTCTGGCATTTGGTGCAAGGGGATTGCCTACGATCATCCTTCGAAGAGATGGTGTGAAATTAAGCTGCCTAGTTTCACTTTGTTTCTTTTAATTTTCACTAGAACATACCCGTTTTCTTTTCATTTCCCCTATGAAAAGTACTTTTTTTTTATTATTCTTTAGAAGAAACCACTAACTGAAATTGAAAACTGTCTTCAAGAAATTGTACAACTTTGATCACTAAACTTAAAAGCTAGGAAGGAGATGGGATTAGTGCTGTGACTTCTGTAGATAAATATTTGTGAGCGCTTGTGACTTGAACAGAAATTAAAGGGGGAACAACTGTCTCTCCTTTGATCAGCTCTCCAGCTCATTAACCTGTTGAATGCAGTGTCTGGCCGAAGGATTCAAGGCCAGAAGGGTTGAGGGCATATGGAACAATCACAGATCTTTCCCCTTTCTGTGGACAGTGTTGTTTTCCTGCGGTATTTTAATTGTAAACACAGCAGGACACTTCTGGAACATGATAAATTACTCCAGATTTCATCTAGTCTTAACCCATCCGTAACTTCAGTCAGCCCAAGCGTCTGCGGTGCCTTGAGCTGTAACTTGTTCTGGGCTCGTGCACGAGGTGCTTGAATTCAGATCGTCGGGTGAACCCGGGGGGTCCGGCGGACGACGGAGCGAGCTGCTGAGCTGCAGCCCAGCTCCCGCGCAGAGGCGATGGGAGCTGAACACGAACCACTGCTCTCTTCCAAAATCCGAGGAGTTCGCTGGACAGACGGCTTCTCTGCAAAAGATGAGTCACTCTCCCAGCAGCCTGGGTGCCACATACAAATTAATACAGCATGTAGTTGCCTTTTCCCATGCGAAGCGACATCAGAGGTTTAATTAAAGTTCTGTTTTCACGGTAGCCCTTCCCTTACTGCTGCTCCCAAGCTTTTAGAGCCGACCCTCGCTGGAGAGGGCCACCAGCAATGTGTCCACGGGCTTACCCCAGCGCGCCAGGCTGTCGCGGGATGGACAGATGGAGAGCGACCGCTTCTCTGCGGCTGTCCCTGCTTGCGCTGGAGGGCTGCGTCCCCAGTTCCTAGGAGCCCCCCGACCCCGTCTGCTGACGGCTGGCCGCGCGTGCGGAGGCGAAGGCCGTCGCGCCGGCGTGCTGCAGCATCGCAGCGTGCTCGCTTCTCTGCCCGTGCCACGGGCTGCTCTTCCAGGGGTTTGGGATAGTTCTGCAGAACTGCAGCGGAGAATTGGTTTATGTACACATAAACCAATGTTTTGGCACAGAAGTTGTAGCTTAATTGCCACGCCGTTTATCTCGCTTGAAGCAGAGGCCTGAGAAGTAGGACTTGTTTACAATAAACCTGCAAATAGCTTTGGACAGCTACCGTATCTCAGATTTAAACCCTTAGAAAGTAGTATCTGCTACAAAGATATTGCAGCAGTGGGTTAAAGCAATTAAAGCAGCCTCTCTGCACTCCTCCAGCACTTCCCAGATATCTTAAGGACCTGTAAGTTTTGCATTCTGCACATGCAGAACTGGCTCTGCCGCAATCTGATGATGCTTCTTTCCTGGCACTAAAAGACGTTTGTTAATTCGGAGGGGAACCTGTTAGAAGGCGAGTGCATTGCGTGGCCTTTTATTGCCTCAGTGCTGCAAACGTACGGCCGCGGCGACTGCAAGAGGCAGCTGTATTTTCGCGGGCCTTCCCCGGGTGGTGGGATGGCTCAGCAGATGCTCCGCTGGCTTTTATGGACCGTAGGCATCAGCGGCGAGCCAAAGCCCCAGCGGGAAGCCGCGCGGCACGCTGAGCTCTGCCTTGCTTCTGCGGCTCCGGCGGCAAAGCGGAGCTTTTTGTAATTATCTCAGACGCTCTATCTGGAGCTCCAGGCTACGTAGGAGCCAAGAGGCTCACACAGAGCTTTAGCTGTTTATTGCTTTTAACTTTGGGGTGATCTTGCCTTCAAATACTTCCCCCCCCAGTTTCTCTAAGTCTATTGACTTGCATTTATTTACTCCAGGAGAATATTAGCCAAAAGCTGGCTGGCTTTGCCATGTAACGTATCGCAGTTTTTGTGCTTGTAATTCTGAGCCAAATGTCGCTGGACTCATCCGTTGCTCGTGGATTTGAGCAGGCGTTTTGTCTTCTCATTGCTGCCATAAAATTGCCAACAATTTTAGGTTGGCAGCCAGATCTTAACGTGATACTGGGGGGAGTGAGGTGGTGGTATGCTCTTCTTCAGTGGTGGTCTTTGAGGACCACAGTATGTGACAGTCGAAGCGTGCAACCTCGGGTCAAAGTGGCTTTTAAGACGTTGTTTCCCTTGATGCGCTGACTTTGAGGAGAAGTTAGGGCTGGTGTTGATGAAGTGGGCGACTGGGAGGCAATAGGAGACTTCCAGGATTCCTGCAAAGCCGGGAACCTGCTGTCCCGTCCTAAGCGTCAGCGACTGGTTGGCGAGTTATCTAATATTAACAACGATAATTCAAAAAATCTGTAGGACTTGTAGTGGATTTCTTGTTCTGGTGTGCCTGTTCTCAGTGCTGTCAGCTCCTTTAAAACGTTAGTTCGTGGAATGCTGCTCTTCAATTTCTCTTGCCTCAAACAACCCCTGGAAAACTTATTAAAGAAAGTCATTTAAAGAGGCTCCTAACACGCAGCAATGCTGCAAAGGGAAGGCTCTGTCTTACTCTTACCATCTGTCTCGCCGCACACTCCAGATCATGGAGCGTGCCGTATGCCATATCAAAATAAACCCTTTATTTTTAACAAACTGCATTTAAGACACAGTAGCAGAATATTCAGCCAATCCCTAAATTTGGGACTGACCTTACTTAATTCCTCAAGGCACGCTACCACGCTGCATCCCTCAGCGCTGGAGCTGGCACTAACGAGCTGCAGACTCCTACTCTGACATTTCAGAAAGTGAGACTTTGTTCCGCCGTAGTGCTCAGAGCCGGGCTGACTTACGCTGATTCACTGGGTAGAAGCAGTGTTTATCTTCAAAGGACGTGCGCGCGTGTGCTCGCAAGGCTCGGCTGTGGAGTAATCCGTAGGACAAATTGAGTTGAGCTGAGTCTGCCAGGTCTAGGCGCGAGAGAGCAAAGCTTTGGAGATTGAACTGGTGCTGGTGGAGGAGCCGGAGGTGCTGTGGCCAGCAGCTGGCCCCTCGAACGCAGCTCAGCATCTCCGTCCCCTCCAAGCTGCGGTCAGGTCGCTTTAGTATCAGCTGCTCTTTTTCATTAATAGTTTGTTTTCTTTCGTTTGCCTGCCGTATGGGTGGCAGCGTGAGCTGCGTCATGATTCTCCGGGCAGTGTCATGAGCATCCCCTCTGCTTTCTTCCCCTGCTGCCAGCGCTCCCTGGTGTCCCGCAGCATTGCCTTTGCTCTCCAGGCTGGTCGTACCGCAGCTGGGCTCCTCCATACCTACCTCTGGCTGCAGAGGCAGGCTTAATTAGTCCCTTTTTTAAAATCCGTCAATCGGTGCAGAGCGATCTGAGCGCAAGCTGCGGGCGGTTTGCAGGCAGGTCTGCTGCTGTCGGACACGTGAAGTTGTCGGGTCTAAGCCGTGGCTGGTAAACACGCCGACTTTGGGCACGCGAGCTAGCAATACTTGTGGATTTTACTGCTAGACCATTTCGTGTTATTTTAAAGTCTTGCTGAATAGAGAGTGCTTGAGCCACGGATGTGCTGCCTTTAGCCCCGGTGATCTTCAGGACAAGTAACTCCTCCTGCCTCCAGCCCGCTCCAACTCTTTATTTTCTTTTTTTTTTCCTGTTTTGGCTCACTCAGAACAAGGCAGGAGTTAGTGTGCGGGATACTATAGCGAAAAACTCGCTTGCTGAAGAGTAGGAGAAAGTCAGCGACAGGCTGCTCTGGCCTGTGGTCCTTGACCTGCTGCCCTGCAGTAAAGTCAGCTCCCGTATCGGGGGCCCCGGGGGCATTTGGGAGGCGAATGGGCGATGGGAAAGCAGGCTGGGCTCAAACCGGTGGTTAAAAAGAGTCTTTTCTAGGTGAACGTTCATTTTTTTCAGGAATTTGGTCACTTTTCCTCTTTCTATTCTGGTTACAAAAAGACCAAACAGCCACCACTTTCCTTCCCCTGCAAGCCAGAGGGATTCTCCGGGCTTGTTTTGTCCATCAGGCAGGAGTGAAATGCGGTGTTTGCAGCTCCTGAGGATGAACGAGGTCAGAGCCAATGTCATCAGTACTGATTGCTGTAGTTCCTATTTATGGAAGCATTTCCTGCCACTTTAATAAGTAAAACCAGCCCGGTCTTCCCTTTGCATGAGTCTAACCATTGCCCCAGATCCACAGCCTGGTAAGGAGCTCGTCGGAAGTCCGTCGCCATCTTCTGCAGTGGCGTTTCCAGTCGTTTCCCCTGCCGTTTCCAGCTCCGGTCCACGGGATTTACGTGCTGTCAGAGCGATTGCGTTCTCCCTGTGAGAGCTGGATTTACCTCATTTCACACTTAACGTCGAGCCTCTCTGCGTGTAACGTCTGCAGCGTCCCGAAGCCCTCGGCGGAGGGGATGAATGAATGCCCGCGCTGGATTCATTTGTGCTATTAGGCTTCGGTGACTAATCCACCTGGTTTCTCAGTGTCATATTCTGCAGTTGCTGTTACCTTTTCCTCTCCAAGCATTTCCTACTCGGTAGGAAATCCCGGTGCTCTGGAGCAGGCGCGTTGCCTTTCCTCCATCGCTTACCCCCCGTCGACTTGCAGGTCGTAGTTCAGTTACTAAATCGGGTGGTAGCTCCTCCTGTTTCCCCACACCCTTGCGAAAACATCCTCCCGCCTTTGCTGGCGCTAGGAGCTTATACAGTCAACTCCAGCTCTGTCAAGACGATGTGTAAGACGCTTTTCTGAGTAATACTGAAATGTCACCAAAAAGTTGCGCCCTTGCGAACAGTTCTGCTCTTGCCTGGTAAAAGCTCTGTCTGTGTAAGCACAGTTCTTACAAAATGAACTGCAGGGTAAAGGGAACTTTCTCCTCCTGTTTGTCACTTTATTCGGAACTGTTTGCAAACCACTGGAGGAACACGAGGGTTTTGAGCGGCAAAGTGGGTTCTGTCGTTCCGCGGCGACTGCGGTGGGGACTGAGGGTGCTCCGAGCATCGCACTCGTCCCTGCCGCAGCGCGTCCCCAGCAGTCTCTGCTGTACCTGTGGCCATTTCCAGAATACTAAATTCCCAGGAAGGACTGAAGGAATATCTTACAGCAGCTAAACAATCCTGTTTAAAACTGTTTCATCACTTAAGGGTCTTTTAAAGTACGTTGTGGATTCAGAAGGAAAAGTCCCATGAACCGTACTTGCCGGTCAACTCGTTTGATGCTGCGCTCAGATGGGGGAGAGATTTTCTGGCCCCTTTCACGCCAAAACCTTACACCGACCCTGCGTGTGGCAGGGAGGAGAGCTTGCCCGCGCGGTCCGGGTGCCTCGGGGCTCGGGGAGGTGGCAGCGCGACTCGCTCGCTTCGGAGGCCGAGCGGGCAAGCGCGGCACCGCTCGCCGGGAAGGGCTGTGGGGCGGCTGCGTGCCGGGGCTGGATCCTGGCCACCCGCGGGAGGAGGAGGAGGAGGAGACGCACGATGCCAAGGACTTCACTGGTTCTGCCTAGCGGGCTTTTTTTAGCAATAGTAGCAACTGATATCAAAGCAGCTTTTGGCCACCCTGGCAAACCCAAGTAGGCATTTTTCACAGGATGCTAAGTCCTGCCTTTCTTCCCTTTCTTTTTAGCGTAGGAGACTCCAGGTAGGTGCAGCGCTGTCTAATTAATCTTAGTGTGAATGAGAAACTTTAGGCAAATAGCAGCAGTCATTTGAGGTTCTGGTATAGCACGAGGACTTTCCCTTTTTTAAATAAACCCTATTACTTCAGCTAGCTGCTAGGAATAACCTCTGCCTGCCACCGACGAGGCAGCGTGGGCCTGCGCCTGGTGTTTCTTAATTCCTGCTTTTTGCTGTACGTCCTTCGGGAACGTCGTGTGCGGCGCTGTCTGCGGTGGAACAAGAACCGAGAAATCTGCAGGGCTTTCTCTTGGCTTTTCTGAGATGAGCCTGGTATAAATCAAACCTCTCGGCGATAACATCAGGCTTTTAGTAGTATCTGCAGGCGGGTCGAGTTGGGTGCCCGTTGCGCAAGGTGCTGATGGAGGCAGTGGATGGTTTCTGCTTTGGGAAGCTTGCTGTCCCGCTCTGCCCCGTGGAAACCTGCTCAGAAAAGAGCAGAAATCGGGTTGAAGAGCCCTAGTGCAATAAGCTTTAGGTCTGGGTCCTTTGGGATATAGCTAGGTTAGTGCCAGACCTGAACAGGTTAAACAGTGGGAAGTGAGACTGAAGTCCGGTTTTTAACTGCTTGGAATTTGAGGAATTGACAATTAGCTTTCATAGCAAAACAGGGCTGCTAGAAATTGCGCTTCTTGCTTAGTTAAGACCTGTCTTTTTCATGTGTCTAAATTAAGTTGTGCAGACAGTCAGGAGCCAGTTGCAAAACAAGCCCGTAACATGTAGTTAATGGTCCTGTATTAAAATGGAATTGCATGAAAGTCCTGTGTGTTGCAGCACAAACACGACTGCCATAAACGTGCTTTGCCTGGCTTATTCTGAATTTTATTTTTATGGTGCCTGAGTAAGAGCAGGGGAATTGCTGCATCAGGACCACCTCTTCCTAAGGATCTTTGAGGGGGATGAAAGGAGATTGTTTGCATCCCCGTTTCAAGCTCTTGCAGGGACGCCCTTCGTCCCTCTGGCCGGGAGCAGCCCGGCGGCGCGTGCCTCCTCCTGACCCCGCCGTGGGACGGCTCCGGCCTTTGCAGCGGTACCTCCACACCTTACAAGAAGCCGCCTGTGAGTTAGCGTCTGACTCAGCTTTGTCCTTTTGCTGGAACGAAAAGCAATGTCTTGGGTTTTTTCATCTCCCTCCCCCTGCTCTCGCCGAGCCCGGCGCTGCGGAGGGGAGCGGTACACGGCGCTCGCTGCGTGGGCAAGGAGATGCTGTAGGAGGGTTCCCTGACCCCGGAGCCGCTGCAGTGATGCGGCCGATTGACGTACTTTCTCCTGCATCAAAGTGACGGTTGCCTGGCTGCCTCACTGAGCCCGGCTTTTTTTTGTGTTTAATATTAAAGTACAAAGCTGTGCAAAAACCACATGCTTTTTTACTCTTTGAAGTGGTGCTGGCTGACTGCCTGAAAAACATTTTACACTGGTGGTGGAAAAAATCCCATTACGTTTTACAAATATTTTTGTTTTATTTCAGCCCTTTCTTTCAGAAGCTCGACAATAGTTCTCTGGAGACTTGATCTCGTGCTGCTGGCAGAGGCTGACCTGTCCCCATAGCTGCCCGCCGTCAGTGCTGCAAACAGGACTTGCAATTAGATTTTGAAGAAGTAAAACTTGCATTTAGGTGGCTGGTTTTGTGCTTTTCTTTCTACGTTGTGCAATACATTCTCCTCATCTTGTGCGGTGTCTAGCTCTCGACAAGCCAAGAGCTGAAACGGGTAGCCTGGAGTTTTAAGTTCGGGACTTAAGTCCAGAGGTTTTTAAGCAGCCTGAGTGTATTGGTGCTAACCTTAACGTGGTGGGGTTTAAGATGAAAAATATAACGTGAGTCAGGTTGTATTTTCAAAATTAACATATAGCTCCTGAGCAAGGAATACGGGATTACACATTATTGAAATGGGCAAGAAGGAGGGGGAATAGGGTCAGCTGTAGAAGCTGGCAGTGCGTGGCTCTGATGGCGTGCGTATGTGGTCTGCAACTTTTAAATGCACGGGTAATGCGTTCCTCGTAACTCCAGCTGCGGAATGACGATGTGAATTAGCAGGGATTCGCAACTGTGCTTTGGGCGTTACGATGCCGGGCGTGCACACCTCGGGTGAACCCCTTCTGGGATCTTTATCCGGGCTTGGTCACTAAAAGGCAGCGTCTCGGTGACCGAAGCGGCTTTCTGTAGTTCGGCAGCAGTAGCGCAGCTCGGCAGGTGGCACATCTTTTTCTAGCAGAAGAGAAATACTGTTTGTCTGTTTTCTATCAGATGCAATTAGCATTAAATTGCAGGGATGCAAACTGGGATTTAAGGGCACACAGCTATGCTGGACTTGGCTTCTGAGTCATTTTAAATGTAAAAGGGGTTTTGCAAACGTGAAGGTCAATAGAAATCTTTCCGGGAGACTTTTAATATCAGTGGTCATTCAGCTTTCTTAACGACATCAAAATTCATCGCCTCTTCCAGTGAGGGATGCCAGCCATGCGCACAAGGGTGTGCTCTGCTTGGCTTATTGCAAGTTAGGTCTTAGCACGAACTCTTAGTTTTCTCGTGCAGAGGTACAGCAGTGTGCTGAAAAGGTTTCCGCAGCTGCGAGTTAAAAGCCAAGCCGTATAAAACATCTGCGGTTAAGGCCCGGAGCTTTCGGCTGCCTCGTGCTGTTGCTGTGCCGTCGCCGACAAGCGGCGCAGCGTCTGACGAGCAGTGCCAGCGCGGTGGTCCGTGTGTTTGTGTAAATGACTGTGAAAACTGGTAAAATTCCACTAATCCCGCTGTAAGTGAGCTTATCACGGGATCCGAATTTCCTGTTGCCTGTCCCCTACTGCTGAAGGCAATAAAATGGGCAGCCAGAAAATCACATTCGTTCCTGTATGGGTGCCTGTCATTTGTTCCAGTTTGGGATAACTTGCCTCCACAAAGGTTACGGTTTTCCAGTTTTCCTCTAGCTTTCAGCTCTGTTTTGGGTATTTAGAGACGAAGCTTATAAACAGGTCCTTTTAAAATACACGAGCATGATATAAACTATGTGGACATGAGCGAATGTGTTGAGGCGTGGGGAGGGCAGGGTGCTGATGAGCAGACGTTTGTGTAATACCTTTTTTACCTTAAAAACCGCAGTCCGGTCCCATCCAGAGCCTCTGAGCAGCACACGAGGCTTCGGCGTGAGTTAAGTATTGTATTTGCTGTTGTGGCTAAATAAGCTTGATTCATTCTTCCTCCCTTTTATGTGTTTTTATTAACCAAGACAAGGGATTTCTGCAGTGACGGCCTCCCCTAGGAATGTTGGCTATGTGAAAAATGCCCCGTCCCGCAGCGCCGCTGCTCTCCCTTATCTGCCCGTCCCTCGCTGCCCGCGCCGTGGGCACGGGCTCTGCTCGCCGCACAAATACCTTCCTGTCCTGGGCAGCGTCACCGCTGCCGTTGGCGTTCATCATCGCGCCTGTCGTCTCCAGTCTGGGCCGGGGCCGCCCTGTCAGCGCCACCATGACCGGGTTTGGATGAACCTGGTGCTCACAGGAGGTCCCCGGTTTCCCCAGCCAGACCCAGTGCCACCAGGTGCCGGCCGGCGTGCCGAGTGTGCAAGGCGGCCGCCAGCACGGCACGGTGGTGATCACTGGGTGTTGTAAGCCTCGCCCGTGTCCAATATCACAGGCTATGAGATTTCTTGGCTTCATTGTTGTGAAGAGGCTGCACGTGCTAAGTAGGACTTTTTTGATCACTTAGTGTTGAATATTTACGTTTATTCTTTCTTCTGGTTTTGCAGGAATGTTTCAGGAGTAGTGGAGAACAGTCTATACCTGTTGTGGCCATCTGAGGCCGTTTTTTCTCGGAAAAGTCATTAAGTAATACTGGATTAAGTTTTTATTTCTTGACACAGCTGTCCACAAAGAGCAGCTTTGGCCACTTGCACTCCTCCAGCCTGAGGCTGTCTCTGCTCTCTGGAGCTGGACTGAACTGGGGGTTCACCGTGTACCGGTTTGAATCAATCTGCGTTGAAACTAGGGGAGCCGGTCCTGATGCGAAGCCTCAGCGCTGCCAGCCGGACGGAGGCGGTGATGCTGTAAGCCGGGGCCAGGCCGCCGCATTGGGTTTTATTTCAACTTGGAAGGATCGCACCAAAAGTAAAGGCAGCTAATTTTTTCTCTTTTACTGGGATAATTACGTTTGTTCAAGCTCTTCGCTTGCTAGGCAAAGCAGGATCTAAATTTGGTGTCTCTTTTAATATCTTTTCAGCATACGTGTTTTTTTTGGACCACGTTTAAAAGCTCTTCTGTCCCTGTTGTGTAAGCTTTCTTTAAAGGCAGTGAGATGTAATTGTCTGGCACATCTCGGGGTGGGCAGGCAAAGCCCGAGGTCTCGTCTGCTCGGGAAGCTGCTGCTGCTGCGGAGCGTGCGGACTCGCAGGCCAGTGCCCGTCCCGGTACGTCTCCCCGTCTGGAGGTAGTCCTGCTCTGAAACAGAAGTGCCTTATTCTAGTTTTAACTAAACCTAGTTGCAGTCGGGCATTTTGTTCCAGATTTGAATGGGAAGACTGGGCTGATTGCTCCTTTTTCTTAATTGCCATCACTGTCAGTCATCACTCCCACAAACGAAAGGTCCTGATGGATGGCGCAAGATCTGCTAGTTGCTTTTCGCATACGGGTACTGTAAATCTCTCGCCGATTATTTAGGCTCACCTGGTCTAACTTTACATGGAAATGTTTTAGGAGCCCTTACTGTCTAAACTGCCTAACAGTTTAAAAAGAAATAAAAGCAAGAAGCCCCAAACAGCTAGAGAAGGTAATTTTTAACCAGTTTTTGCTCTGTCTCCAAGGTGTTTTGACCATCTCTTTCCCCCACAAACATGCTTTTTGAACACATGAACGCAGACTAAAGCAAACAGGAACAAAGTGTTCTTGCTCAGGATTAAAAGTGGATGCACGTGAGGGCTGTTAGCAGTAAGCCCATAGATGAGAGCCAGCGCTTTTGGAGCAGGCGAGCGCTGTCTGTGCGGAGGGTCGGACCCCAGAAGCAGGCTCTTCCCTCCCCAGGAGCCCCGGGGCTGATGCTCGCTGCCGACCGGCTCGCTGGCCTGGGACCCGCTCTGGCCGGTGGCTCGTCACTGAGACACCGCTGGGTCCCTGCTCCGGCATCCCCCGGGGCCGGCGCGCTCGGCTGGAGGGGTTCCTGCTTCCCGGGGGAGGCAGGAGGCTTGCTGTGCTTTGGCCAAGCGTACGTGGGAATCTGTTTCTTGAATCAGATTTTTATCGGACCAGAGATTTTTTTTACTCAATGGTATATTTTGCCTCAAAATCCATTTACAGTTGAAGTAGACCACCTGGCTTAGAGACTAATTTTGACAAGTTATTCAAAATATTCTTAGTGTCCTGCGTTTTCCCGTTTAGATGCACAGCTGGAAGGCAATACCTGTATTTCTGTGATAAGGTGCGGTTTCAGGCCCCGCGGTCCGTCCCCCTGTATTTTCTCTCCCAGCTCTGTGACTGAGCGGACGCTGCCGGTGCCGACCCTTCTCCAGATGTCGGTATTTGCATTGCCGTTGTGCAGAAGGAAAGCTTTCGCCCTTCTCTCTCTTCTGGTTTCAAGTTAGCAGCCAGGCACACAAGTCATTTTTCTTTTCATTTGGCAGGTGAGTTCATACAGAAATGGGAGGCTAAAGCAACTGCAGACCCGTGTTCCTTGTCCAGTGTGTGAATAAAAACTGGGGGCGAAAAGTGCCCTTGGGTAATGCTCAGGATTTCGGTAGAGGGTTGACTTTGCCGTCCCCTGGGACGCGGAGGCGCAGGCGAGCGGGCGCCAGCGATGCTCAGGTGTGCACGGCGTAAGCGGGGAGGGATGGCACCTGCACGCCAGCAATTGCTTAATGCCGTGGATTCAGGGAAGCTTGGGTGTTTTGCATATCTCTCTTTTTTCTAATCTGTAGTAGGTGATTTTCTAAATATAAGCACCAGCCCTATGAAAACTGTCAGCGAGCCAAAGGTTGCCCATTACCTGAAGGCAGATCCCTCACGTGCTTTCTGGTACAACCCTTTCACACAATGTGTAAGTTCCTTTTTTAGCCTCTCTGCCTTCTTTCCAGTCCCAGCCCTGAGCTCAGAGCTGAACCACTGCCAGCCCAACGTGACTTCTCTTCCTGTAAGAGAGACAAAAGAAAACGACCTTCTGCTTCCTCTCCCCGTCTGCCCAGCGGATTCCAGCGCCAATGTAGGAGTTGCTCCTTGTTGCAAACCCTCACATGATGTTGCAGTCATCGCTCATTACCAAAAGACCCGGGTTTGCATGAAAACAGCCGCACAGACGCTGCAGTCACATGGAGATACTGGCCTTTTCTTTTAGGGTAATTATTTTGGTGGTTGAAACAAGTGCAAAAGTAGTCATCGGGCTGATCAAACTCTGTCCTCATCCGCATTTGGAAGCAAGCCTCGTGGGTTTTGCTTGCCTGCAGCTGAGTTAGGGAGGGAGGGGGAGCCCCCAGCTCTGCTGACCCACTGGGAGTTTCTCCTCAGCATCATTTTTGCCCTCTGTAGCTACATCAGCAATGAAAACAAGATGACTAGAGATCACAGGACTGCTGCTGTATCAGTGTGTTTTATGGGTACGTGAAGAAAGCAGCAGTATTTACGCTCACGTGATGTCTCTGCTGCAAAAGGTCTCTCACGTTTGCAGAAGGAGCTGGCCCCCGGTGCCAACGAGCCCCTGCTGCCGTCAGGAGCTGGCACTGAGTACGCGTCCCCGAGCGGTTCAGCTCACGAGCCGGTGTCGCACCAGCCCCGCTTCAGGGTACCTCGAGCTGTTGATTTTTATTGCATGTAGTTAAGATTTTGAGCTTTTGCTTAACACCGAGCTATAGGGTGTGGTTTTTCAGAAGTATCGGTGTGGAATTATGGGTCTGAATTTTCCGAGTGTAGATGAGGTTCCTGCCTTACGGAAAAGATTCTCACTTTGGGTTTCTGAGACTTAGCTAGCACTAGGGTGCTAATCACTGGGTGGGGTCAGAGGATTTGGGGTTTGTATTGGCAAAAAAAGATCCGGGTTTAGTGCAGCGCATGCCCAGACATGACCAGCTCACACCTCGGAGCCTGGCAGCTGTGGCGCGGCGCTGGACAGGCGTGGCGATGTTCTGCTTTGCTCTTCAGTACTGGGCTGATGCAGCGATGCAGTACTGGGGATGCGTCCTGCACCCATGCTACGAGGATGCGCCTCTTCGCTGCAGCTCAGCCTCGCAGCGTGCTCAGAGTCCCAGCGATTACACGGTCGTAGATGTTGCTTAATCCCGTCCTGAATCGCTTTCCTTCTTGCTCAGCTCCCTGTCAGCGTGCGAGATATTAACACAAACAGGGATCATGTTTGTTTTGATTCAAGGGCGCTGAAGGACTCTCAAGGGTTAGGTTAGTGGAAACTGCTCTTTTCTCACTGCTCGAGGTCTGCAGTCGGTGTCTGGACACATTGCCCATGGCTGTAGAGTCAATGCGTTACTTAATCTGTGTTGCAATATTGAACTTTCTTTAGCAAGAGTCTGTCTAGGCGCTGTGTTTTTCAGGGCACGGTTGCCTTGATTCATTGATGGCACCATTATGTCTAGAGAGATTTTTGCTTTCAGTCTCTTTCCCTTGAAACCCCTGTTGCTCCGCTCCAGCCCTGTTTGCAAGCGCGTTTGCATCTTTCAGCTGACTCCGTAGGACGAGCAGCCAGCGAGCCTCTCGTACTTGAGTTTCATGTAGATTGGAAAGGCGTTGCGAGCTCTCGCTGCAGATGGGGGTGCGTCCCATTTCTTCACTGACTCAAGATGCAACTGCTATAAACTGAATTCAGGATTTTAAAGCTACACTGTGCTTATTTTGCTGCTCACATCCTCAACCCTAAGAGTATTTGCGATGAGTAACCTCACCCACAGCTTTGGAGACTCTTCGCTACAGAAGTAGAAAGCATTTGCAAAACCAACAGCAGAAAAACTGTGGTGGTAAAGCAAGCAGGTGTGACCCAGATGCGTCCAGAGCAGATGCACCGAGTAAAGAGGTTTCCATCTGGCTATTCCCTGGCAATAATTGCGGTTTAAAGCAAAGGAAAAAATTCTCATGAGCAGCTCACGCTAAAGATCTCATCTACGAACCTGGAAAACCAGCTCTCTGTGTTTTTGAGGGAGTAAAGCAAATGCCAGGCAACGTTTCAGGCTCTGCTAGCTGAAATGCGCTAAAAGGTCTGCTCGGAAATGTCCTTCAGAGGCCTCTAGGGGATTGTTGTCTGGGTGCTGCGAGATACCGAGCTGATAGAGCGACTAGGAATTGAGCACAGAAGTATGCAATTCTGGTTTAATCGGCTGGGTGGTTGACTCTTCCCCTTGCTTTGCAGAAGAGTTAGCGGTTCCTAGTATTATCATTTAGCCCATTCTTATTTTCACTTAAGGCGAAGATATCACGGTGTTTTGAAATGGGGCAGACTGAAAACAAAAAAGCAGAATTTCCTACATGCAGCGCTTATGCAAACGGCGGCCGGCCTTCGGGCCGACCTTTTGGTCACCGTGGATCACGGCAAACACCATCAGCAGGAGCCAAGTATCGCGAATGCTCTGCTTTCGATAACGTGGCCTCAGAAAGGCTTTCGGAATATACAAAGGGCAGAGCAATGCTCTGACAGCCGAAAATACACTGTGATTTATCTGCTTTCTCTGGACGCTGGTCTAGGTGTGCTGTAGCCAGCCCTGCATCAGCCTCTTAAGTCGCACAGGAGAGGCCGAGGCGCTCCCGTTGCTGAAGGGGTTTCTTCGTGGCTGCGTTACACCAGGGCTCACCGAGGAGGGAGTCAGCGTTTTTCTTGTTTGCTCAGCATCAGCTGAATGCCGCTTCCCAACACTGCGAGGCTTCTCTGGAGGCTCGCTTATCGTCCTGCACTCAAACAGAAGGTATTTAATTTTTAAGTAAATATTTTTGCCATAACCTCAGGCTTTTTTTTTTTTTTTTTCTCTCTCCCCCCCAAGCTTGATGGTTGCAAATACTCCCCTTGTGTAGACACTGGCATAAAACCGAATCCAATACAGGAAAATCTGAGGGGTGGTTGGCACATCTCCCACCGTAGGCTGGGGGGCATTAATTCCCGTAGCTGTACGGGGCACCCGTGCTGCTTATCGCTTTGAGTTTTGACGTTGCAGAAAGTGGGCTGAAGGGGGAGACTTCACCCTGAACTCCCCGGTTTCCGTGCGGGCAAAAGCCTAGAAGGCAATCAGTCAGCCTTGAATTCTGGTCCGAAGGTCAACAAGCAAGCGTGACGCTGGAGCAGATGGCCCCAGTCCCTCGGGGTGGGATATCTTGTCCTCAAGCATCGGGTGACCTCATCGAAGCCTCCCAGATTGCCATCTCTGCAGTCACACCGGGGGTAACCCGAACGGCTTCAGACCACGCTGCCTTCAGTTTGGCCCACAGAGTAGGAGCGAAAGGTCTCTCTGTGTGTGTATAAAAGTCAGAAAAGGTTAAATTACAGTGAATTCTGCTCCCTGGCTTATTCAGACATGTGTGGGATCAGATGTCTGGTCTTTACGTGCCGCCTCCCCGCTGACTGTAACTGCGGCGTTGGGTCAGCGCCGGTTCCGGGGGGAAAACACCCTCCGCGGGTTGCTCATCGGGTGATGGGAGTTGGTCCTGCCGGGGCGGGATACCCGGCTGAAAGTGTCGCTGCAGCCCGGCCGAGAGCAACGAATCAAGGGTAAACTGCTGTTTGCTTTAAGAGTGGCTGGAAGTTTATTTTTAGCCGCTTTGAAATGCGATTTGAATGCACGTAGGTATAGTAGGTACAGGCAATGTAATGAACAAACCCCGTTTCTTTTTCCAGAACACAAGAAAAGGTGGCCGAGGGGCGTATTGTGCTGGGAAGGTTGGTAACGGCTACGTTACCCCCATTATTTACCAGTTCCCTATCTTCTCAAGAAGCGTTGAGCAAGCGATGCCGAGCCGTACAATGAGTATATTGTAGCTTGTGGTTCTGATGTAATTCCCACCAAACGCTCTTTCCACAATGAAAACTTGAAGTTACTTGAAACCAAACTCCTTGCCCTTTCCATCCCCTGCACGCAGAGCCGCGTGAAGTTCAATAAACGTGCTCTGCCGGCCTCGCTCGGCACAGCCGCGCTCTGAAGCCCTGCAAAGTCCCGCTATCTGCTAGTGAATAGAGGCTATAATCGGCACAATGCTCCTAATAAAGGCTGGTCCTCGCAGTATTTGCCTTGAATTCTTATTTTAGGGTTTTCTTGTAATCTTCCTTAAATTCCCTGTGGCTGACTGGCGTGCTAAACATGCGATCCTGGTTTGGGGAGAAGCAAAACAAGTTGGAGATAATAAAACCTAAAAGCATTCTGCTCACAGCTTGCAGGCAGAGAGGTGGCTTTGGATTTGTCTGAATGCTCGTGCGGCACAGCAGAATGCTGGCTGTTAGGAGGCTCGGGAAGGAGACTTATTCCTGTGATAAGATAACTTTTAAAGGGCGGAATTTTATCTGGGCATTACGGTGACTTGAGAGCGTAGATATGTCGGGGGCTCCTTTCTTTTCACAGCCGTGCATTGCTGATGGGGAAATGCTCTGCTGCTTTCTCCACCAAAACAGCAGCTCTGCCAGCTGACTCAGACCCGTGCCCTCGTCTCCGTTTTCTTTCCTTTTCCCTTATAAAAGAGTTTGGTCTCTCCTTTTGCCATTTCCAACGTAGCCTGGTTTGGGGTCTCCCAGGCAGAAGGTGGAGGCTTGGTGGTAAACTGTGCTGCAAAGCTCGAGAGCGGGCGGCGATAAAGGTGGTGTCTAAAGGAGGAGATTGTGTGGACGCAAACACTAGTGCCCAAGGGGTCTCCGCTTTAAAACAGGGCGGGTTTCTTGCGGCTCTGTGTTTTGGGTGGCTGGCAGTCGTCCTGCCTTGCCCGGTCCAAGTTTTGGTGTGCAGGTCCGGGTACATCTGCCTGTTCCTCGGCTTACAGCGGAAGGCGAGAGCATCGCGTCCGCGTGGTGTTTGAGTTGGTATTGCAGTTCAGGTTTGGGGGTAGATGGATGTGGCTGCCTTAGTCAGAGGGTTCTCCCTCTTCACACATTTGCTTATCTGTAGAAAACTCCAAAGTCATTTCAAAACCTTTCCACCCACTCGGCACCCAAGGAGTTGCACAGCGGAGGGAACTGCCAGCCCGGCTGCAGGCTGCTCGCTCAGCTGGGTCATGGCTGATGCCGTAAAATCTGCTGATCTCATGACGAAGTAACTTTTGCACGAGGCCGATAAATTCATGTGGCCTCACGGTGCCGCTGGAAGAGCCTTTGTACGCTCGCTAAGGAAGGGAATGAAACGCTGCACCATGTTAAAGCTTCCCCTGCCCCCTTTAAGTGTCTTGAGTGCTGATGCTCGCAGCGTTTCCCAGCTCAGATCTCGGGAGCTGTGGGAAATTCTCAGGAAGCTTTGTGATATTCAGCCTAAACTTCCCTTTCTTTTATCTCCTCCTGTAACGTCGTAGTCCGGTGCCACGACGCAGCCCAGCTTCCTGCGCAGTCTTTATACCCTCCCGTTGGTGGGGAGCCGCTGTCGAGCCCTCCCAGGCAAGGACAAACTCCGCAGTGGCCCAGCCAGGACCCGCGTGTTTAGTTCTCAACCCGACCGCTAAAATCAGTAAGTCGGTACCTCTTTTCAGGCCGCAGTTGAAGACACAAGCCTGAGGTGGAATTGTGTTTAGAGCCAGGGCAATCTCTGGACTCAAAGACCTGAAAACTTATCCCTAATCACTTCCCAAACGATCGCATATAAAAATAACAACTTAATAGCAAAACCGTGAAGAAGGACTCATCCTTCTTATCGTTTTTAGCGGGATGGTTGGGGTTTGGTGTGCTGGCGTCGTGGCTTTGCTGCTGGAAGGCCAGAGCAGAGCCGCGTGCTTGCCGTGCAGGAGCTGCAAGGACAGATCAATGTATTTCTAGTTTTGCTATTATTAAACCCAGAGGTTTTTTTAAAACATCGGTGTTACTCCTCATAGTCCCTTTTTGGAAAAGAAAGCAGGGGTGCCTCGGTGGGGGTTTTTGTCTGTGACACCACCTGCACTTGAGCGTTGCTTAAGCAAAACACAAATATTCCAGGAGCTGACAGTGGGCGATCTTCAAAAGGCAGACTACAAAAAGATCCTTATGTCGGTGCTCCCTGTGAAGGACTCGTTCTTTGGGTAAGATCACAGAATCTGTGAGCTTGCATTTCATGAAGATGTTTGAAGAGCACGTATTTACTTAAAAGGTCATAAATGTCCTCAAGTTTAAAAATCTTCACAGAAGCGATTAACATTTTGCTGAGATGGTTGTGGAGCAGCAGATTTTAAATGGTCCTTGAAGCAGAGGAATTTCCAACCTGATTTTGAAGAGCAGGGAGGAGGTTCTCCTTCCCACCCGCGAGGGCAGCCGTGCTGGGGAGGAGATCGAGGGTGCTGGGGGGCTCGTGAGCTCTTGCGATGGTTTCTGCAAGCGCGGGGATGGCATTGATACGGCTTAGTCATCTCGGGCTCTGAGAAGTGGAGAGGAAACTGCAGGTGACTGGAAAGGAGCAGATTCAAAGCGAGAGCCCGTAATGCCGTGCCGGGGGGGGGGGGGGGAGAGGTTTTGGGGTGCAGCACCGGCTCCTGCCAGAGCGAGCTGCAGTTTTCCCTCTGCAGAAGCGGCCACTTCTGCAGCAGCGCTGGAGCTGCTCGTGCACAGATCACACCTGCGCTGGCGACTGAAACTGCTGCTGGAGCTTGTTCTGCTTCTCTGCTCCTCCGTTCTTCGGAACCAACTGCTGCTAACGCTGGCCGAGAGCTCCGAGTGTCACAGCTGCGCTGACGCGCACAGAGGACGAGGAGCCACCATGAAATTTTGTGGCCTAATTCTCGTAGCAGCACTCCCGTGGAAGCTGTGAGCGCTTGCTGCTTGCGTGCGGTGATCTGGTTTTCCCCTCTGTACTCTATCTGTGACTGCACTGACCAGAAATGCAAGAAGGATGAGGACGGAGCAGACTTTGCAGTGCAAGTTCTGGTTTATTTACTACCCTCAACCCACAACAGCCCTTAAGCACCTTGACTAAAGCCCAGCTTTGGTTCCTGGTTTAAATTATATGGTAGAGCAATTATTATGTATCTGCCATCTGCATTGTACTGTGGACTAACGCATGAGCCCCGTGGTGGCTCCAGCCCTTCAAGAGGGTAGCCGGATCCCTCCGGGGAGCCTGCCGTGCGGCCTCGGGCCGGCTGGCACGGTTGCTGTTGCAGCCAGTTCTCCTCTGCACCACGAATGCATCTGCAGCTCCCACACACGCAAGCCGAGGAGAAACCTGAAAGCGCATCTGGCTTTGCATTTCCAGCCGGGTGCCTTGCTGGTTGTGTTGCAGCCTCTGGGCGATGGCTCCAGGTAACAACCGATGGAAATACCTTTGCACTCGGCTTTTCTTTTCTTTTTTTTTTTTTTTTTTTTTTAAATGTGTGGTCTAAAAATAAGGTTGGAATGTGCTGCAGTGACTCAGGGTACACGGTCTGCAGCACCGGAGTGGTGATTGTCTGTAATTGCCGTGGCAGTCCTGCCAGCGGTCTCCACCCAGCTGGCACCGAAGCTGCTGCAGATAAATTGGAGAGAAGGGGAGTTGAAAGCCAGGCCTAATACGACAGCGCGAGTTAACTGGGGGGGTTTCAGGCGACCCTGGAAACAAGGTCTCTTGAATGCTCTGCAGCTTAGCTGGCAGATGTGTCCTGCAGGATTTCACGCTCTCTCAGCCAGGTAATTGTTTCCTTTAATGGGAAGGAAATGGAGCTACACGTCTCTAGGGATGCTCTCTCCTTCCAAAATCCTTGGCCAGTTTGAAACTAGAGCAGTTTAAAAGACAAAATCCTTAAGCATTTAATGGATCTTCTAGTAAAGACGGAGCTGCATCAGAGACGCGTGCCCCCTCTCCTACATCTGTACTATGTGCTAGTTGCTGTTAACGTGTGACACGGGTACCCAGGAAGAGCGGCAAGCAGCCGTGCCAGCCTTCTCCTCGAACGGCCGCGCTGCTTGTAAAGCCTCCTCCGAAACGTGGGCAGGAGCTCGTTAGGGCACCAGGGCCCTGCTCCGTGTCACCGTGCACCGCGGCTGGGTGGCTGCTGAGCCCCGCGCCGCTCTGCACGCCTTCGTGCCGCGAGCCCCGGTTTTGCTGGAGAGGTACCGTGCTGTGGGAGTGCTCCCTTCCCGTGCGGAAACCCCGGAGGCTCCGCTCGGAGCTCGGGTTTCTGTGCTGCAACACAACCAGAAAAGCGAACATGTTGCCTTCCCACCCAGGCTGTGCCAAAAAAACCCCAGAGCTCAGGCATGTTGGCTTGGGTTGTTTCCATCTGGAGACAGACATGCCTAGGTATTGGGGCTGGGGGAAAAATAAACCCCAAAAACCAAATTGCTCTCAATATGGACCTGAAATTGAGGATAAGACTTCTCGTGGTCTAGTAATGATGTGATTTTAAGCTTCTAATATGTTGAAAGTGGGCTGGAGTGCAAGGCTCGGCCCCGGTGACAGCAGCTCCGAAGGGTCTGTTGCTGCCGGGCTGGAGCTGCTGGTGGCTTCAGGAGAGACATTAAGTGTCTTAAAATACGTGGCCTAATTACAACAGGTTGTAAGGAGGCTGTAATTTATCTGGGGAGGGACCATGTGAGGGGACTTTTTTGCAAATCTAAAGGAGCTTACGGGCACTTCAGTAACTCCTTTATTGCTAAGGTGAAATGCTTTGGCATCCCTGCCCCTCTGCGCTGCTCATCGTGCCGCTCAGGCTGCCGGTGGTGCGGAATAAGGTGTGGGAAACCAGCTGGATGGTTTCAACACTGAAATGTGGATAAACCCTGCTGCTGAGCAAGAGGCAGAGCGAAGCCCAGTGCTTCCCACCGCTGCCTCTTTAAGGAGCATTTCTCCATCCCGGGATGGCTCCTCGGCCGAGCTCCTCGCTGCGCTCTCCCCGAGTATTGTCCCACGCCATAGAAATCTGGAGGTCTTAAAGGAGGAAAAAAAAAAAAAAAGAAAAAATTGCTGCACTCAGGAAAAAATTCAATAGCTCATTCAGCTGTTAAGCTACTGATGCAGGAAGTGTAAAAGAAAAATGGAGCCTGCTTTGTTCTGCCCAGACAAGGAGTAAATGCCATTGCCCTAACAGCCTTTTTCTGTTCCAAAAAAGCATGAGGTCATCTTTAAAAGCAGTAACCACCAAGCGGGTTTACACTGGGTTACCAGTCCCAGGCTCCCCCTTCGTCCCCCCCCTTTTCCTGGCACCAGTCCGGCTCAGGGCTCGGCGCGGGATCGCTCCGGCGAGGTGCATGTTGCTCCGCTCCCGTGCCGGAGTTGCCGGTGGGCGCCTGGCCCCAGTCCAGGGCCTCGGCAGAGGGGCTGCAGGCTCTCGCCTGGGAGGGAGCTGCTCGATAACGTGGGCCCTTGGCCACTCGGTCCCCGAGCACGGCAGGCTGCGTGCTGGGGGGCTCGCCTCCCCAGCCAGGGTGGGATGCCCTCGGGCTGCCGGGTTCCTGATCCGGCATTGCCCGTGATCGCGTGGGAGGCGGTTTTATGCACCTCTGTGGCTCTGGAGTTGGTGCCATCTCAGTGGCGCGGGATATTTCACCCTCCAGCAAATGCACGTGTGCCGTGCTGCGGTGAAACGCTGCTGGCGGTTGGGCTGCTCTTTAAAAGCACGGTTTGGTTAAGGCTGAGATCCGGGAGCACGTCCCCCTACCCCAACCATCTCCCCGCATCCCTCCATCAGCACGGTGTGCCCTGGCACCTCATCCCACCCGCCCCGTGATGGGAGGGCGGCTGGAAGGCGATGCTCCGGCCAGCCTGGCTGCGGGGTGGGAGCCGTGCGGGCTGCTGGAGCGGTGCTCTCCCGGTGCCTTCCATCGGCCAGCTCGAGCACAGGGACATCCAGAAGCACCAGGCTCATAGGTTTTTTTTTATTTGGGGGGAAGGCAGAAGAAGCATAACTCCGGCAGTTACTCAGATGTTCGCTTGTTTATTTAGCCTGCTAGGAGTGGCTGCTTCCAGCTATGAGAAGTATGGGAAGAATTCAGAAACCAGAGGGATCAGTGCATATTTCTTTCCTAGCGTAATGCTTCCTGCCGTTCGGCTGGAGAGGCTGCGGGTGCGAGCGTGCAGGTGGCACCGATTGCATAAAAGAGAAAGGGTTTTTGTGCCGAGTCAATGATTAACAGTTTTGGGTGTCAGTCTTGCAGCACAGCGCCGTGCATCTCGCCGGGTGCAGATCAGAGGCGTGCTAAGGCAAGCCCGGTTTCTCGGCACGCCACGATGCCGAGGGTGGCAGTTTCATCCTCGTGACCTGGATCCTGTTGTAACGTTTCGGTGCAGCGCCGAGGGCAGGGTGAGACGAAGGGTCCCGCCGTGCATCCCCTGGGACGGAGCGAGGTGCAGGGTGCCGAGCCCTGTCCCGCAGCGACCTTGCTCCGTGCCACGGGGCTCCGTGATCCCTTGCCTCCGAGTGGAGCCGGGAAGCGCCGCCGGGGCAGGGCTGGGAAATGGATGAAAGGGCTGAGCGGGCAAAGCCCTGCTCGGAGCCAGACCAGGATGCTCGGCGGAGGAGGCGTCTGCTCCGACACGGAGCTTGTGCTGAGTCACGGCTCGTCAGAGCCAGCGCTGCTGTCACCGCTGTTGCTGCACGCTTCTGACTCAAGAGCTGCGCTGGTTTTGCTTGGTTTTTTCTCACTAAAGCAGCCCAAATCGTTACCTTTGCAATCTACCTGTACATGAAGAATTAGCTTATGAAAAAGAAAACCTCTGTGAGAAGCGGAGGTGCCTACTCCGTAGTCATAAGTCAGTCTTGCTTTGACGTCAGGGCCGTGCAGAACAGATCCTCGGTACTGAAAGTGCAAAGCAGTCCCGTCGAAATGCTCTTTTCGTGCTTGTCTCAGTGGAAACATTGGAGTACCGATAGTAATGCGCTGCCTGAAGCACCCTGCTTTGTAAACACTGAAAACCTTTTTTTGCTGAAGGTATATGAAGAATGCAAACAGAAGAAATCTGCTTTTGTAGCGCTTATTGTGATCCTTTAAATTCTTTTGTTTAGTGATGAAACCTGATCTAGACGAGGGCATTTGTGGTTGCCCTTCAGTCAAAGACTGAGCTGATGCAGGACAGTTATGAGCATCCTGACCTGCTTTCGCTTCATAATAGGCAAACCAGTTTAAAACAGCAAATCCTGATCGCTCCAGAATTTATCCTAACTGAACTGTTGGGACTCTGTCCCCCAGTGCTTTTCCTAAAATAGGAAAAATAGTGCTCCCAGGATGTTTGCGCTGCAGGCAAATCATAACTCGGGACTTGTTGCTTCCTTCTGGAGCCTGCTCTGCCCCTCGCCTGCGCTCCTGGCTCCCTCTTTACTTGCTGCAAGGTTTCATAACCCTCCCTCGCTTGGCGTTGACCTTGAAACACCACTGGAATATGTATCATCGCCCATGCTCTTGTGTTCTCTTAATTTTTATTAATTTTCAGTGTTTAACTTTCTGCAGCAGTGTTTTTCATACGCCGTCCTACAACCACATAGGTGTGAAACCTTGCTGCAGCCCGAGCCCTGCTAATGCCTCCGCAGTCTGGGATCTGCAGCCGCCTGCCAGATCGCTCCGCTGCTGGAGGAACAGGGACGGCAGCCCAGAGAGTTGCAAGACCGTCCGATGACTTCAGCCCTCCTGGAATTGCTTACACGACAGCGTGAAAAATGCACGCCGAGTTAACGTTGCGTTAACGCAATAGGAGTCGTTTCCAAAAATTGGGTTGTGCTCTCTGGGCAGCGCTGCCCTTCCCAGGAACGCTGCCGGGGAGAAGTGGAAGACGGATTAGCCAGGAGGGCAGAAGGTGCCTTGGCAAAGATGCGGGAAGATTTATTTCCTGCTGAATGATGTCTGTTCGTGACTCAGCAACGCGAGCGGCGTTGTTGTTCTGCAGGGTCATAGGAGATACCGGGAAAGGAGAACTCTGCCCTGGCCAGCCGCCGGCCGCTCTCTGCGGGCAGGGGCGGGAGGAGGTCGGTCGTGGCCAAGCACCGAAGGCTTCGCCCGCCTTGCAGGAAGGAAGCCTGGCCGGAGGGATCATTTCTCTGCGGTCAGATGACAGAACGGAGGCAGGAGGATCTGCGCGAGACCTGGGTGTCCCGACCGTCCTGTGCTTCCTCCCCAGGCCCAGCTGCAGACGTCGCTTCCCCCTCCTTTTCCAAATGCTGATTTCTTTAAAACAAAGATTGGAAAAGGGACGACGTAGCTGTGTCCTGCGTGTCATCCTGGTTTGCATCACGCATACTTTACTCCGCATGCTTCTGTATGGTTTTTTTCCAAATACCTTTACCTCATGAGTTATTTACGCACCCGTATAAGTCTGCTGAATGACATTGTTAAAGCTTGTTTTGGCTTTTAAAACGTCCCAAGGACGCCCTTCGTGTGCCACGCAGGAACCCACTGGGTCTTTTGTATCGACGGTCTCCAGTTGCTAATGACGCGCTCGGTTAATTATTCACCAAGGGAACAGAAGCTGCTTTGAAACTCCCACTGGGCAGAGCGGTCCTGGAGCGAGGCCGGGCTACCTGACCCACGCCGGACTCAAGCGACGCAGGTCCCGCTGCGGCTCTGCAGAGCCTGGGACCACGCGGCTGCGGAGCCGGTGCGGACCCAACCTGTGCCGACAGCCGGGAGTGGGAGCCGCTGAGGAGCCTTAGGGATGCACGGGATGGGCAGCCGCCGCGGGCTGCAGCTGGAGGAGGATTTTGCGTTCAGCAAAACTCCTCTTGACCTTTCTGAGAGCTCGGCTGCTGAAATTTGTACTTGGATATTTAAAACACCGCAAGAGGAACTGCGCTGTCAGCACGGCGTGCCGGGAGCCACTCGCCCGGTTCCCCCGAGGGAGCCCTGTGCCATTGCCGCCGGGTGACGGTGGCCAAGGAGGAAGTAGAAGCTGCTGCTGCAGATTTTGGTGCTATGAAACCTCTACCCCTGTGCTCAGCGGGGATCGATGCTGCTCTTCACGCCTGGGAGAGGCAAAGCGCACTGCTGCCGTAGGCAAGGCAGGGTCTCGCTGGATGGCGGTGGCGGGCTGGAGAGCGCTCGGCAGCGCAGGGGCAGGGGGAGGCAGGCGCCTGCCTGCTTGGATGCTGCAATGGCCCAAGTAAAGCAGCATTTCTGATTCACAAGTGTTGCTTTCGCTTTGCAAAGACTCCATGAAACCAGGCTCCAGGGAGTAAAACTTCTCCCCCTTGCCAAGGCCTTTTCAGACAGTCGTTTGGTAATTGCTGCCGCGCAGCAGGGCTCTCTCCACGCTGTACTTAGTAAAAGGCATCGTTCCTCAGCCAGGCTGGTGTCCCGCATGCAGCGTGAGCCGCGGGATGCTGCGGGGACGGGGACGCGGGCTGCGCGTCTCCCAGCGCTGCGGCAGAAGTTCCCTTAAGGAACTCGCCCTGGACTGATTCATCGGCCTTCTTCCATAAACAGGAAGCCGGGAAAGTACAAGCAGGTGATCTCCTGCTGCTGCAAACACAAATTACATCTGATTGCTTGTATTTTTTTTTTCCTCCAGCTGCCTGCTAACTCTTTATCCAGGTGAAGGATTGTTTTGTCAATGAGGAGTGAACTCTTGGCAGTGGGGAGGTCTTTCAAGTTCACGGTACAGATTTAGAAAGAGCTTGACTTAGAGCTCTTCCCTGGTCCTGATGCTGCCTGCGCTGTTCTGGAGCGCTCAAGATAACTGCTCTCACCATAGCAGGTGCTGTTAGCAGGGCTGTCTTTGGAAAAGCAGATGATAAGATGGCCGCAAGTAGCTGCGTGTGCGCTAGCTGCCTAACGGGCAAAGCTTCCCTGCTTTTTCCAGGGATTAATGACATGAAAATTGACAGCAGCGCTAGTGCAGCCGCGGTCCAGCTCTTGCTCAGCCTGCGTAGGGAATCACAGCGGCCTTGGACACGAGCTGCTGTTCCGAAATCCCAAAGAGCTCGGAGGGCTGGGGTCTGGATGGCACTTGATGCTGAAGGAGCAAGCTGTATCCCAGATAAAGCGTTCCCACCTGGAGGTGCTGCTTTTTCATGGAAAAGAGAGCAGAGCGGAGCGTACCCCGTGCCGTGTCAGGAAGGCCGGGACCAGCACCCATCCGCCGTGCCAGGCGAGGTAGCTCGTTGTGTGTGGTTTGGCATCCTGACGTGGGACTTTGGGTGCTGGCTGAGCTCGTTGTAGGACTCTGGACCCTTTGGTGAAAGACACGGTGCCGTCTCACCGGGGCCCGAATCTCTGAGCTCAGGTGTGAGACCGGCACTGCTAGCACCAGGGCATCCTGCTTCGCTGCAAACGGGCCGAGTCTCTCTCTTGCAGCACTGTGGCTTAGGAAATCGGGGCAGGAGAGGAGGATCCTTCCCCGGGGACCAGCCTGCTTCCTTCTCCCAGTTTCCACAGTACCAGACTTTATTTCAACAGCGTGGCTTCCCATGTCGTCCTGACTAACATCTTCCAGGACTCGAGAGGCGGAGATTTCCGAATACCCCTGCTAGTTCAGGGAATCGTCTCATGGCGGAGTTGGCGGCACGGGCCAAAGCACCGTTTGTTTTCTCCCGCAGCGTTCGGTGTTGCAAACGAAGCTGAGTGCCGTACAGGGATTGAGAAGTTCAGCACACGTTGCATGCTGCTGCCAAGCAAAATAATCCCCAAGAGTGCCGTTGTGGGCTGGAATAAACTCCCTTAATGTCTAAACGTAGGCGAGACAGCTCGAGTCTGCTAGGGTTTTAGATGGGGCAGACACTCCCCCCTCTCCTCCCCCCAGTAAAGGCAGCAGTTCAGCCTTGCTTTGAAGCCGCCGGTCCGGGGGAGAAGACTGCAGGAGTCTCTAATTAAAGCTAGCACAGAAGGGCTGCAGTGGGCGGCTGGCTGGGGCGCTGGGAGCGCCGCTGGGAGCTGCCCCTCTGTTTGCTTTGGCTCTTCCCTCCTCCCAGCATCATCTAATGGTTTGTCGGGGGGTGGTACTCGCTGCAGCCCTCTCCCCCCGTTCCCCGCCATTGCCGAATGGTCAGGGGCTGAGTCACTGCCGGCAGGGCAAGGAGGTGACTTTTCCTGACACCCCTGCAGCAGCCCCACGGAGATGATCATAAAGAAATGGCCCGAGATCGGTGTCTGGCCAAGGGGGTCAGGCTGGGACGGCGTGGCCAGAGCTGCCCTCCGGCGTGCTGCAGCCCTGGCTGCTGCCCCGCGGCTCTGGCCTGAGTGACGGTGATGGATTATGTCGGTCTCGTAGACAAACTTCTTCAGTTGCTGCTTTTAAATTTTGAGGAAGGTTGTCTGACTGCCTGCGTTCTCCCTGCCGGGGCGCCCAGCTGCAGCGTGGCGGTCGCAGGGACACGGCCCCCCGTGCAGGTTGCACCCGGCCAGGTGACAGGTACATTAAAGCCTCACGATCAGCGCAGCCGGGGATGGGTGCGGAGTTTGGCAGCTGGACGGGGTCCACGAGCCCCTCAGAGACCGGCCGCCTGGTGCACGGGAAGGAGTTGTGCTTCGGCAAAGCTCCGGTCCCGCTCCGCTCTGGCTCCGGCTCGCCCTGTGGTGCTCTCTTTGTTTCCATGTTCAGCTGGGCCCGTATTTTGCACCATTTTTGTGGAAGGTTCATTTGAGACGTGAGCGATTGGTGCCTCGTGCTTTCCTATCCCCCGTGTCTGTGCCCGTGCCTCGCTGCCTGTCCCCTGCTTCCATCCAGTGCTCTGGCATCTGAGAAACCTCTGCCCCTTGCCTGAGCCCTGACTTGCCACCTACCACCCGGCCTGGCACCGTATGTCGCTCTTATTTTCTTACTCTACTTTTATTCAGGGATATCGATTTGCAAAATGATGGATAAAGAGCAGAGGTCTGAGTTTGTACAGTATCGAGCCTTTCTAGTGGCTGCTTGGAGCCTCATTGTGCAGAGGAAATCCTGCCACGGGACTCGGGGCAGGACGGGGGCAGCGGTGCAGCGAGCAGATGAAAAGCGAGGGTGAACATCCCGGAGCTGTGAGCGGTCGCGGTCGAGCAGCGTCCCTGTCCACCTTCCCCCGCCTGGCTCGCTGCGAGCGGTGCACGGCAGGTTGCGTTGGCTGGAAAATTTCTGTTTTTCCGGCTTTTCCAGCCGGTCAGTTGAATGCATCTGGCAGGACTTTCTGCAGAAAAAGTTTCATTTTTCCCCTCTTGTCGGCAAGTTTCTGTTTAGTTTTTTTCAATCAAAAACAAAAAAAAAGCCTGAAGAGTGTGCACCAAGAGTGCTGTTTAAAGGAAAGGAGAACTTGCAGCAAAATCAGGAAGCGTTAAGTTGGAGTCATCAGTTTAGAGCTCGTGGAAGCCCTTTGCACGTGCCTGCCAGCAAGGCCGTGCTGCACAACCCGTTTCGAGGTGGCGCACGGTGGCGTGGCGGCTTCGTGCACGATGCCGACCCCCCTCTCCCCTCCTTGTTTTGCAGTATTCTCGCGTGCTGGGCCTGGAGCCGATGGCAGACAATGTCAACAACTAACAACATAGCGCAGGCCCGGAAGCTGGTGGAGCAGCTCCGCATCGAAGCCGGCATCGAGAGGATCAAGGTGAGCGCAGGAGCTGGAGCAGCGCGACACGCGTTGCGTCTGGGGTGGGCAGGGAGGGAGCGGGAAGGGTCCTTGGGCAAGTGCTTTGGGATTTCTCCGACCACGTGCATCCTGCTGCCGTGTCTCCGGCTCAGATATTGCGGCATTTCTAGACGAGCCCCCTTCCCGCAGGCACTGCTCATACTGGGAGGTAAGGTCGCAGCCTGGGCAGCTTCTCCCAGGTGTTAGAGGTGATGGCGTGGTCCGAGGGCGGACCAGCCGCTGGAGGGAGTTCCTGGAGCTCAGCTGGGCACATGCAACCTGTGAGGACATGGAAGCTGCCAGGGCCGGACCCAGCAACGCTCTGCCAGGCCTGCTCACACGTGTTCCAGTCTCATTGCCCCGTTTTTTCGCAGGAGGGCTTCACGGTCCGTATGCAGTTTCTCTCAGAAAGTTGCTGCCTGCAGTTATTTCTCAGCTGCTGCATTCTTGCAAATGAAAAAGGATGCTGGCACGCCTTCGCTCTGGTTTGAGGCACGTTTATGGTAGAGCTAGGGAAGGTTAATTTTGTGCTGCAGTTGTCCAGGATAGCAAACCAGAGTCTATTCTCAGCTGTGTGCTGGCTCACCAGCAATCTGCTGGGGCAGCGAAGGAGCCCCAGAAATAAAGCTCCCTCTGGCCCTGGGGGGTTGGAGCCGGTAACGTGCTCAGCGCCACAGCCTCCCCTGAGAGTCGGAGACTGGATCCTCCAGGAGCTTTCACTCTATTCTGGGAACCAGCTCGGTGATTGCGGTACCGGGGCTCGTTCAGCCACGTGAGCTCTGGAGAGGAGCCCTTGCTGGAGACAAATACTAGCGTGTGGGCAGCAAGTCCCGGCTCCGCCAGCAGGAAACCCCAGGGCACTCTCTGAATTTACACCTCTTAAGCCACAGAGGAACCACACTCATCACCCAGCTCTGCTGCCCTGCTGCCTGCGTCTGGGCTTTGCCTGGCTGGGTCGGGCCGCTCCGCTGCCCGTCCCTCCCAGAAGCTCCCCGGGAGGGGAGAGACGAGATCCGTTCATGGAAAGTCACTTGTCGGTTAGTCAGGCAAAGGAAAGCCCCGTGCGTGGTGATGAAAGGCACAGTGAAACTGAAATACTGTAAAACGCATAAGTGTTAAATCCACCTGATAGTTTTTAATTCGGTTTCCTGGTCAAAGAATGTTTTCTTTGACTTCTGGTCCCTGCTGCTTCTGCAGCAACAGGTCCTTCGTCATCTCCGGTTCTGATGTGCAGGAGCTGCTGCTGCTTTGAATATTTTTTTTTTTTTTTTTAAAGCCATGAGGTTTTGTAGCTGTTTTTAGGACCACCACTTTCCAGACTCCAGTGATGCACCCATCAGCGAGGCCATTTTAGGGAACACAAAATAAATTACAGGTCTTCCCCCAGCACAGCCGTTGCTGACGCTCCTAAGAATTACCGCGTCTCAGCTCCAGGATCCCAAATGGTGCACGCCGAGGAGGAAGGAGGGTGTGTGTATACTTAGCGACCTTTGTAGCTGTGACCATCTTAAATGCTTTGCTGGGAAGGAACAACAGCGGCGGGACCACAACATGCTGCTATTTAGGCTGAGTGGAGAAGATGTGCTGTCTGGGCGAGCTTTCAATAATGCCGTGATCCGCAAACCCAGCTCTCGGGTGAGCGTGCCAAGCCAGCCAGCTCCTAAGTACAGCGTCAAACGAGTCCTGGCTCCTCCGGCTCCTGCTCTCCCTACCTCACAGCCGAGGTCGGCGAGACGTGCGTTTGCCTGCAGAGAAATGAGCCGATAGCTTCGGAGATGAGGGGAGCGGGCTGCCCCGTGAGCCGTGGGTGAAGGTGTGCCCGCAGCGAGAGCGGCAGCCTGAGGAAAGCCCTGCCATTCCTCCCTGCGAGGTCTGACCGAGCACCCGGCGCTGCCGTCGAAGCACAGCCCTGCCACCGCACCGCGATTCTTCTCCTCCCCAGCCCGAGCAGCCCGTACACCTGCGAGAGAAGGGCCAGGTCTGGCTCGTCCTTCCCTTCGTTCGTGCAGCTGAAGCTTTAAGAGGAGCGCGGAGGTTTCCAGGCCGCTTGCTCTCATAACAGGTTCAGCCATGCTCCCAGCAAGCTAATCTCTTTCCCTCGCTTTGCTCTGGGATTAGGAGTAATTACTGTCTTATGTGAGTAATAGGGTTAAGGTAGAGCCTTGACCTCGTCTCTGCAGAGCAGTTCTGCTGTTGGATCCCAGTGTATGTGCTAAGTGTGTTTAATGCAGGCCAGCAGCAGTCGGTGTTCGTTAGAAGCGTTCGTTACTGGTTAGGACTTGAATACTTAATATTGCAGTAATACCTAGCGACTCCCGCCAAGGTCTGCTGCAGTCTCTGGACCTGCCTTTCCAGGAGACACCAAAAAAAGGAGGAGGGAGCCCACCCTGTGGTGTGGAAGCACAGATTAAGTGGTTTGCCCGAAGCTGGAGAGAACTGGGGTTTTGTCGCGAGCGCCGTTTCTCCTCGCTGCGTGCTCTCGCTCGCCGCTGAAAGGTTTAATAACGACAGCGCGCAACTGCACGTTCCTGCTGGGCAGGTTGCATCGCTCCGCAGGCAGCAGCGCCTGCCGCGCTGGCCGTGAGCCGCAGCATCCTCTGCGAGGCTGTGGACTGCGGTGAGCCCCGGCAGTGCCGCAACGTCCCCCGAAATCACGGCTCGGCTCAGCTGAGAGGGGTGAGTCGCCCCGGTGCCCAGCAGCCACGGAGATCCCTGCTGCTGTAAGGCTCTGCAGCTGCAACAGGTCACATCTGGGCCTTCCAGATGTGGTTGGGTTGCATCTGTGCTCTGTGTTCGCCTTGTGTTCACCCAGCTATTAAGTTAATGAAAAAAAAAAAAGGGGTTGCTGTTGGTCTCCAGAGCTGCTGGCACCTCCCTGCCTGGGCCCTCCCCGTGCCGCCCACCCGCCTCGCTGCGGACGGTGCAGCTGCGTCACTCGCCCACCGCCGTGGTCCCCTCTCTGCCGGGCTGCTCTGGGCTCTCAGTTCCCAGAAGACATCTTTGAACTAAAATAAACAGAGCCTTAAGTAATAGTTTCTAACAGTTTCAAAACCTCCATTTTTAACATCAGAGGATGGCCGCTCTCAAGCCGGCTTTTTTTCCTTTCTTTTTTATCCCAAAGCCCTTGGAAATGAGGACAGTAATATCTTCTCTTAAATCTGTTGCTCTCGGCTGGGAGTATTTTCCCCGTACTCATCGCTTTATTTATCTCAGACCTTGCAAACTATTTTTTCCGTGCCCGTTTCCCCTTTTCATTTGTCGCCATCTCCGCAAAGTTTCTGTTACGAAAAGCTGAGCGTTGGCTCTCTTCCTCCCCGCGGAGCCTGGGAAGCGGTCGCTGGCGCTGCGTGGGCTGAGCTCTGCGCCTTCACCTGAACGTTCTCACTAACCTTCTGCTTTCTTGCAACATTTAGGTCTCGAAAGCGTCTTCCGAGCTAATGAATTACTGCGAGCAACATGCCAGGAACGACCCGCTGCTGGTTGGAGTGCCCGCCTCGGAGAATCCTTTTAAGGACAAAAAGCCTTGTATCATCCTATAGCTTTCCTCGCTCCGGCGCGTGCGATCTCTCAGGCAGGGCACCGTTCTCCATCGACTGAAACCAAGCTACAAACTTACAACTGCGCCGAGGGGTAAACACTAAATGTTGGATTCAAATAGAATTTAAATCTCAAAAAAAAAAAAAAAAAAAAAAAAAATTGGCAGGTGGTTTAGGGAAGAGTGTCTGCTCCTGGGCCGGTGCCGCACTGAGAGGGGTCCAAATTTAAAAACAGGGAAAAAAAAACCAGGGTTGAGGGGTGGGGGGAGTATTTTTAATAGCGACGTTCGAGATTGGTACCGGGGTGGTGCAGGCAGTGGGGGTTTTTATTGCATTTGTCAATGGGATGCAAGACCTGAGTATCGGGACCTGGCCGGCAGGAGCTTTGAACAAAGCTCTCAGTGGGTCCGATCCAATTAGTTTCCGATTAGCGCGTCGTTCCAAGAACTCGCTCTGTTTCTTCAGAGGGAACAAGGGAGAAGGGCCCAGGCGGGGACCTGTTTTGTAGAAAACTAATACAAAAAAGACAAGAAACCCCAACCAAAACGCGGCTGGAAAACCTGCTGTTGAAAATGGATGAACCGAGGCCGGGGGGAGGAGGATGGAGGCCGGGGGGCTCCCTCCCCGGGCCGAGGGGATGGCACCGCGGCGGAACGCTCTCTGGCGTCGGATCCATCGGCCGAGAGGGTTTCGGTGAGCGGCGTTAGGGAGCCCGAGGCATGGGGGAGGCCGGGCTCGAGCCCCTCCGATCGCTTCTGGGTTTTCTCTGTGCTGTTACCACTGTTTTTCCCAAACGGGACTGTACCGGGGGCGGGGGGAGGGAAGGGGCTTTCTGTTGTGCAGTATCATGTGAGAAATCTTTTAAAATTGCCCTTTTGGAGAGTCTCAGTCCAAAACACTAAAATTGGCAGATTTACTAGCATTTCCCACCTCCCTTTTTCTCACCGGGAGTGGCAAGTGGAATTCGTTCCACTAAACCCAGTTAATTCGGGGAGGTGAGGGTAAGGCTGTAGAAGAAATAGTTCGGTTCCCATCCCTTGGAAATCTTGAAATGTGATTTAAACGGGGAGCACTTTGTTCACCGCTGTTAAACGCACGCGCCGCAGAGCCGGGGATCACCTGGCGCGGAGCAGCCCGCGAGGAAGAGGAGACAAGCAGGCGAGCCTTCCTCCCGCCGCCCGCCACAGAGCCCTGCGGAGCGATGGCAGCGACGGAGCCCGGCGGCTCCGTGCAGCTCCGTGCCAGGGCAGGCGGATGCTCGGGAGAAAGATCAGAGCTCAGGGACGTCCCACCGCGTCTCCCCGCGTCGCCGGAGCTGCCGGCGCGGCATTGCTCACGGCTTCCAGCTCTGGCAGGGAGAGGACGGGTCCCCTGCGTTGGGTTTACGTGACCGAGCCCGGTCTGCGTCGGCAGGGCAGGGCCCGGGGCTCGGCAGCTCCTCGGGATGGCGAACGCTCCCCGCGGTAGGCAGAGGCACGGTTCGGTTCCCTAACCAGCACACCGGTACCCGTTCCCGGTTATCCTGAACACACCATGCTGGTATCCGAATACAGGCGGTGCTGAGTTTTGGGTTTGGGAAGAGAAGGAAAAAAAAAACAAACCCACACCTGATGTGAAATCCTGGGAATTTTCCCATTCCGCCAGTGCTTTGGATTTGGCTTGAAATGCCACGACCTCCCATTGGGATGGAAACCGCGCGCGGCCGACCCCTTCACGGGACAGGGAGCGCTGCCCGTGGCCGCGGGCAGCCCCTGCGAGAGGGAGGCTGGAGGAGGCCCTCGGGTTCGGCTTTTGAAACCCAAAACCGTGCTCATGCTTTCTGTTGTGGTTCAGCTGGAGGGAGGAAACCTTGCAGCCCATACTGGGTGCTGCGTCTGCTTAGACTGGTCGGGGTCGCTGGTCCGGGCGGGGCGCTGGGAGGCTTTGCTGGCTGCTTTTTGGAGGATGACGGTGTTCCCGGGGCTGTTGCTGGCTCCCATGGCACAGGGAGCTGCGCAGGGCGATGCCGGAGGCCGGCTCGAAGGCAGGGAGAGGAGCAGAGCCCGCGGCCGCGTGGCTGGTACCCGGGGAAGGCGGGTTGGCATCTGCCAGGAGGAAGGGCAGCTTCCGAGGGTCTTCCTCCCGCATGCAGGGGTGGGCGGCGGGGTGTTGGGCTGAGCGCAGCCGGGCCCCCTCCAGCGCCGACCGGCCGCGCAGCCAGCTCGGCAGTGCCGGCGGAGGCCGTGCTTAGCAGAGATGCTCCATTTACACTTCTTGGTTGCAGGTATCTCGCCATGGCTTTTTTTAAGTACGTGATCACTTGCCTTTTTAAATGAAGTTGGGAAAAAAAAAAAGGAAACATGTTTTTAACACTAACGCAAACCGCAGCACCTCCTGTGTACATCTTGCAGCTGCTTTCCCAGGGCCCTTCGCTGAAGGGAGCGTTTTAAACCTCGGGCCCCCGTCCTGGCGCCAGCCTTGGGCCAGGTTTGCTGGCGACCCCCGGATTTCGCCCCGTCCCGCTGCGAGCGTTGCGGGAGGTGGAGCAGAGGGAAGCGGATTTATTTCCCTCCGCGGTCGAGCGTGGCCCCAGCCCTGCTCGCGCCCCAGCCTGGCACCGCGCTGGGCATCATCCGTCAGCCGAGGGCGGCAGCCCCAGCACGGCAACAGGCAACGCCTTTTTGTTGGTGGCTTTTCTTTTTTTTTTTTTTTAAATCCCTCATCCAACGTAACTTCAAGCTCTTGAACGCCGCGTCTGTAGCGGGAAGCGAGCACTGTCCTGAGGTGCGCCTGGGTTTTGCCACAGCAGGGCTTTCTCTTCTCCACGAGGGAATTTCCTCTGTCCTTAATCTAGTACAGTTCCAGCCTTATTTTTCTACTCCAGATTGCTGATTCTTCCTCTATGTTAGAGACCAGTGCATGGTGCTATAGCCGGTGACCCAGGCCAGTGCCCGAGCTGCAGGTCAGCCAGAAAAACCTGCGCTCTGCGTGGCAGCGGGCGAGCGGCCGAGGTTACCGCAGGAGCCGCACGCCGTTCCTCCGCTCGACACCCGGGGCCGCATCCCCCCACCCCGTCGTCGGCTCGCGCTGCCCGAGGGGGGTCCCACCCCGACACCCCGACCCGGGCGGGTGCCAGCCCTGCCTGCATCCCGCCCTCTCCATCCCCCGGGATCGCGACGGGGCGGCTCAGGCCCGCAGTGCCGTGGCTCGCTGAGGGATGCTCTGCCGGTGAACGCCACGGGATGCTTTGCCGGCGAAGCCAACCAGGCGCGCCACGGTCCAGCAAATCGGGGTCCGTCTGCCTCCCCTCTCGTCCTTCCACCCACCTGGGCCGCGCTCATCCCCGGTGTCTCGCCCGAGCCGGGCGGCAAGTTTAGGTTCAGCGTGCGGCCGGAGCCGGGGGAAGGGGGCAGGGAGCATCCTTGGGGTCCCCTGGGCGCCTGGGGACGGGGCTGGGGGCTCCCGGCACGGGGATGCCGAGGGGCCGGCAGCAGCAGGGGCCTGCCAGGAGCCGAGCGGGGCGGGCAGGGGCCTGCCGGCGGGTGCTGGTGTCTCTCAGCGGGCGACTCGTTAGGTGGAAAAATCCTCGACCTTTTATTTTTTTTTTTTGTTTTTATTATTTTTTTCTTCGTCTGAGTAAATCAGTGATCATACTGTAGATGTTTTTGTATAGCATAAATATAAGTGCAAATTACAGTAGTTGCTTGTACTTCGTTAGTGCATTTGCCAAAAAGAAAAAAAAGGAAAAAAAGGACAAAAAAAAGCCACTTTTCAGGACTTTTTAAGTGCTGCAGATGGCGAAGGGGGAGCGGGGAGCCGGGGCCTCCCTTGTGCCGCTGGTGGGGCGTGGGGCAGGCGGTGCCAGCAGCCCCGGCTCCACAAAGGCCTTTTTTTGGACGTAAACACATGCCCAAATCTGTCTGGCGTTTCTTTTTAGCGTGCGGTGAAGCCGTTGCCAAAAATAGAAAGGAGAGAGACTGCGAAAGAAAAGGGAGAGAGGAAACGTTGCTTCTATTTAATTTTTTGGTCCATTTTCCTTGTCCTCCCCTCCCTGTCTCGGGGACCGTCCCAGCGGCACCACCGGAGCCGGGAGACGCCCGGGCACCCGCACGGCACCCGCCGGCGTGGCTGCGAGGCCGGCAGGGCCCAGCGGCTCGGTGCCGGTGCCGGAGCCTCCCGAGCCCGGAGCCGAGCAGATCCCCCTTCCTCCGAGTACTTAAAAAGTCAACTTTATTTAACAAAGTAAAAATAATGCATTTACTTCATTGAACCGAAGCCACGCGTCTGATACTTTGCGCTCTTAATTTTTTCTCTCTGGTCTATTATTATTATTATTATTTGCCAAACTCTGATCTTGTTGCCAAACGCAAATCAAGGTTTGTAAAGACTGTACTTAGGAAGTAATCGGTGTCTGTAACGTAGGCTCCTCATAACGTCTGCATTTTTGGATCTCTGGTTTTTATTTCTGGTGTGCCATAGACCAATTTCTTGCACAGTGTTTAATATTTTGTGGAATTGTTGTTAAGAAGTGAATTGATAACACAATAAAAAGGCTCACTTTTCATTTTGCCAGATCTCCTGCCCAGCCTGCCCTGCGTCTGCGGCGGGGGGACAGCCGCGTCCCCGGTGCGGTGAGTGCCCTTCCCGGAGGAGCGGGGCTGCGGGAAGGGAGGCCCTGGGAGCCGGGGGATGGCTGACCCTCCCTGCTGCTCCCTCCGCAGCTGGCTTCAGCCGAGACCTTCTCGGCCCCGTCCTCGGGGCGTCGCGGCCGCCTGCCCTCTCGCCCGAGGGTGCTGGGGCATCCGAGCGGGTGGGACGGGGCCGTCGCCCCGGGGGCTGCGCGGGATCCCCCCGGGCATCGCGGCCTGCAGCAGCGGCCCCTCGGCGATCCCCTTCTCCCACCCTTCCCATACCACCCTGATGCTCCCCATCGCTGGCGGCTCCTGCCCCGCTGGCTGCGGAGCCGGCCCTTCGGCATCGCCCTCTTTCCGGGAAGCACCGGGGCCCTCCTGTCCCGTGGAGCCGCAGCAAAGCAAAACCAAGAGCAGCGTTTCTTCCCTTTTCGGAGAAAAGGAAGGGGCCTCCGCCTGCCCTGGCAGCGGCCTCGTCTCCCCGCTCGGCTTCCCGGCAGCTCCCACCCAAAGCAGCACCGGGGTCCGGTGCCGGAGCTGGCCGACGGCAGGGAGCACCACGGGGGCTGCGTTCCTGGAAGGCAGCGGCCTCCAGGCCGGCGGCTTTGGGAAGAGGCTTGGAGCAGCTCCTGCCTGCCCGGCCCTGCAGGAATGCGCACTGCTGCTGCGTACGGGCAGTCTGGAGCCACGCTTCCTCTGCGCGTCTGGAATAGCTGGGATTTTTCAGCGTCTGACCCGAGATGTCGAGCTGGGAAGGGCAGCAGCGGGACAGGCAGCGGGACAGGCAGCGGGACAGGCAGCCCTGGCTGCAAACCGCCTGCCTGGCTCTGCCGGACGCTGCTGCCGCAGGTCCGAGCCGTGGTCCTCGGGCTGAGCCCCGTCACCCTGCCCAGGGGATGCCCGACTGCGCCGCTGGGTCTCGGGGGTCCGGCACAGCCCGAGGTGCCGTGTCGGTGCCCCGCGGCTGGGGGGGGATGAGCAGAGCCACAGCAGCAGGGGGTCCCTGCCCCCACCATTCCACAGCTGCTCAAGCTCCCCCAACTTCACTTGAAACGCCGGGACGCGGCGGGGAGGCCGGGAGCTGCTCCCACCTTCCTGGAAACCCGCTTCAAAGCCAGCCCGCCCGGCGCTGGAGCCTGGCAGCACATGAAAGGCCGCCGGACCCTCCTGCCGGCGTGGAGCCGCGGGCTCCGGCACGGGCCAGGATGGCTGGTGGCACAGAGCTGGGAGCGCGGCTAAAAATAACCCGCCCTCCTTCTCAGGGCTATTTTTAGCTTCTCTGCAGCTATAATTATCTGCCCTTGGCGTCGGGGCCGGGGAAGCTGCTGGCACCATGGGCCGGGGCTGCGGGGACGTGAGCGGGGTGGCCCTGTGGCCGGACACGGGTCCCGCCAGGGCTTGGCACCAGCGTGAGGCCGCAGAAGCGTCCGGGTGGCACCGGGGCGGGGGCATCACTGCAGCCAGGGCTCCCCCGCGGCACCGCACGGCCCCGGGTACATCCCACCATCCCTGGGGACCCCCGCGAGGGAGACCCCCGCTCCGACCGCAGGGACGTGGGGCCACCCGCGCCCCACCGCGGGGAATCCCTCCGTGTCCCCCAGCCTCCACCGCTCGCCCCCGCCGCCGTGGGGGATCCCGAGCCGTTCCTCTCCCTGGTGTGACGCGGGGGCACCGGGACACCCGCGACGCACTGGGACCGCGACCATGACGCCACGGGGCAGCTTCCTGCTCCGGCATCCCGCCCCCACGCGCCATGACACAGGCCCTCACCCCGTGGCAGGAGGGGAGTGGGGTGCAGCGCGGGGACCCCGCAGCCCCCCCCGGCTCCGTGCCTCAGTTTCCCCACGGCCCCTCTCCAGAGGCTGTTTCCAGCCGGAGCTCGGGATGGGGCGAGGTGCCACAGGGGGTCCCGCGCGGCCGGGGTGGGCGATGGCCCCCCGTCCCCTGGCAGAGGGATGGGCAGCCCCGTGCCGGGGGGCTCCACGATGGCTCCCTTGGGTGGCTGCAGGGGCGGCTGGGGACAGAGCCCCGGGGCCGGGGCCAGCGCCGCCGCCTGCCGCCAGCACCCACCCAGCCCAGACTCATAAATCAGCAGCTGTGGCCTCCCCAGCGCGCCGGGCGCGGAGCAGGATCCGGCCCGGCCCTGTCTGGCCGCAGCCACCCCCGAGCCAGGCCAGGGGCTCGGTGTGCGCTCCCCCCCTTGTCTCTCGGTGAGACACACCCCCCCCAGCCCCCCTTGCACGCGCACACACGCGTGCACACACGGAGCCCCCGCTCCGTGCACATGTGTGCGGGGTCCCCGTAAGCCGGGGGGACGCGGCCGCGACCCCCGGGGGCCCGAACTGCATCTGCCTCCCCCCGGCTCACCGGGCCCCCGCACCCACAGACACGCACGCCGCCGCTCCCCCTGCTCGGCGCGGCGTTCCCCGGCCGGGGAGGGGGCGCGCGGATCCGGCCCCCCCTTGGCACCAACCCCAGCCCCGCCGTGGCCAGGGGTCGGCCATTTCCCGTGGAAGCCGGGGGGCCACGTGCCGGGACGGAGAAGCACCGGCCGGCTTCAGGCGTGGCCCCCTGCCGCTGCCGTGCTCACACGTGTCCGGGCGCACACGTGTGGGTGCCGTGCGCCTGCAGGCGTGCGTGCACACGCGTGTGTGTTCTGCTCGCGGTGCCAGGCTCTGGGGGGGGGCACAGCCGGCTCGCTCGGGGTGGGTGCCCAGCACCCGTCCTGCACACCCGGGCTGGATGCGGCCCTGCTGCAAGCCCCTAAGGTCTAATTATTGCCCGGTGCTGAGCTCCCAGCGTCGGGCCCGCCCTGGCCGGCTCCCTGTGCCACCAGCACACTGGCACCTTGTGCCGCAGAAAGGTGTGTGGCCACTGGCCCCGCTCCAGGGCCCCGCCATGGCGGCGATGCCGGGGGGCCACGGTGGGGATGCCAGTGGCCACGGTGGCAGGGATGCTGAGGGTCACAGCGGCGAGGGGCCTCGGCTCTCACTAGCCAAATGAAACAAGCCCAGGACCACCGTTCCCAGCCCAGGGACCCCTCTCCCCGGGACCCCTCGCCCCGGTGCTGCGGTGCTGGCAGGGTGCCGGGGCAGGGGTCCGGCCACACGTGGCCCCGCCGGCGCTGAATCAGGGCCCCCCAGACCCCGCAGCCGCCCTCGGTGTCTGGGCCGGCTCTGGCTGGGTGGAAAGTGCGGCTCAGCGCCCAACCGGGATCCCCGTCGCCCCCGCGCCGCCGGGACCGCGGTGAGTCAGGCCCGGGGACGCCGTGGCTCGGGGGCGGCCGGGGAGCCCTGGGGAGGGCTGCAAGGGGGGAGCTGTGGCTACAGGGGGCAGGGGGAGGGGGTCCCATTGCCCCCCACCAACTGCGGGGTCTCATTGCCCCCCTCTGTCTGGGGGGTCCCTGGGGGGTCCCTGGGGCAGCGCCGGGGTATGGGCAGTGCGGGGGGTCCTGCCTGGGCCCCACTGCAGGATCAGGCCCCTGGGGTGCAGCGTGCCGCTGCCTGGGGGGGCCCAGGGGATGTCGGGGGGGGCAGGGACAATGTGGGGGGTGGGGGGCATGTGTGGGCATGTGTGTGCGTGCGTGATCCGGCACACGTGTGGGCGGCTCCGCGTGTGCGCCGGGGTGGGCTGCGGCTGCGCCGTGGGTGTCCTGCCCAGCCGGGCTGGGGGTGCTGGGGGTGCAGGGTGCCGTGGTGCCGCGCGGCCGGGGGGCCCTGGGGGCTCCAGGGACCAGCACCCATCCCGGCCCCCGCCGCGCCGGGGCCGTGACTCAGCCCAGCCTGACGCGCTCATCACACGGGTGGCTGCGCGGTGACACCGGGGGCAGGAATGGTGGCACCGCTGCCAGGCCGGGGTCACTGGCGCCTCGTGACCAGCTGCCTCACCAGTGAAATGAGTTTTGGGGAGGCTCAGCCTGCCCTCCGGCCCTTTCCCTCCCGCTTTTCCCTGGGTGCTCCTGGGGGCCAACACCAATGGGTGCCCCCGTGCCGTGCCGTGCCGTGCCGTGCCGTGCCCCTTGCCAGCAGCCTGGAGGCACAGGGTGAGCTGCAGCCGTGCCCCTCGCTGCTGCCCCCGGGCTCTCCCAGAGCCCCCACACTGTTCCCCGCTGGGGATGCATGGGGGGGGTCCCCGTCCCCCCCAAACCTCCCCCCTCCGGAGCCGGACTCGGGGCTCGGGCTCTCGCCTTCCCAAATTGCGCTGGGGGAGGGCAGCTCGGCCCTTGGCAGGTGGGGAAACTGAGGCACGGGAGGATCAGGTGAGGAGGGCTCAGGGCTGTGACGCAGCCACCCCGCGGCCCCACAGCTTCCAAGGGTGCCGCTGTCCCTCTGTGCCCCCTCCGCGTCCCCCCTTTGCTGGGTGCAGCCCGGGGCCCGCCCTGCCCCCGCTGAACCAGCCCCCTTGCCCCCCGCCAGCCCCCGGATCCGCGCTGAGACCTGCCAGCTCGTCGCGGCCGGGCAGCCCCGGTGGGCCAGGCTGGGTGGTCCCTCGCCGTGTGTCGTCCCCCCCCGGCTGCAGGGTGGGAGCCGTGGTTCGGGGCACCCAGCCCAGCGCACGGGGGGTCTCCCCCCCCACTGAGGCCCTGCCTGGCCCCGTGGGACCCCCGGGCTGCGGCAGGGGCACCTGCTCCCGCGGCCCCGGCGATGGGGACGGCCCCCCGGCTCCAGCCTGCCACGCTGCGGGCAGGGACCCCGGCTGCCTCGGTGGCCTCAGCCGGGGCTGTCACCCCCCCACCGTCCCTCCGTGCCTCAGTTTCCCCCCTGCAGTCAAAGCCCGAAGGGAGGGCGCAGGGCACGTCGCCAAGACATGTGGCACCCTGGGACGGCCACCGTGTCCCCAGGCAGGACGGACACCGTGTCCCGGGCAGGAGTTGCCATCGGGTGCCAGCCGTGGGGCTGGCGTGGAGCCCGGCCCTCGCAGGTCCCCGCGCCCCAGGGATCGGAGCCAGGGCCGTCACCCCGGCCTGGCACCGGTGCAGGCAGCATGGTGCATGGGGATGTCACATGTGCATGCGTGTGCGTGCACGTGTGTGCATGTGCGTGTGAACCAGGGCGGGGGCGAACGCGGGTGAGCTCAGGTCGGGGCCTGCTCCGACGCGCTGATGCTGGGATGCTCGGAGCAGGGCTGGCAGCGCCCGCGCTGCACCGGGCCCTGGCACGCACGCGCCTGTGCACACACACACACACGTACGTATGCCCACCCTTGTGCCCAGGCGGGTGCCTCCTGCCCCGAGGAGGGGCCTGGGGAGCCCCCGGGGATCCCCACACCGCACAGTGGTGGCACTGGGACCCGCGGGTCGCTGCCTCAGTTTCCCCTGAGCCTTCAGGCTGCAGCACCCCCGGGGGCGGGGAGGGGGATTCCCGGCCCGTGGGCGCTCCCGGTTCCCACGGCCGGAGGGAGCCGCGGTTTCTGTGGGAAGGGGGGTGCTGGATCCCGAAACACGGGGTCAGCCCCTCCCTCCGCCCCGTGCCTCAGTTTCCCACGGAGCTCAGGGCCCTGCGGGGGCTCCCAGCCCCGGGGCTGGGGCCCGTGGGCGGTTTTCGTGGACAAAGCCCCTTTTTCGGAGAAAGGGGGGGGGTTCCCCCTCCCAGGCAGCAGCGGTCCCACACCCCACCTCTGTTTGGCTGCGGAGCCGCTGCCAAGGGGGGGCCCCACCCCGAAGCGGCTGATCCCACTGCCCCTGGGAACGGAGGAAGGCAGACACCTGCACGTTATAATGATCTTTTATTGCAAATAATTATTTTCCTTAGATCAGTATAAGAATAGACTCTGGAATAGATTCAGTTCGGGGTCTCCAAGGGGCTTGAGTGCAAAAAAAAAAAAAAAAACAACACCGGCGTTGCAAGTCCATCAACGCAGACGACAATTTATTCCTTGGAAAAAGCAGTTCGTTTGCAGAAATCCATCGCTCCGCAGTCCTCGCCTCTGTCCAGTCACAGGCGCCAAAACCCAAAACAGAAGAGCCTCCGTCTCCATCGCCTCCGCGGGGCCCGGCCCGCGGCTCCTCGGCGCGGTCCCACGCTCCCCACGGCCAAGCACGACTCCTCGCCACGGCTCCGGCCAACGTCCCACCGGGCCGCCGGCACGGCACGGCCGCGGCTCGCCTCCGCACGCCCACCGGTGCGGCCGGGCTGCTCCTTTCTCCTCTCCGGTTAAAAAGAAAAATAAAATCGGTGGGTGTTTGGGTTCGTGTTTTTTAACTGGCCGTTTCTCCTTCCTTTTCCTGCCATTTTATGTTTTTTAACTCCTTCTCCAGGTACAGAGCCGGGCATCGGCCGGGGCCGGCTCAGCGCTCCTGCAGACAGACGTACGGCACCCACTGGTTCTTGTCGCGGCTCTCGGCGCAGTAACTGGCCACCTCCGCCAACCCTTGGCTCTTCCAGGCGTCCGTGTGTGGGTTCTGAGGAGCAGAAGCAGGCGGTGAGTGCCACCGCGGCCCCGAGCGTCCCCCGCCCCGTCCCTGGCGCGGCGCCCGGCGTGAATCACGGGGCAGCCGGTGCGTGGCCCTGCATCACCGTCCCACTCACCGTGACTAAGAGGCAGTGGAGGTCGCGGGGCTCGGCGCCCGCCTCGGGCTCGCCCAGGATGGCGGCCAGGCGCTGCATGCCCGAGACGCGCAGGATGTGGATGTCGTTGTCGCAGCAGAAGGCCTGGATGAGGGTGAAGTGGATCTGCAGGGCGATGTCGCCTTCGTCTTCCTCGTCGGCGGCCAGCAGGCACAGCACCACGCTGTCGGGGTCCCTGCGGGCGCAACGTGGCGTTACGGGGGCGCCCCGAAGCGGCCCTGGATGGGGCAGCCCCCCCACCCCGGAGCTGTCACCCCGTGTCAGCGGGGCCACCCCCCTGCCTGCAGGGAGGGGACGGGGGACAGACACCCCCCCCCTCCCCCCGGCACCGGGGGTGCTCCGGGCAGCCCCCCCCGGGACCCGGCCGGGCCCCCATCCCCATGGCCCCCCGCCCCCCCGTGCAAACCCCCCGGGGTACTCACACGTTCATGAGCTTGGCGGACTCGTAGACCCCCACCGTCAGCCGGTCCTGCCGCTGCGCCGCCACCAGCACCCGCTCCACCGCCTCGCTCACCGCCTGCATCCTACGGAGGACACGACAGAACCGGTGAGCAACGGCGGCGACCACCGACACCCCCCCCCCCCCCCCCCCCCCCCGGCCCCGGGGCCGCCGCACTTACTTGCTGCTATCGCAAGGCACCAGCTCCTCCAGGGTCATGGTGCAATTGTAATCCGGGGCGGGCGCCCAGGGGCCGCGGGTTCCGCGGGGGGGAAGGCAAATCCCAAGAGCGATAATCCCGACAGCGGCGGCGGTGCTGTCGCGGTGCTGTCGCGGTGCTGTCGCGGTGCTCGCTGCCTCCAGTCGCGGTTGCAGAGCGATCGCTTCTGAGGTGCCACCGCGCCCGGCGCCACCTTTTATAGCCTCCCGCTGAGGGGCGGGGCGTCGCGCGGCGCCCCCGCTTCGCCCATTGGCTGCTCCGGCACAAAGAGACGGGCGGGCGCCGCGGGGATTGGACGCCGCCGGCGGGGCCCACGTGGGGGCGAGGCGGGGCGGGGGGGGCAGTTGCGGGGCGGGGGATTCCCTGCGTCCGTGTGTCCCCCCCCCGCACGGGGACCGGGGCCGGCACCGGGGGGGTCCGGGCACCGGGGGTCTGTCCGTGCACCGGGAGCGGCACCGGGGGTCGGCCCCGGCCCCGGGGGCTGCAAGGGGGGGGTCTCTTCGTGCACCGGGAGCGGCACCGGGGGTCGGTTCCTGCAGCGGGGGGTCGGTCCCTGCACCGGGACTGGTACCGGGGGTCGGTCCCTGCACGGGGGTCTGCAGCGGGCGGGCGGTCCGTGCACCGGAGGCTGCAAGGGGGGGTCTGTCCGTGCACCGGGGGTCGGCCCGTTAACGGGGGGGCTGCACCGGGGGGGTCGGTCCGTGCACGGAGGGCGGCCCCGGGGGGTCCGCCCGTGCACCGGGGGCTGCAGCAAGGGGCCAGTCCCTGCACCGGGGAGGGGGGTCGGTCCGTGCAGACGGGTCTGCGGGGGGGGGGAATCTGTCCGTGCACCGGGGGTCGGTCCGTTAACCGGGAGCTGCACCGGGGGGTCTGTCCATGCGGCGGGGGGGTCTGTCCGTGCGGCGGAGGGGTCTGTCCGTGCGGCGGGGGCTGCACCGGGGGAGGCTCGGTTCGTGCACCGGGACGTGTAACGGGGGGGGGGGGGGGGTCGGTGCGCTCAGAGCGGAGGAACGGGGACACGCGCGGGACCTCGGGGCCCGGGGTGGGGGCGGGAGCCGGGCGGCGGGGCTGGGGCGGGCGGCGGCTGCCACCTACCGGGACCCGCGCCCGCGCTGCTCGCCCGCCGCCCCCGCCCCCCCCGCATGTGCGCCGGGGCTCCGCACGTTGTGTGTGTGTCCCCCGGTCCCCCCGCCTCCGTCCCCGCGTCCCGCCGTGCCTCAGTTTCCCCCCGGCCATGCCCCACGTCCCCGTGTCCCCACGCCGCTATGCGCCCGCCGGGGCCGTGCTGGCACCGTGTGCGTGTCCCCGCTGTCGCCTGCGCCCCCCCCCGCGTGTCCCCCACCCCCCCCGACCCCTCCGCCTCTCCGCGCCGCCGAGCACGGCCGCAACTCATTGCAGCGCTGGCCGCGCTCCCGTCTCGCACACCGCCCCCCAGCAGGGGGCGGGAGAGGCGGCGGCGGCGCTCTGCCCGCCCTCTCGCTTCCCCCCGCCCCCGCACTGCCCTCTGGGAAAGGTAGTCGGGCACGCCCCGCCCCGCCCGCGCCGCGGGGGCGGGGACTACATTACCCAGGGGGCGCAGCGCGGGAAGGGGGCGTGGCCGGGGCGCTGTGGGCGGGGCGCGGGGCCACGTGCGGCGCGGGGGTGGTGCCGCCCGCACCGGGCCATGGCCGAGAGCGCCCCGGGGCCGCAGGTGGGCACCGGGCCGGGGCCGGGGGGCGACCGGGCTGGGCGAGCTGGGAGTGAGCTAGAGCGCGGCTGGGGGCCACCAAACCGGGACGGGGACCGGACCAGGCTGGAGGCTACCGGACTGGGACCGGACTGGGCGAGGGGCGACCGGACTGGGGGCTGGGAGCCATCAAACTGGGACTGGACCAGGGCGGGGGGCGACGGGACCGGGCTGGGGGCCACCAAACCGGGACCGGACCAGGCTGGGGGCAACTGAGCTAGGGCTGGGGGCCACCAAACCAGGACCAGGCCAGGGCTGGGGGCCACCACCAAACTGCGACGGGACTGGGGCTGGGGGTGACTGAACCGGGCTGGGGGCTACCAAACCGGGACTGGACCAGGGCTGGGGGCCACCAAGCCAGGGGTGGGACCAGACTGGGCTGGGGATGAGCAGATCGGAGCTGGGGGCCGCCAAACTGGGACTGGACTGGGCTAGGGGCAACTGGACAGGGATCGGGCCGGGCTGGGGACGACTGGACCGGGGCTGGAGGGTCTGGACCTGCCCGGTCAGGGGGGACCGGACCGGACCGGCGGAGGGGGGGTCTCGGTGCCCAGGATGGGACCGGGACGCCCCGCGGGTGCCGGTGCCCCCGTCCCGCTCCCAACGCCGCCGTTGCTGCCCGCAGGGGCCCGACCGCCCCGGCCCTGGCCCATCCGCGGGGCAGGCGGCGACCCCGGGGGCTGCCCCGCTCCGCTCCCCCCGTGCCGCACCGGGCGAGGGCTCGGACGGCGACTCCGAGACCCCCACCTTCAGCGTGGCCCCCAGCGAGGAGGAGGAGGAGGAGGAAGGCCACCAGGTGAGCAAGCGATGTCCCCCAAACCCCGTGTGGGAGCCGGGGTCTGCCGTGTCCCCCCGTGACCCCCCGCCTCCCCGCAGTGGCGGGTGGGCGACGCCTGCAGCGCCGCCTGGGCGGGGGACGGGCTGCTGTACCCCGCGCGGCTGCGGGCGCTGGACCCCGGCTCCGGCACATGCCTGGTGGAGTTCGACGGCTACGGCAACACCGAGGAGCGGGCGCTGGCCGATCTCCTGCCCCCTCGCCCCGCGCCTTGGGGAGCGAGCGACGCCCCGGGGGGCGAGGGGCCCCGCCGGCCCAGCACCCCCTCGTCGTGGGAGCTGCCCCCGGGCACAAGGAGGAGGAGGAGGAGGAAGGGCGAGCGGGCGCCCTGCTCCCCCCAGCCCCCCGAGGTGAGTGCCTGCCGTCCTCCCGGCTTTGGGGCACCCCGCGCCCCCCTCATTTTCTCCCTAATGGGCTGGGGGTGCTGCTGGCAGGCGATGCCCCCGCCGTGGCCGCCGGCCCTGCTGCGCGCCATGCGGGAGGAAGAGGAGGAGGAGGACGCCTTGGCCGCCATGCTGATGGCCTGGTACATGAGCGGGTACCACACCGGCTTCTACGTGGTACGGCGAGGTGCGAGGGGCGGGTGGGATGGGGGGGGGAAGGAGCAGGGCCCCCCCATGACCCTGCCGCTCTCTGTGCCCCAGGGCCTCCGGGAAGGCCGGGTGGAGGCTGCTGAGCCCCCCCCGAGGCCGAGCCGCCGGCAGAAGAAGCCCCCGCGCAGCTAGGAGGGCAGGTGGGTTTGGGGGTGCCCGGGGCCGGGACCCCACCCCCGGCAGGGCCCCGCTCGCACATCACCACCCCGCTGGGGGGGGGCCTGGGAGGGCTGTGGGACGCAAAGGGACCCCCCAGGGATGCTGCGGGGCGGGGGGAACCCGTGGGGACCCGGGGGGACTTGGTGCGGCTGTGGGACGTGGGGCGGGGGGGGCTGGGATACCCCACGGCTCCTTCCCCGCCGGTCACCCCTGTCCGCTCCCCTCCAGCTGGACCCGCGCCCCCGCGCCACGCCGGAGGGGCGGCCGCCGCTCCCGCTCTCCCCTCGCTCGCGGAGGGGGCTGCCCCCCCCGGGGGTCCTGGTTGCAGGGACGGGAGCAGCAGCCTTCCTCCACCCCGGCCGGCTCTGCATCAGAGCTGGGGGGGCTGCAGCACCCCCTCTGTCCCCCCCACCATCCCTTTCTTTGGAATAAAGCTGTTTGTGAGACCCACGTGCCGCCCTGTCTGCGCCATCCCCGGAGGGACCCTCGGCTCTGCCAGCACCGTGCCGGCGGGTGGGACGCGCCGGGATGAGCCGCGCCGCAGGCTGTGTTTGCTCAGGGAATTGGCAGAGCGGCCTCTGCCTCGCTGCGGGGCTGGGGGGGCTCAGTCCCGGGGGGGCTCTGTGCCCGCCAGCTCTCGGGCTGCTCCGGCGGGACGCGGCGCTGACGTACGTCCCGCCGGCTCCTGGCCGCCGGCTCGGGGCACTTGGGTCCCAGGGGATGCATCTCCCGGGGACGCGTCCCCCCCTCGTCCCGCCTGATGTCAGCGGCAAGGTTTGGGGGGGACACGCACCCGCTGGGCGCCTGCTCCCCATCTGCGTCAGCGGGCGTTTGCCCACGCCGGTGACCCTGGGTGGGCTGTGGCAGGGTGGTGGAGGGGGGTATAAATCCGGCTGAGCCAGGCGCATCCGTGAGCATCCAGGGACGCATCTGGCACCGGGAGCATGGAAAGCGCCTGGCTCTGCCTGCTCTGCCTGGCCGGCTCCAGCCTCGTCCTGCCCGGCACCGCGGAGCTGGCGCTGGGGCTCCAGCCGGCCGAGGGCCTGCCCGGGCAGAGCCGGGAGGAGACGGAGCTGGTAAGGGGCTGGGGGAACGATGCCTGCGGGGGCCGGGGCCGCCGGCCTCAGGGAGCTCCTGCTCCTCTGCCCGGTGCAGGGGCTGGTCCTGGCTGCACTGGGGTGTCCCCAGGCTGTTGGGGGGGGGCCAAGACCTCGCCGCTGGTTTTCTGTCGCGGCTCTTGGGCGCTCGGAGGGTTCCTCACAGCAGCTCCCCCAGGAGCACGGGGACTCGACGTGGGAATTGGCAGTTCTTACCTGGTTTTCCCTCCCGGTCCTGCCCCGAGGGGCTGCTCTGGCTCAGGTGCAGCGGGGGGAGATGCTGCACTAGGCGGGTGGGTGCTGGGGACGCGGGGCTGCACCCAGGCGGTGGGACACACTCCGAGCCCCCCTGATCCTGCCACAGCCCTGATTCCCCTCCAGTAGGGACCAAGCCAGGCACAGGGGGTCTGGAGCGGTGCTTACATCCCAGGGTGCAACTTGCGGGGATGGGTGCTGCTCGTGGATGGGACAGGATCCGGCGCTGGCGTCCTGGGGGACTCGGGGTGCCGTGGATCCGGAGCCCCTGGGCGCCCCGGGGGACTCGGGGTAACACGGTGCTGTCTACCGCAGGTCGAGGCGCTGCAGGAGATGCTGGAGAAGCTGGGGAGCAGGGAGCTGCCGGCGGTAGAGAAGAGGCTGAGCTGGGTGCCCTTGGTACGGCCGGGCTGGGGGGCGGTGGGCACCCAGCCCTGGGTGCTGGGGGGGGCCAAACCCCACGGCCAGCACCGGAGCTAGGCCCTTTGGGTGCCGGTCGCGGGGGTGCAGCCCCGGGGGGGCCAGGCTGGCCGAGCCCCGGCGCTGACCGATGCCGTCCCGCAGTGCGAGCCCGGGGAGCCGTGCGCCGTGCGGAAGGGAGCACGCATCGGGAAGCTCTGCAGCTGCCCCCGCGGCACCGCCTGCAACCTGCTCATCCTCAAGTGCTCCTAAGGGCCTGGGGACACCGGGGACGTGGGGGATGCTGCCACCCGCCGGGACGCTGCTGGCCCAGGCCGTGCCCCGGGCAGGGGAGGGGAAGCCGTGGGCCCCCAGCCCCTTCCCCGCACCGGGACGCGCTCCTGCTCTGCCCTGGCTCCAGCCAGCCAGTGCCTGGGCGTGCCTGCGCGGCACCCTGGCGCCCTTGGGTGCCCTGGCCCGGGGGGCTGCGGCTCTCCCGGGCCAGGGCCAGATTAAACGACTTGGGTTCATGCCCACTGCCTGCTCTTTGGGGGATTGTGGGGTGTCAGCGCCCCTCTGCCGCTGGGCAGGGGTCCTGGGGGGCCGGGCAGGGGTGGGTCCCACCCTGCTGCGGGTCTGCGTGGGCACCTGAGGCTGGGGTGGGACGTGCGGTGGGGCAGCGGGAGCGGGGGACGCGGCTGAGGGCCGAGGGCCGGGCCCGGGGGGCTCTGGTGGCCACGGCACCGGCTGTTCCTGCTCCGCTGGAGGCGGCGGGTGGAGAGGCGGGTTGGGAAGGGAGGCCGAGGGCAGGGGGCTGTGAGGGGGCCACACAGCCCAGCGCCATCCTGCTCCGTCCTGCACCGTGCAGCAGGGCATTGCCCAGGCCCTGCGCTGCACCGCGCTGCACAGCCCGGGCTGTCCTGCGGCCGCTCGGTCCCGCAGGGCGCTGCGGCCACTGCACAGCCCCTGCGCTGCGCCCCGCTGCGCTGCACAGCCCCTGCACCACGCAGGATTGCGCTGCACGGCATCGCCCCTGCGCTGCGTGCCCCCCACGCTGCACTGCTGCCACGCAGCCCCATCCCGGCACTGCACGGTGCTGCACGGCACTGCATGGCACTGCGTGGTGCTGCATGGCGTTGCATGGCACACCCCCAGCTCTGCATTGCCCTGCACAGCCCCGTCCCCGCCCTGTCTCCCACCACTGCATCGCCCTGCAACGCCCACCCCCAGCTCCTCACTGGCCTGCGCACCCCTTGCACTGCCCTGCCCTGCCCTGCATGCACTGCATGCACTGCAATGCCCCCGCCATGCGCGGGCGGCCGGACCCCACCCCTGCCGGCCCCACCCTGCCATTGCCCCTTTAAGACCTCCCCGCCCGCCGCCTCTCCCTCCGCCTTCCCTTTCCCCGCCGCGGTTTCCCATTGGCCGGCGGTGACATCAGTGGGCGGGGCTTGGCGGCGGTGACGCAGCGGGGGCGGGGCGTGGCGTGGCGTGGCGCGGCGGGCGGGGGGCGCCGAAGATGGCGGCGGCGGGGGCTGCGGAGGGCTCGGGCCGGGCGGCGGCGGCGGCTCCGGTTCCTCCGGTTCCTCCTGCCGGCCCCGCCGCGGGACCGCGCCGCTACTCGCTGCTGGCCATCGTGGGCGGTGGCTGCCACCGGCCCGGCCTGCTGGCCGCCGCGCTGCAGCAGCTGGAGCGAGGTGAGCCCGGGGCGGCCGCGGTGGTCCCGGGGCGGGCCCGGCCCTTCCCCCGTGCGTGGTGCTCCGGGCTCTGCCCCTCTCCTGCCGCCGGATCCGGGCCCCGGGGTCTGCCTCCCCCCCCCCCCCGCGTCGTGCCCCAGGTCGCCAGGGTCGGGACCCCCGAGCTCTGCCCCCTCTCCTGCCCCAGACCCCCAGGATCCGCCCCCCCAGGCCCCCAGCATCTGCCCCCCAAACCCCCCAGGACCTGCCCCCTCTCCTGCCGCAGACCCCCAGCATCTGCCCCCCAAGACCCCCCAGCATCTGCCCCCCAGGACCTGCCCCCTCTCCTGCCCCAGACTCCCCAGAATCTGACACCCCCCCCCAAGATGTGCCCCCTCTTCTGCTCCAGGGCCCCCAGCTCCTGCTCCCCAGGCCCCCAGGATTTGTTCCCCCCAGGACCTGCCCCCTCGGCTGCCCCAGGGTCCCCAGAATATGCCCCGCAGGGTCCCCAGGATCTGCCCCCCTAAACCCCCAGGATCTGCCTTCTCTCCTGCCCCAGACCCTCAGGATCTGCCCCCAGGGTCCCCAGGATCTGCTCCCCCAGACCTTCAGGACCTGCCCCCATCTGCCGCCCCCAAATGCTGTTCCCCCCTCCTGTCCCTCCCCTCCCCCCCCCAGACCTTGGGGTCTGCCCCGCTCTCCCCCTGGGCTCCGTCCCCAGGCTTTGGGGCTGCGGGTGGGCCGCTGTGACCTGTCCCCTCCCTTCGTCATCACCTGGGGCCCTGCCCCGTGCAGCTGCGGGGGCCAGATGCTGGGCTGGGGGGGGATGCTGAGCTCAGCTGGGGGGGCCGTGCTGCAGGGACCCCCTGCTCCCCTCTCCGGGCCCTCCCTGCGCTGTGGCCGGAGCTGGGGGGGGGTCTCAGGCCACGGCGTCGGAGCAGCCCTGCGCTGGAGCAGGTCCCCCAAATCACGGGGGGGACACACGTTGCCAGGACTGCCCTGTTGTCCCCCGTCGTGGGACCCTGCGAGGGCAGGACCAAACCCCGCTGGCCCCGAGCAGTGAAACCACCCCAAAAACGGCCCCAACCCTTGCCCGGCGCCTCGTGCAAAATTTGTGCAACCCCGCCGAGGCCCGGCCGTCTTACGCCATCGCCCGCCGGTTTGCCGGGCCGTTAGCGGGGGGCGGTTGCGGCCACGCTGGTCGGCTGCCACGGTGGGGGGCTGGCAGTCCCCCACGAATCCCCCTATGGGGTCCTGATGGGGTTGTGGGTGTTTTGGGCTTCCTGACCCCAAGCTGGGAGCGCCCACACCGGTGCCGGCAGTAGCACCACGCGCGCCGAATCCTCTGGCACCATTAATTCCTTTAATTGCCACCTTTGAAGAGGTGCCGGCAAGGTGCGCCCGTCGCCCCGGGGGCCGGGGTTTTGGGTTGGCAGAGCCGGTGCCGCTGTGAGTCACCGCGCAAGGTGCTTGCTGCCGGGCAGCCGATCGATGCATCAGCCTCATGCCGGGGTCTGGCTGGGTTTGGGGACCCACTGGGGTGTCCCCAAAGCCACCGGGCTGGCACGGCTGTGCCTTAGGGCGAGGTAGGAGGGCGAACCAGGGTGGGCTTGTGGGGGGGGACAGTCCCCACTGTGCTGCTGCTTGCATAAACTGGTGCCACGTGGGTGCTACGGTGCAGGGGCATGGTGCCAGTGGGTGCTAACAGGGTTGAGCCCCCCTCTCCCTTATTTTTGTCCCCCTCTCCCTTATTTTTGTCCCCCTCTCCCTTATTTTTGTCCCCCTCTCCCTTATCTTTGTCCCCCCTCTCCCTTATCTTTGCCCCCCTCTCCCTTATCTTTGTCCCCCCTCTCCCTTATCTTTGTCCCCCCTCTCCCTTATCTTTGTCCCCCCTCTCCCTTATCTTTGTCCCCCCTCTCCCTTATCTTTGTCCCCCCTCTCCCTTATCTTTGTCCCCCCTCTCCCTTATTTTTGTCCCCCTCCCGCTGCCTCCGAAGGAATCCGCTCTTGGGACATCGACCTCTCTTCCTGCAACCTGGACGAGCAGCTGAAGCTCTTCGTGTCCCGTCACTCGGCCACTTTCTCCAGCATCGTCAAAGGTAAAAAAAGGGGGCCCCCCCAGCAGTGTTTAATTAGTGGGGTGTGGGAAAACCCCCCCCAATCCAACCGGGGGGACGGCGGGGAGGGGGGCCGGTGGGGTGGGACTCGCACGTCCGTGCGAGTCCCACCCCACCGGCCCCCCTCCCCGCCGCCCCCCCGGCCATTGCAGGAACAGGCTTTGCTTTGTGGCCCC